>NC_086444.1:1170679125-1171385375 GCF_028390025.1 Pseudophryne corroboree
CTGCCATATAGGTTTAGGGGTGGGGAGGGAGGGGAGTTAAAAACTGCAATATGGGTTTAGGGGAGGGGAGGAAAGGGGGGTAGGGACTGTCTGCTGTAATGTATAAAAAGAGGGACGCTGTCTGCCGTAATGTGTAAAAAGGGTGACGCTGTCTGCCGTAATGTGTAAAAAGGGGGACGCTGTCTGCCGTAATGTGTAAAAAAGGGACACTGTCTGCCGTAATGTGTAAAAAAGGGGGACGCTGTCTGCCGTAATGTGTAAAAAGGGGGATGCTGTCTGCCGTAATGTATAAAAAGGGGGACGCTGTCTGCCGTAATGTGTAAAAAAGGGGGACGCTGTCTGCCGTAATGTGTAAAAAGGGGGATGCTGTCTGCCGTAATGTGTAAAAAGGGGCCGCTGTCTGCCTTAATGTGTAAAAAATGGGGGCGCTGTCTGCCGTAATGTATAAAAAGGGGGACGCTGTCTGCCGTAATGTGTAAAAAGGGGACGCTGTCTGCCGTAATGTGTAAAAAGGGGGCGCTGTCTGCTGTAATGTGTAAAAAGGGGACGCTGTCTGCCATAATGTGTAAAAAGGGGGGGACGCTGTCTGCCATAATGTGTAAAAAGAGCACACTGTCTGGCGTATTGTGTAAAGAAATGGGGACGCTGTCTGCCGTAATGTGTAAAAAGAGGGACGCTGTTTGCCGTAATGTGTAAAAAAGGGCACTCTGTCTGCCGTAATGTGTAAAAAGGGAACTCTGAGTATTTTGTGTGTGGCCCTCGAATATTCGCTGGAATTGTTAAGCGGCCCTCCAGCTGAAATAATTGCCCACCCCTGTTCTAGTGTATAAAGTTATATTGTCTTTTACAGTGAGACTATAGGTCCCAGCAAGCCTGTACTTGGGGAACCACAAGAACCAGCATGCTTGACATTAAGGGGCCGCTGATACCTTTAGCCAACATGTAAAGAAAATATTAAAATAAAGACACCCTTTTGTGGGTGACCTCAATTAACTTTGCAGTCTGCGGTAGACCGCAGGTTCCCACCATAGACTATACTGGGGATTTTTCCCCCCATAACAGCCTATGCGCTCCACTTGCTTGGCAGGCCGGGAGCACACAGCCAATCAGGAGAGCGTTATAACGTGGCGCTCCCTGATTGGCTGGCGGGTCCCCAAGTGACAGAAGTGGTCCCAGCAATCGGGGAAAGGGGATCCATGTGTACACATGGATCCCCTTACGTCCGCTGGTTCGGGATAGTTACTTTTTTTAAGTTTTAACCTTGTGGATGCCTACATACTGTATACTGAAGAGGACCAAACTACACTGAAAATAGGTGAGTATATATATATTTTTACAGGTACCCTATGGAGTCTACCTGAGAAGGGGACATGAATGGCAGAGTTGGATGTAGGTAAGTATATGTGAGTGTGAGTGTGCAAGTGTGATTTACAGTATTAAAGTTTCACTTTCACTGTGCGTGTGTGTATTGTCTTTATTTGAATATTTATTTTGTTGTGGAACTACATGTACCAGCGGGACCTTTAATGTCCAACATGCTGGTACTTGTGGTTCTCTAACTACCAGCATGCGGGGAAGCTTGCTGGGACTTGTAGTTTCACAGAAAAATATAATGTAAACATTTTTTTACACAATGGCTATTAGCCTACCATCCACAGCCCACGGATGGCTGGGAAAGTCTCGGACTTCATTCCAGGCCCTTGAGTGCCTGGAGGGGGGGACCGCTTTATTGGGGGGTCCCCACTCCCCCCAGGGAAAGCTGTCCAGGGGTGATTAGTTGAGTATTTAATGCCACAGAAGCAGGGACCTGTATAAATGTGTCCCCCGGCTGTGGCATTTTCTCTGTGACTAGTGGTGCCCGATGCTGGTTTAAAAAATATGGGGGATACCTACGTCCATTTTCCGCTGTATTTTTGGAACCAGGAGCGGTCCAAGAGCCCGGTGCTGGTTGTTAAAATACAGGTGAATCCTAGTAAATTTTGTCCCCTTGCTTAGGGCCCCATGAGTTCTAAATCCACCTCTGGACAGCAGTACAGAGTCCGAATAGAAGGACTGTCCCACTAGAATCGGGACAGTTGGGAGGTATGCTATGTGGTTACATGAGATTGTTAGTAGGAGACGGAGTAATCTCCATGTCTGAGACACATCTCTTACAGAAAGAGGAAGGAGGTTTTTGTACAGCTCTGTATCACTGTGTGAGAGGGGAGCTCCAATCCTGCTGACAGATATACTCTGCCTCATCTTCTGCTGTCACTGCACTGATTGTTAGTGTGTAATCTGTGTATGCAGATCCAGATACAGATCCAGTGAACCTGTCTGGGACTCCTGTATATCGGCTGCTTGCTCTAGAGATAAGAAGCTTTGGAGATTGTCCTGGTTTCTGTTGGTACCAGTGTAAGTAGTTGATACCTATACCAGCACTGGCTGTACATGAGATGGTGACTGATCCTCCTGGTGACACAGAGATATAACCTGGGGTCTGAGTCATCACAATCTCCCCACAGGACCCTGAGGATTAGAGGAGACACAGTCATTACTGATACATGTCTGTATATAGTCATATACATCCTGCTCTGATTATTTATGTTACATGTATAGATTCCCCTACACAGCACCATGTAATGCCCCCAATCTCTCACCCTGAATATAAATGAGTATCACAGCCAGCAGGTAACTGTGAGACACCATCTTGCTGTATCTGGGCTGTCAGACAGACACTATAAGACGTCTCCTGTACAATGAGATATATATAGAGAGTGACAGGTGAGGTGTGACAGGAAATCCCCCAGAGACTGTGTATGGAAATAAGATGGAAATTCTGTGGTGTCAGCGTGACAGTGACTGGTGTGTGCTAGAGACAGAATGTCAGTGTGATGTCCTCTGTGGTATCAGTGTGACAGTGACTGGTGTGTGCTAGAGACAGGATGTCAGTGTGATGTCCTCTGTGGTGTCAGTGTGACAGTGACTGGTGTGTGCTAGAGACAGGATGTCAGTGTGATGTCCTCCGTGGTGTCAGTGTGACAGTGACTGGTGTGTGCTAGAGACAGGATGTCAGTGTGATGTCCTCTGTGGTGTCAGTGTGACAGTGACTGGTGTGTACTAGAGATAGGATGTCAGTGTGATGTCCTCTGTGGTGTCAGTGTGACAGTGACTGGTGTGTACTAGAGACAGGATGTCAGTGTGATGTCCTCTGTGGTGTCAGTGTGACAGTGACTGGTGTGTACTAGAGACAGGATGTCAGTGTGATGTCCTCTGTGGTGTCAGTGTGACAGTGACTGGTGTGTGATAGACAGGATGTCAGTGTGATGTCCTCTGTGGTGTCAGTGTGACAGTGACTGGTGTGTACTAGAGACAGGATGTCAGTGTGATGTCCTCTGTGGTGTCAGTGTGACAGTGACTGGTGTGTGCTAGGACAGAATGTCAGTGTGATGTCCTCTGTGGTGTCAGTGTGACAGTGACTGGTGTGTACTAGAGACAGGATGTCAGTGTGGTGTCCTCTGTGGTGTCAGTGTGACAGTGACTGGTGTGTACTAGAGACAGGATGTCAGTGTGATGTCCTCTGTGGTGTCAGTGTGACAGTGACTGGTGTGTGCTAGAGACAGTATGTTAGTGTGATGTCCTCTGGGGTGTGATATGGCTAACCGCTGGTCTCCTGACCACTGGTCAGCATTCTGATGCCAGGATCCCGGCAGCATTCTGCCATGCTGCGGGTTCAGTAGCGACTTGCGGTCGTCACGGGTTCTGTTCCCACTCTATGGGAGTTGTGGACACCCACAAGTAAAAATAGCCCCTGTTGGTCGGCATGCCAACCGTCGAGATAGTGAGGGGGTGGGATGTAGGAGGAGGTCATGTGACCACCGGTCACATGAATACCACCCGCCCTCTGTGGTGTCAGTGTGACAGTGACTGGTGTGTGCTAGAGACAGTATGTTAGTGTGATGTCCTCTGGGGTGTGATATGGCTAACCGCTGGTCTCCTGACCACTGGTCAGCATTCTGATGCCAGGATCCCGGCAGCATTCTGCCATGCTGCGGGTTCAGTAGCGACTTGCGGTCGTCACGGGTTCTGTTCCCACTCTATGGGAGTTGTGGACACCCACAAGTAAAAATAGCCCCTGTTGGTCGGCATGCCAACCGTCGAGATAGTGAGGGGGTGGGATGTAGGAGGAGGTCATGTGACCACCGGTCACATGAATACCACCCGCCCTCTGTGGTGTCAGTGTGACAGTGATTGGTGTGTGCTAGAGACAGTATCTCAGTGTGATGTCCTCTGTGGTGTCAGTGTGACAGTGACTGGTGTGTACTAGAGACAGGATATCAGTGTGATGTCTTCTCTGGTGTCAGTGTGACAGTGACTGGTGTGTACTAGAGACAGGATGTCAGTGTGATGTCCTCTGTGGTGTCAGTGTGACAGTGACTGGTGTGTACTAGAGACAGGATGTCAGTGTGATGTCCTCTGTGGTGTCAGTGTGACAGTGACTGGTGTGTGCTAGAGACAGGGTGTCAGTGTGATGTACTCTGTGGTGTCAGTGTGACAGTGACTGGTGTGTGCTAGAGACAGGGTGTCAGTGTGATGTACTCTGTGGTGTCAGTGTGACAGTGACTGGTGTGTACTAGAGACGGGATGTCAGTGTGATGTCCTCTGGGATGTCAGTGTGACAGTGACTGGTGTGTGCTAGAGACAGGATGTCAGTGTGATGTCCTCTGTGGTGTCAGTGTGACAGTGACTGGTGTGTGCTAGAGACAGGATGTCAGTGTGATGTCCTCTGTGGTGTCAGTGTGACAGTGACTGGTGTGTACTAGAGACAGGATGTCAGTGTGATGTCCTCTGTGGTGTCAGTGTGACAGTGACTGGTGTATACTAGAGACAGGATGTCAGTGTGATGTCCTCTGTGGTGTCAGTGTGACAGTGACTGGTGTGTGCTAGAGACAGGATGTCAGTGTGATGTCCTCTGTGGTGTCAGTGTGACAGTGACTGGTGTGTGCTAGAGACAGGATGTCAGTGTGATGTCCTCTGTGGTGTCAGTGTGACAGTGACTGGTGTATACTAGAGACAGGATGTCAGTGTGATGTCCTCTGTGGTGTCAGTGTGACAGTGACTGGTGTGTGCTAGAGACAGGATGTCAGTGTGATGTCCTCTGTGGTGTCAGTGTGACAGTGACTGGTGTGTACTAGAGACAGGATGTCAGTGTGATATCCTCTGTGGTGTCAGTGTGACAGTGACTGGTGTGTACTAGAGACAGGATTTCAGTGTGATGTCCTTTGTGGCAGGGCTACCATCCGCATATGTTGATTATTATTTGCAACCTCACGTGTTATTTATTAGGGATTCCACTCACTTTATCAAACTGATTAAGGATATAAAATGGAAAAACAGCTATTTATTAATGATTTGCAATGTGGAATCCATATACACCAATATCCCCCACAGCTTAGATTTGGAGGCACTTGAGGTGACTTTATCTACAGATAAGTCACTTGATAATAGTAAATGCAGATTTATTCTGGATGCTGCAAATTTCATTATGTTTCACAATTATTTTACTTTTCACTCCAATTTTTATTTCCAAGTCCTTGGTTTCGCCATGAGCACCAGGTTCGCCCCTAGTCTAGCCAACATCTACATGGACCTCCTGTAAGACACTTAAGTGTGGAAGGGCCCCTACAGGGTGAACCTGGTGCTATTTGGTCGCTACATCAATGACATGTTTTTTATTTGGGATGGGGATACACACCAAGCTTCCCTTTTTTTGCACACCTTAACACCAACACATTTGGGTTATCCTTCACAAGCAAAGTACACACCTCCCAAATCACCTTCCTGGATATTGCTCTCTCTATTGAAAATAACCATATCATCACATCTACATTCCGAAAGGCAGAAGATACCAATAATTTTCTCAACTATCACAGCCATCACCACCGCCCTTGGTTCAACAACATACCTAAAAGTCAATACCTTAGATTATGACTTAATTGCTCAAATGTCGAACAATGTAAGACACAAGCACACGAACTAACAGCAGCCTTCAGTGAACAACAATATCCGATACACATGACAGATCAGGCTTTTGAAGAAGCACTCAATAGTGGAAGAGAACTACTTTTGCTACCCAAACAGAAAAGGGAATAATCAGATACGATTATAGAATGCCAGCCTAGATTCGTAACCAAATATAATGATCACTACTTGTGGGTAATATATCGAGTTTTATAATTCATTTGTGGAAATCAGATTTGGCATTTCAGACTGATCTACTATACCCTCTGAATATTATGAGGATTTGAAATTGCCTGTCCAGATATATCTATATGATTATACATTATCAGAACTTAATGTTACGATCTACTAGTGTTATACCAATTGATACATAATTGTTTTTATATAATTGTTTTATTAAATATGTTCATTATCCAAAAGCATGTCATTTCATCCTGGAACCCCAAGCACTGTTCATTTGATCTCTAGTTGCCGTTTATCTATAGGAGCTTTACACACTCCTTAACAGCTGCTAATTAGTTGCGCTATATTCAGCCTATCCGATTTTTGTTTGGTAACCAAATACAATACCTTTTCTAAAGAATTTAAGAACATTATCCAAAAGAACTATCCCATCCTTAAAACGGATAAGATACTTTCAATTGAGTTAGCTGAAAAACCCTGCATTTCTTTCAAAAAAACATCTAATTTACAAAGCTTATTAGCAACCAGTCACTTTAAGTCTGATGATGATACACACACTAGTAAAACCACTTGTCTTGAGGAGCACCAACAATGGAAAGGGAACTTCAAATGTAAGAAATTAAGATGTATCACATGTAATTTCATGGTGGATAAAAGTACCAAAATCACATTCTTTCGGATTTGTTTTTGACATTGAAGAACATATTAATTGTCGCATCACATATGTAGTATATGTAATTACCTGTGCATGTTGGGTCCAATATGTAGCACGCACCACCAGGATGCTACATATCAGATTTTTAGAACATAAAAACAACATGCACAGAGGTACTAGTCCACACAGTCTATCTAGTTAGACATGTTAATATGAAACATAAAAATAACATTCATTGTTTAAGCATACAAGTCGTGGAACATGTTAAAAAAAACTGCAAGAGGAGGTGATCGTTATAACCATTAATGTAAATGGGAAGCATTCTGGATTTTTTCCTTAGGCACATTATTTCCCAATGGACTGAATGACTGCATTGAAATGAATAACATCTAATTCCCCCATATAATATTATCATGTGTATGTATATGTCTATATCTGTCCCTATATATATCTAAATTATTTACATACACATTATTTGTTTATACTGTCTGAACACTACTGCATTATTGTTGATAATGTGACTTTTAAGAATACTCTTTCTTTATGTTCAAGAGTCCTGTCTAACTGTCTGGTCTATAGATGGCTGTCATCCCGCCTCCCTTCTTCCCAGAAAGAGCTTTACGAGCTACCTGGGCTCACACCTTGTTATTCACCCCTTAATAATCATGTAAAAAACTGTTCTATCTTAACACTTATCCTCGTTCACTTATTTTAAGTAAAGTACTTTTCCAAAAATCTATACTAAGAAGCACTACATTTGAACATCTACCTTAATATATGATCACCACTGTTTCGGTTGATTTTTAGCATAAACTGCAGTTGTATCATCCCTTCAAATTACAGTTATGCTGTACACCTTATTAACTCTAACTATAAAACTTTGTAACAAACAGTTTGTACATACCAATGTAATTAGAAAAAATATACCAATGAATGTATGAACAGCACTCTGTGTTATTGCTAATGTCTTAATGCACTTGTATATATAAATAATATACTATCAAAATACAGTTATGAAACTGGAGTGATTTTGGAACATTGGCCTGCACACATTGTGCTGTTCAATACCAGCCTATTAAAATGTATGACTCTTATAGTCAGAGTATGAATCTTATGCTTTGCATAGTGCTGCATTAACGCTGAGGGTTAAAAACCTTCCATATACAGATGGGTCCTCCATTATCTTGGCTGGCTGAGGCATTAGTCGCGATCAGACATACCCAGTGTACCTAGTCATAGGGATGCGTGCCTAGTCGTAGGGAGGTGCACAGAGCATTTGCCGTTACCTTTGAGTGTAATACCTGCGATCATGCACCAGATATCGCTTTTTACAATCACCACTGCGCATGCGTGTGGTCTCCATTAAATTACAATACTGAACTACAGCGTAAGAACTACTTTTCTGGTATGTCTCACAGTATGTCATACAGTATATAACAGCATATACAGTACAGATGCAAATAGTACAGCATATACAGTACAGATGCAAACGAATGTGTTACAGGTACAGTATGGTCTATTGATGTTAGGGATATGTGAGCATCCAAATCCCGTAGTATTAAGTATAATGGGGAGAGATAAAAGCTCCTCCCTAAGTTCCTTTATGCCAAATCACCCTGCTTAGTGTCTCTGTGCAGTATTTTCTATTTGAGTACTAAATAGCACGAACAGCTTGTAACGTACAGCGGCAAGTGTTATCTAAGTATAATGGAGAGAGATAAAAGCTCCTCCCTAAGTTCCTGGATGCCAAATCACTGCGCTTAGCGTCTCTGTACAATATTTTGTATTTGAGTACTAAATAGCACTAAGAATTTGTATTCTCAATCACTGCCGACAATAGCCAAGCACTGCCGGGAAAGCATAGAATTCGTGAAAAAGGAGATTTCAAATAGACCTGCCTTTTGCTGCCTTTTGATAGTCATACACGAATCAGTGAGATCCGTGCATGCTTCTCTGTGGAAAAGGGTCAGAAATAGTTAAAAATGTCAAAAGTTTTTTGCATGGGTTCCCCTCTCCTAAGCATAACTAGCCTCGGGCACTTTGAGCCGGTCCTGGTAGTTTAAATACCGGGGAAAAATTGACTGGGGTCCACCTATATTTAGATAACCAACACCGGGCTCTTGGGCCGGCCCTGATTCCAAAAATACGGGGGACAAAAGACGTAGGGGGTCCCCCATATTTTTAAAACCAGCACCGGGCTCCACTAGCCGAGAAGATAATGCCACAGCCGGGGGACACATGTATGTAGGTCCCTGTGGCCGTGGCATTACCCCCCAACTAGTCACCCATGGTTGGGGTACCCTGGGGGAGTAGGGGCCCCTTAAATCAAATTAAATTACTCTTGTGGTTGGCCCCACTTAACCTCGTGGTCTACCGCAGACCGCAAAGTTCCCACCATTGGATACAATGGAGCGCCTATGCGCTACATTGTATCTACAGTGCGCAGCCTGACTGACAGCTCAGGTGTGCAAAGTCAATCAGGAGAGTGCCATGATGTGGCGCTCCCTGATTGGCTGAAGGGACCCTCTTTGACAGCAGTCACGGGAGTTCCCGCCAGTCGTGGAAAACGGTTCCATGTGTAAACATGGGACCCCTTTCAGTTCGTTGACCGGGTTTTTTGTTTTTTTTATTTTGCCAAGTACGTGGATTACAAACAGAAGTGACCGATCTACACTGGATTGTTGTGAGTATAATTTTATTTTCAGGTACCCCTGGATTCTACTGGAGAAGAGGACCGACTCTTCGTGTCAACATAGGTAAGTGTGTATGTATGTTGGTGTGCATGTATGTAATAAAGTTGCACTATCATGGTGTGTGTGTTTTGTTTTTATTTGGGTATTTTTTTTGTAGTAGAACTACAGGTACCAGCGGGCCCGTTTCCCCCCCACATGCTGGTACTTGTGGTTCTCCAAGTATCAGCTTGCGGGGACGCTTGCTGGGACTTGTAGTACTACTACAAAAAAACAATATTCTTATTTTTACACAGTAGGCTATCAGCCCCCCATCCGCCACCCTTGGATGGGGGGACAGCCTCGGGCTTCACCCTGGCCCTTGGGTGGCTGGAGGGGGGACCCCTTGATTTAAGGGGTCCCCACTCCTCCAGGGTACCCCGGCCAGGGGTGACTAGTTGGGGGGGGTAATGCCACGGCCGCAGGGACCAATATAAAAGTGTCCCCCGGCTGTGGCATTATCTCTCTGAGTAGTGGAGCCTGGTGCTGGTGTTAAAAATACGGGAGACCCCTACGTCTTTTGTCCCCTGTATTTTTGGCACCAGGACCAGGCGCAGAGCCCGGTGCTGGTTGTTTAAATATGGGGAACCCCTGTCAATTCCCCCCCCATATTTTTACAACCAGGACCTGCTCAAAGGACCCGAGGCTGGTTATACTTAGGAGGGGGGACCCCACGCAAATTTTTTTTTACATTTTTACACTCTCACTGATCCGTGCATGATTATCCAAACCTCGCCTGGAAAAAGGAGGTCTATTTTTTTGCTGCTTTTTTTAACGATTCGCAAAAAGAAAAATGACCGCAATAGAATATTCAGAAACAGCCAAATATGAATGAATAGTAAATTCCTGTGTTGTATAAACAAACAGCCGCGTTTCACCAATGGTCTATTCATTCGTATTTATGAACTTAGCCGTGAAAACCATTACGAATAGCCCAAACACTGCCGAGACTTGTGCTTGGTAAATTCCTGTGTTGGGACTTAGAAAAAAAAAAATACAAATCGGACAAACACGAAATTTTAGTAAATATACCCCCAGGTCTGAATTAGGCCCATGGTAATAAGACCAGGTATAACAGTAATGTCAGACAGTGACTAGCCATACCTACTGATGAAGGAGAATGCTGAAACACGTTTGGGACAGTCGCTGGGAGAGTGACGTACATGTTGTACACCAGAAGTGGTTCTTGGTGCGGGCAAGCAGTGCCTTTGCCCGGGGCGCTGCGGCCTGGGGGCGTGGCCGCAGTCACCCCACAGGCACCGCCACCTGCCCGCATCCCGCTCCACGGCTGCAGAAGACGCCCTGGGCTGTGTGGGCGTCCGCTGCAGCCGGCTCCAGGCACAGACACTAGAGGTCATTATTGACCTCTAGTGTCTGTGCGGCGCTATGGGAGAGACGTCATTGAGGAGCAAGCGGGCGGCCAGACTGACGGAGCAGCAGGAGCGGGGCAGTGGTAAGTATTGTTTTTATTATTTTGTGTGTGTTTGTAAGCGGGGGGCACAGCGACAGGGTGCAAATAAAGAGGGGGCACAGCTACTGGGGGCAAATAAAGAGGGGGCACAGCTACTGGGGGCAAATAAAGAGGGGGCACAGCTACTGGGGGCAAATAAAGAGGGGGCACAGCTACTGGGGGCAAATAAAGAGGGGGCACAGCTAATGGGGGCAAATCAACTGGGGGGCACAGCTACTGGGGGCAAATCAACTGGGGGGCACAGCTACTGGGAGCATAACTGGCCACGCCCCTCCCCTATGAAGCCCCCCCGCACACTAACTCAGTGGTACCCAAACTTTTTTGAATCACGGCACCCTAGAGTAACAGAATTTTTTTCATGGCACCCCTAAGCCAATAGTTTCTTATTGAAAAATGTAGAAAGAAATATTAAATTAAGTAAATTGTCTTTATATGTCATCCTTATGTGGTGAGGGACCAGATTTGCTTCTGATTGTCAATATATTTTATGATTGGCAGCTATTAACACTGGTTTTGCTTTTTACATTGACCATGCAGATTTTGAATTGGTTCTGGACCACCAACCCGAGGCACCCCTGCAAGTGTCCCGCGGCACCCCAGGGAGCCACGGCACACAGTTTGGGAACCACTGCACTAACTGTTTTGCCACAGGGGGGGGGGGGGGGGGGGGCGCCAGTGGAAACTCTCGCCCTGGGCGCCACAAGGGGTAGAACCGGCCCTGTTGTACATCAGGTTTCAGGAGCTATGAGCATGTCCGGAGGAGAAAGAGGCAGATGTGAATGTGGAAATACAGAATATGACGGCAGCAGTGGCGTAACTAGAAATTTTTCTCCCCCAAGCCAAAAAATCCTTCGGCAAGTTATCATACACATTGCCGCTAGGTAGAGCAAGTTATCATACACATTGCGTCAGGTAGAACACGTTATTATACACAATGCGCCTGGTAGAGCACGTTATCAGCCACATTGCGCCAGCTAGAACACGTTATTATACACAATGTGCCTGGTAGAGCACATTTTCATACACATTGCGCCAGGTAGAACACGTTATTATACACAATGCGCCAGGTAGAGCACGTTATAATACACATTGCACTAGGTAGAACACGTTATTATACACAATGCGCCTGGTAGAGCACGTTATTATACACATTGCACTAGGTAGAGCACGTTATCATACACATTGCGCCAGGTAGAACACGTTATCATACACATTGCGCCAGGTAGAGCACGTTATCATACACATTGCGCTAGGTAGAACACATTATTATACACAATGCGCCAGGTAGAACACGTTATTATACACAATGCGCCTGGTAGAGCACGTTATTATACACATTCCACTAGGTAGAGCACGTTATCATACACATTGCGCCAGGTAGAACACGTTATCATACACATTGCGCCAGGTAGAGCACGTTATCATACACATTGCGCCAGGTAGAACACGTTATTATACACATTGCGCCAGGTAGAACACGTTATTATACACAATGCGCCTGGTAGAGCACGTTATTATACACAATGCGCCTGGTAGAGCACTGAGTCACATTGCAGTAACCACTCACTTATCACCTCCAGTTGCATGAAGGGGCCGTTTGACACAAGTGGTTCCGCCCCCAGCAGCAACTCACTGACACTCACCATTTTTTCTGACAGCACAGTGCAGTGAGTGCACTGGCACAAGTAGCCAGCCTGCGCCTGTAGTAGCCGCAGCCTGGAGGAGCTCTATGTGAAATCGCAAGCAGAGGCTGTTCTCTGGCAAGAAGGAGCTCGTCCAATCGCTTCCCCTGACGGGCTGGCCACTGCTAAATATACCGATAATCAGTTCCAACTGTGTCAAAGTAGTGGAGCCCCAGGTGCAATGGGAAAGTCAGTGTCACTGCACAGTTGTACTGATTACTGGTATATTTAGCAGTGGCCAGCCCGTCAGGGGAAGCGATCGGAGGAGCTCCTTCTTGCCAGCCTCTGCTTGCGATTTCACAGATAGCTCCTTCATGCTGCGGCGCAGGCTGGCTACTTGTGCCAGTGCACTCACTGCACTGTGCTGTGAGAAAAATGGTGTCAGTGAGGCCCTGACACTCTGAGCGGCCTCACATTGCACACACGGAGCTTGCAGCCCCCGGACATCCCGCATCTGCACCAGCTACTCCAGGTGAAGCGGGGCGATGCAGCACTGTCTACTGCTTACCTACAGCGGGAGCTGCGCAGCCCCGCCGGCTCCTGCTGGAAGGTAGTTGTCGGGTCTCGGTGGGGCGTTGAGCGGGTCCCGGGTAGGGGGGTGGCGGCGGGCAGATCCGGAGCTGTACTCCCAGTCGCAGAGGAGGGTGCTGGCGGCAGAGCGGCAGTGGAGCCGGATGAGCGGGGCCAGTCTGTCAGCCCTGCAGCACAGATTCATGTGCTGGCGGGGAGCAGGATTCAAAGCGGGAGATGCTGTAGGCTGTGATTGGATGGAGACTACAGGAGATGATTGGCCGAGGAAACAGCCAGTCACCTCCTGCATTCCGCTGACAGGCTTAACACATGCAAACACATATTCAGATGAGCGCGCCCTGTGGGACCCGCTTATCTTCTAAATGTGAGTCCCGGGCGGCTGTTTCTGGGTAAAATACGCGCCATAGCGCGTTTTTGCGATCACTGACAATAATGCACATGACACAATATGCACACACCGTAATGCCCCCTACACATTATGCCACACACTGTAATGCCCCCGACACATTATGCCACACACCGTAATGCCCCCGACACATTATGCCACACACCGTAATGCCTGTGACACATTATTCCAAACACCGTAATGCGTGTGACACATTATGCCAGGAATCGCAATGCCCGTTATACATTATGCTACACACTGCAATGCCCCTGATACATTATAGCACATACAATGTCTGTGACACAGTATGACACACACCACAATGATCCTGAGACATTATACCACATACCACAATGCCCGTGACATAGTATACAACACACCGTAATGCCAGATACATTATGACACACACTGCAATGTCCGTGATACATTATGCCACACACCGTAATGCCCATTACACATTAAGTTCTACAGTAAGGCTTCCAATTACTTTTAAATTACCTGCTTGTTGCCAGGGGTTTCATGCACTTGGTTCCATGCACGGTGCCAGGATGTCATGCTCGTTGCCAGGGGTTTCATGCACTGGGTGTCATGCTCGCTGCTAGTGGGTAGTGCTTGTTGCTAGGGCCGTGCTCCCAGTGCCACATATGCTCCCAGTGCCAGATATTCCCCCACAGTGCCAGGTATATGCACCCAGTGCCAGATATTCCCCCACAGTGCCTGCTTCCCCCCCAGTGCCAGGTATATGCCCCCCCAGTCCCGGGTATATGCCCCCAGTGCCGGGTATATGCCCCCCCAGTGCCAGGTATATTCCCCCAGTGCCAGGTATATGCCCCCCCAGTGCCAGGTATATGCCCCCAGTGCCAGGTATATGCCCCCCCAGTGCCAGATATTCTCCCACAGTGCCAGATATTCCCCCCCAGTGCCAGGTATATGCCCCCAGTGCCAGGTATATGCCCCCAGTGCCAGGTACATGCCCCCCCAGTGCCAGTTATATGCCCCCAGTGCCAGGTATATGCCCCCAGTGCCAGGTATATGCCCCCAGTGCCAGATATTCCCCCCCAGTGCCTGCTTCCCCCCCAGTGCCAGGTATATGCCCCCAGTGCAGGGTATATGCCCCCAGTGCCGAGTATATGCCCCCCCAGTGCCGGGTATATGCCCCCAGTGCCAGGTACATGCCCCCAGTGCCAGATATTCCCCCCCAGTGCCTGCTTCCCTCCCAGTGCCAGGTATATGCCTCCAGTGCTGGGTATATGCCCCCAGTGCCGGGTATATGCCCCCCCAGTGCCGGGTATATGCCCCCACAGTGCCAGGTACATGCCCCCAGTGCCAGATATTGCCCCCCAGTGCCTGCTTCCCCCCCAGTGCCAGGTATATGCCTCCAGTGCTGGGTATATGCCCCCCCAGTGCCGGGTATATGCCCCCAGTGCCAGGTACATGCCCCCAGTGCCAGGTATATGTCCCCCCCCAGTGCCGGGTATATGCCCCCCCAGTGCCAGGTACATGCCCTCAGTGCCGGGTATATGCCCCCCCACTGCCAGGTATATGTCCACAGTGCCAGATCTGTCCCCCCAGTGCCAGGTATATGTCCCCAGTGCCAGATCTGTCCCCCCAGTGCCAGGTATATGTCCCCAGTGCCAGGTATATGTCCCCAGTGCCAGATCTGTCCCCCCATTGCCAGGTATATGCCCCAGTGCCTGCTCCCCCCCCCCCCCCTAATGTGTTGGAGGGACACGAGCGCATCGCGTGTCTCTCCTGTGTCCCTCCTGGCTCTCCCCCGGCCGGTCTAATGAAGGAAGTGCCGTTCGTGAACCAATCAGAGCTCACGAACGGCACATGCTTCCTTAGACCGGCCGGGGGAGAGCCAGGAGGGACACAGGAGAGACGCGCGATGCGCTCGTGTCCCTCCGACACATAGGGGGGGCCGGGGGAGCAGGCAGCGCAGGGAGGGAGAGGAGACCGCAGATTGACATGCGGACGCTCGTCCGCATGTCAATCTGTTCTAAATCAGTGGCGCCCCCGCAGCCCCTCGCCCCCAAGCCACCGCGAGGACTGCGGGGGCAGTAGTTACGCCACTGGACGGCAGATAAGAACCAGTTAGCCCATCTAGTCTGCCGTTTTTGTTTTTTTTTAACCATATTTTGAAATAAAATCTTATTTGATCCTTATTTCTTTGTAAGCATATCCTTATGGCTATCCCATGCATGCTTAAATTGCTCTACTGTCTTAGCCTCTACCACCTCTGATGGGAGGCTATTCCACTTGTCCACTACTCTTTCTGTTAAGTAATTTTTCTTCAAATTTCCCCTGAACCTCCCCCCTCCAGTCTCAGTGCATGTCCTTGTTTTCTAATACTTCTCTTTACTTGAAGAATGTTTATCACCTGGTCTTTTTTTTTTAAAAACCCTTGATATATTTAATAGTTTCTATCATGTCCTCCCTTTCCATTCTCTGCTCCATACTATATATATTGAGATTTAAGGGGACATTTACTAAGCAGTGATAAGAGCGGAGAAGTGAGCAAGTGGAGAAGTTGCCCATGGCAACCATTTAGCACTGAAGTAACATCTATAAATTGCATACTATAAAATTATACAGAGCTGCTGATTGGTTGATGAAGCAAAGTCTCCACTGGCGCACGTCTCCGCTCTTATCACTGCTTAGTAAATATCCCCCTTTGTTTTTTTGTTTTTTTAGTTAAGTATATGTAAGTGTACAAGTGTGATTTATTAAAGTTTTACTATCACGGTGTGAGTGCAGTAGCGGATCTTGCCACGGGCAAGCAGGACTTTTGCCCGGGGCGCCGCCTTCCGGAGTGCGCCAGCACCATCCGGAGGGCGCCGCACCATGGCAAGATCCGCTGCTGCTGTGCAGCTGTTGGTCGCTCTGTCCCGCTGCCGCTGTCCCCCGCTGCCCCCCGCTGTGAAGGGAACTAGACGTGTAGTGTCTAGTTTCCCTTCATGGAGAGGACCTTTACTGTGCGGTGCGCGATGACGTCATCGCGCACCGCACATCATTTCACTACTGTACAGGGGGCGTAAATGACCACGCCCCCTGTATGAAGCCACGCCCCTTTGCCCGCCCGGGGCGCTGTAAGACGTAGAACCGGCCCTGTGTGTGTGTACTGTCTTTATTTGAATAGTTTCACAGCAAAAGATAATATATTTTTTTTTTTTTTACACAATGGCTATCATCTCTGGCCTTTTGGTGCCTGGACCCTCCGTCTTTATTGGTGGTTCCCCACTCCCCCAAGGAACCCCGGCCAGGGTTGACAAGTTGAGGATTTAATGCCGCGGCTGCAGAGACCTGTATAAATGTGGCATTTTCTCCTTGACTAGTGGTGCCCGGTGCTGTTTTAAAAATACATCCTTTCCCCCCCCCGTATTTTTGGAACCAGCACAGGTCCAAGAGCCCAGTGTTGGTTGTTAAAAAATGGCAGAATCCTAGGCCCTCATTCCGAGTTGATCGCTCGCAAGGCGAATTTAGCAGAGTTACACACGCTAAGCCTACGCCTACTGGGAGTGTATCTTAGCATCTTAAAATTGCGACCGATGTATTCGCAATATTGCGATTACAAACTACTTTGCAGTTTCTGAGTAACTTCAACCTTACTCGGCATCTGCGATCAGTTCAGTGCTTGTCGTTCCTGGTTTGACGTCACAAACACACCCAGCGTTCGCCCAGGCACTCCCACCGTTTCGCCGGCCACTCCTGCGTTTTTTCCGGAAACGGTAGCGTTTTCAACCACACGCCCCTAAAACGCCGTGTTTCCGCCCAGTAACACCCATTTCCTGTCAATCACACTGCGATCGCCGGAGCGAAGAAAAAGCCGTGAGTAAAAAACCTTTCTCCTTAGCAAAGTTACTTGGCGCAGTCGCAGTGCGAACATTGCGCATGCGCTCTAAGCGGATTTTCACTGCGATGCGATGAAAAATACCGAGCGATCAACTCGGAATGAGGGCCCTAGTCACTTTTTCCCCTTATTTTAGCAACCAGGACCAGCTCGAAGAGCCTAGGGCTGGTTATGCTTTTAACAATTTATTTACTTTTACAAACATAAGCATGTATGGATCTCACTGATCTGTGCATGCTTCTGTAAAACGTGCACAATGTAATGAAGCATCACATTACATTGTGCGAGTTTTCATTCTAGAAAACTTGCACTAAATCGCACAATGTAATAGCCTCAATCTTAAAAACTCGCAGGCTACTACATTGGGTGAGTTTGGGGACAAACTCTGACCATCTAATGTGTGGGAAGGCTGTGGGTTTGTCCAACAAACAAAACTTGTACCCCAAGACATCCCACCGCTGATGTTTTAAACTTAACTTCACCTGGCGGGTGGCAGCCTGTAAGGTCTTTTACATGACCGCCACCTTCTCTGGGCTTCCTCTGGCATCTATACTCTTCAGAAGCTGTTCTCAACTCCTCATTCATTGTCAGACTGTCTGCCCCTTGTCTGGTGCTGGCTAATATTAGCCAGCCCAAGGGGGTGAGGTGATGATGTGGTGAGCAGCGAATGGCTCGCTGTGGCCATCTTGAAATTCAAAAATGGCACCACAAGTGAGCCAATTACGGCTTTCTGCGCCTTTTTTAAATCAACAATCCCTGTCCTTATAACCACCGCTAGGCCTAAAATCATATCCCAATTACTAAAATGGACCCCAGGACTGCCACCTGCATCACTGACCCACTGTTTACAGATACCCAAATACACCTCCACCCCACTTCTACCATCGCTGCTGCTAGAGGTACCTGCTCACCCATACCACTATCACAGCTGCTGCTATTGCTGCTTTAGGCACAGTATCACCATCCCTGCCGCTACTGTAGACCACACTTACCTACTTTGCTGCCCCCTCCTCTGGGAAAAGGCAGCATTTTAGGCGCATGGGGGCGTGACCGGCGGGAAGATGGGCTGTCTGGGGGCATGGTTAGAAGGCAAACTTGGCTGTCTAGGGGCGTGGTCGGTGGTGCAGTGGGCAGTCTGGGGCATGGCATCCCATTGCATCATCACCACAGTGTCGAGAAAATAGGCACTGTATAGTGGGGGGGCGGAGCTACAATGATGCAATTCAGCGCAAAACGCATCATTGGATCCCTTTGGACTGCCCACTTGTTCTCTACTGTGGGCAGCTGAGGGGAGCTTCTATGGGGCTGGCAGGGAAAGCAGGAGACTTGCCCACCCTTCCAGGAGGGAAAGCAAGTATGCTGTAGACACCCACTCCACTACTGATGCAAGCGACGCTGCACATCCACCCTATTCCACCACTACAGGCACCTGCATGCACCTGCCCACAGGCAGCATGAGAAGCCCTGGCCGCAGTCAGTGAAAAGATCAGTCTATCAGCTGATCCTCGCCTTACAACACAATACAATGCCCCAATAAATCATGATTTATAAACATGTTTATAAATCTGATTTGGTGATCCTGATCACTTTTTGATTGGAATCGTCAATCGGAGGATCCCATACATCAACCATTGATTGTGACAATCATCTCCAGAACATAAAATTAATATTAACATTAAAGTTACTAGGTATAAGGAAAAGGTAGGAAGCTTATGTTTTTACCCCTACATAACACTGCCACGCCCACTATATCTGGTTTGTTCTGCAGCATCCACCACTGGTTGGGAGGCTACTATTTAATGACATACACTGCTAAACCATACAAAGGTTGTTCCAGCTCACTGTCAGTATGCCTAGCAATATACTGTAGCTACATTATCCTCAATTAGGCAGCATTTGCTAAATTGATCTGATCCACATGAGCCACCATCCCAGAGTAATCACACGATGAAGCTGCTCTCTTGACACTCCATGTTTGAATATCAGTCCTTGTGGCTGACTATATGCTGCATAAGCTGTGAGATGTTTATTCATCACATAAAAGATGTTCATTTGTTTTTACAGCAACCTCTGGGGGATTATATACCTCCTTCTTATTGTCTCATAAGAAACATACTGCTATGTCATACCACCCAACTTTTGAAGGCATGAAAGCGGGACCTCGCGCACCAGTGGTGTGCCTGTGTCTTCAAAGGGAGCATGGTCTTGGTTCAGGTGGAGAGCATGGTCTTCACACACAGACCCCATTATCATCATTGTGGGGTTGTGCCCAGCGCTCCCTGAGCAGCCCTTTGCTCACCTTCCTGCACCGGTAGATGCCGTGCACATGCACATGGCATCTATTCAGTGATCACTGGCTGCTTTGCAGAGCAGCGGAGACCACAGGCTCTCCCCACATGACCCAATGCCCACAGGACACAGCAGCCCGTGGGTGGGACAGCAGTACAGAGACCAAATAGAAGGACTGTCCCACTAGAATCAGGATAGTTGGGAGGAATGCTATGTGGTTACATGAGATTGTTAGTAGGAGATGGAATCACCTCCATGTCTGAGACACATCTCTTACAGAAAGAGGAAGGAGGTTTTTGTACAGCTCTGTATCAGTGTGAGAGGGGTAGTATAATGCTGCTGACAGATATACTCTGCCTCATCTTCTGCTGTCACTGCACTGATTGTTAGTGTGTAATCTGTGTATGCAGATCCAGATACAGATCCAGTGAACCTGTCTGGGACTCCTGTATATCGGCTGCTTGCTCCAGAGATAAGAAGCTTTGGAGATTGTCCTGATTTCTGTTGGTACCAGTGTAAGTAGCTGGTAGATACAGCAGTAAGGCTAAGTAGCCGCTTATACCAGTACTGGCTGTACATGAGATGGTGACTGATCCTCCTGGTGACACAGAGATATAACCTGGGGTCTGAGTCATCACAATCTCCCCACAGGACCCTGAGGATTAGAGGAGACACAGTCATTACTGATACATGTCTGTATATAGTCATATACATCCTGCTCTGATTATTTATGTTACATGTATAGATTCCCCTACACAGCACCATGTAATGTCCCCAATCTCTCACCCTGAATATAAATGAGTATCACAGCCAGCAGGTAACTGTGAGACACCATCTTGCTGTATCTGGGCTGTCAGACAGACACTATAAGACGTCTCCTGTACAATGAGATATATATAGAGAGTGACAGGTGAGGTGTGACAGGAAATCCCCCAGAGACTGTGTATGGAAATGAGATGGAAATTCTGTGGTGTCAGTGTGACAGTGACTGGTGTGTACTAGAGACAGAATGTCAGTGTGATGTCCTCTGTGGTGTCAGTGTGACAGTGACTGGTGTGTGCTAGAGACAGGATGTCAGTGTGATGTCCTCTGTGGTGTCAGTGTGACAGTGACTTGTGTGTGCTAGAGACAGGATGTCAGTGTAATGTCCTCTGTGGTGTCAGTATGACAGTGACTGGTGTGTACTAGAGACAGGAGGTCAGTGTGACAGTGACTGGTGTGTGC
Source organism: Pseudophryne corroboree (assembly GCF_028390025.1). Classification (NCBI taxonomy): domain Eukaryota; kingdom Metazoa; phylum Chordata; class Amphibia; order Anura; family Myobatrachidae; genus Pseudophryne; species Pseudophryne corroboree. The sequence continues at coordinate 1,170,700,125 of NC_086444.1, forward strand.
TAGAGACAACATGTCAGTGTGATGTCCTCTGTGGTGTCAGTGTGACAGTGACTGGTGTGTACTAGAGACAGGATGTCAGTGTGATATCCTCTGTGGTGTCAGTGTGACAGTGTCTAGTGTGTACTAGAGACAGGATGTCAGTGTAATGTCCTCTGTGGTGTCAGTGTGACAGTGACTGGTGTGTACTAGAGACAGGATGTCAGTGTGATGTCCTCTGTGGTGTCAGTGTGACAGTGTCTAGTGTGTACTAGAGACAGGATGTCAGTGTAATGTCCTCTGTGGTGTCAGTGTGACAGTGACTGGTGTGTGCTAGAGACAGGATGTCAGTGTGGTGTCCTCTGTGGTGTCAGTGTGACAGTGACTGGTGTGTGCTAGAGACAAGATGTCAGTGTGATGTCCTCTATGGTGTCAGTGTGACAGTGACTGGTGTGTACTAGAGACAGGATGTCAGTGTAATGTCCTCTGTGGTGTCAGTGTGACAGTGACTGGTGTGTACTAGAGACAGGATGTCAGTGTAATGTCCTCTGTGGTGTCAGTGTGACAGTGACTGGTGTGTACTACAGACAGGATGTCAGTGTAATGTCCTCTGTGGTGTCATGACTGGTGTGTACTAGAGACAGGATGTCAGTGTGATGTCCTCTGTGGTGTCAGTGTGACAGTGTCTGGTGTGCGCTAGAGATAGGATGTCAGTGTGATGTCCTCTGTGGTGTCAGTGTGACAGTGACTGGTGTGTACTAGAGACAGGATGTCAGTGTGATGTCCTCTGTGGTGTCAGTGTGACAGTGTCTGGTGTGCGCTAGAGATAGGATGTCAGTGTGATGTCCTCTGTGGTGTCAGTGTGACAGTGACTGGTGTGTACTAGAGACAGGATGTCAGTGTGATGTCCTCTGTGGTGTCAGTGTGACAGTGTCTGGTGTGCGCTAGAGATAGGATGTCAGTGTGATGTCCTCTGTGGTGTCAGTGTGACAGTGACTGGTGTGTACTACAGACAGGATGTCAGTGTAATGTCCTCTGTGGTGTCAGTGTGACAGTGACTGGTGTGTACTAGAGACAGGATGTCAGTGTGATGTCCTCTGTGGTGTCAGTGTGACAGTGTCTGGTGTGCGCTAGAGATAGGATGTCAGTGTGATGTCCTCTGTGGTGTCAGTGTGACAGTGACTGGTGTGTACTAGAGACAACATGTCAGTGTGATGTCCTCTGTGGTGTCAGTGTGACAGTGACTGGTGTGTACTAGAGACAGGATGTCAGTGTGATATCCTCTGTGGTGTCAGTGTGACAGTGTCTAGTGTGTACTTGAGACAGGATGTCAGTGTAATGTCCTCTGTGGTGTCAGTGTGACAGTGACTGGTGTGTACTAGAGACAGGATGTCAGTGTGATGTCCTCTGTGGTGTCAGTGTGACAGTGTCTAGTGTGTACTAGAGACAGGATGTCAGTGTAATGTCCTCTGTGGTGTCAGTGTGACAGTGACTGGTGTGTGCTAGAGACAGGATGTCAGTGTGGTGTCCTCTGTGGTGTCAGTGTGACAGTGACTGGTGTGTGCTAGAGACAAGATGTCAGTGTGATGTCCTCTGTGGTGTCAGTGTGACAGTGACTGGTGTGTACTAGAGACAGGATGTCAGTGTAATGTCCTCTGTGGTGTCAGTGTGACAGTGACTGGTGTGTACTAGAGACAGGATGTCAGTGTAATGTCCTCTGTGGTGTCAGTGTGACAGTGACTGGTGTGTACTACAGACAGGATGTCAGTGTAATGTCCTCTGTGGTGTCAGTGTGACAGTGACTGGTGTGTACTAGAGACAGGATGTCAGTGTGATGTCCTCTGTGGTGTCAGTGTGACAGTGTCTGGTGTGCGCTAGAGATAGGATGTCAGTGTGATGTCCTCTGTGGTGTCAGTGTGACAGTGACTGGTGTGTACTAGAGACAGGATGTCAGTGTGATGTCCTCTGTGGTGTCAGTGTGACAGTGTCTGGTGTGCGCTAGAGATAGGATGTCAGTGTGATGTCCTCTGTGGTGTCAGTGTGACAGTGACTGGTGTGTACTAGAGACAGGATGTCAGTGTGATGTCCTCTGTGGTGTCAGTGTGACAGTGTCTGGTGTGCGCTAGAGATAGGATGTCAGTGTGATGTCCTCTGTGGTGTCAGTGTGACAGTGACTGGTGTGTACTACAGACAGGATGTCAGTGTAATGTCCTCTGTGGTGTCAGTGTGACAGTGACTGGTGTGTACTAGAGACAGGATGTCAGTGTGATGTCCTCTGTGGTGTCAGTGTGACAGTGTCTGGTGTGCGCTAGAGATAGGATGTCAGTGTGATGTCCTCTGTGGTGTCAGTGTGACAGTGACTGGTGTGTACTAGAGACAGGATGTCAGTGTGATGTCCTCTGTGGTGTCAGTGTGACAGTGTCTGGTGTGCGCTAGAGATAGGATGTCAGTGTGATGTCCTCTGTGGTGTCAGTGTGACAGTGTCTGGTGTGTACTAGAGACAGGATGTCAGTGTGATGTCCTCTGTGGTGTCAACAGTGTCTGGTGTGCGCTAGAGATAGGATGTCAGTGTGATGTCCTCTGTGGTGTCAGTGTGACAGTGACTGGTGTGTGCTATAGACAGGATGTCAGTGTGGTGTCCTCTGTGGTGTCAGTGTGACAGTGACTGGTGTGTGCTAGAGACAAGATGTCAGTGTGATGTCCTCTGTGGTGTCAGTGTGACTGTGACTGGTGTGTACTAGAGACAGGATGTCAGTGTAATGTCCTCTGTGGTGTCAGTGTGACAGTGACTGGTGTGTACTACAGACAGGATGTCAGTGTAATGTCCTCTGTGGTGTCAGTGTGACAGTGACTGGTGTGTACTAGAGACAGGATGTCAGTGTGATGTCCTCTGTGGTGTCAGTGTGACAGTGTCTGGTGTGCGCTAGAGAAAGGATGTCAGTGTGATGTCCTCTGTGGTGTCAGTGTGACAATGATTGGTGTGTGCTAGAGACAGGATGTCAGTGTGATGTCCTCTGTGGTGTCAGTACAGTGACTGGTGTGTGCTAGAGACAGTAAGTCAGTGTGATGTCCTCTGTGGTGTCAGTGTGACAGTGACTGGTGTGTGCTAGAGACAAGATTTCAGTGTGATGTCCTCTGTGGTGTCAGTGTGACAGTGACTGGTGTGTACTAGAGACAGGATGTCAGTGTAATGTCCTCTGTGGTGTCAGTGTGACAGTGACTGGTGTGTACTAGTGACAGGATGTCAGTGTAATGTCCTCTGTGGTGTCAGTGTGACAGTGACTGGTGGTGTCCTAGAGACAGGATGTCAGTGTGATGTCCTCTATGGTGTCAGTGTGACAGTGTCTAGTGTGTACTAGAAACAGGATGTCAGTGTAATGTCCTCTGTGGTGTCAGTGTGACAGTGACTAGTGTGTACTAGAGACAGGATGTCAGTGTGATGTCCTCTGTGGTGTCAGTGTGACAGTGTCTGGTGTGTGCTAGGGATAGGATGTCAGTGTGATGTCCTCTGTGGTGTCAATGTGACAGTGTCTGGTGTGTGCTAGAGACAGGATGTCAGTGTGATGTCCTCTGTGGTGTCAGTGTGACAGTGACTGGTGTGTGCTAGAGACAGGATGTCAGTGTGATGTCCTCTGTGGTGTCAGTGTGACAGTGACTGGTGTGTGCTAGAGACAGGATGTCAGTATGATGTCCTCTGTGGTGTCAGTGTGACAGTGACTGGTGTGTGCTAGAGACAGGATGTCAGTGTGATGTCCTCTGTGGTGTCAGTGTGACAGTGACTGGTGTGTGCTAGAGATAGGATGTCAGTGTGATGTCCTCTGTGGTGTCAGTGTGACAGTGACTGGTGTGTACTAGAGACAGGATGTCAGTGTGATGTCCTCTGTGGTGTCAGTGTGACAGTGACTGGTTTTTGCTAGAGACAGTAAGTCAGTGTGATGTCCTCTGTGGTGTCAGTGTACTACCTCATACCTAACAACTTTTCTTATGTTAAAAGAGGGACACACGCGCGGCGAAGCAGCACGCGCTCCTGAAAAAGGGTGGTGGTCTAAGAAAAGAGGGTGTGGCTTTGCGGAGGACCGCGATCGTTTGCCACGCCCCCGTTTTCATCACTGAGGGGGCATGCCCAGAGCTCTGTGAGCCGCTGGCATGCCCCCTCTCCCTCTGACACAAGTGAATAGACACTGTGCGCATTTAGCACATCTACGATCAAGTCTGAATTACCCCCGAAGTGTGATTGGATCTGTGGTTTCCAATTTATTTTTATACACAAACAAGTTATCATGGATCTGGTGCAAAAATAAATAGAGACAGACACAGAGAGAATTCTCTTGGATCATGAAGCACCTGTGAGAGGATAATACAGCCACTCACACACAGGGCCAGTGCAAGGTTTCTTAGCACCCTAGGCAAAACTTCAGCCTACTGCCCCCCTCAATCCCCCCATACTTATTTTTCAGCCAGGCACTGCTGACAGTGCCGAGGCTGTGCAGTGCTGTCATCCTGGAATGCTGTGTGCGTGTGTCTGGTACCTGCAGTCACTACTGCTGTCCTGCATGGGAGACAATGGCATACATACAGTCCATAGTCCCCTGTTAATATTAATCGTTTCTAGAGTCGGCAGTGCCCCCACCAGACCAGGCTCCAGCCACAGGGGAGGATGCACTCAGTGTGACCAGTACAGTCACAATCACACTATCCTGAGTCCATATGGTTCTGCTCAGGGACTCTCTGCTGTTAGTGGGTCTCCTGTGGGTTGCCCATGCTTCCACAAAGAGTTGCAGGGATGGATAAGCTGGTGAAGCTGTGACACAGGATCTGGGCACATGAAGGGGGAGAGGGACACAAGACCTTGGGGCATGAGCGGAGTGGTGAGAGAGGGAGGAGGGACACAGGACCTGGGGACATGAGGGGGAATGGTAGCATCTAGTTTACTTTCGTGGACAGGACCTTTCCCATAACCCCCTGGGTCCAAGTCACAATCTATGTGTAATAGTAAAGTGTGGCGAGCGAAGCGAGACACCGAGCTCGAAGCGTAGCGAGCGTCCAATGCTGCATAGAAAAATAAAATTCCCCCAAACGAACGGAGAACGAAGAAGACATTTAGATGCTGTAACGATGGAAGTTCTCTCCTACCCTTCCGTTTTGTCACTTCTAGGTCCTGAGCAAGAAGGGAACATAGACACAACCGAGGGGGAATGACACGGGACATGCGGACATGAGGGCGATGGGGAGTGGGAGGAGGGACACAGGACACGGGACTTGAGGGGGTGTGGCACAGTACCTTGGCACATGAGGGGGGATGACATAGGACTTAGGAGGATGACAAAGGACCTGTGCATATGAGGGGGAGAGGGTGACACAGGAAATGGGGGGTGTGGGCACAAGACCTGGAGGCATGAGGGACACAAAACCTGGGGGCATGAGGGACACAGGATTTAAGGGATTGACACAGGGCCATGGAACATGAGGAAGAAGGTGGGTACATGAAGGGGGTGGAGAGGGGGAGTTGGGACACAGGACCTGGGGACTTGAGGGGGGGGTGGCACAGGACATGGGCACCTGAGGGGGGAGGGGGTGCCACTGGACATGATGGGGAGGAGAAATACATGACCTGGGCACTTAAGGGGCGAGGGGGTGCCACGGGACATGAGGGGGAGGAAAAATACATGACCTGGGCACTTGAGGGAGGAGGGAGTGCCACGGGACATGAGGGGGATGAGGGACACATAACCTGGGTACATGGGGGGGAGCATCACGGAACGTGGGGACATGACGGGGTGGAGAGGGGGAGGAGGGACACAAGTTGTCACACAACCTGGGGACATGAGGGGGGGTGACACAGGACCTGGGGAAAATCAGGGAGAAGGGGGGCTACAGGATACATATCTTTTTTGGATGGAGACCTGCTCACTAAAAGCTTTATATGCCACAATAATAACAGAGCTCTGTACAGGTAGAGACGGCTGCTACAAATCTGATACACCTCAAGGTGTCAAATTGACGTCCTTTTACTTAACAGGGGACTATACACTTAATGGCTGTCAGTGTCACCCACCTGACACCACGGAACGCTCCCCTCAAAAAAGTTCTGTCAGGATGCTGTAAGAAGTGAATCAACGGTCAGTACAACAAACGCCAGATTGGTCTCATTTGGCCGCACACTGACGAGCTGTAACTGGACATTACTCAGCCACTTAGGACAAGCATTCACATATGGGCACCATTATGCTGTCCTGCACTGTACGAGCGGGGAAGGGAGGGCAGGCGGCCAGGCGGCGGGCGGAGGAGACGGTATCTTCCCTCACCTCGGCTGGGCTCGGATCAGTTTCATCTCCTCCTCAGTGGAAGCGCCGGCCCTGCTCACACAGCTAACTCACTGCTAACCTAACAATGTGCCACCTGCAGATCCAGGATAACTAACAACACATTATCTACAAGTGGCCTAGTGTGTGACAGCGAAACAATAACCATAGGTATGCACACAGGCACCCTCTAATGTCTGGCTTTCCCTCACAGTGTGCTGCTGCTGTTATCACCGTCATTCCTGTCCCCGCAGCCCGCCGCCCGATCAGGACTGTTATATGTAGTGCTGTGTGCATTAATTACTTTACTGGCCACAGTGGCCTGGCTGCATGGACGGAGAAACCTCCTCCAGGCTCCGCCTTTTGATAACGTCATGCCGCACCACCTGGGCACTGTGTAAGAGCACAACTACTGTGTGGGCATTGTGTAAGGGGCACAACTACTGTGGGCATTGTGTAAGCAGCATTACAACAGGGGGCATTGTGTAAGGGGCACGACTACTGTGTGGGCATTGTGTAAGGGGCATACTATGGGCACTGTGTAAGGGGCACAACTATAGTTGGCATTGTGTAAGGGGCACAACCACAGTTGGCATTCTGTAAGGGGCACTACAGCAGTGGGCACTGTGTAAGGGGCATGACTACTATGTAAGCATTATGTAAGGGGCACGACTACAGTGTGGGCATTGTGTAAGGGGCATGTTTACTATGGGCATTGTGAAAGGGGCACAACTGCAGTGGGCATTGTGTAAGGGGCACGTCTACTATGGGCATTGTGAAAGGGGCATAACTGCAGTGGGCATAGTGTAAGGGGAACTACTACAATAGGCATTGTGTAAAGGGCACTGCTACTATGGTCATTGTGTAAGGGGAACCGCTACTGTGTGCATTGTGTAAGTAGTACAACTACAGTGGGCACTGTGTACCAGGTACGACTACTGTGTGGGCATTGTGTAAGGGGCACTCCCACTATGGGCACTGTGTAAGGGGCACAACTACAGTGTGCATTGTGTAATGGGCACGACTACTGTGCGAGCACTGTGTAAGGGGAATGACTACTGTGTGGGCATTGTGTAAGGGGCACAACTGCAGTGAGCATTGTGTAAGGGGCACTGCTACTATAAACATTGTGTAATGGCCTCTGATACTATGGTCATTGTGTAGGGATGCCTATATGGGGATATATAGGGGATGCCTATAGGGATGATAAGCAGATGTAAAGTTCAACTTTATTCCAAAAGAAGAGCAGAGAGATCTCCAAAATTGGACAACAAATTGTGGTCCATTGTCAGAAACATTTTTGGTAGGCAATCCATGTAGTTTAAAAATTTCTGAGTAAATACCGTTGATAACTGAGGTGCAGATGGAATACCAGACAGAGGCATGACATGTGCCATTTTCAAAAAATGATCAACTACAACCCAAATGGTGTTTTGTCCTATTGAAGGAGGTAAATTAGTGTTAAAGTCCATAGAGATGTGAGTCCAGGGTTGAGTCGGTATGGGTAATGGATGCAGAAGACCTGGAGGTGAACCTTTTGGACTCCTATGCTGTGCACACTTTGGACAGACAGCTATGAAATCTTGTACATCTGCTCTCAGCTGTGGCCACTAATAAGAAAGCTGAATTAACTATTGGGTCTTAAGTCTCCCTGCATGACCCATAAAGGAAGAATTATGCACCCAACATGAGCAGTTTCTTCCGGAGTTTGGGAGCTACGAAAGTTTTCTCTGGTGGAGGAGTTGGAGTGAGCTGAGTTGCAAAGAAAGAGGCTGGATACAAGATGAGTTGTTTTCCTGAGAAATCTGAGGGTTAATTGGAGCTTAAAGAACGAGAGAGAGTGTCTGTCTTCTTGTTTAAAGGACCAGGTCAATAGAAAAGCTTGAAGTTGAATCGTGTGAAGAAAAGGGTCCACCTTGCCTGCCATGGATTAAGACACTGAGCTGTCCACAAATATAACAGATTCCTATGATCGGTATAAACAGCAATAGGATGCAAAGCTCCTTCTAACAAGTATATCCACTCTTCTAAAGCCAACTTAATAGCTAATAATTCCTGCTCACCAATAGCGTAGTTTCACTGAGCAGATGAGAACCTTCATGAGAAATAACCACATGGATTAATCTTTCCATCTTCAAAGATTTAATTTTAGACAGTACTGCTCAAACCCCTTCCGTGGAAGCATCCACCTCCAGTATGAATGGTCGATTCAGATTAGGTTGATGAAGGTTTGGAGCTGACGTAAAAGCTTGTTTCAGGATTTCAAAGACAGCTATTGCTTCTGGCGGCCAGCATAATGGACTTGTTCCTTTTCTGGTGAGGGCAGTGATGGGAGTCAAAATGGACGAAAACCTTTGATGAATTTCCTGTAGAAATTTGCGAACCCCAGGAACCGCTGAATACCCTTCAAAGTAGAGGGTATGGACCCGTTGTGACTTGCCTGAACTTTACCTGGTCAATCTGTAAATTGCTACCTGAGATAATGTAGCCAAGGAAAGGAATGGAAGGAACTTCGAAGGTACATTTCTCCAGTTTACAATATAACTTGTTTTTCCTCAGTCGGATTAGCATCTCCGTCACTTGAGCTTGATGAGTCTCCAGATCTTTAGAGAATATTAAAATGTCATCTAGATACGACCAAACACTTGTAAAGCACATCTCTAAATAATTAATTGATGTAATTCTGGAAAACAGCCGGGGCATTACACAACCCGAAAGGCATTACTAAATACTTGTAATGCCCGACCCGAGTATTGAAGGCTGTCTTTCACTCATCTCCTGGGTGAATGTGAATCAGGTTGTATGCTCCATAAAGATCTAACTCCAGAGCATGGGATCTTACACAGGCATCCTCCCTGTGCAGTGCTCCAGTGGCAGAAGGCTGCACAGTCACCAACTCCCTCTCAGCTGCAGCACACCAGCGGCCCTCACAAATTTCCTCTGCCGCAGTGCTAGTCATCTGACAGAGAGCCCCCAGAGACCATTACCGGAGGTGATTCCCCAGTCAATGAAAGACCTATAGCTAGGCTATGCTCTGTTAAACCCTTAGTCTCCTAATGTTCTTCTCCACTCCAAACAATCTGTCATTCCTGCTGACATTCTCAGTCATGTCATTTTTAAAGATGTCTACACAGCGTGGCTCTCAGTAAACAAAACACAACATAGAGATCACTGCTCCACTCCCTTTGTCCCAATATGTCCCAAAAAGCTCCTGTCAAATCAGCTCTCGTCAGCTCTGGTCACAGCTCCAAAGATGCTTGACTATCCGGCTCCAGTAACAGGAGGACAGACCTCATGGACCGCTCTGGACTGGGGCTTGGGTAAGCATGTCCACCCAAAATACAATGATTGTCAGTGGACTACACCAGGATAAAGGCTACACATACATGACCTTGCTTTGTACCAAGCTGCCTCATCACTTGATGGTCTGTAATTAACCATTAATTTTATTGCGGAGCTTATTATGTTTTATACAGACTTATACCATTACAAAATGGGATGCTTTTGCTAATAAGTAATGCATAAGACATTACCAACTAATAACTTTGCATCTACTCTGAATTAATCATCCACCGCTGTGTGGAATTACAGTGTTCTGAAAGAACATCCTATAAATTGTTGTTGCTACCTAACAAGGAGAACTCAGCATTTGGATACAAACCTGTTCTTCTATAGTTACTAAGTGGATACAAACTGACTTACTTTCAGCGCTGTGTCTGCAGGTTATTTATTGGCTCAAAGAAAGCATGATTTCATATATTTTTTTTACGTTTTTCTTTATTTTTATATATTTTTTTGTGTTCTTTGTGACTAGTGGAATATATGCATTGTAATTGTAATAAATTTTGATTGCTTGATACTTTCATGGACAGTGCTTCCCTTCTTGGTTCTTTATTCAATATGGGGAAACCCTGCATTCCCTCCGTCTCTAACACTCTTTTAGTTTGCTGGATGAATAAAGGTCTTTGACTTTCCCCCAAGGTGTTTGACCCAGGAGGACGTAGATTGTCTTCAGACTATTTACAAGCTACCAAATAATCAATTCTTCATGTACTTGCAGGTTCGCCATTTTGCATTTTCTTTAGATCATGTTACCCGTGTGTATTCTAAGTAGGATTTTCTGGTATTTCTCCTCCAATTTTTACACCATGTCCCTCATAAGATTTCACATTTATACTTTAAGCTCCTACCAGACCCTAATACCTATAAATATTAGATTCCTGGCAAAAGGATATTCCCTCCTTGGCCTCAGCCACAGACCTATTTAAAAATTTCAACCAATCCTTGAAATGGCTACAGTCTGCATATCTTCAGGAAGTCCACAATAGGACCATTGATAGAGCTTCTATATCCCCAGCTCACCGAACCCATGTTGTCCACGGCGAAACGGGCGCATGCCCAAATTGCACATTTCTCCCCACTAAATTCTATCATGGCTTTGGGTCCTGTAGGAAAATTAATAGATTCTGGTACAAAATCATTGAATTTATTAAAATTTTTCATATCTGAGTAGCTCCTGATGTCCTTGCTTGTATGTTTGCAAACTTCACCAATTGGAATTTAGGCCCTGGTAGCCTTAACAAGCTCCCCCTCTTGACAATAATCGTAACGGTAGCAAAAAAGGTGATCTTAATAGACTGAACTACCAAAACAGCCCCCACTTTGTCTGAAGTCTTACAAAAACTACTTCAGTTACTATATTTCGACAGGAAATCTCTCTTTATGAACCCAGAAAAAGGCTTTGTTAAATTTCTCAAGAAATGGAGTCCCTTCATTGACTCACTGACTCAAGCTACAGATTCAGTTATACAGATTTTTGAAGGCACTAATTGGTACCCGTGTCGCCCTACTATCTCTTTTTTTTAACATATAGTTGGTCCAGTATATATTAGGATATAATAGTCTTCAAAAGAAATCACAAATAAAAAAAGAAACAAATCATAAGAATATACACAACATGAGAAGCTAAAAGAGGTTAAGGAGGATGTAGCACTGACAGATCTGTTGGTGAGGTGACCACAATTGAATGGACCAGGCCTGCTTTCTATGTGGACCAGCTAGACCATTTCATGAGGATAGAGCCGTTTCAAAGAGATAATGTCTATGGACTTTTTGATGTATGGCCATCAAAGAGGGGACAGAATCTGACTTCCACAATTGGGCAATAGCAGCTTTGGTGGCTACTAAGATATGTCCCAAAACATACTTATCTCCTGGAGGGAGATGTTCCGTGTGTAAATGGAATAGAGCTAGAGTGGGGTCTAGAGGGATGTCCAATCGTAGAACCGTATTAATCAAGTGAAAAACTTCTTTCCATAAATGGAGTAAAGGGCACTTCCAAAAAACATGAAAGATGTCTCCTGTGTAACCACACTTTCTCCAACAAAATTTGGACTGTGAAGGCCAATTTCTATGTTGCTTTTCTGGCGTGAAGTAAGCCCTCTGTATAAGTTTGAAGAAAATTTCAGAATGATTAATACACCTTGAAATCATGAAGCAAGATCTAAATATAGCATCCCATTCTTTATCTAAAAAATGTCTATTAAGATCTCTTTCCCATAGGGTCTGGGCCCTTAATTTACTTTAGTTTGTACCACCACGAGATCCCGCCCTTATAAGTTGGGAATTCCAGGTGGAGTTTAATATAGGCTTTGAGGGAAGGTTTGGCACCATGAGATTGAGTGTATGAGTGTAGCCAACTCCTCACCTGCAGGTATTTAAAAAAATCCTGAGACCGTATCCCAAACAACTCCTGAATTTGAGAAAAGGGCATCAGCGATCCTGCTACATATAGGTCACCTAGAGAGGAGAGGCCTTTCCTACCCCAATCGCTCAGATCAATATTAGAGATTATTAAAGAGAGAGATTTGAGTGACAGAGAGGAGGACGGTAAAGTTATCTCATCCAAAGATATTACCAATTTGTGCCATGCTCCCAAAGTGGTTTCAACAGACTTACAAGACCCAGTCCTAGTGCGTGCCACAGAAAAAAGCATCCATAATAAATCAGGGAGCGTGACTGGCTGTATACATTGAGCTTCCACTGACACCCATGATTTTGGATTCACGACTTCAAACCAGTTTCTAGCTTGACTGAGAATACAAGCCACGTGGTACAATTCTATATCAGGGAAAGCGACGCCTCCAGCGTATTTGGGTAGAGTTAAGGTCTTTTTAGTGATTTTCAGCTGTGAGCCTCTCCAAACATATCTGGTCAAGATTTGATTGAATTTAGTATACAACAATTTAGGGAGGGGTCTCGGTATGGCACAAAACAAATACATTAGTTTTGGTAGAAGGACCATTTTTGCAGCGGCAACCCTACCCAGCCATGAGACTTCGTGCATCATCCACTCCCCAGTCAGCTCTGCAAAAGCTTTTAGCAAAGGGTTGAAATTACAGTCAATTAACCTGTCTTCACCAGACAAATTGATCCCTAAATATTTCAAGGAGTGGCTCTTCCAGGCGTATATATATAATCTTTTGTTCTAGAGATCTCTCCCAAGGATATATTAAATGGGAGGGCTTCAGTTTTAGAAGTGTTAAGTTTATAATAAAAGACTACTGAGTAATGATGTTTTGTGTGATATGGCTCCAATGTCTGTCACCTTGATCAAATCTTGAGATCTAATCATGGCGGCCAGAGGTTCCACTGTCAGAACAAAAATAATAGGAGATAAAGGCACCCCTGTTGCATACCATTATTAATATTAAAACCCAGAGAGATGCATCCATTTACATAGACTCTTGCCAAGGGTGTAGAATAGAGTGCTAGAATGGAGTCCAAGATCCGTCCGGTGAAGCCAAACTTTCCTAACGTCAACCTCATAAAGTCCTAATGTAACCTATCGAATGCCTTCTCGGCGTCCAGGGAAAGAACCAAAAGTGATTATTTTTTAGCTGAGCAATATTCGATTATGTCTATCACCCTTCGCGTGTTATCCGGAGCCTGCCGATTCGGCACGAAGCCAACCTGATCAGGGCTAATAAGGGAAGGGAGGAGAGGGCTAATGCGATTGGCTACCATTTTAGCATATATTTTGAGGTTTAAATTCAAGAGAGCAATTAGTCTAAAATTTTGTACTGAAGTAGGAGGCTTCCCCAGTTTGAGAATGGCTGTGATTTGGGTTTCCAGCATTTCTCTGGGAAAGCGACCAACCTCTGAGGCTTCATTGAATACTGATAACAACACCGGGGCCAGACTCTCCTTAAAGCTTTGTAAAAAGCAGAGGGGTATCCATCTGGACCCAGTGCTTTGTCTGCTGGTAGGGAATCTATAGGTTTCTCTATCTCATCTAAGGTCCAGGGGGAACTAATGACCATGCACAACTCTGGAGACAGCGAAGGGAGCTCAAAGCTATCCAAAAAATTCTGAATATCACTGTTTGTAGGTTGGAAGGTAGAGCTATCATCTTTCAAATTATACAGTTTAGAATAATGAGTCGCAAAGACTTTCGCAATCTCGTCAGGATCATGGACTCTCATTCCTCTATCTGAATCAATAATATGGATCTTACTTTTAGCTTTCCTACCCCTTAATTTGCTGCCAGTAACTTGCTAGCCCTGTTTCCATGTATATAAAATTTTTGATTCAATCTATGTATGTTACGATGTACCTCTGCTAAATAAAAAGTGTTCACCGCATCCCTAGCATCATGTAGTGCTTTTAGGAGATTTTTATTATGTGGGTTACTCTTATGAGAGTCCTCCAAGGAGGCAACTTTAAATTCAGCGAGGTCAATTTTTTTCCGATATTCCCTTTTGAGTTTTGCTGCTAATTGTATTGCAGTAACTCATAATACCGCTTTAAGAGCACACCAAAAATTAAACACCGGCGTTTCCTGGGGAGAAATCTCAGAGAGGTAATGGTTAATAGAGGATTGGATAGCCTGTTTGGATTCAGCATTCAATAGACTCTGGTTACCCAAATGCCAGGGGCCCGGGGAGACTAATCTGTTTACTATATCCCACTTAATAAATAACGGAGAATGATCGGACCATGACATGGGGAGGATAGAAATTTTAGTGATGGACTGTGAAGTCCATTTGTCCGCTAAAGCTAAATCTATTCTCGAGTAGGAAGAGTGTACATGAGAATAATAGGTGTAGTCCCTATCCATTGGGTGTTTGGTACGCCAGACATCTAATAAATCATATTCCACCAGTAGTTGGCAGAACCCCTTTGCATTCCTACGGAGCTGACCGGAGAGCGGAGTCTGCCTGCGCAAATTATCCACCTCAGGGTCCGCAGTTAAATTAAAATCACCTAACAAAAGCAACGTGCCTTTGGTCAGTTGTTATACTTTAGCGCAGAGTTTCTTGCAAAACGCCAGCTGTTTAGTGTTGGGGGCGTAACAGGTCACTATAGTCACTTCTTTATTTTCTAATTTACCCAATACAATAAAAAATCTCCCCTCAGGATCGCTATACTGTGAAAGAAAAGAGAACGAGTAGTGTTGAGAAATCAAAATTGCAACTCCAGCCTTCTTCGCTGGTGCATTTGCTAGGTAACAGTGTGGGAATCTCCTGTTAGAGAACTGCGGAGGAGCAGCTATGTGTCTCCTGAATAGCCACAATTTGTGCTTTAAGTTTGTGGAAGTAATTGAGTGCCAGCTTTCTTTTATGAGGGGAATTAAGCCCCTTCACATTCATAGATACTATATTAACCATATTAGTGTGATGTAGAGCATTGCAAAAGTGTATGCAACCAACTTAAACATTGTGTACGTAGCATTGTGATATGGGTACCTAGGGAGACTATCTATAAGAGGGGGAGGACAGAAGAGAAGAGGGTAAAAAATACAGAATAGAGGAGAGAAAGATTTTGACCCTCTTGGGGGCACATTTGGATGCCTAACCATGGCGACTCTAAACTAAACTAAGGGGGGTAGTGGCTGAACCGCCAACACCCTGATTAAGGTGGATTAAAAAGCAGTTCTACAATGCTCCAGTCCCGCCAATCCGGACTGCTCTCTTTCTGAGCTGAGAAATGCCCGGTGAATTTACCGGGTTACTATTTAAGAATATAATTGAAAACAACCGGAGTAGGCGGGAAAAGAAACCAAGACACACAGTGAAGGCTCCCAAATCTCCCAAACTAATACGCAACATAGGCATAATACATAAGGAGATCTCGGAGTAAACATAACTATCTCCAAAGAACTGCTAAAAGACATGACTTAAGTAAACACATAAGAGAACAGTGCAAACATGGGATACATATTATACTTAGGCAACTATCTCTGAATAGGTCCAGTGCCGCTGAAGACCAAGGTCAGGAGAAGTACGTGGAGATGAGCTTGCAATGTTCCATTTCTCGAGGACCTTTTTACCTTCCTCGGCATTCGTAATTACCACAGTGGAACCCTCACAAGCATTCAACAATTTTGTAGGAAAGCCCCATCTATATAAAATGTTCTCTCTGCGCAAGATTGAGTTGATGGGGTGTAAAGATCGTCTTTTGGTCAAACACCGGACTTACATGCTTACTGTGCACAAGCGAGTAGGGGAGTCCTGGCAGAATTGCTATACCAGTAAATGTAATAATATGCAGGACAAGGAAGCTTACAAATACAACCAAGTTCGCTGATTGCTCACTTTGATCCCAATATCAAGCTTTGGACCAATTGCATAGGGGGAGAGCAATAGAGCAATATAATGCCCCTGCAGTTAGCCAAACAGCAGGGGGCCCGGGTGTAATTTGCTACAGAAAAGGGGAAACTGTGATAGATGGTATCAAGGAGGGGGAGTAGGTGCTGCAGATAACATACCTGTGGTGTTATGACACACAGGAGCAGGCTGCAGCACATTGAAATCTCCAGGCACTCTCCAAGATGGCCGCCGGGCACCTCTATAGCCCGCAGGCTGCAGGCTTCTTCAGTCTCCGGCCGGGTAAGCAAGTGGAGGCAGCCAGGGAGGCAATAGCGGGGGGTCAGACGGCGGCAGGGGCGCTGTGGCACAGTAGGAATAGTTTGTAGCTGCACACAGACCTCCGTAGGAATGTGCCGGGCCGGGAGAAAATCGAGGCCTAGTCTGAGGGGTCCGGACAGGCGGCAATCAGCGGGAGCTCGGAAGGATGCTCCCCGACTCTGCAGCCAGTGTCCGTCCTGCAGCGAGGTCCGGGCTGGTGGAGGAGGTGGGTAAGAATCCTGGGGTAGAGATATAAAGAGGGTTTTATTCCCCTATAAACAGGAGCTCCGTCCAAGAGTGACCGGACTCCTCAGCATCTAGGCCACGCCCCACCCTACTATCTCTTACTCGGCTGCTCTCTTCCCCGTTTCACATTCAGTCTTTACCCGATGCTATCTCCTCTACCTTGATGTAGTTAGAATCATTTTTTGTTGTATTTGGCATTGCTGTTGCTCCTATACGCACACATGTTTTATAGACCAACTCTTCTATATGTAAGCAATTACTCACCTTTTACCCCTACCTTTCCTTACACCTAGATGTCAACTTCCACCAAGATTGACCTGTGATTTATTTCTCTCTATATATTTATTTTTTCCTCCCTTTTTCCCTTTTTCTTACCATTGATGTTTGATTTGTTTCTCAACATATTTTTCTTATTTTACAGCGCATGTAATATGTTGTTCATGTATCTCTATGTATGACTTGTCTCTCTACAAAGGTCACATTATCTGTCCTAACCTTTACTGTATGATTGTACGGTTCACATCCTATTCCCCTTGTCACATCTCAGAATCATCTGTATGACGTCATCCTATTATCTGATGTTGTTATTGCTGCCTTTTCTACATGATTTGTTACCTTTCAAAACTAATAAAATTGTTTTTGAAAAATTGTTTCTAGATTTATCTGGATTTACCACCATATACATAAGCAGCAAAACACAAAAAAGGTAAGAAATTATCAGAGTTGTTTATTTAATAACATTTAGAATATTTTTTTGGATTTATTTAAATCATTTATGTAAAAATAATAATAACTAGGGTTTTTTCACCCCCCATGTCCATAGGCCCCCAGTGAAAAATCACCTTCCACCCGCATCTGAAATATACCCTCAGAAGTAAAAGATTCCCAGCATTATCGATTTCCACCCCCTAGTAGTAATAGATCCCAGTGGCAGAGCCCCCACCCTCACCCCCAGTGTCAATAGACCCTATTTAGTCTCCCCAACCCCATTTATCACTATATATGTAAATCGTCATTTTAAATATGTCCCCCAGCCAAGAAAACCTTGTTGTGAGGCAGCATAGACACCCCCTACCCACCGCCAGTCCAAAGACTCCCCCCTATAACTCCACCCCCCATGTCATAGCCCCGCCTCCTTACCTTATTGCAGTGCGCAGTGGGGCAACTGTACATTAGACCCCCTTGCTGCAGCTGATCTCTAAACATTCAGAGATCTGCATATTTGTGCAGGGGGGTCTATGTTCCCCTCCTAGCACTTTTAGTTTAGGCGCATGTACCCCTGAGTGTCGGCATTCTGGGGTGCAATTTTTGGAGTGATGTTGGCATCACAAATGCAACATCACTCCTAGGGGTCCGGAGCAGGAGGAGGAGATTTGATCTGCATATGGGCAGAACTGATTTCCTCCATACTAACAGCGGAAGCAGAGTGGCATAACTAACGTATGGGATGTGAACTGGTCGGGTAACGCACTCCTGGCTGCGGTCACATGCCATATGTTAGTGCCAGGCAAGTGGGTAATAAATTGCAGAATATATAAATAGTGTTTTCCAGCTCACTGATGTCTGATGAATGAACCAGATGCTCCGAGGGCTGTACAGGGTGCAGTGTTCAGGTCTGTAGTGTCCAAAGTATGCACCAGGTGGCACTGCAGCAGCGTTACTGGCTGTAAGGTGTTGTTCCCAGCACCCTGCTAGCCATATGCAGGGACCATGCAGCAGCAATGTGCCACCCACAGGACCCTGTGTTCTGTGCAACCGCACTGCTCATATACCCATATTTATTGCCCTGGAATGAACTACAGATGTAGCCACGCTCATCCATCCTGCGATGTACATAAAAGGCGTGACTAGTGTGCCTGTCGCTCTGATGCACGCACATGCCATAGACTTCTATGGGGAGAACACCAGCAGTGACTAGTCTTAGCATGGTGTACTCTGCAGCTTGCCATGAAGCACAGTACGTATCGCGGCAACTATGAGCGGGGCTACCGTTGCGCGTCCTATAGGATGCTGCAGTGTCCAGTGTATGAAGTGGCTAGTTATCAAGTGGCAGCTAAAATCAATAGCAGTGTTATACCTGTATGTCATTAGTTACATCTTCAACTGATATCAAAATTGACTCCTGTCTCTCCTTTTCGTCAACAGGTAAATACTGCAGACTATTGCAAATTTCTTGCTAAATTTTTATTCGGTAAATACTGCAGACTATTGCACATTACATTGTATGGTTAAAAGTTTAGAAATTCGTTCTAAGTGGATTAATATCTGTAATCTGAAAAAAAACTTATAGTGATTGAGTGGGGTTTTACTGACCTTACATTTTGTTACATTTGATTAACACCTTTGTTGGAGGTGGAGGGTTGCTGTGTGGAGGAGGGGGCTGTGATCAGGACGAACATGTGTCTGTAGACTTATTTATTCAGTATAGGTCAGGACGCCAGTCCTTTAGGACGCTGCAGTGTCTAGTATATGAAGTGGCTAGTTATAAAGTGGCAGCTAAAATCAACAGTAGTGTTATACCTGTGTTAAACCGAAGTAAAACAGAAGGCAAACAAACCAACAAGATAACAGAAGGACTGTATTACAACCACAAAACTCAGGATCTTTATGTGGCCTCTCCTCACCTCTAACACGAGAACACCAGGACCAGGCTTACCTCCTCTCTGGCTTAGAACATAAAGTCTGCCCCTGGGCCTAACCCTCAAGATGAACAGGGAACTGTGGGGGCACAGCACTAGGACCAGGCTCAGCAGGGACATCCCCATTGCTTCTGAGTGTGCCCCCCACATTCTCCTACCCACCCGTACTAAGATCTGATCAAAATGTTATCCCAGTCCTACTTCTGCCACTAGTTACCTGCTATTGTTTATTCTCCCCCCCCCTGTTTTTTTTTCTTCTCTTCCACCCCACTGTGTGCTTTTCCTGTAATGTTTACCTCCACTGATTGCACACCTTGCCATTGCACCCTACATACAGGATACATCATTCTACTACATAAGCGTCAGTTTTCCCATATATTTACTTGGCCCTTGTATGGCTCACCTCCCACAGTGTAACCTTCAAAGTGCGCCCAACATGGCTGCCCCATATGGTACACTTGTGGATGGGATGAAAAATACATGGGCCTGGTGGTTTTGATGGAACCCTACTCTGAACTGTAAGACTCTGAAATCACCCCCATTTTGTGTCATCTCTTCTAGGGGTAGACTATTCCACCCTGGGTAATCCTATGCTGTGCGCCCAAGATGGCTGCCACACCTGGTACCTTGTGAGGGTGGAATACACAACCCTTGGAAGTTATTACCCAAAATGCCTACACCAATCCTGCATTATGCTTATGTGTGCATAAGGTTTTCTTTTATGTCGGTATTGTTGTATTACTCAAATCCTCTGTATCATGGGGGTCATTCCGAGTTGTTCGCTCGTTGCCAATTTTCGCAACGCAGCGAATAGGGGGAAAATGCGCATGTGCATGGAACGCAGAGCGCATGCGCTTAGTAATTTTATTAAGAACTTAGTAGATTTACTCACGAGCGAACGTTTTTTCCACGCTGAAGTGTTCGTAGTGTTATTGACAGGAAGTGGGTGTTTCTGGGTGGCAACTCAGCGTTTTCACGGTGTTTGCGGAAAAACGCAGGCGTGCCAAGGAAAAACGCGGGAGTGGCTGGAGAAATGGTGGAGTGGCTGGCCGAACGCAGGGCGTGTTTGTGACATCAAACCAGGAACGAAACTGACTGAACTGATCGCAATCTGGGAGTAGGTCTGGAGCTACTCAGAAACTGCTAAGAATTATGTAGTAGCAATTCTTCTAATCTTTTGTTCGCTATTCTGCTAAACTAAGATTCGCTCCCAGAGGGCGGCGGCCTAGCGTGTGCAATGCTGCTAAAAGCAGCTAGCGAGCGATGAACTCGGAATGAGGGCCCATGTGCATTGTTTTTGATATCTGTAAAGCACCTTGAGTCCTGTTGGAGAAAGAGCGCTGTATAAATAAAATTATTATTATTATTATTATTATTACATCCGTACATTATGAAGAGGGCCCTGGTCTCTCAATCCACCCATATCCATAGATATCTACATTTGTACAGCGCCCTTCTGAGGCTTTATTTGCTACTTACACTTCCCATACAGGGGAAAGAGACCACTTCTCACTGTTTTTATAAAGCACTTTTTTACATAGTTACATGAGACTCCATGTCGGAGACACGGGATCCTGTCTCTAGGTCAACAAGACTTAGGTCAACAATGTCTAGGTTGACCACTATTGGTTGACAGTAAGTAGGTTGACATGGTTTCTAGGTCAACAGGGACTCTATGTTGACATGTACTAGGTCGATACGACGAAGGTCAACATGAGTTTTTCACATTTATTTTTCTTTTTTTTTAACTTTTTCATACTTTACAATCCACATGGACTACAATTAGGAATGGTAATCTGTGCCGATCACAGCGGAAGCGGACCGAGGCACCTTGCCTGAAGTGAGGGGACACGGTGCACTAATTGGGGTTCCCGGTCACTGGCCCTCATTCCGAGTTGTTCGCTCGCTAGCTGCTTTTAGCAGCATTGCACACGCTAGGCCGCAGCCCTCTGGGAGTGTATCTTAATTTAGCATAAGTGCGAACAAAAGATTAGCAGAATTGCTTAAAAAACCTTTCCTGCCGTTTCAGAGTAGCTCCAGACCTACTCCTAGATTGCGATCATCTCAGTCCGTTTACTTCCTGGTTTGACATCACAAACACGACCTGCGTTCGGCCAGCCACTTCCCCGTTTCCCAAGTCACTCCTGCGTTTTAGCCTGACACGCCTGCGTTTTTTAGCACACTCCCGGAAAACGGTCAGTTACCACCCAGAAACACACACATCCTGTCAATCACTCAACGATCAGCAGAGCGACTGAAAAGCGTTGCTCGCACATGTGTGAAATTACTTAGCGCGCGCACCCTGCGGCCTATACGCATGCGCAGAACAACCGATTTTTAGCCTGATCGCTATGCTGTGAAAAACGGCAGCAAACGAACAACTCGGAATGAGGGCCACTGTACGAAGAAAACTACACCAATTTTTTTTTTTAAACTCATGTCAACCTTTTTTCATGTCGACCTAGAGTCCCTGTCGACCTAGAAACCATGTCAAACTAATTACTGTCGACCAATAGTGGTCGACCTAGACACTGTCCACCTAAGTCTAGTCTATCTAACATACCACTCCTCTGAGACACATCTCTTACAGATAGAGGAAGGAGGTTTTTGTACAGTTCTGTATCACTGTGTGCGAGGGAAACTATGATACTGTAAACAGATATACTCTGCCTCATCTTCTGCTGTCACTCCACTGATTTTAAGTGTGTATGTAGGTCCATATCCAGATCCACTGAACCTGTCTGGGACTCCTGTATATCGACTTCCTGCTCTATAGATAAGAAGCTTTGGAGGTTGTCCTGATTTTTGTTGGTACCAGGCTAAGTAGCTATGTATCTCAGCACTGACTGCACATGAGATGGTGACTGATCCTCCTGGTGACACAGAGATATAACCTGGGGTCTGAGTCATCATATACTGCCCACAGGACCCTGAGGATTAGAGGAGACACAGTCATTACTGATACATGTCTGTATATAGTCATATACATCCTGCTCTGATTATTTATGTTACATGTAAAGATTCCCCTACACAGCACCATGTAATGCCCCCAATCTCTCACCCTGAATATAAATGAGTATCACAGCCAGCAGGTAACTGTGAGACACCATCTTGCTGTATCTGGGCTGTCAGACACTATAAGACGTCTCCTGTACAATGAGATATATATATAGAGAGTGACAGGTGAGGTGTGACAAGAAATCCCCCAGAGACTGTGTATGGAAATAAGATGGAAATTCTGTGGTGTCAGTGTACCACCTGATACTATAGTTGCCTACCCTCCCTCATTCTGCAAGAGACTCCCTGAAATAACAGCAATCTCCCTCACTCCCTGAAAAGTCCAGCAATCTCCCTGATTGCAACTTAAGGGGGGTACTCACGGAGCGATCGCTGCTTAAAATCTAAGCAATCTGACTAGATTGCTTAGATTTTAAGCACGATCGCTCCGTGTGTAGCCCCCTCAGCGATAGCGATGCGCAGCCCCGCGCATCGCTATCGCTGCTGCTAGATTGGCCTGCATGCAGGCCAATCTAGCGGGTCGCTCACTTCACCCGCTGGGTGAAGTGAGCGGCCCCCCCGTCTCCCCCCGCACGCTCAGCACAGATCGCGCTGTGCTGAGCGCCGGGAGAGATGTGTGCTGAGCGGTTCGCTCAGCACACATCTCTCTGACATCGGCTGGTGAGTACTGGCCTTTACTCCCATTATGCAGCTATTACATTCTTGGGGGGAAAAGAAATCAGAGCTACATACATTCAAATGGGATCATTAGTGCCATTTCTTTGCATTGGTTATAAGGCACAATGATTCCTATGGCTACATGCATTTTAAATAAGGTTTCTTGCGGCCACTTACAGTGTATGGAACCTCTTTTAAAACATAGGCCCTCATTCCGAGTTGATCGGTCGCAAGGCGATTTTAGCAGAGTTACACACGCTAAGCCGCCGCCTACTGGGAGTGAATCTTAGCTTCTTAAATTTGCGACCGAAGTATGCGCAATATTGCGATCACAAACGACTTAGCAGTTTTAGAGTAGCTTCAGACTTACTCTGCCTGTGCGATCAGTTCAGTGCTTTTCGTTCCTGGTTGACGTCATAAACACTCCCAGCGTTCGCCCAGGCACTCCCACCGTTTCTCCGGCCACTCCTGCGTTTTTTCCGGAAACGGTAGCGTTTTCAGCCACACGCCCCTAAAACGCCGTGTTTCCGCCCAGTAACACCCATTTCCTGTCAATCACAATGCGATCGCCGGAGCGATGAAAAAGCCGTGAGTAAAATTACTTTCTTCAATGCAAAGTTACTTGGCGCAGTCGCAGTGCGAACATTGCGCATGCGCACTAAGCGGAATTTCACTGCGATGCGATGAAAAACACCGAGCGAACAACTCGGAATGAGGGCCATAATACACAAACAAATCCTGCAAAATGTCAGTGTCTTTTCTTCAACAAGTAGATCTTACTAACTTTGGGTCTCATTTACATTTGGATGTAAGTTATTTTCATGACACGCCTCTCAGATGTAGCAGGACACGCCCACACTGATATGTGTTACTTTCACAATCTCCCTGAAATGCTTTTTCAAAAGTAGGCAAGTATGCCTGATACAGCTGGGGGAGCCTGTGTAATAGATATTATCTGACATCATACAGTATGTGCTGAGCATTCATGGTGACTGTCTGTAAATCTAAATTCTGTGATTTTAGGATATTAAAGTAAGTTATAAAGATGAAGTGTGACTGGATCTGTGGTTTCCAATTTAAAAAGATATCACGACTCTGGTGCAAAAAAAATAAAAAATGGAGATAGACACAGACAGAATTCTCTCGGATCATGAGGCACCAGTGAGGAGATAATTCAGCCACTCACACAACTAACTCACTGCTAACCTAATATTGGGCCTAATTCAGACCTGATCGCACGCTATGTTTTTTTGCTGTGCTGTGATCAGGTCAGAACTCTGCATGTGTATGTACCGCAATGCGCAGGCGCGTTGCACGGGTACAAAGCAGATCGTTCCTGTGCAATGGGTTTAACGAAGAATCCATTCGCACAGCCGAAAGCAAGGAGATTGACAGGAAAAAGCCGTTTGTGGGTGGCAACTGACCGTTTTTTGGGAGTATTTTGAAAAACGCAGGCGTGTCCAAGTATTTGCAGGGCGGGTATCAGACATCAATACCAGCCCCAGGCAGGCTGAAGTGATCGCAATGGCTGAGTAAGTTCTGAGCTACTCAGAAACTGCACAAACTGTTTTTGTACCACTCGGCTGCACATGCGATTGCAAACTTGCAAAGCTAAATTACACCCACGGGTAGGCGGCAACTATCTGATCGCAGTGCTGCAAAAAATAGCTAGAGAGCGATCAGGTCTGAATTAGGCCCATAGTGCCACCTGCAGAACTATGATAACTAACAACTAGAGATTTGCGGTGGGCACTTTTCGTGTTTTGTTTTTGGAGCTGGATCCTTGCTCGTGTTTTGGATCTGGATTGGTCTTGCCAAAACCATCCTTTCGGGTTTTGTTTTTGGATCTGGATGATTTTTAAAAGAAACACAAAAACAGCTAAAATCACAGAATTTGGGGGTAATTTTGATCCTACCTCAATATTAACCTCAATAACATTAATTTACACTCATTTCCAGTCTATTCTGAACACCTCACACCTCTTAATATTGTTTTTAGGCCAAAAGGTTGTACCGAGGTAGCTGGATGACTTTGCTAAACGACACAAGTGTGTGGCACAAACACCTGGACCATCTAGCAGTGGCACTGCAGTGTCAGAGAGGATGGCACTTTTAAAAAATAGGCCCCAAACAGCACATGATGCAAAGAATAAAAAGATGTGCAATGAGGTAGCTGGATGACTAAGCTAAACGACACAAGTGTGTGGCACAAATACCTGGCCCATCTAGGAGTGGCACTGCAGTGTCAGACAGGGTGGCACTTTTACAATCTAGGCCCCAAAGAGCAAATCATGTCAAGAAAAAAAAGAGGTGCACCAAGGTCACTGGGTGACTAAGCTAAGCGACACAAGTGTGTGGCACAAACACCTGGCCCATCTAGGAGTGGCACTGCAGTGTCAGACAGGATGGCAGATTTAAAAAGTAGGCACCAAACAGCACATCATGCAAAGAAAAAAAAGGGGTGCAATGAGGTAGCTGGATGACTTTTTTAAGTAACACAAATGTGCGGCACAAACCACTGGCCCATCTAGGATTGTCATGCAGTGGCTGAATGTTGAAAGTGGCCCGCAATTTTTCAGGCCACGACAGCATCTCCTACATGCCTCTGTCATTTAAAAAAAAATTCTGCACCTTGAAATTGATTGTATGTGCAAAACATGGGACGTGCTGGAATTTGCCTGATGTAATGCATGCACAATATTGGTGGAGTTATACTGCAGTACCCCATAACTTATACGGCAGTACCCCTGGACCTGTATGCCAGTACCCATGGACTTACATGGCTGCACTACTGGACTGGACTTATACAGCAGTACCCCTGGACTTATACAGCAGTACCCCATAACTTGTATGGCTGTACCACTGGACTGGACTTATAAGGCAGTACCCCTGGACTTATACAGCAGTTCCGCTGGACTTATACGGCAGTACCCCTGGACTTATACAGCAGTTCCACTGGACTTATACGGCAGTACCCCTTGACTTATATGGCAGTGCCACTGGACTTATACAGCAGTACCCCTGGACTTATACGGCAGTACCTCTGAATTTATATGGCTGCACCACTGGACTGGACTTATACAGCAGTAACCCCTGGACATATACGGCAGTACCACTGGACTTATATGGCTGCACAACTGGACTGGACTTATATGGCAGTACCCCATGACTTATATAGCAGTACCACTGCACTTATATGGCAGCATCCCTGGATTTACATGGCAGTACCCCTGTACTTATACGGCAGCACCACCAGACTTATGACAGCACGGGACACCACCACTGGACTTATGGTAGCACAGGACACCACCACTGGACTGATGCAGCACAGGACACCACCACTGCAATTGAATGTACTTATAAAAGAGCACTGGACTTATGGCAGCACAGGGCACCATTACTGTGACTGGACTGATGCAGCACAAGACACCACCACTGGACTGATGCAGCACAAGACAGCACTGGAATGACACATAAGAGCAGGTCGCCACCCCACGTGCCACACCAATTTCCCGCACAGACATTGAGGAGATACTTCCTCTCGCTACACTCTCCAGGACTGAAGTGAAAATGGCGGCGACACGCGTCTCCTTATATGGAATCCTAAACCCCTGTGAATCTGATGATGATGTTTTTTTCTTGTTCTGGTTTCTGAGTCTGGCGGAAGTCCTGAGCCGGGCTCAGATCTTGGCTCAGGATGTGAAGTTTGGGGGGGTTCGGTTCTACTAACAACACATGTATATAAGTTGCCTAGTGTGTGACAGCTAAAACAATAACTCCTCTGTGGTGTAATAAGGACTGAATAAAATGTATATTAGTAGAGACAAGTTTTGTCTTCCCTGGGATGTTTATGTATTTGCACGTCACGTAAAGCAAATCAATAAATGAAAATAAATTGAGCCTGCAATAATATATTTGGTGGGAAAATGGGCAATATGGAGGGAATATTCCTCACACAAATAGCCTAGTCTGTATCTGCCATAAAATTGGGCTAGTGCCCAAAATGACTCTGCTCCCCAGGGATGTAACACCCAAAATTAATTACTGGACAATTGGTCTAAGGGCCTATTTCAGACCTGATCGCTGTTGCATGCGTTCGCGTGCAGCGTACGCACGGTTGTGAACCTATCGCACATGTGCGTTCACAAGAAAAAATCATCACACCCGTTACGCACCATTGCACAAAATGTGCAACAGTGCACAATAGAGGTATATACCATTTCAAATCGCAGAGGAGCAATACGTTCGCAGAGTTGAAAATTACAGCGCCTGCATCAGGGAACTTGTTATACATGTGTGTTGCAAACAATGTTTGTTTTTTTTTAATTAAAAGTTTAAGCAACCAATCAACCTAAGGAATTGAAATGTGATTGAACAATTAGGTGATCAAACACTGCAATCTGAAGAGTTTGACAACGTAATTGTTCAACGACATTCAGCAATTATGGCAACAAATATATCGGTTTAATGTTTATTGTCCTATTTGCACAATACCCTGCAAGAAAGAGAGGCATTAGCAGTGCCCACATGCCCCTTTTACACCGCACTTGCCCCCTTACATGTGCATGCCTTAGTTGCACACACACACAGATACCCCAGTCAGGGGCATCTTAAGAGAGGAGGTGGCCCGAGGTGGCCAGAGTCTACTGCGCATGCGCAGGTTTCCCAAAACGTGGCGCCCGCCATGTTTCGGAGACAAAAGTCATACTGCTCATGTGCGGCGGACATTTTTGAAGAGTTTCTTTACCATGACGGCTGCCGCTGCAATGCCCGGCGATGGACTTCAGAGAGGTATCAAAATATCGGGGCAATGTGTGCGATGTGGGCTCCCCTGGACCCAGCTGCCCATGTGCACCACACACATTGCATCCATGATAGAAATGCCACAATGGCCCCAGTCCTTCCCTGGTACTCTTTGTCATGTATGTTCTCTTCCACAGGAACAACAAATGGTTACCTGGATCAGGTAGTCCTGAACTATTATACTTGCAGGCAATTACCAAACATGAATGCATTTTAACAATAGAATATAAATAATAAACTGTGGTGGAGGTTGAGCAGAATTATTCAGCAGAGCTATACAGATTTATATGTGTCAAATATTAAATTAAACTTATTTAAGCAAAAAAGTAACTCTTTTTGCTTTGACTTCTGGCAAATAATCATACTACAAATACACAAACATGTGCTTTAACACAATACCAAATGTACTCTTAAGTTAATAAAGTAACTCAGTTCAGCAAATTTCTGTACAGTGTTGTCATAGGTAGATAACTATTTAATTCCTCTTAGTAGAGATGGAGTCACAGTTTCTATAATGCAAGCTACACACTGACACTGAATTGTGGCTGTTATAACATGAATATTGCAATATTAGGTACTTGAACGTTGCAAACCCGGGTTTATTAGTAGTTTATATTCCTGCTGCTTATGATTATTTATGTGATGAATACTGAACCCCATCTGAATTCCTTCCTGAGTCAGTCACTGTAGAAGGAACATCAGTTCTGTATCTATAGCTTTATACTAAGTCAGTTAATAGTTAACATCCCTGAGGATTAGAGAAACAGTCTGTCTGTATTGTCTGTGCTTCTGGGATACAGAGTATTAATATAAAGAATGGTTTATTTCCTCTTTTGGTGCAGCTATAAATATAATAGCTCAGGGCATGAAATGTTCTTTGCCCAGATTAGTCCCTGATCCTGGTAACTCAATGTATGCATGCTTAGTTTTCCTCAGTTTCTATACCTGGACACTTCTCTGACAATATCTGACAGTTTTACAGTTCTATCACATCAGGGGATGTTTGACTGAGAGGAGAGCAGTGACCTTTTTGTATTTGCAGAATGCAACCTTACAAGTCTACCAGGGATCTGTAAATCAGTAACTATTACAAACTTGTGGCTGTACCATGGGGGTCATTCCGAGTTGTTCGCTCGCTAGCAGATTTTCGCTGGCGTGCAAACGCTAAGCCAATGCCCTCTGGGAGTGTATATTAGCGTTGCAATAGTGCGAACGCTTCCATCGCTGAACAGCTACAAAAAAAAATTGTGCGGTTTTAGAGTAGCTCAAAACCTACTCAGCGCTTGCGATCACTTTAGACCATTTAGTTCCGTATTTGACGTCACAAACATGACCTACATTCACCCAGCCACGCCTGCGTTTTTCCTGGCACACCTGCGTTTCTCTGAACACTCCCTGTTAATAAAAAAAAATTAAATTAAAATACATGTAATTAAATAAATTAAAGCTAAAATATTTTCTTTTTTTATTCTTCTTTGCCTTAATCATCTTTTTGTGAACTGAAATCTTAAACCTTGCTTAATGAGTTGGTTTTTAAAAAAAAAAATACATTCTTTTATAAATATTTTGTCCTCCCACTATATGCATGCTAGGGCTGCTGCTGCTCCGTCCAGCTACCTCGGTGCAACTTTTTGGCTTAAACTGGATGCAAATAATATTGTGAGCTGTAAGGTGTTCAGTATAATCTGGAAATGAGTGAACACGAATGTTATTGAGGTTAATAATACTGTAGTAACAAAAATACCCCCAAATTCTGTTCTTTTAGCTGTTTTTATGATTTTTTACAAAAAAATCACAGATTCAAAACCAAAACCCACAAGGACGGTTTTGGCAAAACCAATACAGGATGGATAAAGAAGGATGTACAAATGATAGTACTTGCGCAATAAAAAACTATGAGCTGCCTTGTTACCACACATAGAGGGACAAACACATGAAATCCCTAAAATTCACACGTGACAAAAAGATACGTGTGGCATACATTGGCGCTCAAAATTTAAAGATGAATCCCTGAATTGAATAGGGATATGCTGATCCACAGATTTCAATAGACCAAATGGTTTAATCTCACAAGATAAAAATTATTTATTAAAAAAAACTAACATTAAACATGAATAAAGTGCAATCCGTGACTTGGAAGCAGAGGTTGGTGAAAGTGACCGTGCAATAGGTGAATACAAAATCTCTCACCATATGATGGAGCTGCGGTGGGCTAGCTTATAGTAAAGCAATATGGTCCTAGGCTGAAAATAGCCAAGCCTCACCACAGTGAGTTTGTTTCTGCATGAAAGTCCTTCCACTGGTATCACTGCTCCTCGTCCATTGATGTCCTCTATTCGAATACAACGCGTTTCGGTCACTCTCCTGTCACCTTTTCAAGTAATGATTACTTGAAAAAGGTCACAGGAGAGTGACCGAACGCGATCTGTGGATCAGCATATCCCTATTCAATTCTGGGATTCATCTTTAAATTTTGAAAACCAATACAGGTCCACAACACGAAGGAGATACAGATCCAAAACCAAAACCCAAAATATGGCACAGTGCACACCCCCTGTTCTGCAAAAATATTGTTTTATTAAACCTTATTAACATTAAAAAAATATATTTATTTAAATGTGTACTGTTAGAAATGTGTTGTGGTATTGGTTTGAGAGAAATGCACAGTGGAAAAAAGTTGGGACAGTGATGTTTTTGAAAGTTCTATTTTGGTCCGAGTTTTACTAAATTACAGTACTCCCATTTTTGCAAACTTTCCCGTGTTTCAGTGATGTTTATGGAAAGTATTTCTGAGTTTGGTTGATGGTGTATTTGGTTGTATTAGCGTGAACACCTGTGTTTTAAAGTTCAATTCGATGCAACACTACCCTGTTTTGCCTTTATTAAATTTCCTTAGTTGAAAAGAAATTGTTAAATACCTGAAATTGCAAACTTGAGAAAACACGGACCTTCGTAAATATACCCCAAAATGTTTGGGAAGTTCCAGTACAGTTTGTGGATCCTGAAGGGGAGACAGATTCCTGGAGGTAGAGGAGGGAACAGATTTGCCTAATTGTCATCACCAACAATATAACTTTCTGCATGGGGAGTGGTTCATAGGGTCGACCACACTTAGGTTGACAGAGTCTAGGTTGACCACTAATGGTTGACAGTGACTAGGTCAACACAAGCATTATGTCGACGTGACAAAAGGTCGACATGATTTTTGTAAAAATTTGGTGTCGTTTTCTTCGTAGAGTGACTGGGAATCCCAATTAGTGCACTGTGTCCCCTCGCATGGCTCGCTTATCTCGCCATGCTTCGGGCAAGGTGCCTCCCTGCAGTCTGCACAGGTTACCATTCCCAATAGTAATCCACATGGATCGTAAAGAAAGAAAAAGTTCAAAAAATGAAAAAAAAAAATAGTGAAACTTATGTAAACCTTTTGTTATGTCAACCTAGTACATGTTGACCTAGAAACCCTGTCGACCTAATGCATGTCAACCAATAGTGGTCGGCCTAATGACTGTCGACCTAGAGACTCTCTGCATGACTCACTCAATGGGCGTTGTTTTTGGTGTAATTTAGAAACCACTTAATTGACGACTATTTATAAAGGTCAGTTTTGGTGTCTAAACTGAATCTGCTTTTGATTCCCTGGCAGTTTCTAAATGGCAACCTACCATGGAGTGTTCTATGTGGCAGCAGTTTCTATTGAAGTCTTTGCAGAATAGAGCTTTGCTTGTTTATGGATTTCTGTCAAAGTCCAGTCATGTCTGGTGAGAGACATCATAATCCTATATAGCCCAAATGGATGATATTCCTGCCAATCAATTGTTGCCTGTCAAAATCAAGGAGATGGCAGAGGAGATGACAGAGTGGCAACTGAATACTAGAGAGAGGACAGAGGGGGAGAGCGCTTTTCAAAGGCTGCTTGGGAACAATCTAAGTCATCCATCTTAGAGTCTATCAAATCCATTGTCATTCCAAGAGTGGAAATCTCCTGTGAGAAGTTATGGCCAGCCTTCTTGAAAGGTAATATTGATGTTCTTTCTTACAGATATCTCCACAACAGGATCAGACCTGGGCCCAATTTCCTCCACCAGGGTAGAAGTCTGATGGAGGAAACTGGGAGGCTTGAGATAGTTCTTGCGCATGGGCAGAATGAAATGGTTAGGTGAGTACCAATGAGTTTGCTAATACCAAAACCAGAGACATGGAATTGAACATGCCGGTGGTCTTTACTAGGAACCCCCGCAAGGAGATATAGGCTCAGCTGTGTCCGACATTGCTGAGTCTACTGGTACTACGCTAGGCAGGATAAATGATAGAAGACTTTGAGCTTGGATATGGGACAGATAACTGGAATTACTGGATGGAACTGATGAAATCTGTGTCGGCTGAGACCAATGGGAGCAGCTTCTTTTCTTTTCTTTTTTTTTGTGGGGGGGGGGGGGTGAATATTACAGCTGTGATAGTAAAGGATGATTTTTTTAGAATAAGATGACCTTGTAAATGGGATGTTGATTGTTACAGTAGGGGTATCACTGGGTGATGATTTATAAAGGTAAAATAAGTATCACCCATGCTATTAAAGCAGTATGACAAGCCCAAGGGCTCAGGATTACAAAGAAGGCTAACATGATTATAACTCAGGAATACAATGTGGAAATAATAGACGTGGCTATGTGGGTGTAGTATTAAATATTATCCACATGGGGACAGCAATCTCCTTACAAAATAGTATGAGATGAGAAGTAAGGTTATGAGACTTCTAAAATGGATGAAACAAGCAGGGAGCCCAATCCTGGGATCGGGATAGAAGAAATCCTAGGATTTTGAAAAAAAAATGATGGGATTTGGATCATGGGTTCCCAATCCCGGGATTCCCAGGATTATGGCGTGCATGCACATAGCTGTTTTCAGCCCGGGTAGTGCTAGGTGCTCGCACTCTGCTCAGATGCTGCATCGGCTCAGACTTTCTGCGACATGGCTGTGCATGATGTCATGGAGGTCACACTGCAGTGTCCCACACTAGCTCACCCCTTAAACAGCTGTATCCACCCGTCTGCTAAGCGGGGGTCTTCCAAGTGCCATGGCCACATGGTGACAGTGAGAGACACTCACTGTCTCTCTCTGGAAGAATGTGAATGTGTGACAGTCTCACTGTTTGTCACGCAGTCTAGTTTTTAATGTGAGGCTCGGCTGGCTAGGGGAGCAATAAAAGATAGGAGGACACCCACTTCCTACTTTGCTGTGCGAAGTGGATATCTCTTCCTTGGCTGGTGCCATCTTCTCAGTGATATTTAGGAAGATTGTGCATGTGTACTAGATACGGTGGCAGAGTCTTTGCTGTCAATGTGCAAACACCATGTTCCCGAAGATATCATTTGGAAGATGGCGCTGGCCATAAGTATAGATATAAGGTGATGGGGGCAGCAGATCTGGCCCCCGCTAGCCCTCAATTGGGCTCCTCCAGGAGCCCTGGTAATTAATACACACTCCCTCCCCCTCTCTGCAGTAAAGGGTTAACTCATAGGGGTAGCTCATATATGTAGGTTGGTGCTGGTCTCTGAGACTGAGGATGAATTTTCTGGAAAGCGCATGTATCACCCCCTGCAGTCAATCATCCAGGGATCACGAGCTGTAGGCAGGAATAGTTGCGCTGCCATTTCCTGGGGGTATATGACAGTTGTCAGCAATTCATCAGTGAATTTATTTATCTTTCTTTCTGTCTCATCCCCTATACCTATGAATGTCCACTTCTCCCTACTGCAATATTTACAGACTTAGCAATGTGAGCATGGATAAAACCTTTCCGAATTTACTATCCAATTGACTTTCTCTTTAAGTGGCTCAGAAATATGTGAGAAGGAAAGAAGTTTCATTGCATCTTGTCTGGAGTATATATTGATTTTTTTTGTAATGTTTGAAGACCAGGATCTGATACAAAAGGGGGGGACAGTGATGAGTACAATGTGTGCACCGAGTTTTGAAAACTTATAACTCAGTGTATGGGAGAAGGGGAATATTCAGAACCCTTCTAGGAATCCCTATTTTGAGAAAATGATGCTGTTCCAACCCTTCATAGATGATAGTATGATTGTATGGACTGGAATATATGAGGAGTTTATTAGGTTTGTAGACTTTTTAAATGTAAATTATTTCTATTTAAAATGTACATATAATTACCAGAAAGAAAAAAAAAGTAGTTTTTAGATCTAGTTCTGGAAACTACTGATTAGAAGAATGATGGGTTAAAATATACTTATACACACATTATATTGGCAGTAGCAATAGTTATATATATTTTGAAAGTTGCCACTACTACACTTGGAAAAGGAATATAACTGTTTCACAATTTGGACGGATCAGACGTAACTGTGTTGATGATAGGAAATATGATGGACAAGCTGATGTACAGTATATACAGTGGCGGTTCTTGCCACGGGCAAGCAGGACTTTTGCCCGGGGCGCCGCCTTCCGGAGGGCGCTGGCGCCATCCGGAGGGCGCCGCACCGTGGCAAGATCTGCCACTGCTGCCCGCTGTGTCCTCCGTCCGCCTCCGCTGCCCGCTGCCGTCCCCGTCCTCGGCGCCTCCTGTGAAGGGAACTAGACGCATAGCGTCTAGTTTCTCTTCGTGGAGAGGACCTTTTGCTGTGCGGTGCGCGATGACGTCATCGCGCACCGCTCAGCATTCAAGCGGCGCTTTCAATGTACAGGGGGCGTGACTCACCACGCCCCTGTATTAGGCCACGCCCCTTTCCTGCCCTGAGTATATACTGTAGTAAACAATATGAAGAAAGGAATTACCCCGAACAATTAAACAAAGAGAGTAATGACAGAGCGAGAGCAATGGGTTGTTTTGAACCCTTTGTGACTAGTTTTAGTAACAGAGAGAAAGATATAAGAAAGGTTTAAATAAACATTGGAGTATATTAACATTAGATCCAATTGTGTCCACAATAATTCCAGGAAGACCACAAGTATTGCTTAAGAAAGCTCAGTCTCCAAAGAATAAACTTGCTCCAAGTAAATTGAAACCACTTAAAGAGAAAGTCAATTGAATGGTAAATCCGAAAGGGTTTTATGTGTACTCACATTGCTAAGTGTGTAAATATTGCAGAAGGGAGAAGATGACATTCACAGGTACTGGGGATGAGACAGAAAGAGAAATAAATTCACTGATGAATTGTCAAACTACATCAGTGGTATATTTAATAGAATGCAAATGAGGAAACAAATATATTGGGAAGCCCAAGAGACAGCTACACCCTGCATTATGGAACATACTAGAGATATTTTAAATATAGGTAAACATCAGTGCTTAAAGTGGTCCTACATAAGTAGTGGAACTCACCCCCCACCCCACGGCACCCATCTAACAAAGGTATTGCGCGCGCCGTAGGCACGTGCCACATAAAATGGGCGTGGTCTCAAAAAGAAAGGGGTTTGGTCACAGAATAGTAATAATGCCCACAGTAGTAGCACCCCATAATACACATAATGCCCACCACAGTAGCGCTTCTTATACAATGCACACAGTAGTAGTGCTCCTTATGCAATGTCCACTGTACTGCTAGTGCCCACAGTGGTAGTGCCCCTTATACAGACACCATAGCAGTGGTGCCCCTTATGCAATGCCCACAATAGTAGTGCCCCTTATGTCCCCAGGAGTGATGCCTCTTTTAAAGTGCCCCCTTTACAATGCCCTCACTAGTAGTACCCCCAGTAGTAATGCCCTTAATGATAATCCCCCTGTGTTGTATTGCCCCCAGTAGTAATGTTGCCTGTACTAATGCCCCCAGTCGTTTAGCCCCCTGTAGTTTAGCCCTAGTAGTTATGCCTCCAGTGGTAATGCCCTGGTAGTTATGACCCCAGTAGTTTACCCCCCCTTTAGTTTAGCCTCCCAGCGGTAATGCCCCCAGTAGTTTAGCCCCAGTAGTTTGCCTGCTTGTAGTTTAGCCGCCAGCAAAAATGTCCACCCCTGTAGTTTGCCCCCTTGTAGTTTAGCCCCTGCAGTTATGCCCCGCTTGTAGTTTAGCCCCAGTAGTAATGCCCCCAGAAGTTTAGCCCCTGTAGTTATGCCCCCAAGTAGTAATGCCCCCAGTAGTAATGCCCTCCTGTAGTTTGCCCCCAATAGTTAGCCCCTTTGTAGTTTGCCCCCTTGTACTTTGCCCCCAGTAGCTTGCCCCCCCTTCTAGTTGGCCCCCAGTAATAATGTCCCCATGTAGATGCCCCCCCCAGTAGTAATGCCCTCCTGTAGTTTGCTCCCAGTAGTAATGCCCTCCTTTAGTTTGCCCCAGTAGTTAGCCCTTTTGTAGTTTGCCCCCAGTAGCTTGCCCCCTTGTAGTTGGCCCCCAGTAATAATGTCCCCCAGTAGATGCCCCCCAGTAGTAATGCCCCCAGTAGATGTTCCCCAGTAGTTTGCTCCCAGTAGATCCCCCCCTAGTAGATTTCCCCCTGTAGATGCCCCCCCAGTAGTAATGCCCCCAGTAGTTTGCCCCCTGTAGATGCCCCGCTAGAAAGAAAACAATCACAATACTCCTTGAGCCCCACTCCTGCTTCCAGACTGCTGCAGTCCTCTCTCGCCGCCCGCTCCTCGGCACTATGAGAGAGACGTCATGACGTCTCTCCCATAGTGCACAGTGACAGCGCCAGAAGCCGGAGCTCAGTACTGAGCTCCTGCCTCCGTCTGCCGCCGGGCGCCCGCTGGTAACGCAATCTCAACGGGCACCCTGCATCTCCCTGCAGCGCTGCGCACAGCGGGTTAGGTGAGCCGGAGGAGGCGGAACTGTGTTCCGTCTCCAAGTGGAACAGACGTAACGCAGTTCCTTCCCCCCGTTCCGGCTTACTTTAACCCCTGGTAAACATCATAGTGTCCCCAACAGGGGTGTCTTAAGGGAGTAGGAGGCCGGTGATGTGCAGTCTTCTTCTGGGTCCCCTCCTCTCTAGCTGGCAGCGATATTGACTCAGGGTCCCCTAGTGACCCTAGTTTCCAAACGCTATCCCAGAGTCCAGTGCGCATGCGCAGGTCTCTGGGAAAATGGCGTGTTGCCCATTTTTCCAGTGATTTTCATACAGCGTATGCGCAAAATTCTGGGAAAATGGCGCAGCACTATTTTCTTAGTGATTTCTGCAGCACTTCTGTGACAACATGGGACTTCGGAGGGTACAGTGAGTATTGAATAAAAATGGGTGCAGGGTGTGCGGTGTGGCCCCCCTGGACCCTGCACCCATTATAAATACACCAGTGGTCCACGGACACTTTGAGGGATGTCAGTAATTATCTATACAGAATTGTTCACATGAAGCGATATAACACGTGGTTCAGGATGAGAGAAAAGGAAATGTAGCAAGAAAGCTACAGAGCGTCCTATTGGATGTATATTCTGCACATATTAGTTCTGTCTGGTATAAATGGAAATTAGGACAGTGTCAGATTTCTGAGAGATTAATGAAAGCTTCTATACTTCTTATCAGCAGGTGCTGTATAATGGAGCTGAGGGAGAAGGCAGCACAACCTGTAGCTGAATGTCTGACATTCCAGGCTGTGCTACACGTATTCTCTGTTCTATCTCTGGTCAGTGATTCAGGAGAATTAGTAATGCTCTCTGTGTGATCTGCCAGATAGGAATATAAGAAAAAACCTAGGCCAGTATTTACTAAGAATCCGAGTCTGTCCGATTTGTGTTTTTTTTCCTAAGTCCCCATCCGGGAATTCACTAAGCACAACTCTCTGCAGTGTTTGGACTATTCGTAGTGGTTTGAATGACAACGTTCACAAATACGAATGAATAGACCATCGGTCAAACGCGGCTGTTATTACATAGAATATGGGAATTCACTATTCATTCGTGTTTGGGTGTTAGTCTCTGAGTGCTCAAATGCGGTCGTATTTTTTTGCGATTCATAAAAAAAAGCGGCAAAAAAATAGACCTGCTTTTTTCAGTCATGTTTACATGTGTTGCAAATAAAAAATCACTCACACCTGAATACGGATGCTTATAAAAGGATGTTAGGCCCATTTCAATACACCTACACTCAGAAATGGCAGCAGGACTGTGGGCCAGTGATCTTTTGTGTGCTGTGGGATTCCTCAGACTCAGACATCAGCCTGTAAGTAACCAGGGCCAAGAAACTGAACATGGTCAGCAGGTTGTACAGGTTCCGCGGAGGCTGCGCAGGCCTCGTTTTTTTAGGGCGCGTTTATGAACGCATTGTCCGATGATAAGGTCATACAGATGTTCCGTCTAAATCATAACAACGTTTTCCATCTGTATGACCTTGTCAAACTGGGCCTAGACCCTGAGACAGCATGCTCTCGCTCTGTCTCAGGCCTGCACAAACTCCTGGCTGTGTTGCACTTTCTGGCTACTGGCAGCTTTCAGGCTGTGTCTGGGGATGTCATAGGAATCTCACAGCCCTCATTTTCCAGAATCTTAACACAGGTGATGTATACCTAACTACCTCTTCTGTTTTGTGTTGTTTTAATTTCTCGGTGGCCAGTTCTGTCCTAAAATCTCATGTTTATTGTTCTTTAAAATATACACACAGGTGTTGGCTGTTTTGCAGCCCCACATCGAGGACTCAATCTGCTTCCCTACCCAGGAGTCTCAGTGGCATGCCGTCAGGGTAGATTTCTATGAGCTGGCTGGCATGCCCAATGTGCTTGGAGCCATAGATTGCACACACATTCAGCTGAGACCACCTAGGGGCAGGCAGCACATATATACAAACCGCCATTTCGAACACTCCACAAATGTGCAGGTGGTTTGTGATGCAAATCTCAAAATAATGAATGTTGTTGCTGGTTACTCTGGGGGCTGCCATGACTCCTTCATCCTCAGTCAGTCATCCCTCTTTGATAAGTTTGAGGATGGACAAATGCCAGATGGATGGCTGCTGGGTATGTAATTTGATATGTGTAGGCCTGCGTATACTTTGTCCAAATACAGGTGCAGATGTATTAACCTGTAGAAGGCATAAGGAAGTGAGAAACCAGTGATATGTGCAAGGTGATAAAGGCACCAGCCAATCAGCTCCTATATGTAAAGTAACATTTAGGAACAGATTGTCTGCTGCCTTTATTACCTTGCACATATCACTGGTTTTTCACTTCCTTATGCCTTCTACAGGTTAATACATCTGCCCGACAGTGTGTTACTTATGTGTTGCTGTATCTTAACATGAATCACGTTACTATATCTGTCTTTTAGGTGATGGAGGATATGGCTGTTTCTCTTGGCTTCTAACTCCATTGTCCCGACCTGATACCCCTGCTGAACATAATTACAATCATGCACATAAGTCCACGTGGAATATGATAGAAATATGTTTTGGTGTGCTGAAATCTAGGTTTCGGTGTCTGGATAAGTCTGGTGGCCTTTTGTTGTATAGTCCCTCCAAGGTGACTCAAATTGTGTTCTGCTGCTGCTTTCTTCATAACATGTGTTTGCAACAACATCTGCCACATGCTGAGGAGGAGGAGGAGGAGGTAAGCCACCAGCAAGCAGAGGAATTAGAGACATCTGGTGATGCTTGGAGTACAGATGTAGGGAGGCAGGTTAGGCAAGAGATCATCAATCGCTATTTCTAAGGTAAGTTTGGTTTGCTTATTCCATTTGTTGTGTAATCATAAATAGATGTTTTGCTTTTTTCCCCAAAACCATTACTCAGAATGTGTCTGTCTCCTTGTCACATACAAACATACCCTAGCTTTATGAAAAACAAATGTTGCACGTGTATTGTGTGTATTTTTAAACTCAAAATAACAGATTATGAGTGGCATGCATTAAGTCTGGAGAAGTGATCGTAAATTTGCAGTGCTAATTTCTTACAAGCCCACATAATCCATTTAGTATTTCACTTTATCATCGTGTGTAACGTCCTAATGCACAGGTTCACAAATTCGGCCTGCAGGACCACACACAGTGCATGTTTTTCACGTAACCCAGTAAAAGCACAGGTGTATGAATTTCTCACAGACATATGTTAAAAGGTTCACAGGTGGAGCTAATTATGTCACTTGTGATTCTGTGTGGAGACCTGCAAAACATGCACTGTGTGGGTTCCTGAGGGCCGAGTTTGAGAACCTGTGTTCCCAAAAAACACTCCTCAACATATAATATGTTAGCCTTGAGGAATACATGTGTCCCTATGTGTGATGCACCATCATATTTAAGACACACAAACTTACTGTAATCAGGAATAATTTATTTCCTAATGTTTGATGCTGTAAACTTGATGATGTGTAAGTAAATACACAGTTTGCCACACATATACATTATTATACACATTATTTGATTTTTGTAGTAAAAGTACATATTTGTTTGTTTCAGCATCATGTGTAAAAACATTCTTACTAATTTTTAACACACACAAACATGTCCAAATAATACTGACATTCATTTTGACAATATTTTTAAAACAAAACAAAGCCAACATATTACAAGCTTTTTACGCAACTCAATTGTGTTTTTCTTGTAATGTTGTATAGAGAAGAAAGCTAAAATATGTATCAATAACATTGTAATTTGGATTGTCTGCAGGAAAAGAGAATGATTGGAATCTAGAAAGAGTAATGATTAGAAAAAATCAAGTGGTCAGTTTACTTCCTGCTAAAGACATACTGCCCGGCGGGCAATTATTGTGTCTGCAGGAAAAGAGAATGATTGGAATCTAGAAAGAGTAATGATTAGAAAAAATCAAGTGGTCAGTTTACTTCCTGCTAACATGTATGTGTGGCTCCATCAACATTTCCCTCCTCCAATACAAAAAAAATGGTAAAGAATTAATGTGCGTACAATTTTTTTTTTTTTGTACCACTTATA
This sequence comes from Pseudophryne corroboree, assembly GCF_028390025.1. Lineage (NCBI taxonomy): Eukaryota > Metazoa > Chordata > Amphibia > Anura > Myobatrachidae > Pseudophryne > Pseudophryne corroboree. The sequence goes on from NC_086444.1 coordinate 1,170,740,486, forward strand.
ATTAATGATGTTGAAAAAAGTGTCAAGGAGCTAAGTGTTCTATATTTTTGGCAAAAAAATACATTTACTAACTATTTTGATTTACTTATCAAAAATGTCTGAAATGTTAAACAAATCTCTGTTAGCTATCCATATGTTTGAGAAATGTAAACAAATCAATACACATGGAACACATGTCATTCACTGTTGCTTTCAACTATTCTGCCTAGCAACATCATCACTCATAGCTTAAATACATACATACGCCTGTTTGTGGCAAATGTGTCTGGTTACTTAATTGTGAAAGCAAACACTTTAGTTTTATTGTAGCTCACACATACTCCACCATAAAAACACATTGGAATACATAATGTTTTACCTTATAGTTTTGTTCAAACAAACATAGTAATGTTTTTAGATGTATTTTGCAATGTTACCTCAAACACACATGTTAAATTTAGAAAAACAACCTTACTTTTTGCAAAAAAAACAACATTCTTTTTTGTTGCAGCATCTTACACACAATGTCATACTGTATGGCTCAAGTGGACATACATATCTTTACTGGATGTGGACAAGGCCATTTAGCTTGGATTCCATTTCAGCTTTTACTTATTGCGGTAAGTATTTAAGTTTTTGATGTGTTTTGACCTAATGCGGTTATGAAATATTTTGATTACGTTCTGAAATGTTAAAAAAAAAATTCAGTTTGATACAATCAAGATGAGGGGAGTGTGGATGATGTCTTGGAGGTGTGTCCAAAATTTGGAGTGAGGGTACAGAACATACGGACGATAATCTTTGTGGCGGGGTAGCCTGCTGTGTTTGGGCCGGGACATACAACCTTGCTTTCTTTTCGGCCACAGGTTTTATGTGGTGATGTCTTACAGAAGTGCCACTTCTGCTGCTCCATACTTCTTTTAATGGACCTTTTAATGAAAGTGCAATTTTGTTATGGCCATTCCTTTGCAAGCATACCCTATACTACAATGGACACTTTACCTGCTTCCGCAGCGTCATCATCATCAGATGTGATAGGAGTTACTGGCCGACGAGTAGTACTGCTTTTTTCTAACACTGTAAAAAATTAGTTTCAAATTTTTGTTCAGGCTTTTGTGTATACATCCACCCATTATGCTTATAAAAATTTATTATGTTAGAAATGCTTGGTTTTTATTATAAAAAATATAAGGACCAGAAATACAAAAATAAAAAAATAAAAACATTGACCAAAACACATATGCACTATGGCAACATCAACACAGGAAAACATGTACAGGACACTGACATAGGCCACACGTTAAAGAAAAAAAAACACACACACAACTTCATTTTGTATTGAAAGGATAAATATTACAGATGGTATATATAGTTTGCTCTGTGATGTGGCACTCCAAAGACACATTACCACTATATGAGCCAAAACAAAATGTAGCAATTTTAACAAAAATTACACTGCAGTGTAGTGTCACGGTACAAATACAAGCAAAAAACAAAAAAAATATTGTTATTTTAATTAAATAATTAACATTAACTAATACTGACATTACACATGTAAGTGGTTTCCAAAAAACTTTCCAGTACTCCAGCCTCTAACATGACAACCACTGTTTTTAAAACATTGCACATGGATCACGTAAATATAAAACACTAGGTGATTCATCGCGCCCTATGGGCGCTCTTCACACCGTTACAAGGGGCTACGCCCCCTTAACCCTTGCATGCCTTTCTGGGGTTCAATATTTGTATTATATGGAGTATTACCTGCATTCCTTTGTTAGTGGTTAAATATTACACAATGAAAGGGCGTGCGATGGTGAAGGAGGCACAGCCAGTTGCGACGGCGTGAACAGTAGGGGGTCTGGAGGCGCCATGGGTAGGGGAGGGGCAGGTACGGGTGGTGTGGCGGATGGGGAAGGGGGTCTGGAGGCGCTGCAGGTGGTGGAGGGGTAGGTGCGGGGGTGCCATGGGTGGGGGAGGGGTGGGTTAGGGGGGGACCGCAGATGGAGGAGGGTGTCTGCAGATGCTGCGGGTGGAGGGGGGCAGGTGTGTGGGAGACATATATGGGAGGTGGATGGTGGAGGGGGTCTGGAGGTGCTGTGGGTGGTGGAGGGGCGGAGGAGTGGGAGCCAACGGGTGGTGTAGGGGTACTGGAGGCACAGGTGTGGGGGAGGGGTGGAGTGCCGCATGTGGTGGAGGGGAAGGTGCGGAGGTGTGGTGCATTGAGGAGGGGTTTGGAGGCGCTGCGGGTACTGTACCTGCCAAAAAGGTAGTTGGAGGGCATGCAGTAACAGGGCCAGGACAGGAGTGACAGGGTCAGAACAGGGGTGACAGGGCCTGGATAGGGGTAACAGGGCCAGCAAAAGGGTGAAAGGGCCAGGATAAGGGTGACGGGGCAAGGCCAGGGGTGACAGGGACATGACAGAACACAGGGCACGGGAGAGATTGGTATTAGGGACAAAACAGTGGTGACAGACAGATGTGTCTTACCGGAGTCACTGCTGCTGGCTGCTGCTGTACTACTCCAACCTGTTGGCATCTGCTGCTGGTGGAGACTTGGCATGGCTGACTCTCTCAGGCTGGAGTCCTGCTTCCTCTGCCCGTCAGCATCCCTCCCCCCCTCCTCAGTCACACACCGTAGACCTCGCGCAGCTGCCGGGCACTGTGGTAAGGGGAAACTGGGAGTGACTGGTTAGCCCCCAGGAGACGCTGCGGCTGGAGGGAGTCGGAGCCTGCAAGCAGCTCGGACTTCTGCAGTGCTACCCGCTGGCTAAAGTACTAAACCTGCACAGCGGCAGGTGCCCCACAAAACTGCAGCTAAGAAGCGTGGAGTGTGCTAGAAAGTGATGCCCGTCTGTCTGTACGGCATATCCCCTCACACACCCCCATACCTCCCAAAAGTCCCGGGGTTCCGGCAGCAGAGCCGGATTAAGGGGGGGGGGCAGGGGGTACGTACCATGGCCCCCACAGTTTTAGGGGAGTAGCTCTGTCCCAGCTCAGAAGCTACAGTCAGCACACGCTGCTGCGTGTAGGCAGGTCTGTGGTGGTGCAGGGAGGCAGCAGTCTCCCTGCTTTCTTCTGCCTGTGCGGGTGTGTAGGGGGGAGCGACCACCTCCTCTGGATTTAGCCTTAGCTGAGGGGCCGAAATTCCATAAAAAAACAAAAAACAAAAAAACCTGGAATTTGCATAAGGGGCATGGCCACGCGTCCCGCGATTAGGCCACGCCCCCAGCCCCACTGCAGACACAGCCATGAGATATGGCTCCCCTGTCTCAAGTGCCCTGGGCCCCCCGACTCATAATCAGCCCCTGGGGGCATGCCAGTAGCTCACAGAGCGCTGGGCATGACCCCTCACTGACGAAAATGGGCCCTCCAGTGAAGCCACACCCCCTTTTTGCTGAGTCTGTGTGTGTGTGTGTGTGTGTCCTCCTTCTGCCTGAAGAAAGCTGGGAGGTATGCACCCCTGCCTGTGCCATGCCCATACTATCTGCTTCTGCTCCTAGTCTCCTATAGATTTGTCCAGATCTGTGACTCATTTGACTAACTCCGCCCTGTGTTGTGACTCCGCCCAGTGTTAGCAAATGAAGCACAAAGTCACAGATCTGGGCTATTATATTGGAGATAGTCACAATTTTACAGTAAAAAATGGCCAAAAGGAAAACATTATTGCAGGACAATTCAGAGACACACCAAGTCCAAACTGCACATGCAAAATATCTGTCAGAAAAACACATGACATGCAATAAAGTAAGATGTTACATTGGCTTTTGTATAAAACATTATCCAAAACAATGTATTTGCTGACACACACTTGAAGATGGGAGTAATATGCAACGTCACATGACAACATTTAAAAAACAAACAGAAAAAACATAGAATGTAAATGCAAATACACATGCTCACCATTCTTCCTGGGCCGATCTGAATCCCGGACATGGGTTGCAGAGACAACTTCTGGTCATGCAGTGAGAATAGTGGGGATGGCGGTAGTAAACGAAATGGGGGAGAAGTTGGGGGGAGGGTAAGAGCAGGCGGTAAGGTTACTAACATGGGTACTAAAACAGATTTTACCAAAGCACTAACCAATGACGATTACAGGTCATCATTGCTACATGAGGTGAAAGATGTACCTAACGCAAGGGAAAATACTTATCTTAGTTGTATGTATGTAAACGGCAGAAGCATTACTGGTAAAAAGGGTGAACTAGAAATACTTGCAGCAAGCAAACAGTATGATATTATAGGCATTATTGAAACTTGGTGGGATGAATCTCATGATTGGACAGTCAATCTAGAGGGCTATACACTGTTTAGGAGAGACAGACTAAATAAAAAGGGTGGAGGGGTGTGTCTTTACGTAAAGCCATTTTTAAAACATGATATACGGGAATATATTCAGGAGGGCACTGTAGACACTGTCAAGACATTATGGGTAGAAATTGCATGCGGTGAAAAAGGAATAAAAAAGTTAGTATTGGGTGTATGCTATAGGCCGCCTGGTATCAACGCATCTGATGAGGAATTGTTACTAAAGCAAATTGAATGAGCAGCAGGAGTAGGAGACATAGTAGTGATGGGAGATTTTAACTATCCAGAGATAAACTGGAAAAACGATTCATGTGATACTGCTAGGGGCAATATGTTTTTAAACACACTTCATGATAACTACTTAGTCCAACTAATTGAGGAACCAACTAGGTACAATGCAATCTTAGACCTGGTATTAACAAACAATGGGGATTTTGTATCAGGTATTATAGTAGGGGAACCCATAGGAAACAGCGACCACAATATGGTCACATTCAATATCAGTTTCCATAAACAGCCCTTTACTGGCTCAACTAGGACTCTAAACTTTAGCAAAGCAACTTTTGAAAAGATGAGGGTATTTTTCAGGGATATTGAATGGGAAGGTTTGTTTTTAGGAAAAAATACTACGGAGAAATGGGAGGTACTAAAATTCCTGCTAGCTAAAATACACTCAAATTTATTCCTATGAGCTGCAAAAAAAAGAATAAAAATCATAAACCGATGTGGCTTAACAAAAAAATTAAGGAACTTATAGGCAAGAAAAGGCGAGCATTTAAAAAATACAAATCTGACGGGGAAGCAGAATCATTTCAGCACTATAAGGAATGTAACAAAATTTGCAAAAAGGAAATAAGAGCTGCTAAAGTAGAAACTGAAAAACTAGTAGCAAAGGAAATCAAAGCGAATCCCAAAAAAATATTTAAATACATTAATAGCAAGAGATTAAATAATGAGAGTATAGGCCCTTTAAAAGACAAGTTGGGAGTCTTAAGCAAAAATGATAATGACATAGCGGACACACTAAATTAGTTTTTTTCAACAGTATTCACTAGACAGGACCCAATTCAGGGACTGACACACAATCTCAATAATGAGAATATCCCACTGATAGGTACTTATTTAAGCGAGGAAGTAGTCTGTGACCAATTAAAACATTTAAAGATTAATAAATCACCAGGGCCCGATGGTATTCACCCAAGGGTTCTAATGAAGCTTCACTCTGAACTGGCAAAACCACTGTCTTTGATCTTTAAGGATTCAGTTATATCAGGCATGGTTCCTAAAGACTGGCGTATAGCGGAAGTAGTGTCTATATTCAAAAAGGGAAGTAAAGCTGAACCAGGTAATTATAGACCAGTTAGTCTTACATCTATAGTGGGGAAAGTATTGGAAGGTACAGGTTGAGTATCCCTTATCCAAATTGCTTGGGACCAGAGGTATTTTGGATATCGGATTTTTCCGTATTTTGGAATAATTGCATACCATAATGAGATATCATGGTGATGGGACCCAAGTCTAAGCACATAATGCATTTATGTTTCATATACACATTATACACACAGCCTGAAGGTAATTTTAGCTAATATATTTTATAACTTTGTGCATTAAACAAAGTGTGTGTACATTCACATAATTCATTTATGTTTCATTTACCCCTTATACACACAGCCTGAAGGTCATTTAAAACAATATTTTTAATAACTTTGTGTATTAAGCAAAGTTTGTGTACATTGAGCCATCAAAAAACAAAGGTTTCACTATCTCACTCTTACTCAAAAAAAGTCCGTATTTCTGAATATTTGGATATGGGATACTCAACCTGTATTCTAAGAGATAGTATTCAGAAGTTCCTTGAAGTCAATAAGGTCATTAAAAGGAATCAACATGGGTTTATGAAAGACAGATCCTGTCAAACCAACTTACTTGGCTTTTATGAAACAGTAAGCGCAAACCTCGATCAGGGTAAAGAGGTGGATGCAATTTTTTTAGACTTTGCCAAAGAGTTCGATACTGTACCAGACATGAGACTTATCTACTAGCTGCAAGAATCAGGGCTAGGAAGCACAATATGCACTTGGGTCAAAAACTGGTTAGATAATAGGGAGCAGCACATTGTGGTTAATGGATCTTTTTCAACTTGGACTGAAGTGCTAAGTAGTGTGCCGCAAGGCTCAGTATTAGGACCGCTATTGTTCAATATTTTCATTAATGACCTAACCGAAGGTCTAGAGAGCATGGTGTCAATTTTTGCAGATGATACCAAATTGTGTAAGGCTATAAATACAGAGGAGGATGCCGAGTCTCTTCAGAACGACTTAGTTAAATTAGAAGCATGGGCAGCCAAATGGAGAATGCGCTTCAACACAGACAAGTGTAAGGTAATGCAATGTGGTAACAAGAACAAAAATTACACCTACCTACTAAATGGGGTAAAATTAGGGGATTCTGTACTGGAAAAGGACTTAGGTGTCCTCATAGATAGCAAACTAAGCAGTAGTACCCAAAGTAGGACTGCAGCAAAGAAGGCTAATAAGATATTAGCATGCATAAAACGGGGTACTGATGCTAGGGACGAGAGTATTATACTCCCGTTATATAAATCACTAGTGAGGCCACACCTTGAATACTGTGTACAATTCTGGGCACCGTACTACAAAAAGGATATCCTGGAGCTAGAAAAGGTTCAGAGCAGGGCGACCAAACTAATTAAGGGCATGGGGACGATGGAATACAAGGAAAGGCTTGAAAGACTAGGCATGTTTACATTAGAAAAGCGGAGACTAACAGGGGATATGATCAACATCTACAAATATATAAGGGGACAATACACAGAGCTTGCGCGGGACCTGTTTTTGGTTAGATCAACACAAAGGACTCGTGGACACTCGCTCAGGTTAGAGGAGAGGAGATTCCGCACAATACGGCGTAAAGGCTTTTTTACGGTAAGGACAATACGTGTTTGGAATTCCCTGCCTGAGGGAGTTGTAATGGCGGAATCTGTCAACACCTTTAAGAATGTGTTAGATAAATTCCTAATGGATAAGGATATCCAGGGGTATGGTGCATAGTCATGCATTATAGTTACTATAAATAGGGATAAAATGCAACGGCTGACAGCAGCATCAGTCAGAAAATTTAGTCAAATCATCATGCATAGGAGACCACAAATAGGTTGAACTCGATGGACAATTGTCTTTTTTCAACCTCAGATACTATGTTACTATGTCAGATACTATGTATTACAGTCCGCATGGGCTCCTCATACTCCAGATAACTTGCAATATAGGGCTGCCCACCACCGGTTTTCTGTGCCAACTTGGCCTCCTTGGCCATTTTGGACTTGACACATTGCTTTATGTCATAGTACCGTTTGCGGCACGTGTCCTCCGTCCGCTTGACCTCCCCCTCACTATTGACAGCAGCAACAACTTTCGCCCACAACACAGTCTTCCTCCGTGTTGGCACCTTGGCGACTCAGGGCCAAATAGCTGCATTTGATACTTCATCAGCTCACGCACCAATTCCACATTTTCAGCAAAACTAAACTTTACATTCCACCCAGTCTTAGTAGTGGTGCGTGGCTGCGGAGCACTCTGACTGTCACTATCACTTGAGGCTGCTGCAGCAACCTCACCCACCTCCTTCACCTCACTAACCTCACTAACACTCACCTCCTCCACCTGACCGACCTCCTCCCCCTCACTCACATCCTCCACCTCACCCACCTGTGAGTCACACATAATTGTGTGTCTAAACACTTAACACAGAAAAATAAAAAGACAAACAACACACTCCGCAACTACCACTACACAACTCACACACACACACACACACACACACACACACACACACACACACACACACAAACACTGACAAGGGACTATAAAGAAAAATAACTTGGACTAAAAATGAGACAAAACCACAAAATACAAGACAACAAGAATTACAAGATGACTTTCAAACACAATACTACACTCAGAAATCGCTACCAACACTCCTCACCAAACCACAAATTCACCTACCTCCACAACACAACCTCCCTCCTCCTCACCACTAACTAAACCCACGAGGTGCGGACGGTTTGGGGCGGAATTTATATGGTTGCGCACAGACACTCCTACCATCTGAAACACAACCAATCACGAACGGGGATGAAAATCGAAACAAAGCGAAAATGCGGCCACGGGAAAAAAAAAACCCTGCCGCGTTTAACTTAGGAAAAAAAACAGCAAACACAACAAAAACACGTACGCAAACGACAATGACGGCTGTAAATGTGCCCAAAAAAACGACTGCCATCGACATTGGAAAACACGACAACCATAAAGTCGACTGCTTTGTAACTTTGCGTATATGGGCCCTCATTCCGAGTTGTTCGCTCGGAGTTTTTCATCGCATCGCAGTGAGAATTCTCTTAGTGCGCATGCGCAATGTTCGCACTGCGACTGCGCCAAGTAACTTTGCTATGAAGAAAGTAAGTTTACTCACGGCTTTTTCATCGCTCCGACGTTCGCATTGTGATTGACAGGAAATGGGTGTTACTGGGCGGATGCACGGCGTTTTAGGGGCGTGTGGCTGAAAACGCAGGAGTGGCCGGGGAAACGGTGGGTGTGCCTGGGCGAACGCTGGGTGTGTTTATGACGTCAGCCAGGAACGAAAAGCACTGAACTGATCGCACAGGCAGAGTAAGTCTGAAGCTACTCAAAAACTGCTAACTTGTTTGTGATCGCAATATTGCGCATACATCGGTCGCACATTTAAGAAGCTAAGATTCACTCCCAGTAGGCGGCGGCTTAGCGTGTGTAACTCTGCTACATTCGCCTTGCGAGCGAACAACTCGGAATGAGGGCCTTGGATTCAAAAAGTTGCATGAAAATGCACCTGATACAAAACGAGTTTAAACACTACACAAACCGACTCAAACACGAATATTAGTAAATACTGGCCCTAGAGTACTAATGAGGTGCATTCTAATTTTGTGATATAATAAATGGGACCCTGACTAGAGGTTAACAGTCATTATGTCGACCCCATGTGGTCAACAGACACAAGGTCGACATGGACAAAAAGTTGACATATGAAAGATCAACACTGGTAAAGGGCGACAGGTTCATATAGTGCACATGGCAATGGTTGACACACATATGGCTGACACATGTTTTTTTTAATGTTTTTGGACTTGTTCCTATATGACAAACTTTCAGCCTCTTGCATATGCAGAATATGACTACAGTATTACTGCACCACAGAGTGTGTACAGAGAAGCTTTGCATCCCAGAGCGGCATCTGCTAACTCTATCTACACTGCAAAGATGCAGAATTAGCACTGAGCCCTTAGGAGACTGCTTCATAGTAATACTGCAGTATCCTGGTGCCTCTATCACTGGCTAAAGTCACACACCCATCCCCCTTCTCCCCTTCATTACCTCCAACAACTCCCCTGCCTTAACCCCACAAACCCCCTCTTCCCTGATTCCACCAGACACTCAGAAACCAACTGATTTTCCCATCATGCCTTGCTTACTCAGCATGATAAGTCCCTTTCTTGCTATCTATGGGGGTCATTCCGAGTTGATCGCTTGCTAGCAACTTTTTGCAGCGCTGCGATCAGGTTAAAACTCAGCAAAACTGTGCATGTGTATGCACCACAATGCGCAGGCGCGTCATACAGGTACTAAGAGGATCGTTGCTGTGCGATGGATTTAATGAAGAATCCATTCTCACAGCTGATCGCAAGGTGATTGACAGAAAGAAGGCGTTTATGGGTGTCAACTGACCGTTTTATGGGAGTGTTTGGAAAAATGCAGGCGTGTCCAAGCCTTTGCAGGGCGGGTGTCTGACGTCAATTCCGGGACCAAACAGACTGAAGTGATTGCAGCGGCTGAGTAAGTCCTGAGCTACTCAGAAACTGCAAAAACCTTTTTTGTACCATCGGCTGCAAAAGTGTTCGCACACTTGCAAAGGGAAAATACACTCCCCATAGGCGGCGACTATCTGATCGCAGCATAGCAAAAAGTTGCTAGCTAGCGATCAGCTCGGAATGACCCCCCATGTCTCCCCATTTTACGCCATTGTCATATTTAACACTTATGCCTGACTTCACCTGTCTCCTCCACAGATTGTCTATCAGCCATTCCTACCTTATCTTAGGTCTCTCCTCTCAGAATCTGCCCCATATCTATCTTTTGTATCTCTTTCCTCATATATTTCCTTTACTCTTTCCACATGGATTGCCTCATATCTGCCCTCTTTATCTGTCCTCTGCTGTTTTACATAACTTATGCTGAGGGGACGGACTGGGGTCAGAATTCGGACCTGGCATTCTCGTACGTGCGGGGGGCATGTTCATGGTGGATGGGGCTCACGCAGTGGCGCACGCAGGGGGGGTTTCCGAGTACCTGGAAACGCCCCTGATGAGCTAAACTTTATATTTCTGAGACGGAGACAGCAGTGCCTACGTCTCAGTAAAAGCCGCGACCGCGGAGCTGCTACAGTAGCAGAGAGCAGTGTAGCTTTCTGCAAAGAGAATGTCCGGGGGGAGCTGCTGGCTGCGCATGCTCAGCCACAGCAGCTCCCTCCATCTTCACACTGCCCCAGCGTGTACCTCTCCGCTCACCAGCAGCCACCACACGTACAGAACAGTAAGTACACTGATTGCACAACTTGCTCACCAGCATTCGGATCTGGTAAAGAGAGGGTAACTAGTGTATTTGCAAGTGTATGTGTGTATACATACATATATACAGTATATTTATATGTATATATGGAAAAGGGGGAAAGAGGGATGTGTAGCGACCAACGGTGTCAAATTAGGAAAAATTGCCACTAATAAATATAATATTTATTTGATGCAAGAATAAAAAATAAATTAAAATGACATATATATAAAAATGGGACAACAATACAATCACACCTGGACTAAAAACACTTAAAAAGTAATGTAAAACTACAATAAAATCATAATAAGCAGTTTTTTCTTATCTGTGGTATGAGGTAGGTATAGGTCTCCCAACTTCATCACAGAAGTCCAAGTGACGAAACGCGTTGGGAGACCTATACCTAGCTCATACCACAGATAAGGAAAAACTGCTTATTCTGATTTTATTGTAGTTTTACATTACTTTTTAAGTGTTTTTAGTCCAGGTGTGATTGTATTGTTGTCCCATTTTTATATATATGTCATTTTAATTTATTTTTTTATTCTTGCATCAAATAAATATTGTATTTATTAGTGGCAATTTTTCCTAATTTGACACCGTTGGTCGCTACACATCCCTCTTTCCCCCCTTTTCCATTTACCTATCTCAGGGAATTACCACCCCTGTTTATACTGAGGGATCCAGCTGACGCCCCATTAATTCCTTAGGGGAGTGTTACATTATATTGCCATTTTTTAACAAAAACATATCTGTATTACATCACATGTGGCGCAGTATCAATCCTTGTCTGTATATGTATATATATATATATATATATATATACTTTATATATGTATATATATATATGTATATATATATATATATATATATATATAGAGAGAGAGAGAGAGAGAGAGAGAGAGAGAGAGAGAGAGAAATAGATCCCATGCAAACAAGTAAGGGAGTGCTGGTCCATGTATCTCGTGTATGTATGTACTGTATGTATATATATGTATATATATATATATATATATATATATAGTCACCAATGCTCCGGCACTCCTGCAGCCCAATCGGGGCTCACCTGCTCCTGTGCCCTCAACTAGGGAATGTACCCCTACTATACAGCAATGAACAAAAGAGGCGGCACTAGGAGACTTGTATCCAAACACAAACGTGTATTGTGAGGTTAACGTTTCGGGGACGTGCTCCCTTTCTTCAGAACAAATTACAAGTGACACAAGTGACACAAGTGACAAATACCTTAACTTACCTCCATGGACCTCCCCACTGGCATTTTCCTCTGTCACGAAGCGCGCGGGTCTGCCATTACACTTCCGGCTGCCATTCGTCCGGCGGAAGTGACGTTGCGGGTCCAGACTGTGTGACCTCGGCAATGCTGAAAACAATCATCGTTACAGACACTGGCCACTCATACATGTAAAATTACGTGTATGAAGTAGCCAGTGTCTGTAAAGATGTTTGTTATTGTTTTCAGCGCTGCCGTGGTCACTTCCGCCAGACGAATGGCAGCCGGAAGTAAAGTGTAAGGTATTTATTTGTCACTTGTGTCACTTGTAATTTGTTCTGAAGAAGGGGAGCACGTCCCCGAAATGTTATCCTCACAATACACGTCTCCTAGTGCCGCCTCTTTTGTTCATATCTCTCTCTCTCTCTCTCTCTCTCTATATATATATATATATATATATATATATAAAACAGTTCAAGAGTGCACTCACCAAACCAATATAACTTCATCAAAGTTTTATTTGTGGCAAATAGGTATAGACATCATTCCGACGTTTCGGTCCCCCCTTGGGACCTTTGTCAAGGTTCAGGTGCTATGTACAAACTGCCCCCCTATATACCCCCACCCCCCATAAAACATATAGCGATCCCAAAAACATGACATGAATCAGGATCCACTATTACCAGGCAAACCTGGACAAACACTTCAAATGCATAGATAAATCAACCAGATAAAATTGGTCCATTTCCAGCTCTTACCAGCAACTACAGGAATCTCTCAGATCTCACCTGTAAAATCATATACACGCGCGTTCCGCTGGTGGAACGCACACAACCGGAAGTAAGCCGAGCGGTGAACCGCATTGTACTTCCTGTAGTGTCATCAACAGAGGGAGGAGGCATCATGCTCTCACCAAAATGCCTTCCTCCTGCAACGTATCACCATATGACAATAGTCCACATGTGTAAACACATTACTTATCAAACAGCACATCCATCAAATAATGCATTGACTAATCCTGATGTAATCACATATAGTTCGATATAGTACATACACACACACCCAAGGAAACCCCCCTGAGTAAATCCTGCGTTTGCCCCTGTCACGGGCATTGCACAGGGGGCAAACGAGTCACACCCGTGCCTAGTCACAGCCAAGCTGAGCTTGGCTACATCTGTATATGCATTTATCTGTGGTTGTATTCATATGAGAATATATATTATGTGTTTATTATCTTTTGTTATTTATTTCTACCTTTAAAATCATCTGTATATTTTCCAGCGTGTCCTGATGTTACCATTATTATTTCTCTGCCATACCAGATGTGCTGTGTTAAGTTTATTAGTGCAGTTCTCCCCTAGTATTGCTGGTTGGGTCAAAGGAGGCCCAGACAGCAATGGCAGGTCACTCAGGGGCAGTCCCATGCTTGGACTAATCAGAGTAGAGATGTGCGGCAGGCACTTTTCGTGTTTTGTGTTCTGGTTTTGGTTCTGGTTCCATCCTCGTGTTTTGGATCTGGATTGGTTTTGCCAAAACCACCCTTTCGTGTTTTGTTTCTGGACAGGGTGGACTGGCCCACAGGGGTACAGGGGAATAAACCAGTGGGCCCTACTGCCTGGGGCCCCACCCCCTCCTCTAGGGATCAGGTTCCAGACTGTGCTGTTACTAATCTAGTACATTATCTTGCATGCACTACAGTATTTACTGTATATATTTATGCAAAATGGTTAGGCAAACCAATGTGGTGGCTGGGCACACCCACTCTAGAGACTAGCCACACCCCTAAACATGGGCTCCTACCACTGCATCCCCCCGGTGGGCCCTACATGCCCCAGTCCGACACTAGATCTGGATGATTTTTGAAAAAAAAACCCATAAAAACAGCTAAAATCACAGAATTTGGGGGTAATTTTGATCCTACGGTATTATTAACCTTAATAACATTCATTTCCACTCATTTCCAGTTTATTCTGAACACCTCACACCTCACAATATTGTTTTTAGGCCTAAAAGTTGCACCAAGGTCGCTGGATAACTAAGCTAAGCGACACAAGTGGCCGACACAAACACCTGGCACATCTAGGAGTGGCACTGCAGTGTCAGACAGGATAGTACTTAAAAAAAAAAAACCCAAACAGCACATCATGCAAAGAAGTAAAAAAGGTGCAATGAGGTAGCTGTATGACTAAGCTAAGCGACACAAGTGTGCGGCACAAACAACATGGGACATGCTGAAATTTGCCCAAATGTAATACACGCACAATATTGGTGGCACAGGAGAGAGTAACCCTAAAACACACACACACACACACACACACACACACACACACACACACACACACACCAAAGCCTGTAAAATTAATTTGGATATTAATTTAAGTAATGTAAAAATACACAGCACAGGACAACACCACTGGACTTAGGGTAGCACAAAACACCACCACTGGACTGATGCAGCACAAGGCAGCACCAATGGACTGGACTTATACAGCAGCACCCCTGGACTTATACAGCAGTACCCCTGGATTTGTATGGCAGTGTCAGACAGGATGGCACTTTAAAAAACTAGTCCCCAAACAGCACATGATGCAAAGAAGAAAAAGAGGTGCAAGATGGAATTGTCCTTGGGCCCTCCCACCCACCTTCATGTTGTATAAACAGTACATGCACACTTTAACAAACCCATCATTTCAGCGACATGGCTGTGGCTGAAATGAGTGGTTTGTTTGGGCCCCCACCAAAAAAGAAGCAACCAATCTCTCCTTGCACAAACTGGCTCTACAGGGGCAAGATGTCGACCTCATCCTCCGATTCCTCACCACTTTCAGTATGTACATCCTCCTCCTCATAGAGTATTAATTCATCCCCACTGGAATCCACCATCACAGGTCCCTGTGTACTTTCTGTAGGCAATTGCTGGTAAAGATCTACCCAGAGGAATTAATAATTCATTTTGATAAACATCATATTCTCCACAGTTTGCGGAAGTAACCTCCTACGCCGATCGCTGACAAGGTTACCGGCTGCACTAAACACTCTTTTGGAGTACACACTGGAGGGGGGGCAACTTAGGTAAAATAAAGCCAGTTTGTGCAAGAGCATCCAAATGGCCTCTTTTTGCTGCCAGTATACGTACGGACTGTCTGACATGCCTACTTGGATGCTGTCACTCATATAATCCTCCACCATTTTCAATGGTGACAGAATCACATGCATGGACAGTAGACATGTCAGTAATCGTTTGCAGATCCTTCAGTCCGGACCAGATGTCAGCTTTCACTACTGACTGCCCTGCATCACCACCAGTGGGTGGGCTAGAAAATCTTATCCTTTCCCTCGCAGCCTCAGTTGTGGGAGAAAATGAAGGAGGAGCTGTTGACGGGTCACGTTCTGCTTCAGTTGACAATTTTCTCACCAGCAGGTCTTTGAACTTATGCAGACTTGTGTCTGCCGGAAAGAGAGATACAGCATAGTCTTTAAACCTAGGATCAAGCACAGTGGCCAAAATGTGGTGCTCTGATTTCTACAGATTGACCGCACTTGAATCCTGGCAAAGAAAATGAAGGGCTCTATCCACAAGTCCCATATACTTTGTGGAATCGCTTCGTCCTAGCTCCTCCTTCAATTTCTCCAGATGCTTCTGCAAAAGCCTGATGAGGGGAAAGACCTGACTCAAGCTGGCAGTGTCTGAACTGACTTAACGTGTGGCAAGTTCAAAGGGTTGGAGAACCTTGCACAAGATGGAAATCATTCT
Source organism: Pseudophryne corroboree (assembly GCF_028390025.1). Taxonomy (NCBI): domain Eukaryota; kingdom Metazoa; phylum Chordata; class Amphibia; order Anura; family Myobatrachidae; genus Pseudophryne; species Pseudophryne corroboree. The sequence goes on from NC_086444.1 coordinate 1,170,756,417, forward strand.
CCACAGCGCTTGAGTCAGGTGCATTCCCGCTCCTTTGCCAATTTTGCTGCTACTCCATCCTCTGAAGCATATAGAGTGTTGAATTCCACCTCGTTACCACCTCTTGCTTCAGGTGATGCAGGGCAGGTTCAGGAGTGTTTGATGGCGCTCCAGTCTTCGGCACGCGCTGGCTGAATGCCGAAAGTGGACCACAATTTTTCGGGCCACCGACAGCATCTCCGGCATGCCCCTGTCATTTAAAAAAAATTCTGCACCACCAAGTTAATTGTATGTGCAAAACATGGGACATGCTGGAATTTGCCCAGATTTAACGCACGTGGTGGCTGAATGCCGAAAGTGGCCCGCAATTCTTCGGGCCACCGTCAGCATCTCCTGCATGCCCCTGTATTTCAGAAAATTATGCACCACCAAATTAATTGTATGTGCAAAACATTGGCCATGCTGGATTTTGCCCACATGTAATGCACGCACAATATTTTTGGCGATGTCCGATATCACAAATCCCCAGGAGAGTCTATTTGGGGTAATCCATTGTGCGATGATGTCCCTCAGTTTCCGTAAGAGGTTGTTAGTTGTGTGCCTCTTACGGAAAGCAGTGATACATAGCGTAGCCTGCCTAGGAATGAGTTGGCGTTTGTGACATGCTGCTACTGGTGCCGCCACTGCTGTTGCTGCAGGAGGCAATACATCTACCCAGTGGGCTGTCACAGCCATATAGTCCTTAGTCTGCCCTGCTCCACTTGTCCTCATGTTTGTGGTTAAGTGGACAGTGGGTACAACTGCATTTTTTTAGAACACTGAGGACACTTTTTCTGTTGTCTCTGTACATTCTCGGTATCGCCAGCCTAGTGAAGTGGAATCTAGATGGGATTTGGTACTGGGGGGAACACTATCTCAATCAATCCTCAAAGTCCCACTGAACTAATGGTAGATACCGAACACACGTCTAACACCAACATAGCTGTCAAGGCCTCAGTTTTCCGCTTTGCAACAGGATGACTGCTGTCATATTTCATCTTCCTCACAAAGGACTGTTGGACAGTCAATTGCTTACTGGAAGTAGTACAAGTGGTCTTCCGACTTCCCCTCTAGGATGACGATCGACTCCCAGCAGCAACAACAGCAGCGGCAGCAACAGCAGCAGTAAGCGCACAACTCAAGTATCCTCCGCAGGAATCCCGGTTAGGAGAGGACTCCTCAGTCTTGCCAGTGACATGGCCTGCAGGACTTCTGACGTTCCTGACTGAGGAGGAAGTTGACATTGAGGGAGTTAGTAGTGTGGCATGCAGGAGCTTGGGTACAAGAGGAGGAAGGGATTTAGGTGTCAGTGGACTGCTTACGCTCTTACCCAAAGTTTCTGAACTTGACACTGACTTCTGATGAATGCACAGCAGGTGACGTATAAGGGAGGATATTCCTAGATAGTTAACTTCTTTACCCCTAATTATTACAGATTGACAGAGGCAACACACGGCTTGACACCTATTGTCCAGATTTGTGGAGAAATAATTCCACACTGAAGATTTGGATTTTTTGGTATTTTGCCCAGGCATCACAATGGGCTTATTTATCCCACGGCCAACAGGTGTCTCCCCCGGTGCTTGATTTAAACAAACCACATCACCAACAGAATCCTCATCGTCAACATCCTCCTCAGCGCCAGCAACACACATATCCTCATACTGGTGTACTTCAACATCTTCAATTTGAATATCAGGAACTGGACTGTGGGTGCTCCTTCTAGCACTTGCATTGCGCGTGCAAATGGTGGAAGGAGCCACCTCTTCCCATCCACTGTTGGGAAAGTCAGGCATCGCAACCGCCGACACACTTGGACTCTCCTTTGAAATTTGTGATACCATCTTAGAACGCACAGTTCTTTGCTGTGCTTTTGACAGCTTAACTCATAATTTTTCTAGCGGGAGTTTGAGGGCTTCCATCGTCATGTGAAGCTGAACCACTAGTCATGAACACAGGCCAGGGCCTTAGCCATTACTCCGTGTCGTGAATGGCATATTGGCAAGTTTATATTTCTCCTCAGACCATTTAAATTTATCTTTTTGGGTCTATTTACTGAACGTTGGCATTGTGGATTTTACATGCCCTCTTCTATGACATTGGGCATCGGCCTTGGCAGACTATGTTGATGGCATTTCATTGTCTATGTCATGACTAGTGGCAGCAGATTCAGAACTAGGAGGAAGTGGTTCTTGACCTTTCCCTATTTTATCCTCCAAATTTTTGTTTTCCATTTTTCTAGAGTTATACAACAATATGCTGTACAGGAGAGCGTACCTCTACACTTTCAATGTGGTTGGTGCATTTAGAAAGGGAGAAGGAAGAAATATGAATAGATTCCCACTGTTTGAGAGTGAAAGAGCGATGGAGATCAACTTCCTACTTAATTTGAACGGCAGATTTAACCGTAGCTTCTGGAGGCGTCAGTAGACCATACTAAGAAGATATAGATCCACGGGATGAAGTTTTAGTCAATCTAGTCAGGACATTGTTAGAGGTGAATTAAAAAACGTTAGGGCTAATGTTCATACTGTCTATCCAGTGTTTAAGTTGATTTCAATCAAAGGAAAGGGGAAAGGAGGGAAACTGTTGCACTGGAATGATTGTGTCTATCTTATATGAATATATATGAATAAATATGGGATGGACTACCACAAATCTTAAAACTGTATCAAGTAGTTATACAGTTAGTGGGGGTGCTACCACAGATCATGTAAGAGTACATTAGGGATGAGAAAGGAAAAAAGAAAAAGGATCTGTTTCTGGTGCACTTGCTGATGAATTAAGATAAAATGTAACTTTTAATTAATTTCTTAAAAATAAATATAAATGGTGACATGTTCTATTTTATGTCCTCTGAGATAACTTCTGCAAAATATTTTAAAAACATGTACATTTAATGTGTCGACATGACAAGACTGTGAATAACAAAGGACAATAAACAAAGATATTAAAAAACTAATGAGCGTCTCTTTCGTATCTGTTCTCCAAATTTGATGTCTCTGTACACATCCGTATTATTCTCTATCTATTTCTGTAAAGTTTTCTGGGTATTTGTGTAACTAATTTACTATGGTATATTCCTCGGGAGATTTGAATGAACTGCCAGGCAGACAAAATGGATACAACTGTTAATGATACAGTCATGAATTAGTAACACTATGTCTAATGTTGTTTGTTTCTTTGGTCCTTGGCTCACTGCCCAGACATAGTGTGTGGATGGAATTTAGTTACAAAATAATAATTTGTGTCCTGCGGTTAGTGTTACACGATTGCATGCCATAAATTTCTTCAGTGGTAGGTAATCATGTTATATACAGTTGTGCTCATAAGTTTACATACCCTAGCAGAATTTGTGATTTTCTGGCCATTTGTCAGAGAATATGAATGATAACTCACAAACTTTTCTTTCATTCATGGTTAGTGGTTGGGTGAAGCCATTTATTGTCAAACTACTGTGTTTACTCTTTTTAAGTCATAATGACAACAGAAACTACCCAAATGACCCTGATCAAAATTGTACATACCCTGGAGATTTTGGCCTGATATCATGCACGCAAGTTGACACAAAAGGGTTTAAATGGCTACTAAAGGTAACCATCCTCACCTGTGATCTGTTTGCTTGTAATCAGTGTGTGTGTGTGTGTGTGTGTGTGTGTGTGTGTGTGTGTGTGTGTATAAAAGGTCAGTGAGTTTCTGGACTCCTGAAAGACCCTTGCATCTTTCATCCAGTACTGCACTGATGTGTCTGGATTATGAGTCATGGGGAAAGCAAAAGAATTGTCAAAGGATCTGCGGGAAAAGGTAATTGAACTGTATAAAACAGGAAAGGGATATAAAAAGATATCCAAGCAATTGAGAATGCCAATCAGCAGTGTTCAAACTTTAATTAAGAAGTGGAAAATGAGGGATTCTGTGGAAACCAAATCACGGTCAGTAGACCAACAAAAATTTCAGCCACAACTGCCAGGAAAATTGTTCGGTATGCAAAGAAAAATCCACAAATAACTTCAGCTGAAATACAAGACTCTCTGAAAAAAAAAGTGGCGTGGTTGTTTCAAGATGCACAATAAGGAGGCATTTAAAGAAAAAAGGGCTGCATGGTCGAGTCACCAGAAGAAACACGGAGGTGGATCGATGATGTTTTGGGGATGTGTGAGCTACAAAGGCACTGGAAACTTGGTCAAAATTGATGGCAAGATGAATGCAGCATGTTATCAGAAAATACTGGGGGGAAATTTGTACTCATCAGCTCGGAAACTGCGCATGGGACGTACTTGGACGTTCCAACATGACAATGATTCAAAACACAAGGCTAAGTCGACCTGTCATTGGCTACAGCAGAATAAAGTGAAGGTTCTGGAGTGGCCATCTCAGTCTCCTGACCTTAATATCATTGAGTCACTCTGGGGAGATCTCAAACATGCAGTTCATGCAAGACAGCCCAAGAATTTACAGGAACTGGAGGTTCGAAGAAACCTTTTTCGGTTCGAAGAAACAATTCAATTGTGATAATACATAGTCAGGAGTTTATTAATTTTGTAGGAAAAACTCTCCTGAAGCTCCTTGCAGTAGTAGTCGTGAGATATTTACCCCTTATTATCTTTTGAGACGTGTCATTATTCAATTTATGTTAAAACCCTTACTTACCTCTTGGGATAAATTATAATTTGATGTAATCACTGGTACACGAAGCCTGCAAGATTACAGATCATAAAGATAATAAAAATATCTGTCAGAATAGTCAATGAGAGAAAGAATGTAATACTTACCTATTTTGAATATATTATATAGTATGTCAATCAGTTTGACTACATGAATAACCATAAAATATCAAATTAAAGTAGCTGATTATAATAATAAAAATTAAACAAACTAAATCCTTACCCTCACGTCATAATCCATCCATCTATGATGACTCTACACATGGACAATTAGGCTAGATAAGTGTTCTTTAGTTATTAATGATAGGAACCAATAATTTATATATACAGAATCCTCTGAGACAAAGTGAGATCATTACCAGCAGAGGAGTATTAAGAACTGTATAGACTGTTAGCGTTGTGCTATAGGACTATGGAACACACTGATTAAATAAAAATGGACTTAATTAGTAATAGATTGGAACACAATTATAATGTAAGGATTTAATCCCTTACAGTTTTAAAGTTGATTGGATGTTATACACAATATAGGTGACAACAAGTATGATCATCATCCATACCTATACACATACATTGTAACACATGCTTTTCTCTCCTTTTCGTTTTGTCACTTTATTTCACTATCACACAAATAGTATTTTTTGGGTGACTGGTCACACGATTTAGTAAAGGAATGACAGATTGTTACATATCACATTGTTACTACATCTCTTAATAGCATTCACAAAAATTTTTTTTACATGCATATTGAAAGTATAGGATAATTTTATTACCCTATGCAGAGTAGCAAGGGTACAGATAATTTACCATAAGGTGAAGCACACAATTATTGTATTTTCACACAGGTATGCTCTCTACATTTTTTATTTTAATTTTTAAGTTTTAATTTATTTCTTATTTTTATTTTTATATCTATTAAATTTACATTTTATTTTTATTTTTTATTGAATTTTGTATGTAATTCATTTAGATTTTGATTTTATTAATTTATATTTATTTTTATATTTATTTCCTATTTTTTCATCTTTTGATTCTTCATATTTAAATTCACTGTCTGACACTAACAATTATTAACATTGTTAAGACACTATCTTTATCTATTATCTTCACATTACTCACAGGATCATACACTTATTTTTTTTATATATATATTTTTTTTTCATGCACACGTTTTCAGCACTATGGTATGATAAGAACATATGTACCAATATTACGTCATGATGTGAAATTATTATCATTAGAACTAATATTGAACTAAACAAACACTATTACTCACAAATAGGAGTCCTCAGATGTAAATGGGGCATTTTGTAATATCTAACTGTACAGAATTATAGTTTAAAATTCTATCATAGCTCTTAAATTAAAAACACCCTGTACATGGTAGTGATTAACATTTAATAAATCTGTATTAATATAATCTCTTTAAAGCTCATGGCAAGGAAATATGTGGGACAAATTTCATTACTGACACTTTTCAAGCTACTGTATTAATCATGCTGAACCCACAATAAAGGACAAATGAGAGAATACTGCATAACTGTATTTTAATAATTTTATACATCAATAACAAAATACGATACAAGACAAAATAAAATATAACATAACTTGGATTCAAAAATGTTACTTATGAATTATGGGAAATAACCATTACAATAGTTTATTGTTAATGCGGCAACATGAAACAGGTGGCTCACTGAATAATCTAAAAATGCAGGTGATACACTTCAACTATGTTGAAAGACACAGGCCTGCAATTAATGATGCAGAGATACGAGCAGCCCCAACGGATTCTGACACGTCACTAAATTTGAAAGACCCGCGCCGTCAACTGATTGGAAGCGGACGGAATAAAAGGTTACCTCACCCACTGCCTCAGATTACCCTGATGAAGTGAATGCGAAACGTACATAGGACCTGAGCATCCTACGTATCTGTCTCTCACGTCATATTATACTGTACACATCGAATGAATTATACTCATTTAATAGTATAGATTCTGGAGCCTTCTAGTAATATACTGTAACTGTGCGGTACATTGGAACCCAGAGTGATAGGAGCGATCGCGGCCAGCACAGGGGCAGTCCTGTACCATTTGTACTAATTAAGATTTAAGACTGTGCATAGTTGCCTGGACAGTAGATTTGAGATCAGAAAGAAGGGATTTGTCTCACTATCATTTCTCTGAGCCTGCAAATATATATATATATATATATATATATATATATAAAATGTAACAGAGAGGACAGCACTCTATGTCTATAACACTGAATTCTGGTGCAGGGTCCTGGTAATTAGTATAAACACTCACTTCTTCCACAATAGAGAAAAAAGAATTAGACCAGCACTCACGTTTAGTAGGTGAAAAAAAAGGGGTTTTATTCCTGACAAACCATCTGGATATAACCCACTGCTACAGTCCGCCCGACAGCCTTTTCAATGCTCTTTGGATTTCATCAGAGGCCCCTGATGAAATCCAAAGAGCGTTGAAACGGCTGTCGGGCGGACTGTAGCAGTGGGTTATATCCAGATGGTTTTTCAGGAATAAAACCCCTTTTTTCACCTACTAAACGTGAGTGCTGGTCTAATTCTTTTTTCTCTATTGTGGAAGAAGTGAGTGTTTATATATATATATATATATAAGTGCTTACCTGATATAGCGGTAGCTTTACAAATATATAGTGCCCGTGGAGAACGTGCCACTTATTATAAAAACTAACACGAGGTCTAGACTATACTTTATGTACGTTATGTGCACAATTAGATCATGTATGTGATTTTATACTAAATACTTATCCGTGTCTGACCACATAAATATAAGAGGGGATCATAGATCAGACATTAGCCTTCTAGAATAGGTGTGCACACCACACTTATACAACAAATTGGATAACACTCAAACTATATCCCTACCTTGTATCTAACAGTTTATTATCCAGATATTCCTCAGAGGTTACACTAATAGGGGCTACGATCGGACCATTACTGGTGCTTAGTGGAATGACACGTTTAAAAGGGTAGACATACACACGGTTATTTACAGGTTAATTTAAAAAATAAATAAAATATAAGGTGTTTTGGTTAATTTACCATGTATGATATATGTATGAGGAATTCCACTGGATTACAACAGCACAGAGACATACACATGCCTGTATAATAAAGGTGATCTCACTGCGCAAGACACGGGTATGACGAACTCCATGATAGCATAATAGTACCAAATAATCTGGTCATTTGGAATCATAAATGCTTACAATTGTATGCACATGTAACTATTGTTAAATAACTACTGTCTAGACGAAAGGGTCTAAATAGGGAGGCTCTATTCTATATGATACACTTTCCGGATGGAGGGGATATAAGCAAGCCATACGATATTTATTCAAAGATTAACCATTATTTGCAATAGTAGGAGGATATTTTTGAAGGTGAAAGGGAAGATCACACAGTAATTCCCTCCCATATTATGATATAATGAGGTCTGACACTGACAAGTGAGAGACCCAGAGTAATCAAACCAAATATATAAGGGAAATATCAGTTTCAGAGTTTCCAAAAGGATTTGATGCTAGTAAATTAATAAAACTCATTGGAAACGTTATCATATATCAAAATACTCACCATTCCAGTAATACCTGACACTATAAGTGAGAGGTAGAAGTATTGTACATCTGACACTAGAGGTGAGAGATGATTCACTAACACGTAGTGTGGAAATACATTCGAACGACACCTGACACTATAAGTGAGAGGTGACGTGCCGCTCTAACCATTATTTGGTACATCTGACACTATAAGTGAGAGATGATCCACTTACATACACTGTGGAGATATATGTGAAGGACACTTGACACTATATGTGAGAGGTGACCTGTTGATTTAACTTATATTATATAAGTAAAATACTTTCACTCCACAATTGGACCCGGCATATGAATAGTGTCTTGGATTACACTTTATTAGAATCATCACTCCAGAAGAATACAAGTAACCCCTTTCCCTTACAATATTTTCATACAAGCTAATCAATTATATGGTTTGCCAATCCCCTATTAATTGGATTGAATGGAATCAGGGAATTAGGATATATATATATCATGATTACCTCCCACTGAAGAAATCTATGGCATGCAATCGTGTAACACTAACCGCAGGACACAAATTATTATTTTGTAACTAAATTCCATCCACACACTATGTCTGGGCAGTGAGCCAAGGACCAAAGAAACAAACAACATTAGACATAGTGTTACTAATTCATGACTGTATCGTTAACAGTTGTATCCATTTTGTCTGCCAGGCAGTTCATTCAAACCTCCCGAGGAATATACCATAGTAAATTAGTTAAACAAATACCCAGAAAACTTTACAGAAATAGATAGAGAATAATACGGATGTGTACAGAGACATCAAATTTGGAGAACAGATACGAAAGAGACGCTCATTAGTTTTTTAATATCTTTGTTTATTGTCCTTTGTTATTCACAGTCTTGTCATGTCGACACATTAAATGTACATGTTTTTAAAATATTTCGCAGAAGTTATCTCAGAGGACATGAAATAGAACATGTCACCATTTATATTTATTTTTAAGAAATTAATTAAAATTTAAATGTTATCTTAATTCATCAGCAAGTACACCAGAAACAGATCCTTTTTCCTATCCAATGTTTAAGTTGGTAATAATAGAGCCAGGCTGAGGGGTCTAGGCTATACTTAGTGCGGAGGTCTGAAAATGACAAAAGAGAAGATGGGGAGAAGACATCAGTAAGGGAATCTATACCTACACGTCTCCAGTAGGAGAAATGGAGATGAGGCAACACTTTATCTAATGCAGACAGAGAAATGTTTCTAGTGGGTACAACGGTATCAAAAGAGGATGAGAGTCTAGTATCCCAAATTGTTAGGGTATCAGGTATGGTAGATGGTGATAATGGATAGTGGGGGCGAAATTGTCGGGGAAGCCACAGAAGGTCATGGAGGGGGAAGTCTTGAAAGAGGGCACGTTCTAGATCCACCCATGGTTTAGAGTGAGGGGGGAGAAATAAATCGGACAGTTGGGAGAGCTTAGAGGCTTCATGATACCTGGTTAAATCAGGGAGAGTGAGACCTCCCTGTGACTTAGAGCGAATCATGCATATGTAGGCCAATCGAGGAGGTTTACATTTTCAAACATGCGACAGCATTAACTTTCGCATCTGGGTTTACAGTTTACGAGGAACCGCATAAGGGATGGCTCGGAATAAATACATTAGTTTTAGTAACAACATCATCTTAAATGCCGCCAAGTGGCCCAACCAGGAGACCTCGTGACCCATCAGTAAATTCAGATGAGCCAATAGTGGCACATAATTGATAGAGTGTACATTTTGGATATGAGAAGGTATGGAGACTCCCAGATATGTTAGGGAGGAGTCTTTCCTCGTATATGGAAAACACGCCTTTAAAGATTTTAAATCTGTGGTTGGGATATTAATAAGGAGAGCATCCGATTTTGTGGTGTTCAACTTATAATACGAAGCAGCGCTAAAGCGTCCTAAAATGTCATGTAGGATGGGCAACGAAGTCCCCGGATCAGATACAAATGATAAAACATTGTCTGCAAAAAGGCAGAGTTTATGGGAGGTGTTACATATTGTAAGACCGGGAAATTTCGGAGAGAGTTGAATCATTTGGGCAAGGGGTTCAATAGCCAAGACAAATATCAATGGGGAAAGAGGGCACCCCTGCCTGGTACCATTGGTGATATGAAACGGGGAGGATAGAAAACCATTACTAAATATTCTAGAAGAAGGGCCCTCATAGAGAGCTAATATAGAACGAAGGATGTCCTCTTGGAGTCCAAACTTGGACAACACCCGGCACATATAACCCCAATGGAGGCGATCAAATGCCTTTTCGGCATTGAGAGAGAGTAAGAGAAATGGTGATTCAGCACGGGAAGACCATTCAACCAGATCGAGTGCTCTTTGAGTGTTGTCAGGGGCCTGACGTCCAAGGACAAAACCTACTTGGTCTGGGTGTATGAGGCGTGGGAGTAAAGGATTTAATTGATTGGCTATTAGTTTAGCATACATTTTTAGATCGGTGTTAAGGAGGGCAATAGGTCAGTAATTCTTGCAATCAGAGGGGTCTTTACCCGGTTTTGGGATGGTTACGATTTGGGCTTCAACAATTTCCGCCGGGAAGGACCCCGTATCGGAAACTTGGGAGTAGAGTTGCAGGAGGAGAGGGGAAAGTACTTCACCGAATGTAGAGTAAAAGTAGTTAATAAAGCCATAAGGCCTGGGAGCTTTATCTTTTGGCAATTGTCGAATTACTAGTTGTATTGTATCTCTTCCAGAGACCAAGGGGCATTCAGAGATGTCAAAGCGACATCATCTAAGGAGGGGAGGGGAAGGTCATCTAAAAAAGCGGAGATAGAAGCTGCAGAGGGCTGAGGTATAGAAGAGTCCTCATTTAAATTACACAGTTTAGCATAAACTGTTGAGAATAAATTATATCAAGGGGGTTAAGGCACGGTTTGCCAGAAGGGGCAATGAGGCATCTAATATGGTTACAGGCCTGGCGGCTACGAAGTTTGCGCGCTAACAAGCGGGTAACTTTGTTTCCAGCTGTATAAAATTTACTGCGAAAGCGAGCCAGGGCGGATTGCATACGAAGCATGAAAAGCTTCTGAAGTTGGGTCCGCACCTCCTGAAGTTGTTTACAAATAGCCCGAGTAGGATGGGTTTGATTCTGAGACTCCAAAGACCGCAAAGATAACTCCAAGTCAGCTTGCGTTTTCCTAGAGCGAGCCTTGAGCTGAGCCCCTTTTTGGATGGACGTGCCACGCAGTACCACTTTCAAAGCACACCAATACGTAAAGATAGAGGTATCGTCAGGGGTATTGGTTTGCATATACATTGACAGAGAATCAGTAAGGGCCTTTAGAGTCTCAGGATTCGTCAATTGATATTCTGGGAGTCGCCAGAGGCAAGGGGGAGGAATGAGAACCTACATCCCAGGACCACAATATAGGAGCATGGTCCGACCAAGTAATGGGAAGGATTTTAATTTTCCGAGTATGCTGAAGAGTCCTCTTATCTAGAAGAATAAGATCAATTCTAGAGTAGCTGTTATGGACGGCAGAAAAAAAGGTATAGTCTCTCTCTGTAGGGGAAGAGATGCGCCAGGCATCATATAAGTCGAACTCCGTAAGTAGCTTCTTAAAAGCGAGGGACGGGCCTACATCTCGAGGGGAAGAGTTAGGGCCTTGCGAAGAAGACCTATCAACGTTAGGGTCGAGAACCAGATTGAAATCACCTAACAGTATAAGCGCCCCCCTGCCTAATCTTATATAATTCCTCAAGGGTTTCGAGCAGAAATGGGATTTGACGGGAGTTAGGGGCGTATAGAGAGACTAAGGTTACCAAAGTATTGTCAATAGTGCCTATAAGGATGAGATAACAGCCATTTTTATCTTTGATTTGTCGGTGAAGAGTAAAAGGGGTATGTCTATGAAATAATATGGCCACGCCATTGCATTTAGTGGGGCCATTAGCAGTATAAAATGTGGGGTACCTATGATCGTAGAAAACGGGGAGTAGGGGGGTCGATGAAGAAGAAAAATGTGTCTCTTGAAGAGCCACAATGTAAGCTCTATAGTTATGAAATGTAGAAAGGGCCAATCTACGTTTATGGGGGTTGTTGAGGCCTTTAACATTGAGAGAAATTACCTTAACCATCAATGAATATAAAAGTAAAAGTACTCATGGATGCCATGGGTGTACCTGTCTGGAGAACTTGGAGAGAAGAAGGGATACAAGGGGGAAAAAAAGAGGGATGGGGAAAACTAGAAAAACTAAAAAAAAAAAAAAAAGGCCCTGTATATCGGGCCACAGTAGGTGCCGCGAAAAAATAAAATGGCAACATAGTTAACTTGTGGGGGGAGGCCATCGCAAGCCTCACCCATGAAACCTTATACATAACATAGAATATGAGAACCACAAAACATATGCAAACTAACTAAGCATGGGAGCATATGAAATACATCCAATACCACATATAGATACGAGAAACAAGCAATACTTGCTAATGTAATAACAGGACTCAGTGCCAATGGAGGAGACACTGTAACTGAAGCCCCGTCATGGATGAAAACACATGCCAGGGACAAACCATAGAAACATAGAGTGTCATCAGAACCAAAAAACAAAAACTGTCCCGGCACTAGGTTTCTTCAATTCAATCAGCAAGAACCAGAGAGGGTGGAGATATCGGGATAGTAGAACGTCAGCCCACTTTGGACCGGTCCAGTTGTATAGGAGGACCTTGAGAGGACAGAGGGGCTGAGACAGGGATGCTCCAGTCCATCAAAAGTTTGACACCAGCTTCCAACAATGAGATGACAAAGGTGGAGTTGTCTTTTCAAACCAGCAATTTAACTGGGAATCCCCATCTATACTGTATATCCCGGTCACGGAGGGCTTTTGTGATGGGTTGGAAGGATCAGCATTTATTTATAGTGTGGAGTGACAGATCCGGAAAGATCTGTAAGTTATCCAAGACATCCGTGTCCTCCTCCATGCGAGTGGCCTTGAGAATGTCCTCCTTGATGTGAAAGAAATGATGATGCAGGAGGACGTCCTGAGGAGAGCTACTAGGAGCGGAACGTGGCTTATGTAATCGATGGATTCTATCAATCAACAGATCCTGGACTTCAACTGAAGGCAGTAATTTTTTTTTTTGTGTAAACTGTTTTTATTAGTTGAAGCAGCAATCAAAAACATTACAGAAATATTTTCAAAAACAAAAGGAGGGCATACAAAAATATCGCGTAGCATATATTCGTCAGTACACTACACATAAAGCGCCCTTAGTAGAAAAATATCTGTCTGCATTACTGACAACATTAAAGCTTATAAAAGAAGAACATATTAACAAAACAGCATAGATGAATGGGAAAGAGAAAGAAGAGAGAGAAGAGAAGAAGGAAGAGAGGATAAGTAAGGGAAAGTTAGGGTAGGCAGAGTCAGGTATGAGAGTCTGCGCAGTAAGGACAGACTATTTGGGGAGCGGAGGGGCGTCCCCCGCCAATCCTGAGTCTGGGCCATATTACAGAGACATCATTGTCGGAATATGAGTATGGGTATGAATAATGACACAGGTACGAATATGGGCCTGTTTACAAACATAAGGGGGGTTATGTCGCAATATAGGACCAGTACAGCGGTGTGTCCTTAAAGTCATACCAGGGAAACCAAATAACTATGAAGTTAACTGTTTTCCCAGATGAGAAGGAGACCAGGTCTTCCATGTCCAAAAAGTGATCAATCTTTGTGAACCACATTTTAATCGAGGGTGGAGAGGTGGATCTCCAAAGGATTGGAACCACCGCTTTAGCTGCGTTGCTAAGGTGTTTTAACAGGGAATGTTTGTAAGAGTGTGACCCTGCGGAGGTGTGATTAAGGAGCCAGAAATCTGGGTCTTTCGGGATCTCATCTCCCACTATCTGTTCGGTGCATTTAAATACCTCTGCCCAGAATGGAGTTATAAGATGACAATCCCACCAAATATGTATAAAACTCCCAGGGGCATTTTTGCATCTCCAACACAGATTCGAAAGAGAGGGGAACATTTTATTGAGAACACGAGGGGTCCTATACCACCTATATATAAGTTTATATAGGGTCTCTAATGTCGAGATGCATAAAGAACTCGCCTGAGCGTTCTTAAACACGGATTCCCAGTTAATAAGAGTAGGTAGCCCCGACAATTCCTTCTCCCAGGAAGCCAGGAAGGTAGGAGGATGTGGGAAAAAGTTTTCCATAATCATCGTATAGATTTGTGAAATAGTATGCGTGGGTGAACTGGGGGAGGCGCATAGTTTCTCAAACCCAGTGAGGTCCCTAGTTACGTCAGAGAAGTTCTTAGGAGATGATATGAAATGGTGGACCTGCAGGAACCTCCAAAACTCAGCACTGTGTAGGTTCCAAGAGGATTGAACATCTGAAAAAGAGCGCACCCTACCCGAGCTCACCAGCTGACCAACTCTAAAGATCCCAGCTTCTGCCCATGGGGCGAAAGCAGTCCCCTGAAAGCCAGGGGGAAATTCGGAGTTATAGAGAAAGGAAGTTAATGGGGACCATTTGGAGGATATGTGACTCTGGGATCTCAGCGTGGCCCATAGTTTGAGCGTGGGAGAGACCGTGGGGTGTGATACCTTCGGGAGGGTAGGAAGCCAAGGTGCTATTTCAATATAATGTGGGAGACAGCCCTCCTCTAGGAGGACCCATTGTTTGCGGTCTTTGGCACGCGTCCATTCCAGAATCCTATTCAGGTGTACCGCGTGGTAATAGTTAGGGATATGTGGGAGTTGTTGCCCCCCTTGATGTTTTCTGCTGAACAAAATGTTGTGTTTAAACCTGGGTGTATTACTACCCCATACAAATGTTCGGATAAGCCTCTGGACATCCCGAAACCAGAGCAGGGGGATGTGTATCGGAAGGGTCTGGAGAAAGAATAAAATCCTAGGGAGGGCATTCATTTTAACTACGTTGATCCTTCCGAACCAGGACAGTCTTAGTTTCTTCCATTTCAGGAAGTCTAAGCGAAGCCTAGTCAATAAGGGTTTCAAATTTAGGGAGAACACTTTGGATAAATCGTTGGTCAGTAACACCCCCAGATATTTTAATTTATGATCATGCCAGGTGAAGGGGAAGGCTTGTTTCAGGCTTTCTACTATAGCAGGAGGAGTAGTTAAATTCATGGCAATAGATTTGGAATAATTTATTTTGAAGTTAGAGAGGACTCCAAACTTCTCAAACTCCGCCATTAAGTTTGGCAAAGAGGTGACCGGATTCGTGATTATTGCGAGTAGATCATCGGCATATAATGCCAGTTTGTATTCGGTCCCCCTTACCAACAATCCTAAAATATTTGGGTTAGCCCTAATACTTCGGGCTAGTGTTTCCATGCAAAGGACAAAGAGCAATGGGGATAGCGGGCATCCCTGTCGCGTACCGTTGAAAATTGGAAAGGAGTCAGAAAGGGAGCCATTAATCCTAATTTTGGCGGACGGGGAGGTATAGAGGGATAGGATTCTGTGAAGACAGACGTTACCAAGTCCCAGATGCCTCAACATACCGGTCAAAAAATCCCAGTCCACTCTGTCAAAAGCTTTTTCTGCATCAGTCAACAGTAGGATAGATGGGGATGAAAGCTGGCCGGCATAGTGAATCATGCTGAGCACTTTAGAGGTATTGTCCCTAGCTTCTCGGCCTAAAACAAATCCAGCTTGGTCTCCATGTATCAAGCCAGGCAACAATAGTTTAAGGCGGTTTGCAATCAATTTAGCGAAAAGCTTTATATCTATATTTAATAGTGAGATTGGCCGGTAGCTGGAGCAAAGACTGGGGTCTTTACCCTCTTTGGGTAGAACTGCAATATGGGCTTCGAGAGATTGTGGGGAGAAGGGCGATTGATCTGATATGGTGTTAAAGGCTCTTGTGAGTATAGGGATTAATTTCTCCTTAAAAGCTTTGTAATAGGCAATAGTGTATCCATCGGGGCCGGGACTCTTGCCATTAGGAGAGGATTCAATAACTCTCTGAACCTCCTCAGTAGAAAACGGGGCATCTAGATCTTCTACTTCCGTTGCGGTTAGTGTGGGGAAGTGTAAGTAGTCAGCTATGGCTTTTTGATGGGACGACCTGTCAATTCTACCGGTTGGACCGGAGAGGTTATACAGAGTGGAGAGATATGTCCTGAAGGCCCTGGCTATCTGGGGTGTCTGGTGTTGGGGTTGGCCATGATTGTTTTTAATTGTATGAATAAAAGTAAGAGCACGTTGTTCTCTAAGTGCTTTGGCCAATAATTTTCCAGGCTTATTGCCCCATTGATAGTATCTGCTACGGCACTTCCGATAAGAAAACTTGACTCTCTCAGAGAGTAACTTATTCAGAGCCGCCCTGGCAGTTTCGAGATCGGCGTAGTGTTGTGGCGTTTGGGATTTTTTATGTAGAAGCTCGAGAGATTGTATCTTAGACAGTAACTCCTCTCGGAGTTTCTCTCTCTGCTTTTTGCGGAAGGATCCTATTTGAACACAAACCCCCCTGATGACACATTTATGGGCTTCCCATACTGAGACTTTGGAAATGTCATCTAAGTCGTTGGTACAGATGTAAGGCAGTAATTTTTTAAAGAGAGACAGAGCAAAGTCCTGAAGATCACCGGACAATGGTGGTCATTCTGAGTTGATCGCTCACTAGCAGTTTTTAGCAGTCGCGCAAATGCTAAGCCGCCGCCCTCTGGGAGTGTATTTTAGCTTAGCAGAAGTGCGAACGAAAGGATCGCAGAGCGACTGCAAAAAAAAAAATTGTGCAGTTTCAGAGTAGCTCCAGACCTACTCCTAGCTTGCGATCACTTCAGACCATTCAGTTTCTGTTTTGACGTCACAAACACGCCCTGCGTTTGCCCAGCCACGCCTGCGTTTTTCCTGCATATATGTATCTGGCACTGTGGAGGAATATATGTATCTGGCACTGTGCAGGAATATATGTATCTGGCACTGTGGAGGAAAATATGTATCTGGCACTGTGGGGGCATATATGTATTTGGCACTGTGGAGGCACCCATTTTTTGGTGGTTTTATATGTATGTGGCACTGTACAGGGGCTTTATTTGTATGTGGCACTGTACAACATGACTAAAAATGGGGTTATGACACAAGGTCATACTCCTACAAATGTCAAACCGAAAGGTGTGCGCATAAAAATGGGGTGTGGCTTCAGAGCCGGCACTAACCAATATGATTCCCTAGGAAAGATTTTGGCTGGTGCCCCCTAGCACCACCGCTGATTCTGCCTCTGACCTTGCACCTCTTTCCCAGCACCATCACCCCTCACCCATAGCAGTCCTTGTACCCCCTATATTTTAAATAGGAACAGTTCGCACATTTGACGCACAGCCCAAAAAGGGGCTTCTTCTTGCGGGGAAGGGGCATGGTCACACAATAGTAACCCCAATTCCAATTGCGCCACACAGTACTGCAACTTTATTCACATTTTATCTTGCGATAGTGTCCATAATTCATATTACATCCCACAGTAGTATCACTTTACCTTATAAACGTTACTCCTCACAATACAGCCCCTTATTCACATTACATCACACTGAATTGCTCCTTATTCACAGTACACCACACCTTATTGCTCTTTATTCACATTAGACGACACAGTAGTGCCCTTTCTATATGCAACGCCACATAGTAGAGCACCTTATACACATAATGCCACACATTAGTAATGCATTTATACACAATTCCACACAGTAATGCCCCTTACACATATGAGACACATTAATGTCCTTATAAACATAATGCACCTTACACATTATGACAACCTTTATTAATGCCCTTTTACACATAATGTCCCTTACACATATGCCGCACATTATTAATGCCCTTATACACATAATGACACACATAGTGCCCCCTACACATTTGCTGCACATTATTAGTGCCCCTATACACATAATGACACACATACAGTAGTACCCTGTTACACATATGCCGCACATTATTAATGCCCTTATACACATTATGACACACGTTGTGGCCCTTTACACATATGTTGCACATTATTAATGCATTTTTTACAATGCACACATAATGCTCCTTACACATATTCCGAACACTACTGCACAACCAACCCACTCACACTTCCACTAACACTGTGACCTCTGCCTCTGCTTCTGTCCTCACAAATCTTGCATCAATGCTAACGTCGGGCACCTTTTTTTAATGAAAGTGCATCTTATTTGCATAGTGTGAGACTGTGGCTGTATCTGCATATGAAATGCTACATACAGAATATAGGCATGCCGCATATCATTTTAATGAGCAGAAGCTGATGATGCCCCTAGGCATATCAAACGCCCTAGGCAATTGCCTAGTTTGCCTATGCCTATGGCCGGCTCTGTGTGGCTTTGTGACAACTATGCCACGCCACCATTTTTGCTTGCACGCCTTCGGCGCGCGCATGATATGGCTCTTACCCTTGACTACAGATCTTTTCTGTCTCTTTGCCACTGACTAGTTGGCCACCCCTGCACTACACAGCACTGCTGAAGCCGCGGCCGCACTGACAAATTTATAATAAAGTATCTTTGGGACAATTTACACCAGGCCTAATTTTTTTTTATTAAACAGTATTTTTTAAACAAAAAAAACTCCATTTAAGATGGCGCCATTACTTATGGGCCAATGCTCTGGATTTGCCCCCAGGCTAAAAGTTGCCAACCAACCCCTGAAGACACTTGAGAGTAACCTACACACTTGCGTTATAACTTGATTCACAAGTGGAGCAGGAGAGACACCTAGTGGCCTCAGCCATGAACTACCCCAAGTTGGAAATTTCACCAATGCATTAATGTGACTGTGTCGTATTTCTGTCATTAAGCCATTACACAGGTGATTTACCTGTAACCTATTGCGCCAAGGGAAGTGACACATAGATAATCCTGTGGGTCATTGGGGTCAATTAAATTGAATTCAATGTTCATAGCGATGGGAGGGGCGCAAGCACAAATCCGACAAAAGTGTTGGTGCGATGCTGATTTCTTCCCTTAGTGCAGCTGAAACACCATTGCGCTGGGCACTTAAGGTGGACAATGCTGGTTCTCCAGACAAAACACCCTATTTATTCCGGGAGAATGGGCATTGTCCGACTTAACATCACACTCAATTGAACAGCGCCTTCCCGACTCTATTAACATTACATTCAATTAAATTGATCCCATTGAATGTAATCCCCCCTCACACACACGGCACTTTTGAGAAGAGATGAAAAAGTTATTTAAACTCAAGGAGGAACGGTTCCTCAACTCCAGGTTCACACCTCTCAGAGGATTTACTTGGGATATAGTAAGAAAAGACAAAACAGAGTGGAACTTACATATATATGCGTATATATAGAAAACGAGTAAATCCGGGAATGCTATCCTGTGCACAGGCACTTTGGGAAATAATTGGTGGGACCCTGATAAATATATGAGTATTGATCATTTCTGATATGTTGACACTACAATATATCTGCTTGATAATAGTTAAACTGTCAGTTTGATAATTCTGCCGATGCCTTTAAAGTCTTATAGTGGTCAGTGAGTCTGAACTGCCAACTGTTCAAGGCAAATAGATTTCTGTGTTTGGTAAACGTGTTTGCCCAATTTGAATAGTGTATTCTATTACAGTATATTGTGTTGGTGGTTCCACTATACCTGTCCTGCACGATAACACCCTTGTATGTAACCTACGCTGAAAAATATTGCTACTGCCATACATGTGAATAAATCTGGTGAAGCTGACATTTCGTATGTGCCGTCCTTGAGGTGGAGCAATACCTCCTAATCCTCCGGAAAGTGCAGAAGAAACCCCTCTCTGCGTAGCTACCCTCAAACAAAGGTAAGAGAAACATCAAGTTGATAGTATCGGCAACTATTGTGATCCCTGACCCCTGGAGGGTGTTACACATTCTATTTCATACAGATGTGTCCTCACTTTACTGTCCTCCTTTCAGATATAGACATGACTTGTTGTGATGCCTTATCATAAGATTTATAGAATATCGCAGGCTACACAACTGAGTCCTATAGAACAGTCATGTGTGACACTGTATCACTTCTTGTATCATTTCATGCCACTCTTACCAATTATATCAGACAGGAGCATTATGTAAGGATACCTCTGTATGGTAACTTAAAACTCACTGGAAAATCTCTATAACTGCGCCAGCTTTGCAGAATTGAAGCATTACCCAACTATGACTGCTTATTACACTATATCACAATGTGGGGAATGACTGTGTGATGGCACCTGTGACTACTGACGTGGCTTTTCTATCTTTACACAATATATTATATTACATGAATAGTTTTATTTTATTCAGGATAAGTACGATTGGCTGATATCATGTGAAGTTCCTGTAGTTACTGATATAAAATAGTACAGAAGTGAGGAAGAGATTCCAGATGGAAGTAGATGTGATGTGTTACTTGGACAGGGTGTAGAAACATTGCTGCATCAGCAGTCATAATAACAGCATAAGCAGCAGGGGGGCAGAACCCAAGGGTTAGGTTCCGTTGTGTGCAGTGGGGAGGAGACCATGGTATAAGTGAGGGAAGGAGGGGTGACACATATGGAGTAGACAGAAGTGAGGTGCGGGCAGAGGAGGCAGAGCCCCACCTGTCATACTCCAGTACACTCCAGAGCTTTGAGTACAAAAATCATTAGAGTAAGCATGGAGCAGTGAGTTAGGATGAGAGCTGCAAGGCTTTGATAAAGAAGTTGCGTTCTATTCATGAAGTAGTGAAAAGAGTGGAGAAAAAGACCAGTGGAGAAGTTGCACAGGGCAACCAATCAGCTTTGAAGGAAGCCTTTATCAAGTACATTCTATAAAATGTAAGGGAGATGCTGCTTGGTTGCCATGGGCAACTTCTCCACTGGTCCATTTCCTGTTTTCACTGCTTCATGAATAGACCCCGTGGTCTGAATAGCCTGTTTGAAATTTGCATAGAGGTGGACAGTCATATATGGAGAAGAAGAGAGTTCCAGAAGTAGGGAGCAGCACAGGTATAATCTTGGAGGTAGGCGTAGGAGGAACTAATCAGTTGGGAAGAGAGGCAGTCATTTATGGAGTGATATGGACAGGCAGGAGTAGGGAGGCCAATCCCGGAATCGGCGGGATCCCGGGATTTAGGCCCAAAAACGGCCGGGATTCGAAGCTCCAATCCCGGGGATTGAGGGATCAGCGTTGAGCGTCCTCAGGACGCTCAACACTGCCCAGCTCCCTCCTCTCGGCGCCCCCTGCGCAGCGTGACCTGTACCTGTGAGGTCATGCTACGCTGTCAGCAGCCGCAGAGCAGGAAGGTACGGTGGAATTCACCCGCCGCCTACTCCCGGCTCCCCCTACACTTACCAGCCGGCTCCTCCTGCACTTACCCGCCGGCTCCTCCTGCACTTACCCGCCGCCTCCTCCCGGGTTCCATGCACTCAACCACCGGCTCCCCTGCACTCCGCCGCCGCCTCCTCCTCACCAGCTAACCGGCTGTGCTGGTTTGTAGTTTTTTTAATGTCTGCGGGGCAGGTGGGGAGGGGCATTGAGGGGCGTGGGGGATGGCCGGAAACAGTTGAAAGCCAATCCCAGGTATCCCGGGAATCCCCGGATTGACAATTTTTCAATCCCGATACCCGGGATTGAAAAAATGGCCTGGGATTGGCCTCCCTAGGCAGGAGTGTGAGAGATAAGGTCAGAGATGTAAATAGGAGAGGATTGGATGAGAGTTTTGCAAGTGAGTGTGAGAAGCTTGATGTGGGATCTGAAGAGGAAGGGGAACCAGTGTAGGGCTTGTATCAGAGGATAGATGGTTACTATATTAAATTATGTATGTGGGAGAGGAACAGGGCAATAGGGGAAGAACATAAATGCCTGAAGCCGGCGTGCCCTATAATGCAAACAGTAAAATGCAGCTCAAAGCTATAGGCAGCAATCATTTTCTATCCAATGTGTCTTCTAAAAGTGCCCTGTGAGGGGATGGATGGGAAATGGGCAAATCTAATAAAGAGAGATATCCCTAATACATACCTCACTTTCCAATACAGCGGCAGTGCCATATGCCACAAGACAGTGACCCACAAGGAACAGAGGAAGTGAGAAACATACTGTGGAAGGTAAAAGGATTACTGCCAGGCTTAAAGGACTTATTCTAACAAGTGTTAAATAACTGTATTATATTATGACAGACAGACGTGAAATCAACAACATATAAAGGGTCTTCATTGTTTCTAGATTTATCTTGCTTAATCATCATATAATCTATATAAGCAGCAAGTCACAGGTTCCTGGGGGGGTCTATTTCTGATGGGGGTAGAAGGTGAAGTGGTAAAAGATTCCCAGAATTATCAACCACCCACCCCCTAGTAGTAATAGATCCCAGTTGCAGAGCCCTCACCCCCAGTGTCAATGGACCCTATTCAGTGGCCCCCATCCAATTGCATCACTAAATATGTAATTCTTTATTTTACATATATATCACAGCCAAAAAAAAATCACCCTCATACCCACCCCCAGTTGGTGTGTGGGGCAACTGAACATCCTGATCTGAGTGTTGGGATTCTTGGGTGCAATTGTGGGAGTAATGTCAGAAGTTACAGCTAGCAACATCACTCCCAGGGGTCCGGAGCAGGAGATCTGTTCTGCATATGGGCAGAACGGATTTCCCCATATGGGGATGTGAACTGGTCGGGTAACACTTCTGGATGCGGTCACATCCCATATGTTAGTGCCAAGTAAGTGGGTAATAAATTCCAGAATGTACAGTCCAAAGGATGCACCAGATGGCACTGCAGCAGTGATACTGGCTGCAGGTTGTTGTCTCCGTCACCCTGCTAGCCATATGCAGTGACCGTGGGACAGCGATGGGCCACCCACAGAAACCTATGCTCTTTACAACGGCAGTGCTCAAACACCGCTATTTATTGCCCTGAGATGAACTAAAGACGTAGCCGTGCACTTCCATCCCACGATGTTCATGTAAGGTGCGACTTCTATGGAGCGAACAACACCTGTGACTAGTCACAGCACGGTGTACACAGCAGCTTGCCACGATGCACATGCCTGTGAGTACACACTGCAACAACGATGAGAGTGCCTACATCTGTGCATTTTGAAAAGGACCCAGTATTCTCAATCCACCCATGCCCACAGATATTTCCAATGTTTGTACAGCGCCCTTTTCGAGGTTTTATTTGATACTTACATTAACCATGCTGGGGAAAGAGCCCACTTCTCACTGTTCTTATAAATCACTTTCTTACACAGTTATATGAGATTGTTAGGAGACATATCTTACAGAAAGAGGAAGGAGGTTTTTGTACAGCTCTGTATCACTGTGTGATAGGGATATAACCCTGCTGACAGATATACTCTGCCTCATCTTCTGCTGTCACTCCACTGATTGTTAGTGTGAATGCAGTTCCAGAGCCAGATCCAGTGAACCTGTCTGGGACTCCTGTAGGTCGGCTGCTTGCATAATAGATAAGAAGCTTTGGAGATTGTCCTGATTTCTGTTGGTACCAGGCTAAGTAGCTGCTTATACCAGCACTGGCTGTACATGAGATGGTGACTGATCCTCCTGGTGACACAGAGATATAACCTGGGGTCTGAGTCATCACATACTGCCCACAGTGTGAGAGTGCAACGTCAGGGCGTATAGGATCGGTACCACTTACCGGACGCCGCCTGCTCTCACTCGCAGGTGCTGGAACACTCGAGAGTCCTGGAAGCACTTCTGCACGACCCGGGCAAGAACACCTAAGAGGAAGAAGATCCGTTGAATATCGTCTCCTAAACCGTGGATAGCCACCCCTATGTAGCCGAGGAAAAAGGCGCTTTCGGGCTAGGTGGGGGTCATCACCGGCGTCCGCCTCAGAGCCCGAATTTCACCTATCGGCACTTTCGCACCAGGTGGAAATTCCGCCTTGCACAGCCGTGCAAGGCTCACCGTTGCCCTGAAGGAAGGGAGATAGAAAGGACACGACCAAACACTCAGACTATGGTTACTCACCGTCTCACACTCCGGTACTCCGATCTTCTCCCGTACAGGTCCCTGTAAGGAGGCAAGAGAAAAAGAACCGCCGTGCAGGGCCTAACTGGACCTAGTGTCTCACCTTATCCTAACTACAACTGCAGAGCCCTCAAACTAGCTCTGTGAGTGTGGTGCAACCAAACTAGGCACAAACTTCATAACAGTAACTTGCCCTGCACGGTAACAACACACATCGGAATACCACATACCACGGTGCTGTCCTTATAAATACCTACCGCCGGATGCAGGGGGTGGGCGCCGCACAGCCTACTCACCTCCTATGCTCTTCCTGGTAGGGGCCACTGTCCTTCCCTAAGGGTGGTTTGGACCTGGTATCCAGTACCACCTTATTCACCTTGATGAAAGTACTTCTGGGCCTAGCGCCCCCTGACCGCGCCCAGGCCGGAGGCCTGACTTCACCCACGGGCCTAGTGCCCGCCTAACTTGCCACCCGTTGGGTGACCTGGGCCTTGTGCCCAGGGTCACCTTATACGTATCCCTATCGGCCAAATTGCACTAGGGCCTAATGCCCCCTAATATTCCCACAGGCCTAGTGCCTGAACATGCACCCGGGCCTAGTGCCCGCCTAACTGGTGCCCGTTGAGTGAGGGTGATTCGAGCCTAATGCCCGAACCCCCGGAGGATAGTGGTCTGGGCCTGCGGGCCACGGGCCGAGTGGAACCCCGACTGCGCGTGGCCTCGGCCCAGACACACTGTCCGAATTGCCCCACGAGCCGGGAGGGCCCGACTAAATAGCCACAGGCCGGGAGGGCCTGAATGTGCCCACGGGCCTAGTGCCCGAACACCTGGTGGTCTAGGGAGGATCTATAAATAGGTGGAGTAGGCCCAGGGCCTCTTACCAGGACCGGTGGGAGAGGCTGTGGAGGGGAGCTTCGTTAGCTCTTTTGCTTCCCGCTCCAAACAGCACTCTCCGCCGATCGTCCGTCTCCGCTGGGCCGCCGCCGCCTCCGTCCGATCTTCTGGGGATGTCTTCCGCCTCTTCTGGCTCCGCCGTCGCCGTCCGCGCTGGCCTCCTGGCTTCTTCTTCCTCAGGAGCTCTTCTCCGCTCCGTGCCCGGCTCACTACTGAGCTCCGCCGCCGCCCAGCGCCTGATATAAGGCGCTGGGGGGAGGCGGAGCCATGACGCGGCGGACTCCCATTGGTCCGCCGCGGCGACTCCTCATTGGGCGCCGGGCCGCGAGCAGCGATTGGCTCGCGTCCGGCGCCCTTTTCAAATCCGCCGCCGCTGATTGGAGGAACTTGGATCCTCTCGGATCCTCGTTCCTCCGGACTCCGGCGCTCTGCCGCCCGCCGCCTGACATTTCCCCCCCGTTTGTCCTTTGTAGTCCCGACAAAGGTAGACTGAGACCAAATATACTCCGGGTCCGCATACCGGGGACCAGGTACACCGCGGTTGGAGCGCTGAGATCGCCGAGGCAAAGGAGATAACCCAGACCGGGGGGCCCCAGCCTCCAGGAGACTATGGTCATGAGACGGAACCACTGGGGTCCACCAATCTTCCTCCAGGTCAGTCCCTCTGGGCAAAGATGCTAATACTGTCTCCTCCCCAGGCAACGAAGCCGTGTTCACACCGGGGGCACCTCCAACCTCCACTTCTTCTGAAAACCTACAAGGACGCAGCATATCCCGATGAAGGGTTCTTAACCGACCAGACCCATCTGTTGCTTCCACTTGATACACCGGGCCCTCCTCGGTGAGGCGCCTCCGAACAATATAAGGTCGCACCTCCCACTTCTCTGCTAACTTGCCGCCCAGCCGCGTCATGCGGACCAGCACCCGCTGTCCCACGTCGAAAGGCTCTGCTCCTCGAGTCCGATGGGGCGTATGAGTGTGGTCGGCTATTCTCTTCCGAGTCACTTCGTGAGCCACTTTTAACCGCTGCTGGTGTTCGGCGACCCAATCGGTGGGCAGCAACCCTCCTTCCTCCCGAAACTCGGTCAAGTGCAAATCCTGTGCTTCCCGCCCAGGACGACCAAACATCAAAAAGAAGGGGGAGTATCCAGTGGTGCTGTGAACCCGGTTGTTATAAGCCCACACCAACTCGGCTACGTGCTCGGGCCACCTCCGTCTTTTGGCGTCTTCCAAGACCCGCAACATCTGGAGCAAAGTCCGATTGAACCGTTCGCAGGCACCATTTCCCTGAGGATGGTACGGCGTGGTACGGGACTTCTGCATCCCGTAAAGTCGACAAAGCCGTTCCATCAGTTTTCCCTGGAAGCACGCCCCTTGGTCGGAGTGAATCCTCTCAGGGCACCCAAACTGCCGGACGAAATGCTCAACAATGGCTTTGGTCGCAGACTCCGCGGTCTGATCCCGGGTGGGGACCACCACCGTGAACTTGGTGAAATGATCAGTCATGACCAGGGCGTACTGATGGCCACTAACGGACTCCCCAACCAGAACGTAATCGATCATTAACAACTCCAGGGGACGACTTGTCTGAATGGTATGTACCGGCGCATGTTGTTCGTTTGGCTTGACCACGCCGCACCTCCGACATTCCCTGCACACCTTCTCCACCAATGTCCATAGCGGAGAGGCGAAGAACTGGCGCTGTATCCACTGAAAGGTCTTGTCCACCCCTAAATGAGCTCCGCTATCATGCGCCTCCGTCACTAGTGCATGGAGGGACGCTTCCGGCACCACCACCTGTTCCACCCTCCTGAGTTCGTGTCGGAGATATACCTGTCGACGCAGCGTTCCACCGCGGACAAGTAATCGATCCCAACCCCGCAGGACCTTCCGGCAGTAGGGAGTCAGTCGACTCCTCTCCCACCGGCTAGGCCAGTGTCCGTTCTGCTTCCATCGCCGAATGACATCCAGCCCTGGGTCACTCTGCTGTAGAGAAGCCCACTCTAGCTCAGTATTCCGGAGCAGGGCAGCGCATTCCAGGACTCTGGAGCCTTCCTGTGCACCGGGACACTCAATCCGGGTCAAGTCGGGGACCTCCGTATCTTCGTCCTCACTGTCCCTCGAATTCGAGGACATTGACACAGGGTGTCGTGACAGCGCATCTGCATTCCCGTTACTCTTCCCCGGGCGATAGCGTATTTTATAGTGGAATTTCGCCAATCGGGCTACCCAACGCTGCTCCAGGGCGCCCAGTTTCGCAGTCTCCAGATAGGCCAGGGGGTTGTTATCCGTGTATATTTCTACATGGGTAGCGGTCAGGTACTCGGCGAACTTCTCAGTCACGGCCCAGACTACAGCCAACAACTCCAACTTGAAGGAACTGTAATTGTCCGGGTTCCGCTCCGTGTCCCTCAGACTCCGACTCCCATAGGCTATTACTCGTTCTCGGCCATCCTGTATTTGGGAGAGAACCGCTCCCAACCCCTGTAGGCTGCCATCGGTATAGAGCAGGAATGGCTTGTCAAAATCTGCATAGCCCAGAACCGGAGCCTCCGTGAGCATTTCCTTCAGGCGGCGAAATGCCTTCTCCTGTGCCTCACCCCAAGCCACCACCTGTGTTTTCTTAGTCGTGGGTAGCCCTCTCAGCAGGGCATGCAGAGGTTCTGTGATCTTTGCGAAGTCCTTAATGAACCGCCGATAGTACCCAACCAACCCCAGAAACGCGCGCAGTTCGGTGGTAGTAGTGGGTGTCCCCCAGTCCTGGACTGCCGAAATCTTGCCCGGCGTCGGGCGGACCCCTTCTCGGGACACCACATGTCCCAGGTACTCCAAACTTGGTTGCAGAAGATGACACTTGCGGGGTTTGAGCTTGAGCCCATATTTCTCCAGGCGCTGCAACACCACATCCAGGCGTGCCAAATGCTCGTCCAGAGTAGGGGCGAATACTATGATATCGTCCAGGTATATCAATAGTGCTTCGAAGTTCAAATCTCCCAAACACCTCTCCATCATCCGTTGGAATGTAGCCGGGGCATTGGTGAGCCCGAAGGGCATGCGCAGGAATTCAAACAGCCCCATAGGAGTTGTGAAGGCGGTTTTCTCCTGATCCGACGGGCTAACCGCCACCTGCCAATACCCACTGGCCAAGTCCAGCGTGGAGAAATACCGGGCATTCCCCAGGGCCGCCAAAGATTCCTCGATCCTGGGCAACGGGTAAGCATCTCTCACGGTACTGCTATTTAACCGCCGATAGTCCACGCAGAACCGAATGGAACCATCCTTCTTCCGCACCAACACGATGGGCGCAGCCCATGGACTTTTGCTCTCCCGAATGACCTGATTATCCAGCATTTGCCGCAACATTTTCTTGACCTCTTGGTAGAGTTTGGGGGGAATGGGGCGATATCTCTCACGGATAGGAGGGCTCTCCCAGTGCGTATTTCATGCGTCACATCTTCCGTATATCCGAAGTCTTCTTCATAGCGGGAGAACGCCTTCCGTCGTTCCCACAACATCCGCTCCAACTTCAGCACCATACTCGGACTACATTCATCCAAGCAAACATCCATCTGCTCCCTGATAGTCCGACCGCACCAATCTGCGCTGGGTTCTTCTTCCTTATCCAGGCTCACTGCCATAGACCAGGACCCGGGTTCGTCCGCATGCAGCAAGACCTGCCGCCCCCCGGACACTCCGTCCCTGGTGACCGCCGTTATGTTGGCAATTGTTGCTCCCGCCGGGATTTTCCTCCTTTCATCCAGAAGATTGCACAGCCGCACCAACACCCGGCCGTCCCTCACTATGGCCAGGGTTCGGGCCAGGACGACTCCCGAATCCATTCCAAAGTATCCATTGGGTTCCACCATGACCACTAACCCCTCCAGATGTTGGTGAGTCTGCACCTCAAGGGGGAGGACCATCTCCTGACGGGGAGGTAACTCAATCTGTTGCCGACCACTGGTCCGAATCGCGCCCAGGGACTCCTCTCGACGTTCAGCTTCACAGATTCTCCCTACCTGCTGAAAGGCTTGCTGTACCGGCCGCTGAATACCCATCTTCTTCCAGTATTGTGGACCCTTCTCCCGAAACAAAAGCTGGTTGAGATCCTGGAGAACGTTCATGCCCACAATCACGGGCCCGTGACTCAAGCCTACGCTCCCCACAACCAGTATCCCCTTTCTTCCCAACGTCTGTCCACAGATCGAAATCTCCATCCACACAACTCCGACCACTGGAATAGGAAGGTTGTTGGCCGCCGTGAGAGTGACCCAGCTTTCCAACACGGAATCCTTCAAATGGGAATAATGTTCCAGGAAACAAACCTCAGACATGGTAGTGACCTGCGAGCCAGTATCCAGCAGGCATTTCTGCTCCTTGCCCCCAAGACATCCAATCACCACGGGACACTCCCCTACTATGTCGGCGGAATCCACTATTGCGGTTTCTCTCCCGACCACCTCCCCCGCGGGTGGTCCCGCTACCGCGAGGGACTCTAGTTTAACGGAGGGTCTTGCCTGGGTTCGTTACATTCCCGGGCAATGTGTCCAAACCGATTGCAGCGGTAACAACGGGGACCCCTACCTTCCCTGGGGTGGACACCTCCTGCATTGGACCGTGATTCCTTGGGCCGCCGATGCGGTGCCCTATCCTCTGACCCCTCTGAACCTTTCTGCCTGTGCACCTCATCCCGCAACTGGGAGATTTCGGCCTTCATTTCCAGAGTGACCTTGGCGAATGCCGCCTTCAGATCCTGGACACAGACTTCCATGGGACTGGGTTCTTGGCTGGTCCCTGCGGCTACCGGTGCCGACCATTGTGGGGCCATGGCGTACGGACCGAAGTTAGCATTACGGTCTCTGGCGACTGCCTCCACTTGGACCTGACGAAAGGTCATTGTCTTATCACTGGCGATTTTATCCAACAGGATTTGTCGGATGGGAATACTCCGGAGGCCCAGTGCGAACTGATCCCTTAACATTAGGCTGGGGTTGACCAAGGACCCCAGACCTTCCGGATCATGCCGCGTAATTTCGCTCAGCATGTCCTGTAGCGCGTTAGCAAATTGGGGTATGGTTTCGTCCTCCCTCTGGAACCGATTGAACAGTTGCTGACGCAAAGTTCCTGCCGCCGCAGTGTTCCCATAGTTACCCTCGAGGATCGAGAGTACCTCATCTAACGTCTTACGTTCCTCTTCCGGAACAAGGATCACTGATCGCCAAGCATCGCCATCCAGCGTATTCAACGCCAAGTGTAGCTGCATTTCTGGAGGTACCCCATACAGCTGGATGATTCCCTCCAGTCTCTTCTTCCAGTCTGCCAACGGCATGTTCTGCCCATCATACCGAGGGGTATGCGTCAAGGCTGGTCCAAAATTGAACTTCCTCTCTATTCCCGGAGGGGCGTCGGGTCCCACTCCCGGAGGAGCGACGTTCTCTGCGTTCGACATCCTGCCGACTACGCCAAATGTGAGAGTGCAACGTCAGGGCGTATAGGATCGGTACCACTTACCGGACGCCGCCTGCTCTCACTCGCAGGTGCTGGAACACTCGAGAGTCCTGGAAGCACTTCTGCACGACCCGGGCAAGAACACCTAAGAGGAAGAAGATCCGTTGAATATCGTCTCCTAAACCGTGGATAGCCACCCCTATGTAGCCGAGGAAAAAGGCGCTTTCGGGCTAGGTGGGGGTCATCACCGGCGTCCGCCTCAGAGCCCGAATTTCACCTATCGGCACTTTCGCACCAGGTGGAAATTCCGCCTTGCACAGCCGTGCAAGGC
This sequence comes from Pseudophryne corroboree, assembly GCF_028390025.1. NCBI lineage: Eukaryota > Metazoa > Chordata > Amphibia > Anura > Myobatrachidae > Pseudophryne > Pseudophryne corroboree. The sequence goes on from NC_086444.1 coordinate 1,170,787,374, forward strand.
TCACCGTTGCCCTGAAGGAAGGGAGATAGAAAGGACACGACCAAACACTCAGACTATGGTTACTCACCGTCTCACACTCCGGTACTCCGATCTTCTCCCGTACAGGTCCCTGTAAGGAGGCAAGAGAAAAAGAACCGCCGTGCAGGGCCTAACTGGACCTAGTGTCTCACCTTATCCTAACTACAACTGCAGAGCCCTCAAACTAGCTCTGTGAGTGTGGTGCAACCAAACTAGGCACAAACTTCATAACAGTAACTTGCCCTGCACGGTAACAACACACATCGGAATACCACATACCACGGTGCTGTCCTTATAAATACCTACCGCCGGATGCAGAGGGTGGGCGCCGCACAGCCTACTCACCTCCTATGCTCTTCCCGGTAGGGGCCACTGTCCTTCCCTAAGGGTGGTTTGGACCTGGTATCCAGTACCACCTTATTCACCTTGATGAAAGTACTTCTGGGCCTAGCGCCCCCTGACCGCGCCCAGGCCGGAGGCCTGACTTCACCCACGGGCCTAGTGCCCGCCTAACTTGCCACCCGTTGGGTGACCTGGGCCTTGTGCCCAGGGTCACCTTATACGTATCCCTATCGGCCAAATTGCACTAGGGCCTAATGCCCCCTAATATTCCCACAGGCCTAGTGCCTGAACATGCACCCGGGCCTAGTGCCCGCCTAACTGGTGCCCGTTGAGTGAGGGTGATTCGAGCCTAATGCCCGAACCCCCGGAGGATAGTGGTCTGGGCCTGCGGGCCACGGGCCGAGTGGAACCCCGACTGCGCGTGGCCTCGGCCCAGACACACTGTCCGAATTGCCCCACGAGCCGGGAGGGCCCGACTAAATAGCCACAGGCCGGGAGGGCCTGAATGTGCCCACGGGCCTAGTGCCCGAACACCTGGTGGTCTAGGGAGGATCTATAAATAGGTGGAGTAGGCCCAGGGCCTCTTACCAGGACCGGTGGGAGAGGCTGTGGAGGGGAGCTTCGTTAGCTCTTTTGCTTCCCGCTCCAAACAGCACTCTCCGCCGATCGTCCGTCTCCGCTGGGCCGCCGCCGCCTCCGTCCGGTCTTCTGGGGATGTCTTCCGCCTCTTCTGGCTCCGCCGTCGCCGCCGTCGCCGTCCGCGCTGGCCTCCTGGCTTCTTCTTCCTCAGGAGCTCTTCTCCGCTCCGTGCCCGGCTCACTACTGAGCTCCGCCGCCGCCCAGCGCCTGATATAAGGCGCTGGGGGGAGGCGGAGCCATGACGCGGCGGACTCCCATTGGTCCGCCGCGGCGACTCCTCATTGGGCGCCGGGCCGCGAGCAGCGATTGGCTCGCGTCCGGCGCCCTTTTCAAATCCGCCGCCGCTGATTGGAGGAACTTGGATCCTCTCGGATCCTCGTTCCTCCGGACTCCGGCGCTCTGCCGCCCGCCGCCTGACAACAGGACCCTGAGGATTAGAGGAGACACAGTCATTACTGATATATGTCTGTATATAGTCATATACACCCTGCTCTGATTATTTATGTTACATGTATAGATTCCCCTACACAGCACCATGTAATGCTCCCAATCTCTCACCCTGAATATAAATGAGTATCACAGCCAGCAGGTAACTGTGAGACACCATCTCGCTGTATCTGGGCTGTCAGACAGACACTATAAGACGTCTCCTGTACAATGAGATATATATAGAGAGTGACAGGTGAGGTGTGACAGGAAATCCCCCAGAGACTGTGTATGGAAATAAGATGGAAATTCTGTGGTGTCAGTGTGACAGTGACTGGCGTGTGCTAGAGACAGGATGTCAGTGTGATGTCCTCTGTGGTGTCAGTGTGACAGTGACTGGTGTGTACTAGAGTCAGGATGTCAGTGTGATGTCCTCTGTGGTGTCAGTGTGACAGTGACTGGTGTGTGCTAGAGACAGGATGTCAGTGTGATGTCCTCTGTGGTGTCAGTGTGACAGTGACTGGTGTGTGCTAGAGACAGGGTGTTAGTGTGATGTCCTCTGTGGTGTCAGTGTGATAATGACTGGTGTGTGCTAGAGACAGGATCTCAGTGTGATGTCCTCTGTGGTGTCAGTGTGACAGTGACTGGTGTGTGCTAGAGACAGGATGTCAGTGTGATGTCCTCTGTGGTGTCAGTGTGACAGTAACTGGTGTGTGCTAGAGACAGGATGTCAGTGTGATGTCCTCTGTGGTGTCAGTACAGTGACTGGTGTGTACTAGAGACAGGATGTCAGTGTGATGTCCTCTGTGGTGTCAGTGTGACAGTGACTGGTGTGTACTACAGACAGGATGTCAGTGTGATGTCCTCTGTGGTGTCAGTGTGACAGTGACTGGTGTGTACTAGAGACAGGATGTCAGTGTGATGTCCTCTGTGGTGTCAGTGTGACAGTGACTGGTGTGTGCTAGAGACAGGATGTCAGTGTGATGTCCTCTGTGGTGTCAGTGTGACAGTGACTGGTGTGTGCTAGAGACAGGATGTCAGTGTGATGTCCTCTGTGGTGTCAGTGTGACAGTGACTGGTGTGTACTAGAGACAGGATGTCAGTGTGATGTCCTCTGTGGTGTCAGTGTGACAGTGACTGGTGTGTGCTAGAGACAGGATGTCAGTGTGATGTTCTCTGTGGTGTCAGTGTGACAGTGACTGGTGTGTGCTAGAGACAGGATGTCAGTGTGATGTCCTCTGTGGTGTCAGTGTGACAGTGACTGGTGTGTGCTAGAGACAGGATGTCAGTGTGATGTCCTCTGTGGTGTCAGTGTGACAGTAACTGGTGTGTGCTAGAGACAGGATGTCAGTGTGATGTCCTCTGTGGTGTCAGTACAGTGACTGGTGTGTACTAGAGACAGGATGTCAGTGTGATGTCCTCTGTGGTGTCAGTGTGACAGTGACTGGTGTGTACTACAGACAGGATGTCAGTGTGATGTCCTCTGTGGTGTCAGTGTGACAGTGACTGGTGTGTACTAGAGACAGGATGTCAGTGTGATGTCCTCTGTGGTGTCAGTGTGACAGTGACTGGTGTGTGCTAGAGACAGGATGTCAGTGTGATGTCCTCTGTGGTGTCAGTGTGACAGTGACTGGTGTGTGCTAGAGACAGGATGTCAGTGTGATGTCCTCTGTGGTGTCAGTGTGACAGTGACTGGTGTGTACTAGAGACAGGATGTCAGTGTGATGTCCTCTGTGGTGTCAGTGTGACAGTGACTGGTGTGTGCTAGAGACAGGATGTCAGTGTGATGTTCTCTGTGGTGTCAGTGTGACAGTGACTGGTGTGTGCTAGAGACAGGATGTCAGTGTGATGTCCTCTGTGGTGTCAGTGTGACAGTGACTGGTGTGTGCTAGAGACAGGATGTCAGTGTGATGTCCTCTGTGGTGTCAGTGTGACAGTGACTGGTGTGTGCTAGAGACAGGGTGTTAGTGTGATATCCTCTGTGGTGTCAGTGTGATAGTGACTGGTGTGTGCTAGAGACAGGATCTCAGTGTGATGTCCTCTGTGGTGTCAGTGTGACAGTGACTGGTGTGTGCTAGAGACAGGATGTCAGTGTGATGTCCTCTGTGGTGTCAGTGTGACAGTGACTGGTGTGTGCTAGAGACAGGATGTCAGTGTGATGTCCTCTGTGGTGTCAGTGTGACAGTGACTGGTGTGTGCTAGAGACAGGATGTCAGTGTGATGTCCTCTGTGGTGTCAGTGTGACAGTGACTGGTGTGTACTACAGACAGGATGTCAGTGTGATGTCCTCTGTGGTGTCAGTGTGACAGTGACTGGTGTGTACTAGAGACAGGATGTCAGTGTGATGTCCTCTGTGGTGTCAGTGTGACAGTGACTGGTGTGTGCTAGAGCCAGGATGTCAGTGTGATGTCCTCTGTGGTGTCAGTGTGACAGTGACTGGTGTGTGCTAGAGACAGGATGTCAGTGTGATGTCCTCTGTGGTGTCAGTGTGACAGTGACTGGTGTGTGCTAGAGACAGGATGTCAGTGTGATGTCCTCTGTGGTGTCAGTGTGACAGTGACTGGTGTGTGCTAGAGACAGGGTGTTAGTGTGATGTCCTCTGTGGTGTCAGTGTGATAGTGACTGGTGTGTGCTAGAGACAGGATCTCAGTGTGATGTCCTCTGTGGTGTCAGTGTGACAGTGACTGGTGTGTGCTAGAGACAGGATGTCAGTGTGATGTCCTCTGTGGTGTCAGTGTGACAGTGACTGGTGTGTGCTAGAGACAGGATGTCAGTGTGATGTCCTCTGTGGTGTCAGTGTGACAGTGACTGGTGTGTACTAGAGACAGGATGTCAGTGTGATGTCCTCTGTGGTGTCAGTGTGACAGTGACTGGTGTGTGCTAGAGACAGGATGTCAGTGTGATGTCCTCTGTGGTGTCAGTGTGACAGTGACTGGTGTGTGCTAGAGACAGGATGTCAGTGTGATGTCCTCTGTGGTGTCAGTGTGACAGTGACTGGTGTTTACTAGAGACAGGATGTCAGTGTGATGTCCTCTGTGGTGTCAGTGTGACAGTGACTGGTGTGTGCTAGAGACAGGATGTCAGTGTGATGTTCTCTGTGGTGTCAGTGTGACAGTGACTGGTGTGTGCTAGAGACAGGATGTCAGTGTGATGTCCTCTGTGGTGTCAGTGTGACAGTGACTGGTGTGTGCTAGAGACAGGATGTCAGTGTGATGTCCTCTGTGGTGTCAGTGTGACAGTGACTGGTGTTTACTAGAGACAGGATGTCAGTGTGATGTCCTCTGTGGTGTCAGTGTGACAGTGACTGGTGTGTGCTAGAGACAGGATGTCAGTGTAATGTCCTCTGTGGTGTCAGTGTGACAGTGACTGGTGTGTACTAGAGACAGGATGTCAGTGTGATGTCCTCTGTGGTGTCAGTGTGACAGTGACTGGTGTGTGCTAGAGACAGGATGTCAGTGTGATGTTCTCTGTGGTGTCAGTGTGACAGTGACTGGTATGTGCTAGAGACAGGATGTGTGATGTCCTATGTGGTGACAATGACCAGTGTGTGCTATATTAGGGTATAATCGGGGCCGGCAACAGAACTCTTGAGGCCCCGTACAGTGAGATCTTCGTGGCCCCCTCAATTTATATATTACTGTGAGACCCGCTGATAAAGGGGGAGCGGTGGTAATACTGAACACTACAGACTATGACACTGAAGTACAGAGACAACTAGCCGACACGGGAACCTATAGGTTACTACCTGGGGACCCGGGTCTGGCCTTCAAGAAACGTTTAGATAACATCTTAGATATGGCACTGTCCCAGGGCTGGATAGATGAGGATACTCTGGGTTTTCTAAAAACAGATTTCCCTATCACCCCCATCTTATATGTGATACCTAAGATACATAAGACCTTGGACAGGCCTCCGGGCCGTCCGATCATATCTGCACGAAATTCACTCTTCTCTAAGGTGGCACAATATGTAGATAGCTTTCTGCAGATCTGTGTTAAGAAAACTAACAGCTATCTAAGAGACAGGGAAGACTTTTTGAGATTATTAAATCTACAAACCAATACTGGCCAGAGGATTCTGGCTACTATGGACGTAGTATCACTATATACGGTTATACCCCACACTGAAGGACTGGCCACGAGTAGACGAGCACTGTTGAAAACACATACAGGCTCACCTCCGGTAGACTTTCTGATGGACTTGTTGGAATTGATTTTGAACTGCAATTATTTTACCTATGGGGGGCGGTACTATCTCCAAACGGCAGGGACAGCGATGGGGAGTAACATAGCCCCATCTTATGCAAATCTATTTATGGATGCATATGAGACTATTAACATCATCCCGCCGTTTGGTGATAGTATCGGCTTCTATCGCAGATTTATAGATGATGTCTTTCTTGTATGGGTGGGTACCCAGGAGGCTTTAGTAAACATGGTGGAATATCTAAATGGCCTCGAATCAACGATCAGGTTCACCATGTATTCCAGTACTGAGACTGTGGATTTTTTAGATGTTAGTATTTACACCACCAATGATGGCTATGGTTTCAAATTGTATAGAAAACCGACAGACAGAAACACTCTACTGTCATTTGACAGTCACCACCCTGGATCACTCAAGCAAAATTTACCAATATCTCAATTCTTAAGGGTCCTCAGAAATAACTCGGATGAAGAAGTGGCCACCAAACAACTAGAAGAGATGGAATTAAGATTTGTGGCAAGGGGGTATGACAAGAGGACCATCACGCGATGTCTACTTAAAGCCAAAAAAATCTACAGGGGAGCCTCACACAGAACATGCAAGAAAGACAACCCGTTTGTCATTTCTACAACATTCAATACGGCTGGTCCGGCCATCCGGAAAGCAGTCAGAAAACTTTGGCCAGTGGTCAAAACTGATCCGGCACTCATGAAGAAACTACCGGATAAGCCATTACTCAGCTTCAGACGAGCACACAATCTGAAAGACATACTGATGCAGCCTGACAGAACAATGCCACAAACATCGAGTATGTGGCTGATGCCTAAAAAATTAGGATGTTTTAAATGCATAAACTGCACCACATGCAGAAGTATGACTACGGGTCAATTCTTCCATCACCCACATACGGGAGAGAGGATATCCATTCGTCATAGAGTGACATGCACCTCTGACTATGTGGTATACACCCTGACATGCCCATGCTCCTTGGTATACGTGGGGAAGACGGTTCGTCCATTCCGCGAGAGAATGGCTAACCATCGTCTTTCCATCAGAAATGCCATATCAAGTGGTACCTCGGATAAACCTGTGGCAAGACACTTTTGTGAAGCACGACATCCTCTGGCAACACTAAGGAGTATGATAATTGACAGAGTGGAGGCACCAAAAAGAGGCGGAGACCAAGCAAAACTCCTATTAAAACGGGAAGCGGCTTGGATACACAGGTTGGATACCATACGACCAAGAGGTCTCAATGATGGAATACACTATAGTATCTTCCTATAAAGAAGGCTCCAGGAAGGCTTCACCAACACTGATTCTTGAAGAAATAATTTTTTATCTAAATTTTCAATTATACTTTTCATTGCACATTTTTTTGTTTTTTATTGTTTTTCACTCTTCATGTATATATATATTTTTTTCATATATATACTTTTTTGATATTTCATTTTTTTCATTTTTTTGTTTCTGTCGTCAACCTTTTAAAGTTTTGATCTTTCTATACAGTTTGAAACCGAAATTGAGTATGGGTTATAGGAACCCGATATATATGTGGGAGGTCCCGGACTAGTCATATATCAATGACGGTGATGTGACTATCCCTACATATATAATTGACATCAAATAATAGTATGTGTATTTTTTTATGTAATGAATATCATCATGATATCCTGATTTCTTTACCTTCCACCAACAGTAACTTGCTCCCTCTGCAGTCATAACTCAATATCACACTCCCAAACAAATGCCCTGTATAAATCACTCAGGTGCTATAATGCTGAATACACACCTCTAAAGATATGAATAATATTATATACATATATGGATTTGACTGTATCCCCCAAATATGGGTTGATTAGATTATATACAGTAGTATATGTAATAGATTCAGGGGGGAGGTGATCTGTTAGTTCTGAGATGTGGTCCCCCAGATAGCCCATGAGCTGATGTTTAAAGATTTACGCTCACTACCCTGGCGGCCGGATGTTGCTAAGCAACCTGTAGATCCAGACATGTGACCTTCTTACACATTATAGCCACTAATAGCGCCCTGATACCACCTGACAGACTGGGACCAGGTGGTTGCTAGGCAACCACTAGAGGCAACACATGGGGTGTACGCACAGAGGATACAGCATGTGCGTTCCACAGACCGGAAGTTCGGCCCGCAGTGGAACGCACGCCGCATGTGCTCCTTACCAAGGGTGACTGCGGTTTAGTGACTGCATGAGGGGGTAAGTTAAATAAATATATGGATAGATCTATTTATCATGACATGATGATTCTCTGATTTTAACATAAGTATGTGTAAATGTTCAGTATGTTATAAGTAATTGTTGTTGATATGGGGTGTGGGGGAGTTGCTGAGATTAATTGGAGGGTGGGATTTGTATGGGTATATATGTAGCACTAGTTCACTGTACTGGTATTCTGACAAAGGTCAGAAACATGACCGAAACGTCGATCTAATTTATCTACTACTGATGGCTTTAATAAATCTTATGTCTGCTTGAAGACTGGTGAGTGCTCCCCTTATTTGGAAATTATATATATATATATATATATATATATATATATATATACTGTATGTATATATATATATATATATATATATATATTAGAGATGTACACTGGACATTTTTCGGGTTTTGTGTTTTGGTTTTGGATTCGGTTCCGCGGCCGTGTTTTGGATTCGGACGCGTTTTGGCAAAACCTCCCTGAAATTTTTTGTCGGATTCGGGTGTGTTTTGGATTCGGGTGTTTTTTTACAAAAAACCCTCAAAAACAGCTTAAATCATAGAATTTGGGGGTCATTTTGATCCCATAGTATTATTAACCTTAATAACCATAATTTCCACTCATTCCAGTCTATTCTGAACACCTCACACCTCACAATATTATTTTTAGTCCTAAAATTTGCACCGAGGTCGCTGGATGGCTAAGCTAAGCGACCCAAGTGGCCGACACAAACACCTGGCCCTTCTAGGTTTGGCACTGCAGTGTCAAGCAGGATGGCCCTTCCAAAAAACACTCCCCAAACAGCACATGATGCAAAGAAAAAAAGAGGCGCAATGAGGTAGCTGTGTGACTAAGATAAGCGACCCAAGTGGCCGACACAAACACCTGGCCCATCTAGGAGTGGCACTGCAGTGTCAGGCAGGATGGCACTTCAAAAAAATTGTCCCCAAACAGCACATGATGCAAAGAAAAAAAGAGGCGCACCAAGGTCGCTGTGTGACTAAGCTAAGCGACACAAGTGGCCGACACAAACACCTGGCCCATATAGGTTTGGCACTGCAGTGTCAGGCAGGATGGCACTTCAAAAAAATTGTCCCCAAACAGCACATGATGCAAAGAAAAATGAAAGAAAAAAGAGGTGCAAGATGGAATTGTCCTTGGGCCCTCCCACCCACCCTTATGTTGTATAAACAGGACATGCACACTTTAACGAACCCATCATTTCAGCGACAGGATCTGCCACACGACTGTGACTGAAATGACTGGTTGGTTTGGGCCCCCACCAAAAAAGAAGCAATCAATCTCTCCTTGCACAAACTGGCTCTACAGAGGCAAGATGTCCACCTCATCATCATCCTCCGATTCCTCACCCCTTTCACTGTGTACATCCCCCTCCTCACAGATTATTAATTCGTCCCCACTGGAATCCACCATCTCAGATCCCTGTGGACTTTCTGGTGGCAATTGCTGCTGGTGAATGTCTCCACGGAGGAATTGATTATAATTCATTTTTATGAACATCATCTTCTCCACATTTTCTGGAAGTAACCTCGTACGCCGATTGCTGACAAGGTGAGCGGCTGCACTAAACACTCTTTCGGAGTACACACTGGAGGGAGGGCAACTTAGGTAGAATAAAGCCAGTTTGTGCAAGGGCCTCCAAATTGCCTCTTTTTCCTGCCAGTATACGTACGGACTGTCTGACGTGCCTACTTGGATGCGGTCACTCATATAATCCTCCACCATTATTTCAATGGTGAGAGAATCATATGCAGTGACAGTAGACGACATGTCAGTAATCGTTGGCAGGTCCTTCAGTCCGGACCAGATGTCAGCACTCGCTCCAGACTGCCCTGCATAACCGCCAGCGGGTGGGCTCGGAATTCTTAGCCTTTTCCTCGCACCCCCAGTTGCGGGAGAATGTGAAGGAGGAGATGTTGACGGGTCACGTTCCGCTTGACTTGACAATTTTCTCACCAGCAGGTCTTTGAACCTCTGCAGACTTGTGTCTGCCGGAAAGAAAGATACAACGTAGGTTTTAAATCTAGGATCGAGCACGGTGGCCAAAATGTAGTGCTCTGATTTCAATAGATTGACCACCCGTGAATCCTGGTTAAGCGAATTAAGGGCTCCATCCACAAGTCCCACATGCCTAGCGGAATCTCTCTGTTTTAGCTCCTCCTTCAATGTCTCCAGCTTCTTCTGCAAAAGCCTGATGAGGGGAATGACCTGACTCAGGCTGGCAGTGTCTGAACTGACTTCACGTGTGGCAAGTTCAAAGGGTTGCAGAACCTTGCACAACGTTGAAATCATTCTCCACTGCGCTTGAGTCAGGTGCATTCCCCCTCCTTTGCCTATATCGTGGGCAGATGTATAGGCTTGAATGGCCTTTTGCTGCTCCTCCATTCTCTGAAGCATATAGAGGGTTGAATTCCACCTCGTTACCACCTCTTGCTTCAGATGATGGCAGGGCAGGTTCAGGAATGTTTGGTGGTGCTCCAGTCTTCGGCATGCGGTGGCTGAATGCCGAAAGTGGCCCGCAATTCTTCGGGCCACCGACATTATCTCTTGCACGCCCCTGTCGTTTTTTAAATAATTCTGCACCACCAAATTCAATGTATGTGCAAAACATGGGACGTGCTGGAATTTGTCCAGATGTAATGCACCCACAATATTGGTGGCGTTGTCCGATGTCACAAATCCCCAGGAGAGTCCAATTGGGGTAAGCCATTCTGCGATGATGTTCCTCAGTTTCCGTAAGAGGTTGTCAGCTGTGTGCCTCTTATGGAAAGCGGTGATACAAAGCGTAGCCTGCCTAGGAACGAGTTGGCGTTTGCGAGATGCTGCTACTGGTGCCGCCGCTGCTGTTCTTGCTGTCATGGGCTGTCATGGGCTGTCATGACCTGGACAGTCAAATCTAGATGACACAGGAGAATTTCTGGGGAATTTGCCAGGATCAACAAATCGTCCAGGTACGGCAGGATCCTGACCCCTTGACGGCGGAGTGTAGCCGTCATGACCACCATTAAAACTCGGGGAGCCACTGTCAAACCAAAGGGTAATGCCCAAAATTGGTAATGAAGGTTGCCCACCGCAAACCTCAGGTACTGCTGATGAGACGCAACAATAGGAATATGCAGGTAGGCATCCTGTATGTCCAGGGAGACCATATAGTCCCCAGGCTCTAAGGCCAGAACAATAGAGCAAAGAGTTTCCATACGAAACTTGGAGATCCTCATGTGCTTGTTCAAGGACTTGAAATTGAGAATGGGCCACGAGGACCCATTCAGTTTCGGGACTAGAAACAGCGGTGAATAGAACCCTTTGCCTCGCTGAGCTAGAGGCACCCGTACCACCACTCCTGTGGTCAGGAGGGATTGTACCACTGAATGGAGAGTGTTTGCCTTTATCAGATCCAAAGGGACATCTGTCAGGCAAAATCGATGAGGAGGACGGTTCTTGAAGGCTACGGGGTAACCTCGAGTGACGACTTCCCTTACCCAGGTATCCGAAGTGGTCTTCAACCATTCCTGGCCAAAACCTAGAGGTCAGTCCCTCACCCTGGGATCCCCCAGAGGGAGGCCTGCCCCGTCATGCGGCAGGCTTGTCAGTTTTGGAAGCAGGCTGAGGGGCAGCCCAGGCCCGCTTCGGTCTGGGCTTGGCAGGTTTGGAAGCATCAGTCTGCTTTGGGTACGCCGGACTTTTTGCTTTACCTGGAGGATGAAAGGGCAGAGGGAAAGTACTTTTAGCCTTCTGTGCAGAAGGAGCCATACTAGGTAGGCAATCTGTTTTAGCAGTAGCCAGATCAGCCACAATCTTATTCAGGTCTTCACCAAAAAGAATGTATCCTTTAAAAGGAAGCACCTCCAGGGTTTTCTTAGAATCCATATCCACTGACCAGGATCTCAACCACAGGATACTGTGAGCCAAGATGGACATAGTGGCAGCCTTGGCTGCCAGCACCCCGGCATCAGAAGCCGCCTCCTTAAGGTACAGAGAAGCTGTGGCAAGATATGAGAGACATTGTCTAGGATGATCAGAAATGTTGGATGGCAGCTCCGCCTCCAGCTTCTGAGCCCATGCTTCAACAGCTTCAGCAGCCCATGTTGCTGCAATGGTTCGCCTATGCACAGCCCCCATTAGGGTATACATTGCTTTTAGACAACCCTCCACACGTCTATCCATCGGTTCCTTCAGAGAGGTGACGGTAGTTACTGGCAGAGCTAAGGAAACTATCATGCGAGCCACATGAGAATCTACAGGTGGAGGAGTTTCCCAATTTTTACATAGCTCCACAGAGAGAGGATAGCGAACCAACAGTCTCTTATGCGGTGTGAATTTCTGACCTGGATTTTCCCAGGATTCCTGACGTAAATCCATCAGGTGTTGAGAATGAGGTAAAACTTGTTTAACCACTTTCTTACGTTTAAATCTGTCTGGATTTTTAGAGACAGCCGCAGGCTCAGGATCATCAGAGACCTGAAGAATGAGCCTGATAGCCTCAATTAAATCAGGGACATCCACCAGTGACTTGCCCTTCCCATCAGAAACATCAGAGTCAGTATCTGTGGGGTCAGTATATTCACCATCCTCCTCAGAGGATGTGTCCGGTACAGCGGTGGATTGTGAGGATGTAGCGGCCCATTTAGAAGACGACTTAGTCTTAGTTGGGCAAGAGTGAGACTTATGTTTAGTCAGCGATCGGTTCAAGTGCTGTAACTGTGTTGAGATTTGATCCGTCCATGGCGGATTGACAGCAGGGGCCATAAATTGCTGCAGTGGCATAGGAGGTCCCACAGGGTGCGTAAGTTCAGTTACCAGCGTATTCAACAATGTGGAGAAGGTAGCCCAAGGTGGGTCATTAGTTGCCCCCGGTGCTACAGACCCACTGGGGGGGGGGGGGGGTAAGGAACCCCCTGAACCTGAACTGCCTGCTGCCATGTTATCCTCAAAAGTGACTGCAGCATCACCACCATGCAATGTGTGAGAAGCCCCAGTTCCATTGCCTCGTGTAGCTGACATAAGGAGAAGCACAATATTAGGCAACCTAGTACAATCTTAGCAGCGATATACCTTAGCAAGAACTCCCAGAGTAGTGTGACTTCTGTCAGCACAAACTGGGAATCCAAGAGATAAATGGTGACTATAAATCACAAAAAAAATACACAGCAAGTATATTTTGTGAAATGCCTATATCAGTTTATAAACCTGACGCACATAGCCCCCTCAGGTTACAATATATAGGAGTAGCAAACTGAGTGAAATACCCGAGATGGCAGCCACGCAGCAGCTACATGCACACACACATATATAGTCACAAGCGTACAATGCAGATATTATACACCATAAAACTGCACTGGACTGGCAATACAAAGTAACACTCAGTATAGCTATATATGTAAACAGTATATATAACAAAACACAGTAGATACTGAATGTATATCACAGGGTGTTTGTACCACACAACCCTGAATGTATGCACTCTTTCTTAACTAACACTGTTCCAGTGACAGGTAGAATACTTAAGTGTCCTGTAAAATGCACAGCGCTGACGTGCAGGCGGCTTTACAGAGGAGGATTTGCCCCAACAGTCCCAGAAACAGCGCAGCTCTGTGTGATGGCGGCTAACAGGGAGTGAGAGAAAGATATGCAGCCAGAACATTTACCCAAATGGCGTCCTGGGGCTGTGGGAGGGGTTACAGGTTAGGCCTTATCCCCCTGCTGGCTTCCCCACCGGGCACTGCGGGCTGTACAAAAATGGGTTTTTATAGGAGAAAACCCCACACCTGTGCCCTGTGTCCTGCTGACTAGTGGAGCGGCTGCCCTTTACAGTGTCCACGCCAGAGTGCGCAGCCCGTCCCCCATAGCCGCGCCGGATCGCGATAAAAGCAGCCCAAAGAGACCCCTTACCTCTCCATGTACCTGCGGCCATGTGATCTGGGAGGACAGCGGCGAGTGTGTGTGACTGACCGGAAAGACACCGGAGCCTCTGCTATAGTGACCCGGCAACTAGGGCGTGGGAGTATACAGCGCCGCTGGGGGAGTGATGGAGCTGCAGCAGAGGATGTCTATCTGACATTCAGGAAAGCTGCAGCCCTTGAAGTCTTCATGTTTCTTCTTTCTTCTGAAATTTAGCTATAATATAGGCTGCAAGAGCAGCCCCCCTGTTGATTGCCTGCTTACTGCATGGCACCAACTTATAAAACTGAGCTCCTGTGCACGGAGGCGGGTTTATAGAGGAGGCGGCACTGTGCATCTTCGGACCAGTCAAAGCTTTGAGCCTGTTGGTGCCTCGGATCAAGATACTACTCTACACCCCGATGTTATTCCTTGTGGAGCCCAGTGTACCCTGCAGCAGAAACAATAATACAAGGTTCTTTAAAAAATACTTAACTTTAATATACTTAATTTAAATGACTTGAGAGTGTCACCATGAATCATGGCATGGCACAGCAAACTACATACAAATCACTCAAAGTGCAAAATGAAAGAAACCACAATGATGTTAAAAGTTACAATAGTTGGCAATTGCCTGATTTTGCGAGCAGAAGAGGAAAAAGAACTCTCGTTTTTTGGGGGGCACTCATTAAACAGTATAATTAAAATATAACCTTTAATTAATCTTTAAAATATAATGCCACAAAACAAACTAAACACAAACATGAACATATATTTGATCAAAAACCATTCATATCCGTATTCCGTGTGAAAAGTATTATGATCACGTGTGAAAAGGTGAGTACAATCGATAGGAACAGGTAGGTCCAGATTCAGAGATATCAGAAATTTGTATGTAGCAACAAAAATGTAAGGTAAGGTCCTAATTGCTGATGTAGTTGTAACAATAACACCAATTATAGAACTCCCTATACCACACGTAATCTTATACTATCAGTTATATATCGTAAATGTTGAGTACACACAGAATATATGCATACCTCCCAACTTTCGCGCCAAAAGGGACGTGGCCTATGAAAAGGGGGCATGGCTTCGCGGTGGGACCCGCGATCGCGAGCCACGCCCCGTTTTCATCACTGAGGGGGCATGCCCAGCGCTCTGTGAGCCGCTGGCATGCTCCCTCTCCCTCTGACTCCACTAAATAGACGCTGTGCGCATGCGCACAGCGTCTATTCACCGCTGCTCTGCTAAGCAGAGCAGCGATTGACAGAGCCTCCCAACTGACCCCCCCCACCGCGGGACACTGTGGCCCGCGGGTGGGACAGCGGGACAGTCCCCAAAAAACGGGACTGTCCCGCGAAAATCGGGACAATTGGGAGGTATGTATATGTCAGAATAATTTCAGTGTAAATACTTTCAGAATAATCTCAGTGCAAATACTGTGTATCCAGTGCAATACAGATATTCATTAATAGCATAGTAGCTTTCTAGTGAGTCTATCAGTCATAAGGAGCTCACTCTTCCACATCAATTACAATTCTTAACGTGTGTATACAAAATAGGATGATTGGTAATTATCTTGTAATAATAAACCAAATTATCTCTATTCATTTGTTACATACACGTATACAGTAGTTTGACAGAGAGAGATCTCAAAACCAAATTGTATCAACAGAATTGTTACATATGTACACTGGTAAGAGTCAGAGAAGTAGCAGAGATTTGCAGGGGAGAGAAAAAAAGGCACTCCTGTTATCGGTGCAGTGAAGCAGCTGCTGCATTATACAGCAAATGAGCGTGCCACAAATGCACCTGAGGGTTGGAATCAAAATGTTGCTTCTGCTTTTGTTAAAACAGCCCTGGACACCCTGATGTATCAGCGCAGGGAATCCTACGGGTAATATTTAACAATGAGAGAGCAAGAAATGATAAAGAAAAGAGATTTGTAAATCTGAATCAGCCTACACAGTAGGTTTTTGAACAACTTAAACAGAAATACAAGTTTTGCAGCTTTATCGGAACCCAAGCAGTTTCTCATTTTTTTACTGCACCAAACCTAGGGGGTTATTCAGGTTTGTTCGCAAACCAAAAAAGTTAGCAATTGGGCAAAACCATGTGCACTGCAGGTGGGGCAGATGTAACATGTGCAGAGAGAGTTAGATTTGGGTGGGTTACATTGTTTCTATGCATAGTAAATACTGGCTGCTTAATTTCTAAACTACTATTGCTAACTTTTTTTTGTTTGCAAACAAGCCTGAATAAGGGACCAAATGTGAAAAATAATCTTTCTACTGAAGCTGAAGATGTCGCAGCTGTTGGCAACTGCTCTACTGCTACCATGATGTTATCATTGCCAGCTACAGTATCTGAACCAATCTGCATTTTCCACCAATCTATTGTTGCCACTGTTGACACAACATCGTGGTTAAACAAAAGGTCATTAAACGGGGGTGCTTTTGTTTGGAACGTGACTAATGTTGGTAGAAGGATGTTTTAATGTGGATATTTTTCTTTAGCACACTTAAGAGCTTCTAACTTTTCTTCTGGAGTTAAATACCTACCACAGTAATGTAGGTCCATCAAGTAAGCAAGAAAATGTGCAGGGTCCCAATGCTTGAGTACAGCGGTCCAAAAATGTCTCCATGCTTGGTTTATCCATATTTCATTATTTCTAACTCTCCTCTAATTCTTTCCACATATGTACAGCATTGGGGGAAAAATTAATAATGTGATTTAAATCAATGTTTTAAAAACAAAGCATGTGATTTTATATCGTGATTTATATCAAGATGATTTAAATCAGCACACCCTGCTTAGAATTGCATGGAAGTGCTGTATACTACGTGCCCACAACACTCCACAATACAGATATCTTGCGTGTGACTGCATCATTGCCACCCAGTTGTTATTGTCACCCAGTTGCCATTGAGATGTGGTGTGTACCCCCTGCTGCCGCCATGTGTGTAGTGTTCTGTATGTAGTGTGTCTCCAGCTGCCGCCTTGTATATAGGCCCTCATTCCGAGTCGTTCGCTCGGTAAATTTCTTCGCATCGCAGCGTTTTTCTGCTTAGTACGCATGCGCAATGTTCGCACTGCGACTGCGCCAAGTAATTTTACTATGAAGATAGTATTTTTACTCACAGCTTTTTCATCGCTCCGGCGATCGTAATGTGATTGACAGGAAATGGGTGTTACTGGGCGGAAACACGGCGTTTTATGGGCGTGTGGATAAAAACGCTACCGTTTCCGGAAAAAACGCAGGAGTGGCTGGAGAAACGGAGGAGTGTCTGGGCGAACGCTGGGTGTGTTTGTGACGTCAAACCAGGAACGACAAGCACTGAACTGATCGCAGATGCCGAGTAAGTGTGAAGCTACTCTGAAACTGCTAAGTAGTTTGTAATCGCAATATTGCGAATACATCGTTCGCAATTTTAAGAAGCTAAGATTCACTCCCAGTAGGCGGCGGCTTAGCGTGTGTAACTCTGCTAAAATCGCCTTGCGAGCGAACAACTCGGAATGAGGGCCATAGTGTGTTCTAAGTGTTTTTTGTTCCTATGGGAGCCATTGTGTTTCATTTTCTACTTATTGAGGCCAATGTGTTTTTGTTTAATTTTCCTTTGGGGGCCGACATGTTTTTTCTCTATTTCTTCTGCAATGTGTTTAGTCTGCACATGCACTGCGCATGTCTCCCATGTGGTGTTCGTACAGGGTTTCAGTACAGAATCCGACACACGCAGCAAGAAGTGTATTAGATGTAATACACATTCCTGGGCTGATACAGTGGGTTGGCCAATCAGATGCAGATGTGGCATACTAATGGACGTGTTGCTGAAAGTGGCTGCATATAGAGACGCTGCATTGCTCACACTGGAGGCCATACTCAGATGGATGATCTGTGCCTAACATAGGGCTGGTGAAAGTTTCAATAGTGCAACTGATGGTGGCGTCCAAAGACACAATTAATTGCAGCGTCTGCAGAAACATTGATGTACACCAGGGAAGGGCAGTCTAGCAGCATTAGCACAAAATTGCAGATGCAGCTGCAACAGAACACGCAATGAAGGCCGCAACTTCATCCAGCTCAGAATCAGGTCATAGGAGGAGTGATCCCGCCCTTTTGACAGGTTTCAGCCCCTCAACAGACTCCACCCCCATTAGGGCTGCTTCCATTAATTTCCCTGGCTGGTTTTCGATCTCAATCCGCCGCTGTATGATAGATAGTTCTTTTTTTTCTGGGGAAGGGGGGGGGGGGCGGTGGGGGAGGGCAGCTTCTTTGGAGAGAGTGACAGGGCATGGTGACAGTCTCCTATGGGGGCATCACTGGTCCAGGTGGGCCCCCACGCCACTTTAGTTGAGCTGTCGTCTCAAGTTGAGCTGAGTTGGGCAGGTGGCCCTCTTTTGATTTATTTGTAGTCTCCGTAAGGGTGGGGTGATGAACTCTACCCTTGCGAGTTGTGTATGGTCAAGGATAGTGGCAGCAGGTCCATTCTTGACCGTCAGGGCTGGTTACTCATTTTATTTTTATATTTTTAATTTTAAATTTTCATTTTTGGAATACAAGTTTTAGGATATCTCTATTGAGCCGTTCTTGCCCCGCTACCATAGTTAGAGGAGGGACATTTCTATTCAGAGATAGTTGCAAATAGGCCTCCCTACTAAAATAAAAAGCTGACCCATTTCACGCCAATTTCTGTTGTCCGAGTCTTTATTCTAGATAATTTATACAAAAAACCCGGTGCCTCTGTTATACTTGTATGATAGCAGCAAGTCCTGAGGGCTAGGTTCTTTTGACCCTAAAGAATACAAGTAAAAACAAACAATGCTGGACTCTGGGGCGTCTCTAGAGTGGAGGTCCTTCTGTGGAAAAGGATACGCCATGAGAATCCTTTTGGGAACATGGAGTCTCCTATCCGGAGATTCCCAAGCCTTTTCGCATAATTCGCTTAGCTCAAATGAGGACGAAAACGTGACCTCAGGCTTTTTCCCTTTATACATGTGAACCCTCGTGTCAGGGACAGGGGGTTCCTCCGTGATATGCAAAACCTCTTTTATGGCAATAATCATGTACCTAATACCTTTTGCCACCTTCGGCTGTAATTTTGCATCCTCATAGTCGACACTAGAGCCTGGGATATGGGGCGCTTTTGAGACCCTGAAGGTCCTGGCACCACAGGGACAGGCACGGACTGGCTACCTGACTGATCCCTAGCTTCAGCCTTGTCTAATCTGTTATGCAGGAGATTTACATTTGCATTGAAGGCATTCAGCATATACACCCAGTCCGGTGTCGGCGTTGCCGACGGCGACCTGACATTCAAGCACTCCCCCTCCACATTAAGCGAGCCTTCCTCATCAAACATGTCGACACACACGTACCGACACACTGCACACACCCAGGGAAACTTTTCTGAAGACAGTATCCCCTGAAAGGCCCTTTGGAGAGACAGAGAGAGAGTATGCCAGCACACACCCCAGCGCAACAACCTGGAGACCAATACAGAATGCTTTTCCCCAGCAGCGCTGTATTATACTTTATGCGCCAATTATGTGCCCCCCCCCCTCTCTTTTTAAACTCCCTTCACCATGTGTAAGCAGGGGAGATTCCGGGGAGCTTCCTCTTAGCGTTCTGTGGAGAGAGAAATGGAGCTGGTGAGTGCTGAGGGAGAAGCCTCCCGCTCAGAATCGTGTAAAATGGCAGGGGCTCAATTATATACATGTACAGTGCCCAGCTGTACATGTATATAGTCTTTTGCCATAAGAGAGGTGTTTATATTGCTGCCCAGGGCGCCCCCCCTGCGCCCTGCACCCTTACAGTGACCGGAGTGTGTGAGGTGATGTGGAGCAATGACGCACAGCTGCAGTGCTGTGCGTTACCTCTGTGAAGCTGAAGGCTTCTGCCGCCTGAGACGTCTTCTTGCTTCTGTAATTCTGGCTCTGTGAGGAGAACGGCGGCGTGGCTCCGGAGGTGGACGCCCAGGACGAACCTGTGTTCACCCCCTCTGAAGCTAATGGTGTTCAGTAGCCGAGGAAGCAGATCCTATCAGTTAAGTAGGTCTGCCCCTCTCTCCTCAGTCCCTCAATTCAGGGAGCCTGTTGCCAGCAGTGCTCCCTGTGAAAAAGTAAAAATCCAAACAAAAATGCTTTCTGTAGCAAAGAACTCAAGAGAGTTCCCTGCAGTGCGCCCTTCATCCTCTGGGCACCGTATAAAACTGAGGTCTGGAGGAGGGACATAGAGGGGGGAGCCAGTGCACACCCAGAATCCAAAGCTTTCTTTAAGTGCCCTATCTCCTGCGGAGCCCGTCTATTCCCCATGGTCCTTACGGAGTCCCCAGCATCCTCTAGGACGTTAGAGAAATTAATAATGTGATTTAAATCAATGTTTTAAAAACAAAGCATGTGATTTTATACCGTGATTTATATCAAGTTGATTTAAATCAGCACACCCTGTTTAGAATTACATGGAAGTGCTGTATACTACATGCCCACAACACTCCACAATACAGATATCTTGCGTGTGACTGCATCATTGCCACCCAGTTGTTATTGTCACCCAGTTGCCATTGAGATGTGGTGTCTACCCAGTAGCGGATCTTGCCACGGGCAAGCAGGACTTTTGCCTGGGGCGCCGCCTTCCAGAGGGCGCAGGGCGCCATCCGGAGGGCGCCGCACCAGGGCAAGATCCGCTGCTGCTGTGTGCCCGCCGCTTCCCCCCTGCTGCCGCTGGCCGCTGCCCCCCCGCTGCCGCTGGGAAGGGAAACTAGACGCGTACGCGTCTAGTTTCCCTTCGTGGAGAGGTCCTTTACTGTGCGGTGCGCGATGATGTCATTGCGCACCGCACAGCAAAGGTCCTCTCCACGAAGGGAAACTAGACGCTAAGCGTCTAGTTTCCCTTCGTGGAGAGGACCTTTGCTGTGCGGTGACCTTCTTTGGAGAGAGTGGCAGGGCATGGTGACAGTCTCCTATCGGGGCATCACTGGTCCAGGTGGGCTCCCATGCCACTTTAGTTGAGCTGTCGCCTCAAGTTGAGCTGAGTCGGGTCGGGCAGGTGGCCCTCTTTTGATTTATTTGTAGTCTCCGTAAGGGTGGGGTGATGAACTCTACCCTTGTGAGTTGTGTATGGTCAACGATAGTGGCAGCAGGTCCATTCTTGACCGTCAGGGCTGGTTACTCATTTTATTTTTATATTTTTAATTTTAATTTTTAATTTTTGGAATACTAGTTTTAGGATATCTCTATTGAGCCGTTCTTGCCCCGCCACCATAGTTAGAGGAGGGACATTTCTATTCAGAGCAAGTTGCAAATAGGCCTCCCTACTAAAATAAAAAGCTGACCCATTTCACACCAATTTCTGTTGTCCGAGTCTTTATTCTAGATAATTTATACAAAAAACCCGGTGCCTCTGTTATACTTGTATGATAGCAGCAAGTCCTAAGGGCTAGGTTTTTTTGACCCTAAAGAATACAAGTTAAAACAAACAATGCTGGACTCTGGGGCGTCTCTAGAGAGGAGGGGACCCATGTGCGGACTCCGTGTGTGGGCACCCTCCTCTCCCGTAGCCGCCGCACTATTTTTTCGGAGTCCTGCGCATGCGCTGTAGACTCTGGCACTGTGCCAGAGTCCCTAGTGGTCAGTGCTCTAGCAGCGGCGTGACGGCTACGGGAGAGTAGGGGGCCCACACACGGTCAGCGATGGACTCCGGAAAGGTAAGTATAGGAGAAATGGGTGCAGTGTGTGCGGTGTGGGCCACCCTTGGACTCAGGGGCCCATGTGCACAGCACACACTGCACCCATTATAGAAACGACAATGGCTGGACTGCGCTTCTCATTCAAGCAAGGACATTTATTGCACAATACATTATATATTAAAAAGCTCTGACACCGGCCGGTATCACACAACAATAATCCATAAAACACAACCCTGGTAAATTTACAATGGACCTGAGAGTTTCATGTACATATATATTCAATAAAGCACTCCTTAGTTTCTGCATTATAACAGACACCTTACGTGTAAAGTGCATGCATATTGGTAAAAAATCCAGCCATAAATAGACATGCAGGGGTTAATAGGCTTGTTAGTCTTTGATTAAAGATTATAACATGCTCCTCTGGACTTTATATATTGTCCCAATATTAGCATATTTATAAGGCAGTGCAGGCGTCCCTGCCTTGTACAGAAAGTTCAGAAAAGTAACGTTCCTCTGTAAATGTTAGTAACGGCACAGTGGTAATCATAGGCGTGCGCAGCTAATTTTATTAGAGGGTGTACCGCAGGAGGGGCGTGTCTGGCACTATTTGACATTCTATCAGTAAAATCACATGGCTTAATATCATTTCTCCCTAGTTCCTAATAATAAAGTAGATATAATAAACCCCAGAGAAATAAAATGAAACATAACGGTGCGACCACCGGCCGGTACTGACTGTCCGCCATGGCATAACCCTGAGCCCTAGCTGCCGCTACACCCTATCACTGCTTACACTTCCCCAACCTATCCCTGACCCAGCGGCGGAACTAGAGAGTGGTGGGCCATGGTGCATATGGGCATATGCATTCCCCTCCCCTCCATGCCCCATGCACTCGCCAGCACCTACAGCCTGATTTTGAGTGGGCCGCCCTGAAAAGTACGGAGATTCAGGGGGTAAAAATTATTAGAGTTTTAATGTAATACAAGTAAAGTTTAAAATGTACACATGTGCCATCAGAACCACATCTGCCTCTTCTATGCCATCAGATGCCTCATTCGCAGGACACCAGCATTTGTCACACATGTCCCCATGCTCACCAGCTACTGACAGTAGTGCCCCTTATTCACATTACACCACACAGTATGAGTCAAAATGCATATCATGCCATACGGTATGAGCTGAAATCACATTATGCCACACAGTATTAGCTGAATTCACATTAAGCCACACAGTATGAGCTGAATTCACATTAAGCCACACAGTATGAGCTGAATTCACATTAAGCCACACAGTATGAGCCGAATTCATATAAGGCTACACAGTAGGAGCTGAATTCACATTACGCCACACAGTATGAGCTGTGATTCACATTATACCACACAGTATGAGCTTAATTCACATTATACCACACAGTATGAGCCACATTCACTTTACACCACACAGTATGCGCTGAATTCACATTACACCACACAGTATGAGATTAATTCACATTGCGACACACAGTATGAGCTGAATTCACATTATGCTACACAGTATCAGCTGAATTCACATTATGCCACACAGTATGAGATGAATTCATATTAGTGATGAGCGGGTTCGGTTTCTCGGAAACCGAACCCCCCCGAACTTCAGCCTTTTTACACGGGTCCGAGCCGTACTCGGAATCTCCCGTGTGGCTCGGGTAAACCGAGCGCGCCCGAACGTCATCATCCCGCTGTCGGATTCTCGCGAGATTCGGATTCTATTTAAGCAGCCACGCGTCGCCGCCATTTTCACACGTGCATTGAGATTGATAGGGAGAGGACGTGGCTGGCGTCCTCTCTGTTTTTATAGTTATAGTTAGTTGATCTGATTGCTACTGCTTAGCTTATTGTGGGGAGGATTGGGGAGCAGCTGTTAGGAGGAGTACAGTGCAGATTTTTGCTAGTTTTTTTTTATCCGTTCTCTGCCTGAAAAAAACGCTCCATGCCATATCTGTGCTCAGCCTCAGTGTGCTGCATGATATATCTGACTGTGCTGAGTGCTCACACTGCTTAATTGTGGGGGAGACTGGGGAGCAGCTATAGCAGGAGACAGGAGTACAGTGCACAGTTTTGCTGACAGTGACCACCAGTATACGTTTGTCTGCCTGAAAAACACTCCTGTGGTGTCTTTTTTTCTTTATACTATAAGTATAAACGCAGTCTGCTGACAGTGTCCACCAGGTCCATTATACTGTATATAGCTGTACGGTAGGCCACTGCTGTACCTACCTCTGTGTCTTCAGTCACTCGTCGTCATACATAAAGTATACTATCCATCCATCTACATTGTATACCTGTGGTGTCTTTTTTTCTTTATACTATAAACGCAGTCTGCTGACAGTGTCCACCAGGTCCATTATACTGTATATAGCAATACAGTAGGCCACTGCTGTACCTACCTCTGTGTCGTCACTCGTCGTCCATAAAAAGTATACTATCCATCCATCTACATTGTATACCTGATTACCTGTGGTGTCTTTTTTTTTAATACTATAAACGCAGTCTGCTGACAGTGTCCACCAGGTCCATTATACTGTATATAGCAGTACGGTAGGCCACTGCTGTACCTACCTCTGTGTCGTCACTTGTCATCCATAAAGTATACTATCCATCCATCTACATTGTATACCTGTGGTGTCTTTTTTTATACTATAGTATAAACACAGTCTGCTGACAGTGTCCACCAGGTCCATTATACTGTATATAGCAGTACAGTAGGCCACTGCTGTACCTACCTCTGTGTCATCACTCGTCGTCCATAAAAAGTATACTATCCATCCATCTACATTGTATACCTGTGGTGTCTTTTTTTTTAATACTATAAACACAGTCTGCTGACAGTGTCCACCAGGTCCATTATACTGTATATAGCAGTACGGTAGGCCACTGCTGTACCTACCTCTGTGTCGTCACTCGTCGTCCATAAAGTATACTATCCATCCATCTACATTGTATACCTGTGGTGTCTTTTTTTCTTTATACTATAAACGCAGTCTGCTGACAGTGTCCACCAGGTTCATTATACTGTATATAGCACTACGGTAGGCCACTGCTGTACCTACCTCTGTGTCGTCACTCATCATACATAAAGTATACTATCCATCCATCTACATTGTATACCTGTGGTGCCTTTTAGTTGTGCACATTAAAATATGGAGAACAAAAATGTGGAGGTTAAAAAAATAGGGAAAGATCAAGATCCACTTCCACCTCGTGCTGAAGCTGCTGCCATTAGTTATGGCCGAGACGATGAAATGCCATCAACGTCGTCTGCCAAGGCCGATGCCCAATGTCATAGTAGAGAGCATGTAAAATCCAAACAATAAAAGTTCAGTAAAATGACCCAAAAATCTAAATTGAAAGCGTCTGATGAGAAGCGTAAACTTGCCAATATGCCATTTACGACACGGAGTGGCAAGGAACGGCTGAGGCCCTGGCCTATGTTCATGGCTAGTGGTTCAGCTTCACATGAGGATGGAAGCACTCAGCCTCTCGCTAGAAAAATGAAAAGACTTAAGCTGGCAAAAGCACAGCAAAGAACTGTGCGTTCTTCGAAATCACAGATCCCCAAGGAGAGTCCAATTGTGTCGGTTGCGATGCCTGACCTTCCCAACACTGGACGGGAAGAGCTTGCACGTTCCACCATATGCACGCCCCCTGCAAGTGCTGGAAGGAGCACCCGCAGTCCAGTTCCTGATAGTCAAATTGAAGATGTCAGTGTTGAAGTACACCAGGATGAGGATATGGGTGTTGCTGGCGCTGGGGAGGAAATTGACAAGGGGGATTCTGATGGTGAGGTGGTTTGTTTAAGTCAGGCACCCAGGGAGACACCTGTTGTCCGTGGGAGGAATATGGCCATTGACATGCCTGGTCAAAATACAAAAAAAATCAGCTCTTCGGTGTGGAATTATTTAATCACAAATGCGGACAACAGGTGTCAAGCCGTGTGTTGCCTTTGTCAAGCTGTAATAAGTAGGGGTAAGGACGTTAACCACCTCGGAACATCCTCCCTTATACGTCACCTGCAGCGCATTCATCATAAGTCAGTGACAAGTTCAAAAACTTTGGGCGACAGCGGAAGCAGTCCACTGACCAGTAAATCCCTTCCTCTTGTAACCAAGCTCCCGCAAACCACACCACCAACTCCCTCAGTGTCAATTTCCTCCTTACCCAGGAATGCCAATAGTCCTGCAGGCCATGTCACTGGCAAGTTTGGCGAGTCATCTCCTGCCTGGGATTCCTCCGATGCATCCTTGAGTGTAACACCTACTGCTGCTGTTGTTGCTGCTGGGAGTCGATCGTCATCCCAGAGGGGAAGTTGGAAGACCACTTGTACTACTTCCAGTAAGCAATTGACTGTCCAAAAGTCCTTTGCCAGGAAGATGAAATATCACAGCAGTCATCCTGCTGCAAAGCAGATAACTGAGGCCTTGGCTGCCTGGGCGGTGAGAAACGTGGTTCCGGTATCCATCGTTACTTCAGAGCCAACTAAAGACTTGCTTGAGGTACTGTGTCCCCGGTACCAAATACCATCTAGGTTCCATTTCTCTAGGCAGACGATACCTAAAATGTACTCAGACCTCAGAAAAAGAGTCACCAGTGTCCTAAAAAATGGAGTTGTACCCAATGTCCACTTAACCACGGACATGTGGACAAGTGGAGCAGGGCAGGGTCAGGACTACATGACTGTGACAGCCCACTGGGTAGATGTATTGCCTCCCGCTGCAAGAACAGCAGCGGCGGCACTAGTAGCAGCATCTCGCAAACGCCAACTCGTTCCTAGGCAGGCTACGCTTTGTATCACCGCTTTCCAGAATACGCACACAGCTGAAAACCTCTTACGGCAACTGAGGAAGATCATCGCAGAATGGCTTACCCCAATTGGACTCTCCTGGGGATTTGTGGCATCGGACAATGCCAGCAATATTGTGTGTGCATTACATCTGGGCAAATTCCAGCACGTCCCATGTTTTGCACATACCTTGAATTTGGTGGTGCAGAATTATTTAAAAAACAACAGGGGCGTGCAAGAGATACTGTCGGTGGCCAGAAGAATTGCGGGCCACTTTCGGCGTACAGGCACCGTGTACAGAAGACTGGAGCACCACCAAAAACACCTGAACCTGCCCTGCCATCATCTGAAGCAAGAGGTGGTAACGAGGTGGAATTCAACCCTCAATATGCTTCAGAGGATGGAGGAGCAGCAAAAGGCCATTCAAGCCTATTCATCTGGCCACGATATAGGCAAAGGAGGTAGAATGCACCTGTCTCAAGCGCAGTGGAGAATGATTTCAACGTTGTGCAAGGTTCTGCAACCTTTTGAACTTGCCACACGTGAAGTCAGTTCAGACACTGCCAGCCTGAGTCAGGTCATTCCCCTCATCAGGCTTTTGCAGAAGAAGCTGGAGACATTGAAGGAGGAGCTAAAACAGAGCGATTCCGCTAGGCATGTGGGACTTGTGGATGGAGCCCTTAATTCGCTTAACCAGGATTCACGGGTGGTCAATCTGTTGAAATCAGAGCACTACATTTTGGCCACCGTGCTCGATCCTAGATTTAAAACCTACGTTGTATCTCTCTTTCCGGCAGACACAAGTCTGCAGAGGTTCAAAGACCTGCTGGTGAGAAAATTGTCAAGTCAAGCGGAACGTGACCCGTCAACATCTCCTCCTTCACATTCTCCCGCAACTGGAGGTGCGAGGAAAAGGCTACGAATTCCGAGCCCACCCGCTGGCGGTGATGCAGGGCAGTCTGGAGCGAGTGCTGACATCTGGTCTGGACTGAAGGACCTGCCAACGATTACTGACATGTCGTCTACTGTCACTGCATATGATTCTCTCACCATTGAAAGAATGGTGGAGGATTATATGAGTGACCGCATCCAAGTAGGCACGTCAGACAGTCCGTACGTATACTGGCAGGAAAAAGAGGCAATTTGGAGGCCCTTGCACATACTGGCTTTGTTCTACCTAAATTGCCCTCCCTCCAGTGTGTACTCCGAAAGAGTGTTTAGTGCCGCCGCTCACCTTGTCAGCAATCGGCGTACGAGGTTACTTCCAGAAAATGTGGAGAAGATGATGTTCATTAAAATGAATTATAATCAATTCCTCCGTGGAGACATTCACCAGCAGCAATTGCCTCCAGAAAGTACACGGGGACCTGAGATGGTGGATTTCAGCAGTGGGGATGAATTAATAATCTGTGAGGAGGGGGATGTACACAGTGAAAGGGGTGATGAATCGGACGATGATGATGAGGTGGACATCTTGCCTCTGTAGAGCCAGTTTGTGCAAGGAGAGATTGATTGCTTCTTTTTTGGTGGGGGCCCAAACCAACCAGTCATTTCAGTCACAGTCGTGTGGCAGACCCTGTCGCTGAAATGATGGGTTCGTTAAAGTGTGCATGTCCTGTTTATACAACATAAGGGTGGGTGGGAGGACCCAAGGACAATTCCATCTTGCACCTCTTTTTTCTTTCATTTTTCTTTGCGTCATGTGCTGTTTGGGGAGTATTTTTTTGAAGGGCCATCCTGCGTGACACTGCAGTGCCACTCCTAGATGGGCCAGGTGTTTGTGTCGGCCACTTGGGTTGCTTATCTTAGTCACACAGCTACCTCATTGCGCCTCTTTTTTTCTTTGCGTCATGTGCAGTTTGGGGAGTATTTTTTTGAAGGGCCATCCTGCGTGACACTGCAGTGCCACTCCTAGATGGGCAAGGTGTTTGTGTCGGCCACTTGGGTCGCTTATCTTAGTCACACAGCTACCTCATTGCGCATCTTTTTTTCTTTGCGTCATGTGCTGTTTGGGGAGTATTTTTTTGAAGGGCCATCCTGTCTGACACTGCAGTGCCACTCCTAGATGGGCCAGGTGTTTGTGTCGGCCACTTGGGTCGCTTAGATTAGTCACACAGCTACCTCGGTGCAAATTTTAGGACTAAAAATAATATTGTGAGGTGTGAGGTGTTCAGAATAGACTGAAAATGAGTGGAAATTATGGTTATTGAGGTTAATAATACTATGGGATTAAAATGACCCCCAAATTCTATTATTTAAGCTGTTTTTTTTTTTTTTTTTTTTTTTTTAAAACACCCGAATCCAAAACACACTCGAATCCGACAAAAAAATTTCGGTAAGGTTTTGCCAAAAAGGGTTCGAACCCAAAACACGGCCGCGGAACCGAACCCAAAACCAAAACAAAAAATTTCCGGTGCACATCACTAATTCATATTACACCACACAGTATGAGCCACATTCACATTATACCACACAGTATCAGCTGAATTCACATTATACCACACAGTATCAGCTGAATTCACATTATGACACACAGTATGAGGTGATTTCACATTGTTACACAGAAAAGAATGAGATCTAAAAAAAAAAAAAGAGATTTGTAGGTGCACTCATGAAAAAAAAAATTAAGAAGAAAAAAGAAAAGAAGGGTTACATACTGTATATATTTTAGCTGAGCCAAGCATTTAGTAGTTTTCTGAGTGCACGTATTCCCCAACTTACTTCTAGCATCTACCTATAGACTATGGGGGCTATTCACAGATAGACACAGATCTTGCTTCCACAGCAAAATCTGCATCCATCTACTCACATGCTGGGGGCCATCCAGCTCAGGGCAAGGTCTCCCAGCATGTGTGTGGCACCCCCCGCAATACAGTCGCAATATATAGCCCATAGCTGTTAATCATTATTCGATTAAATATATATATATGTATATATACACACACACAGCAGGCGGGCCACGGCAATCCTCAGTGTACTGCAGCAGGCGTGGCGTGTGGGGGGTGCCGAACATTTGTGGGTGCCTGTGCACACCAGGCACCCCCCACGCGCATGCCTATGGTGGTAATGGAGCACCCTCCTTTTTCCCCCTTAGCACTGGGGTCCATGTGCAGAACAACCTTCTCTTCCCCCTATATTAGATTTTTAGCAGCAGGGTACTGAGGCAAGAAAGCAAGCTGGCTGGCTCTTAACTCATGTGACAGAGGATGTACTGTCCACCTGTCTCAACCTCACCAGATGCGTTTCTCTGCTTATACTATTCGTCAGCGGCTTCCTCAGTGTTTAAAAAGGTCTCTCCATGCTGTAATGGTTTAAATACCAGAATCGTACTTCCGTCCGCTGTGCACATGCGCACTAGCATAGCGGTCCAAGCCTCCCTTTCAATTTAATATGGCTGAACCTAAGATCTCCGTATCCTTCCTTGTGTAATCCATCCAAACCTCGTTTTCATCTCATATATTCTTTGCATGTCAAGTCTCTATTTAACCCCGGTATGATCTCCTTGTAGCAAGTTAAAAAACTTATTTCTAACCCCTCATCAGGCTTTAAAATCATTTTGGCTCGTCATATTTATTATGCATATATTACATTAGGAGGGCGGATCACATATACAATCACTTATGTATATGGGGACATATTATTTATTCATTATAATCAATCAATTTCTATATATATAAAACCATTTTTTAATACTGTCTAAACAGTGCCAATATAACACTCCTATACATAAATTCCATACGTCCCCTTTTTCATTGATGCTGGTCACATCCACTCTATCAAAGCGACCTCTAGTGGCCAATAGCAAGATACACCTACATTATTAGATCCATATTAGATAAATATCCCAGTTAATTATACCAAATCACCATCCCAAGGTGACTATAATATAACTCTACTCAATAATATCCATCTATCAGAGACCCATCCATAATTATATCAACTCCGACCCTTTTCAGTCATTAGGCTCTTCACTTCTTTCTTCATCCAATATGTATACATAGCTTATCTTCCCAAGAATCACTTACATATATCACATGGAATAATTGTTAATTATATATCCATTACTACACATAAACATTAATATGAATTTCACAGACAGACACCCCTACTCTCTATAGCCCCCTGGAATTCTGATCTTAATGAAAAAGCACGGATCTTAAACCCCATTTAATTCAACCATATCATTCAATCAATCCATTTGGCAATAGTGTATCCAATTTAAAATATCTAAAACGCTTTGTGTCTGCATAATAGCCCAAATCTGTTACCCCCTCATTTGGTACTCTTATACTGTTCAGTCACCACCATTGTGACCCCATCAAGATTTCCCTTCTGACATTGCGCTATATGGCTAGCTACCAGATGTTTTGCGCACCTTTTCACATTCCGTCTGTGCTCCATAAACTGAACATGTAAGGTACGCAAAGTCCGGCCAATGTACTGTTTACCACAGCCGCATGTTAGTAGGTATATAACATATGTTGACATATAATTTACATAATCCTTAATTTGGAATTTCTCCTTTGTCGTAAACAACCTACTCTTTTTATTATCCTCTTTCTTTCTATCCTCTCGTGTCTTTTGCTTTAATAATGCATCCCTGCCCATTTTAACCACCTCGGACAGAGCTTTCTCTAGCAAGTCTTGAGAATACCCTTGTTCTACAAATGAATCCATTAATGCACTGCCTTTTTAAATAAGCTAATATTGGGACAATATATAAAGTCCGGAGTAGCATGTTAAAATCTTTAATCAAAGACTAACAAGCCTATTAACCCCTGCATGTCTATTTATGGCTGGATTTTTTTTACTAATATGCATGCACTTTACACGTAAGGTGTCTGTTATAATGCAGAAACTAAGGAGTGCTTATTGAATATATATATGTACATGAAACTCACAGGTCCATTGTAAATTTACCAGGGTTGTGTTTTATGGATTAATGTTGTGTGACACCAGCCGGTGTCTGAGCTTTTTAATATATATTGTATTATTTTAGATAAATTGGCGTGAATTATGTGTGGATGTATCTAGCTATGTAAGATTTATTGCACCAGCACTGGGTTAATCAATTTCATTGTAATAAATTGTACCATGTTTTTTGAAGAGCGTCAACAGAATCTTTATGCATTTCAATTGAAAGGGATATTTATTCCTAATTCAGATAGTCTAGATGATAAGCAGTCTTCAATAAGCGCTGTCCCACAATCTCTTTTCTCCATTTCTATTATTTAGTCCTTCTAACATAGGACTCTGGAGGTAATTTACTCTGACATGCGGGGGGGACGCCCAGCACAGAGCTAGTCTGCCCCGCTAGTCTGCCCAGCATGTTAGGCCCTGCCCCCCCCCCCCCCTCCCCCCGGCACAGGTGCATGCAATGCTTTTGTACCTGACAAGTAGCTCCCTGCCAGCGCAGCTCCTATGCAATGGGCAGGGGGATAACCACCACGTCATGGGTCACAGTGGCTGCGTGTGACGTCATGCAGCTGCCACCCAACCCCCACTGCGACCGCCTCTGCCTGTCAATAAGGCAGAGGCGATCCCACCACTATGCGCACCGTGCATGTGCACTGCGCATAGTAATTCAGACTGTGATCGCTGCCAGTGCAGTGATGCAGTCTGAATTACCCCCTCTGTGTGAGTAGCAGCTGATCTTAGTAGTTCTCTAGATTGACGCAGGATAAAGACGTTTCTGTAACTATATATATATATATATATATATATATATATATATATATACAGGTTAAGTATCCCATATCCAAATATTCCGAAATAAGGAATATTCCGAAATACGGACTTTTTTGAGTGAGAGTGAGATAGTGAAACCTTTGTTTTCTGATGGCTCAATGTACACAAACTTTGTTTAATACACAAAGTTATTAAAAATATTGTATTAAATGACCATCAGGCTGTGTGTATAAGGTGTATATGAAACATAAATGCATTCTGTGCTTAGATTTAGGTCCCATCACCATGATATCTCATTATGGTATTGAATTATTCCAAAATACGGAAAAATCCGATATCCAAAATACCTCTGGTCCCAAGCATTTTGGATAAGGGATACTCAACCTGTATATATCACTCTTAAGCTTATAAATATGTGCACTCGGAAAAGGGACACTGTTGACTTGCTATATGAGCTCATATATATCTGGTACCGGTGATAAAAATGGTTGAAATGTATTTCTGTTCATACTGGTGGGGAATCTCATTGACTGCTATTGCTCCACTCTGGGACTCATTGGCACAAAAGTTCTCTCTGGAATTCGTCACTGTAGTACTGTAATAGTGTTCGTCATGCCCAGCGGTGCAAGCACAAATATTTTCTTAGTGATACTGAGTGCCGAAAAATGGGCGTAGTCATGTGTTGTGGGGGGGCGTGGCCACATGTCACTAGTGGGAGTGGCTACATGACACTAGCGGACAACACAGACCCTTTTCTTTGTACTCTGGGGGCAAGGCTGGAAAAATATAGTAATGCCTCCAGTATAATAAATACATATAGTAATGCTCAGGATGCTTTGTGGTGCATTACAATTGTGGTAATGGCGGTCAGGGGTGCAAAGTGTGTGGCAGGTGGTACTGCGTACCCGTTGCCAAAATCTTAAGGGTGCTCCGTACCCGAGCGTACCCGCATACTTGCACCACTGATCATGCCTGTGTGTGATTTATAGTCCTGGTGCTGGAGGGAAATAGTGTGAGGGCTTGTTATTACAGTATATGTGTTTTGTTTAATTGTATGTAATATTTGCACAGAGACAAAACAAATTCTACCCCTATGAAGGGGAAGCGGTTAACATACCGCCAGTCAGGATCCCAGCTATCACAATACAGATGCCAGAATCCCGACAATCGGTGAAATGCCGCCGCCAGAACGGTGAGTGCAGCGAGCCCAAAAGGTGCTTTCTACAAGTCGCCCCGCTGCCGGCATACTGGTGGCCAGGATGCCGCTGTCAGAATACTGACAGCCGGCATCCCGGGTGCCGGTATATGATACTGAATCGCTCTGAAGAATGGTACCTGGAACTGGTGTGAGTGACTAATACAATGCACCACACAATGCTTTGTACAATACAATTTTCATGGTGGTATTATTACAGGTTGAGTATCCCTTATCCAAAATGCTTGGGACCAGAGGTATTTTGGATATGGGATTTTTCCGTATTTTGGAATAATTGCATACTATAATGAGATATCATGGTGAGGGGACCTAAATCTAAGCACAGAATGCATTTATGTCTCATATACACCTTATACACACAGCCTGAAGGTAATTTTAGCCAATATTTTTTATAACTTTGTGCATTAAACAAAGTGTGTGTACATTCACACAATTCATTTATGTTTCATATACACCTTATACACTCAGCCTGAAAGTCATTTAATACAATATTTTTAATAACTTTGTGTATATAACAAAGTTTGTGTATATTGAGCCATCAAAAAACAAAGGTTTCACTATCTCACTCTCACTCAAAAAAGTCTGTATTTCGGAATATTCTGTATTTCGGAATATTTGGATATGGGATACTCAACCTGTAGTAGATTATGGTTTTCCCAAGCAGGCCCTACAGTCTGACAGTCATACACATATACTTGGGTGGATGCTCTGACACTGAGAAGGCACCACATTACAGGTGGATAAGGGTGGGGACATTTCAAGCATGAAAGAAATTGGGGGTCTATTTACTAAGCCTTGGATGGAGATAAAG
Source organism: Pseudophryne corroboree (assembly GCF_028390025.1). Lineage (NCBI taxonomy): Eukaryota > Metazoa > Chordata > Amphibia > Anura > Myobatrachidae > Pseudophryne > Pseudophryne corroboree. Next base: position 1,170,821,363 of record NC_086444.1, read on the forward strand.
TGGATGGAGATAAAGTACCAGCTAATCAGCTCCTGTCATTTCTCAAACCCTGCCTGTGACATGGCAGTTAGGCGCTCATTGGCTGGTACTTTATCTTCATTCACTTTATCTCCGTCCAAGGCTTAGTTAGGCTGACCATACTAGCCCTTTAAACTGGGACGCTCATGAATTACACAGGTTCTGTGGTTGATATAAATCAGGTGAAATGCAAGCTTGAAGTCAGCCAGCCACAGAACCTGTGTAGTTCATGAGTGTCCCAGCTTAAAGGGCTAGTATGGTCAGCCTAGCTTAGTAAATAGACCCCTTAGTAACCTAAAGGAGATTAGGAGGACTTGTCAATTAAGATGTAAAAAGAGGGATCGGGAAATTACAAAATGTACCATCAATTTTAATGATTTTATCATTATAGCTTTGCCAAGTTTCAGCTAATATTTTTATTTTGGCATATGGACGAGGGTCAGTGATCCATCATATTAGGAGCATGTCACATTTGGGGCACATCTTGTGCTTCCGGTTTTTCTTCTAGCACAACCTCCCTCTACTTATCCTAATACAGCACTGTATCCCACATGGGACAGCTATGCATTGAACAGGGACTGTATCACATAAATTAGAACAGTTGGGAACAATAATGACTACTGCACATGGACTGCAGTGCAAACCATATAAAGCGGTGGTGGGGGGTTGTAATATGTGTGATGGCTCCCTGTCTCAGGAAATCAGCAGCATTGTATATATAACAGCCACCACTGCACCTGGGACACAATACTTGGCTTCATTTCTCCTTCCTGTATAAATCCTCCCCCAGACTCCTGTGTAAGTAGCCAATGAGAGACTGGGGGTTGGGCTTATACAGGAAGGTATGTAACACTAAAGTTACTGTTAAAGTCGAAAAATATCACGATGCATATCCCTTGTACTAACCCCTCATGCACATGCGCGCTGCTCGTGCACCTGGTCCCCCGTGCGTACACATATATGCAAGTTGCGTAAGAGACGCTGTAGCGGCTCATGCGCATGATATGTGTATTTAAGGCGGAGTTTGTGAGCATGTAGCGTGCGACTCGAACGTAGCATATTTAACCCAAATAGTGCATTTTGTAGATATTGTTCCCCTAGACCATGTCAGCGAGTAATGTTAGTTTAAACAATTCCTGGACAGAGGGATTCCTCTTTGCATGATAGCAAGGGTCAGATAAAGGCTGAAAGGTGGTGTCTAGTATCCAGCTGTAGGGTATTTTAAGGGTAACATTTCGGTGTTAGTTAGGACAGGATCGCTTGCTCCTGCGTATAGTTATGTACAGAAGTAGATTATGAACATTAACTGTATTTGCTATAAATTACACATGCGGCGGGAATCCAGAGGATACCACCCACAAGAGCAGTTGGGAAAAGACACAGCCCACCTGTTCAAATCCACCTATGACCTTTCCTGTAATGTACAGACATATCCCTGTGTCCAATGAACAATGAGAGTACAGGTACCATTGTATTGTGAATGTATGTTGTGTATATAAAGACCACTGTTGCCTGACCAGCATGATGACTCTGAAGGCTTTCTACTTGAATAGCTGAGGACTGGATTCAGGTTGCGCTTGCGAAACATTCTAACGTATGTATATTCTCTGTAGCCATCATTATTCTCTGTTATTCTATTAGATTTCTGTGTTAGTTTGTAGTGTATGACTTGTATTGTTTAACCTTTTATTAGAATCTATCCACAGTGGCCTTAGAACCATGTGGTTTTCAAATACAAATCAGTGTTGTGTTGTCACTTTCCTGCCTGGGCTTTTAAAGTGGTTTAACCTGTTTAACCTGTTTTAGATTAACCTGCATTGTTAAGGTGTATGCACTGCTGATACTTTGTATCACCAGCGTTACTTAAAGTTTAAAGGTATAGTGCTTTGCTGCTAAGATTTAAAGTATAAGCATATCCTTACATTGTTTCATTAATAAGGTTTACAGTATTTCACTCTGTGTGCGTCCGCGCCGCATGTGCGTTGTGCCCACGGCACAGCGTCTGATACACTAAGTGCGTATCAATACGGTACTCAGTACGCAAATAGCATACTTAGTACATAGTGTGTGTAATTAGTCTAGCGGTCATAGCGGCTCCACGGTAATATCGAGTCTAGTGATATAGCTTTGTGTTTCAAGATAATAATTGACATTATCAATTGGGAGCATCGTCCGGGCCTCCTCATATCCGCAGCCTAGCAGAGTTTTCGCAGACTTTATTTATCATCAAAGGGCAGAGTATCCCCTGTAGCCTTTTTTCATGGTCGGGGATATATAGGTGCTGATTAGATAAGCGTCTGCTCTGCATGGTTTGTAGGGATGCTGGTGGGATCCGAAAGGTAAGAACGTAAAGCTATTTTAAAATCTGGAAATTTCTGTTTGGCTCCAAATGCGCACACAATACAAGCATACACCTGTACTCTGCATATCTGATCATATTGTTGCAAAACAAGGTTTAAAAGTATATTTAAAAGTTTGCATAGCTATGATATAGTTTTATTTTTAACTCAGGCCTAAAATAACTTCAGAGGTTGGCATGGTTTGTGATTTCGTTGTGACAAAGGAAGCCGCATGGTTTGTCCTCCATTTTGGACTAACTACATGGCCTGTCCACCATTTTGTGTAGCCCTCATGAATGTGGAAGGGTGAGGAGCAGCGGCCATTTCGGAAAGGTCATTTTTTTCTTCTAAATGGCTGATTTTCAGTCTGCTCAGGAATAATCAGCCATCCTTGGTCAAAAAGAAATCACAATTTATGAGTTACTAATGCATTTATTTAACCCATGCCATAGTCAATTACAAATTGTTTCAGATGGGGCTTAATGAAAGTTAATAGTAAGATGAATATTTGATTTAGGAACGACACACAGAGATAAACAAAGTTTTTTTTTCTTTACCTCTAGGATTCAGTTAAACTCTACTTGTTGTAAGATAGCCATTGAAATGCAAATTAACCTGTGCAACTGCTTTTTCCTAGCAGTGAAAAATCACCTTCACAGACAGTCAAAAGCACAGCATTCATATGCAAATTAGAAGCACTTAATGGGTACATAGAGATAATTTTATAATTATGTGTGTGTTTACATCAATGTATGTTCTGAAAGATGGCTATCCAATATGAATCATACTATTGGAAGCATTGATTACTAGATCCATTTAGATCTGTATTTTGTATTTTGCATATCTACTCGCTTGTTGCCATTAGCATTGATTATTAGACCCGTGCTGAGAAATTTGTTGCTATTTAGTTAAAAATATAGAGTAATATTTAAGGGAGTACTTGTAAAACACACACGCAGCCTGGCCCAGTTATAGAGGTTTATACAGGAGATACTGTGTGGTGTCTGGTAAGCGATTATAGTTAGATATCGTTTACATTTATAGAAGCATGTTATTTGTATTACTGCGGACGTATCCGGCCTTTGTACACGTGTCTCGGACAGCGTGCGAGACTGCGTACGCAACGCAAAGGCCTACACACGTGGCGTATATTACGCAACGTGCGTACAAATACGCCCACTAATTACAAATCACACTATAGCATTGTTTTAGTTTAGGCGATACGGTAGCCACGTGATAATAGCACAAATTTGTTCAGTTTCCAATATTTTAGTTTAAAAGAACCTTCTCTTATTGTGACACCTCTGGGATTAGCCTGTTCTACCTGAATGAAAGTAATTTTCTGTACAGAAAAATCAAAGTGTATGTGAGTGAACAAGAGTGAGTGTGCAAATAAAGGTTTTGTGAACCCAGAATTCGGGATCCCATAGGAGACCACATCAGGTGAGTGGACACTTGGTGGCGTGGGAGTGGCTTGCTCAAGTTAACATTGTATAAGGTATAAAGGAGCAATTAGTATTACAGCAGACCAAAAGGTCAGCGAAGTCAGAAATCTGCTGACTAGGTCAAGCGAAGCTCTGAAAACCGTGGCCTGAGAAAGGTCAGAGGTAGAGAGCACAGCCCCGGGGGTTTGCGTAGTACCCATATAGGCCCGTTCAGATACGCTCCGGCTGAGGTTTTGCATCCTAAACAATCGATTCCGTTGGTCGTCCGGCGGATAAGTAACAGTTACTTATACGCAGTGCGACTGTACCGCACGTTAGTGTGTGCAATAGTTAGTTCAACTTGATACCCGCTCAATTTGCGGGATCATAGACGCTATTTGTACATACAGACGTGATTTGTGTAACAGTTTTTTATTTTAAGGGAGTTTCGCTGTTCACTCAGGAAATCTCCAACAACTGATAGTTACTGGGAAGGGTAGCATACTCCCACACGCTCTTAGTAAATAACGGTTATGCAGGGCCCTAGGTTGGGTGCGACCAGCATTGGGCACAGTGTTCGGTGTATTGGCCAACGTGGGCGTGAGTGGGTGAGAGCGCTCGGAGAACTTTCACCGTCGCCTTACCACTGAGTAATTTGGTTTTTGTAAGGATTAGCTGAGAAGGCAATACCTGCAAAGAATGGGGGCCAGTTGCTCAAGTAAGGGACGATCAACAAGGGTTTACGTTGATATTCCGCGGCCCAAAGGGTCAGCGAGGTACATAATGTGTGAGAAATATGGATCACTCGCAGAGGTCTTATGCAATGAATGGGAACGAATGACTGTGTAAGATAGGGAACCGTTTCCCTAGGGTAGGCAGTTTTAGTCCTGAGGTGTTGCAAAATTTAAGGAGAAGGATATGTCTGATAAAATCCAAGAAACAAAGGATTAGACATTAGGATTGTTTACAGTTATGGCAATAGGAGGGTGAGATACAACGGGGATTAGCTCAAGCAGCTGGTTCCAACCCTAGCAGGAAACTGATAGCAACAGCACCACCACCACCACCATACATAACAGGAGAGAAAGTGGCTACAGAGAATGGCATACTGATATATGCTAAGAGTAAAATTGATAAATGTAGTAATGATGATAAGAATGAACTTAAGAAATATATTAATGCTAATGCTAACCCGTGCAAGTTGTATCCCATCTTAAACTTCCCTCAGGACTGCGACCCAGAAGATGAACCCAGCACGATGTTGGCACTTTCTCCAGCAGCCACCAGACAGGACACACAGGTGGGCACGGCCCAATCGGTAAGGACAGTAGTAAAACCCCTTAATGGAGGGACAGGTGAGGTCGTGTCCACAGGTAAGTACCGTACTGTACATTATGCAGAAACAATTGCACCCCACATTGTAGAATCAACCCAGAGTGATGTAATTGAACTTCTGTCAGGGTGATTGCAGTCCCCAAGACTGACGTACAGGGAGTCACTCCCGTCAGGAATATTGCTATGCATTGTCCCTGGTCTTGGACATTGAGGAAAGTGTGCATCATAGGGAGGTAGCGGTGTCCGTATTAATGGACGGTTTAAAGGAAGTGTTGAGAACAAGGGTACAGACCACTCAACCTAGCTGGAGAGGTATCTCGGTGGCTGCATTAAGAGAGTCTGCTGTCGGGCATGATCGGAACATCGTTAGACACAGGGAGTCACAGGGGGATAAGCTGATGGCAGTAAGTATACAGGCCCTTACAACAAGGCCACCTCAGCCTAAGCCCCAGACCCCTGATGGTAAGTCGTATGTGGTAAAATGTTATAACTGTCAGAGGGAAGGACACTAAGCACGAAATTGTAAAGACCCACATAAGGTATATCGACCCCCTAGACAAGAACACGAGCAAAGTTATGATAAACGTAATTGGGATCAGCGATCACATAGGAAAAATTTTGGGCCGCACCTGTAGTCTGCAGCCAGTGAAGTCGATTGTTAGCCTTGGAAGTGAACCTGAGGTCACGGTTGATGTAGTTGGTAGATCATTCCTTGTAGATACAGGAGCGGCCAGGTGGACTCTGTGATTTGTCTTCAGAGTTTCCTTGTCATCTCTGACGTTCACCGACAGAATTACAGCTCAAATGTCACATGTCTACTCGGTTTTCTTTCAGAAGTTTGCCCAAAACCCAGTATTTCTTACCAGCATCTCTGTGCCTGGCCATGCACAAAGGGTGGAAAGGGGAAATACTGGTGAAAAAGAGACTGTGCATGGATGCCGATAGACATGATGGTGTCACAGCCTGATGGTGAACGCAAATCTGTTAAATTTGCAAATCTGTTAAAAAATGTTTTGATATTCTCTCTCTCTCTATCTATCTCTTTCATTTTCCATGGATGGTTTATTTCACACAACAGTTAAACACATTGTAATGCAGGATTTATGTTCCCCACAGAAAGAGCAGACTGTAGAGGAAATCGTACCATTGGAGTGTCTGTTCCGGGAAGGTTGAGACGGCACCCGAGCACTGAGAACAATAAGATTGGAGGCGGTTGTCGCACCAGTTTTCTACTTCCCTTTTATTATTTTCTCCACCTCCCATCTCCCTCCTTCCCCCCATTCTCATTCTTTTCCTCTTCCTTTAAACAAGATGGACTTACCCCAAGAGACTGCGTTCCGGGTTTTCCTGTTGACCCTGTTGTTGACCAGAGCAGTCTGTTTCGGTGAGAGTACTAGAGAGGTCGAGAAAGGATCTGGAATGGGTTCTGATGACAAGGACGGATTCGTATAATTCCAAGAGCAACACAATCACCGAGCAAAGGCGAGTATCAGAAAACGATCTGGTAGTCATGACACTAGGAGACATTGTGAAGGATTGTAAGCTGAGGAGAACTGTATCTGTAGGAATTGTGAAAACATAGTTGAGGACGGGTGCATCCAGAGATGTCAGTCCAGCCTTAATATCAACATGGACCGTCATCCATTGAGTGACTATCACTCATTAGTGGGGAAGGTTTTACACCAAACAGAATGCTGGGTGTGCTCACAAGTACCTCAAGGTCAGAGCAAATCAGGACTAGTACCATACCCTTTAGCAATAGATGAGGTACTTGAATTTAGGGGTGGGAGACCGGTGGACAAGAAATGTAATATTTCTAGGCCCCCTAGTTTAAAGCTCCACCAATATCATGTGGATAGGTCCTTAATATGTTTTAACATTTCCAATCCCCGAAAGCCGGGAAATTGGGAAGTGACATGGAATAACCAAACCATGGCATTTTCACACAGAGCCGACAGAATGCTTGTAGACCCTGAACTTATACGCCAAATAGCCAGTAGTGGAAGGTATTTTCGGTATAGGTACACTCTAGGAAGTAGGACCATGTGGGTTGGAAAAGTATCACCAGGATACTGTGCGCATATCATACAGTCTGATACGTGTACTGAACAGATGAGATAGTTAGGGATAGGACTTGTTCACCTGGAAGATTTGCAATATGGTGATGTCATATTCTGTCCCATATGTTCTCCCCGATGACGCATATTTCATATGTGGGAGAAAGGCGTATAAGTGGCTTGCCCCAAACTCAGAGGGATTGTGTTACATTGGAAAAGTGTTGCCAGAAGTAATGACCATTACCCATGATAAGATGAAAGACGTTCACCGCAATGCTCAAGCTCCTTACACTCACACTCACTACGAACACATTGTTAAGAGACACCTTATAGATAGGACAGAGCACGCAGCCTCTGATTTGATTCACGAATCCACTGGGATTCAATTCCTACTCGCGTTAGATATCACCCATACCGCCAGAGGAATTATAAATTTTAGGTATATTCATGCGCTTGCGAACCTGATAGACAATATCACCGAAATGTATGATGACACCTTCAGGTATACTGGGAGGGAATTGCAAGCTTACAAAACGGAACTGGTCCAGCACAGGATGGTTCTCAATTACATCACAGTGGAGACAGGCTGGTACTGTGTCACCCTAGCAACACAGTATGGTGTGAAGTGCTGTACATATATCACAAACAGCACTGATGACCCAACAGAGGTCATAGATCAAAAGATGGACGATATCTTGCAATTGAAGTGGGAGTTCCGAAGGAGACACAACCTTACCCTTACTGTTGTGGGCAATGAACTGACCAGCTGGGTTTCATGGTTGAACCCACACAATTGGTTCTCGGGTTTAGGAGAATGGGCTCAAAATGTTATCGTGAATGTAGGAAAATTTCTCTTGTGTATCCTGGGAGTTGTCATAATGATTGGTTCGATATTTAGATGTGTTCGGATTTTAATGCAGTGCAAGCGCAGTACCAAAGTGATGAGTTTGAGGAGCGAGGGCATTGTTACAACAACTGGTTTAATTTATGACCCATCAATTGAGACAATGTTGTGATAAGACGTGAGTCCACGGTCCGTTTCTTTCACCCGTTTCTCCTTTGTTTTTCTCCAAGGTAAAAAGACATCCACTCGGAAGAAGACTTTGATGAACATTTCTACAGACATTGATGGACATTCTACAGACATTGATGGACATTCTACAAACTTTGATGAACACTTTAAAGCAGTGATTTTCAACCTTTTTTCACTCGCGGCACACCGAACAATATTTTAAAATTGCCAAGGTACACCATCAGTTCCCCACAGAAAAAAAACTTTTATAACACACATTGGCCCTTACAGTAATAAAAAATCCGCACATACATCTGCCTACACAGAAAAAACAATCACACTGCTCCCCACATAAGTCATGTTGCTCCCTACATAAATCCTATTGCTCCCCACATAAATCAATCACATTGCTACCCACATAAATCCTATTGCTCCCCACCTGAATTATTCACATTGTATCCCCATAAATCCTTATTCTCACCACATAAATCCTATTGCTCCCCACAGGAGAAATAACATAGCAAATATTAGCCCCTACTGGTCAGCTGTCCTCCTCCCTGTCTCTCAGTGGCGGGGGTTGTTCATAGTGGATTGCTGCGAATACTGAGCAGCGGGCGGTCGGGCAGGTGTGGATGTGGGTGGGCAAGGAAAGCGGTGGATGCAGGCAGGAACTGGAATATGTGTATGCAGGCGGGTGGGCTGGCTGGGTGGGTGGTGAGTTACGGTGGCCGTGACCTATGATATCACACCGCCGCATCTTCAAGGCACAGGTCACAGCCAGAGCATGAATGATCCTCTAAGAGCCCGGGCCAACCGTTCACTCTGAAGGTGCAGGAAGCTGCTCTGGCTCCGCGGCACACCTTGCAACTGGTCGCGGCACACTAGTGTGCCACGGCACACTGGTTGAAAAAGCCTGCTTTAAAGACTTTAAAGACCTCTTATGGACACTTGAAAGACTTTGATTAACACCAACAGCAAGGATACATCCATCCGGACAAGACTTCAAATCAACACCAAAGGACAATTGTACAACTGATTATGTGAATGTATTTGTGATATGTTTCTTATCTTCATCTCTACAACCTTCAGGTAGTATCACACATAGTCGACAGGTGACATCCACATATTAGCATTCACATATGTTCCCCCGTTCATGTATCATCAACTAAATGTGCACCCCCATTTGTTGTAACCAAAAGCCGAAAAGAGCTCGGTAGAGTTTGTTAGCCCATTTACAGACCCTTAATATCGGATAAGAAGAATTCAATGTATACTTCGCAATACCTCGAAGCTTATATAGAACATGTACAGCACAATGATACATGCCCCTCAGACATGAATTTCATACATACATGCTTTTACTATCCCACTAGGTCATACATTTCCCACCTTCTCCTCTCCTCCCTCCACCCAATCATTTATAGGTATTTCATTGTATTGTATATTTTTCTGCTTAATTATTTAGATAGTGGCAGTTATTGTTGACTGCCAAAGGGTGGACTGTCAAAGTCGAAAAATATCACGATGCATATCCCTTGTACTAACCCCTAATGCACACGCGCGCTGCTCGTGCACCTGGTCCCCCGTGCGTACACATACCCGCAAGTTGCGTAAGAGACGCTCTAGCGGCTCGTGCGCATGATATGTGTATTTACGGCGGAGTTTGTGAGCATGTAGCGTGCGACTCGAACGTAGCATATTTAACCCAAATAGTGCATTTTGTAGATATTGTTCCCCTAGACCATGTCAGCGAGTAATGTTAGTTTAAACAGTTCCTGGACAGAGGGATTCCTCTTTGCATGATAGCAAGGGTCAGATAAAGGCTGAAAGGTGGTGTCTAGTATCCAGCTGTAGGGTATTTTAAGGGTAACATTTCGGTGTTAGTTAGGAAAGGATCGCTCGCTCCTGCGTATAGTTATGTTCAGAAGTAGATTATGAACATTAACTGTATTTGCTATAAATTACACATGCGGCGGGAATCCAGAGGATACCACCCACAAGAGCAGTTGGGGAAAGACACAGCCCACCTGTTCAAATCCACCTATGACCTTTCCTGTAATGTAGAGACACATCCCTGTGTCCAATGAACAATGAGAGTACATGTACCATTGTATTGTGAATGTATGTTGTGTATATAAAGACCACTGTTGCCTGAACAGCATGATGACTCTGAAGGCTTTCTACTTGAATAGCTGAGGACTGGATTCAGGTCTAGCGGTCATAGCGGCTCCACAGTAATAGCGAGTCTAGTGATATAGCTTTGTGTTTCAAGATAATAATTGACATTATCATTACTATTAGGCTTTTGTTTTTACTGCCGCCACCCCTCCCCACTATATGTGATTTGCGCTATAGCAGCTGCCACTGGTTGGAAGCAGTGGTGGTTTTTACCTATGGACTGCAGGACTGCGGCCCTCCAGGGTAAATCATACCCTCCAACATGACCCATTCCATTAGGTACAAAATGCTCTGTTCCTGGACTTCCTTGCCAGTGGTAGTTACAAAGGTGAGGCTGCAGCACAGTCCAACATTCAAATAGGAGAGCCACACCAACTACCACCGAGTCCTGGCTGGTGATGTCTTGCAGTGTTTGGGGTGGCAGTCGGTGTTGCTCCCCTATTTGAATTTTGGACTGCACTGTAGCCCTACCTCTGTAACTGCCACTGGCAAGGAAGTCCAGGAACAGAGCATTTTACACCTAATGGAATGGGTCATGTTGGAGGGTATGGGTAAATCCAGGGCCGGATGAAGGTCCACATGGGCCTGGAGCTGAAAATGATCAAGGGCCTATTGTGAGAAGATGGGGAGGTGTGGCTAAAGTTGTGTAGATATGGCCAGTGATATATGGGTATGTACGCTCGCTACACAATAAGCCTCAATGACTCCCAAAATATGTAAACGTAAAATAACAGCATCACTTTGTGAGGATATTAAAAATATAATTTTAATTCTTATCATTTATGTCAACCATGTGACCAGCTGAGCAGTTAGTCATCATCATGCTGTCATCGTGATGGGCCTATTTGTATCTGGGTCCTGGAGCTGTAGCTTCACCAGCCTCATTGTTAATTGGGTCCTGGTAAAATCTTCCACCCAGCTCACTGTCAGTGAAGTCAGATGTAGTACGTGAGACTTCACTGGCTTAACTGTGACTGGCAGTGACTTCCTATTGGAAGTCCTACATGCCAGTCAAAGACATTACAGGGAGTCCCATTAAGAGGTGTTTTATCCCTCCGGGATTGCCAGACCAGGCTGCAGTAGGCAGAGAGCTGGCTTCCTGTAGCACCTAGCCGAGTTCTATGTAGTGCAGCAGATGCAGTCCATAGAAGCAATGGTTTTGCACATGCACACTACCCTCATTGCTACTGCACATGCGCCAGGTCCCGGTGTCTGTGAACTGTACATTGGCCCTCATTCCGAGTCGTTCGCTCTGTATTTTTCTTCGCATCGCAGCGTTTTTCTGCTTAGTACGCATGCGCAATGTTCGCACTGCGACTGCGCCAAGTAATTTTGCTATGAAGATAGTATTTTTACTCACGGCTTTTTCTTCGCTCCGGTGATCGTAGTGTGATTGACAGGAAATGGGTGTTACTGGGCGGAAACACGGCGTTTTATGGGCGTGTGGATAAAAACGCTACCGTTTCCGGAAAAAACGCGGGAGTGGCCGGAGAAACGGGGGAGTGTCTGGGCGAACGCTGGGTGTGTTTGTGACGTCAAACCAGGAACGACAAGCACTGAACTGATCGCAGATGCCGAGTAAGGTTGAAGCTACTCAGAAACTGCTTAGTTTGTAATCGCAATATTGCGAATACATCGTTCGCAATTTTAAGAAGCTAAGATTCACCCCCAGTAGGCGGCGGCTTAGCGTGTGTAACTCTGCTAAAATCGCCTTGCGACCGATCAACTCGGAATGAGGGCCATAGTACAGTTGCTGGGACACAGGTGGTGGTGCAGACAAAGCAGCTGAGTACCAGCAGCATCACCAGCGGCAGCGATCCTCTCCACTATGGTAGATGCAGTCACTGGTTGGAAGGCATGCAAAATACACTGCAAAACCATATAAAGGCTATTCCAGCTCACTGTCAGTATGCCTAGCGATATAACTACATTATCCTGAATTAGGCAGCATTTGCCAAATTGATCTGATCCACATGAGCCACCATCCCAGAGTAATCACATAATGAAGCTGCTCTCTTGCCACTCAGTCTCTGGGTGGAATTCAACTGTTTGAAAAGTCGGTTGGGTGTTTGTTTTTTCCTGTCTGTTAGATAGGAAAAACAGACACCAAACTGACTTTTCAAACAACTGAATACCTCCCTCTATGGGCGGTATTCAATTCTTTTCACCCCCTTCACACCTGTTCTGTTTCTGCTGACGGCTGCAGTATAATCATTTCAGCTAGTTACCCCTGGAGTAGCGAAGATGCTCAACCCTTTATGCATACTTACCGACATGCTGGCTGCTCTCTGTGGGAGAGAGCAGCCAGATCGGCTCAACAGGCAGGCCGGGGAGTGCTGTTACGTAAGGAGGGTGTGTGCCAGAGGCGGGGCGGACGCAGAGCAATGGTGGGACAGGGTGGGGTTACGGTGACGCCTCCTTTAAGCCATGCCCCCGCTCTGTAATGCTGCGATCACCGGCAGTACACTGCAGGGGGCGTGGCTATGATGACACGATTCAGCAAGAATTGCGTCATCGACTGCCCGGTCCGCCCACTTTACACACAAAGTGGGCAGGTGGGAAGGAGGGATCCCTCAAATCGGGAGACTTGCCTGCTCTTCCGGGGGTCGGGAGGGTCACCCGATTTTTGGGAGCCTCCCGGCCATTCCGGGAGAGTAGGCAAGTATGCCTTTATGCAGCTAAACCTGATTACTATGGATATGATATGTGCGATAACAGGGATCACTTTAGAAAGGAGATATATAATTTGAATACCACCCTATGTTTGAATATCAGTCGGCTGACTGCATGGTGCAACTGGTCTGAGACTCAGAGTTGACACTGATTAGGTCGACACCACTTATGTCGACACCAATTGGTTGACATACTTTAGGTCGACACCTGAAATAGGTTGACATGGACAAAAGGTCGACATTAAAAAGGTCGACATGAGTTTTTTATGTTTTTTTGACGTTTTCTATGTAATGTAACTGGGAACCCAATTAGTGCACCGTGTCCCCTCGCAGGGCTCGCTTCGCTCGCCATGCTTTGGGCAAGGTGCCTCGCTCCACTGCCGCAGCACTCTGCACAGGTTACTATTCCCAATCATAGTCGATGTGGATTGTAAAGTATGAAAAAGTTCAAAAATTTTTTAAAAAATGTGAAAGACTCATGTCGACCTTTTTCCATGTTGACCATGTTCATGTTGACCCTTTGCCCATGCCGACCTATTCAGGTGTCGACCTAAGGTGTGTCGACCAATTGGTGTCAACCTAATTGGTGTAGACCTGGAGTCCGGATACCACTGCAACTGTAGAATAAGCTGTGAGATGTTTTATTCATCATCACTTGTGAGATGTTCTCATGTTTCTACAGCACCCTCTGGAGGATACATATGACACTTACACTTACTATACTGGGAGAAGTGTCAGCTGTTATTACTGTCTCATATCAAACATCACACTATGTAGTTACATGAGATTGTTAGTAGCAGACAGATTAAGCTTCATTTCTGAGACACATCTCTTACAGAAAGAGGATGGAGGTTTTTGTACGGCTCTGTATCACTGTGTGAGAGGCCAACTATAACTCTGCTGACAGATATACTCTGCCTCATCCTCTGCTGTCACTCCACTGATTGTTAGTGTGAATGAAGTTACAGATCCAGATCCACTGAACCTGTCTGGGACTCCTGTAGGTCGGCTGCTTGCAGCATAGATAAGAAGCTTTGGAGATTGTCCTGATTTCTGTTGGTACCAGTGTAATGCATTGCTTATACCAGCACTGGCTGTACATGAGATGGTGACTGATCCTCCTGGTGACACAGAGATATAACCTGGGGTCTGAGTCATCACAGTCTCCCCACAGGACCCTGAGGATTAGAGGAGACACAGTCATTACTGATACATGTCTGTATATAGTCATATACACCCTGCTCTGATTATTTATGTTACATGTATAGATTCCCCTACACAGCACCATGTAATGCCCCCAATCTCTCACCCTGAATATAAATGAGTATCACAGCCAGCAGGTAACTGTGAGACACCATCTTGCTGTATCTGGGCTGTCAGACAGACACTATAAGACGTCTCCTGTACAATGAGAGATATATAGAGAGTGACAGGTGAGGTGTGACAGGAAATCCCCCAGAGACTGTGTATGGAAATAAGATGGAAATTCTGTGGTGTCAGTGTGACAGTGACTGGTGAGTGCTAGAGACATGATGTCAGTGTGATGTCCTCTGTGGTGTCAGTGTGACAGTGACTGGTGTGTACTAGAGACAGGATGTCAGTGTGATGTCCTCTGTGGTGTCAGTGTGACAGTGACTGGTGTGTACTAGAGACAGGATGTCAGTGTGATGTCCTCTGTGGTGTCAGTGTGACAGTGACTGGTGTGCGCTAGAGACAGGATGTCAGTGTGATGTCCTCTGTGGTGTCAGTGTGACAGTGACTGGTGTGTACTAGAGACAGGATGTCAGTGTGATGTCCTCTGTGGTGTCAGTGTGACAGTGACTGGTGTGTACTAGAGACAGGATGTCAGTGTAATGTCCTCTGTGGTGTCAGTGTGACAGTGACTGGTGTGTGCTAGAGACAGGATGTCAGTGTGATGTCCTCTGTGGTGTCAGTGTGACAGTGACTGGTGTGTACTAGAGACAGGATGTCAGTGTGATGTCCTCTGTGGTGTCAGTGTGACAGTGACTGGTGTGTGCTAGAGACAGGATGTCAGTGTGATGTCCTCTGTGGTGTCAGTGTGACAGTGACTGGTGTGTGCTAGAGACTGGGTGTCAGTGTGATGTCCTCTGTGGTGTCAGTGTGACAGTGACTGGTGTGTGCTAGAGACAGGATGTCAGTGTGATGTCCTCTGTGGTGTCAGTGTGACAGTGACTGGTGTGTACTAGAGACAGGATGTCAGTGTGATGTCCTCTGTGGTGTCAGTGTGACAGTGACTGGTGTGTGCTAGGGACAGGATGTCAGTGTGGTGTCCTCTGTGGTGTCAGTGTGACAGTGACTGGTGTGTGCTAGAGACAGGATGTCAGTGTGATGTCCTCTGTGGTGTCAGTGTGACAGTGACTGGTGTGTGCTAGAGACAGGATGTCAGTGTGATGTCCTCTGTGGTGTCAGTGTGACAGTGACTGGTGTGTGCTAGAGACAGGTTGTCAGTGTGATGTCCTCTGTGGTGTCAGTGTGATGCCCTCTGTGGTGTCAGTGTGACAGTGACTGGTGTGTACTAGAGACATGATGTCAGTGTGATGTCCTCTGTGGTGTCAGTGTGACAGTGACTGGTGTGTGCTAGAGACAGGATGTCAGTGTGATGTCCTCTGTGGTGTCAGTGTGACAGTGACTGGTGTGTACTAGAGACAGGATGTCAGTGTGATGTCCTCTGTGGTGTCAGTGTGACAGTGACTGGTGTGTACTAGAGACAGGATGTCAGTGTGATGTCCTCTGTGGTGTCAGTGTGACAGTGACTGGTGTGTGCTAGAGACAGGATGTCAGTGTGATGTCCTCTGTGGTGTCAGTGTGACAGTGACTGGTGTGTGCTAGGGACAGGATGTCAGTGTGATGCCCTCTGTTGTGTCAGTGTGACAGTGACTGGTGTGTGCTAGTGACAGGATGTCAGTGTGATGCCCTCTGTGGTGTCATTGTGACAGTGACTGGTGTGTGCTAGAGACAGGATGTCAGTGTGATGACCTCTGTGGTGTCAGTGTGACAGTAACTGGTGTATGCTAGAGACAGGATGTCAGTGTGGTGTCCTCTGTGGTGTCAGTGTGACAGTGACTGGTGTGTGCTAGAGACAGGATGTCAGTGTGATGTCCTCTGTGGTGTCAGTGTGACAGTGACTGGTGTGTGCTAGAGACAGGATGTCAGTGTGATGTCCTCTGTGGTGTCAGTGTGACAGTGACTGGTGTGTGCTTGAGACAGGATCTCAGTGGCACAGAGAGAGGGATGAGTGGGTACTGATTACTGGGCTTGATGGAGTGGTCAGTTGCTGAGAGAGATAAATGTATTCACTTTTCTGTTGGGGGTATATCAAAGATTTGGTCATGTCCATAAAGAACCTGGCCCGAGCTCAGCTCTTGGCAGCCCTGTTTATATCCTCCGAGGTGTCACTTAGGTCACTGTACTGCCGGATACAGTTGGGGGCTCCGGTATAATAGACAGGACATTATGGGTTTGATTCTAAGTCACAGCATAATGTATTTATCTGCACATGTTCTGCAGCCATTCCGTAGATCCTTCTTTAGTATAATGTAAAAATAGGATTTTAATTACATACCGGTAAATCCTTTTCTCATAGTCCGTAGAGGATGCTGGGGTCCACATTAGTACCATGGGGTATAGACGGGTCCACTAGGTACCATTGGCACTTTAAGAGTTTAATAGTGTGGGCTGGCTCCTCCTTCTATGCCCCTCCTACCAGACTCAGTCTAGAAACTGTGCCCAAGGAGACGGACAACTTCGAGAAAAGGATAATACACAGATAGTGGCGAGATTCATACCAGCTCACACAAACAAGGCAAACCAAGCTAACTAGCCTGAAAACTCAGCAACAGCTGAATAACATTACTGAACCAAGTAATAATGCAGTACTTAACTAAGAACAAAGCAGTACTCAACCAAGTAAATACTGCAGGATAATGAAGCACTGGGCGGGTGCCCAGCATCCTCTACGGACTACGAGAAAAGGATTTACCGGTAAGTAATTAAAATCCTATTTTCTCTTACGTCCTAGAGAATGCTGGGGTCCACATTAGTACCATGGGGATGTACCAAAGCTCCCAGAATGGGAGGGAGAGCGCAAAGGCTCCTGCAGAACTGCTTGACCAAACTTGAGGTCCTCAGAGGCCAAAGTATCGGACTTGTAGAACTTAGCAAACGTATTTGACCCAGACCAAGTAGCAGCTCGGCAAGGCTGCAAAGCCAAGACACACCGGGCAGCCGCCCAGGAAGAACCCACCTTACAAGTAGAGTGGGCCTTAACAGATTTTATACACGGCAATCCTGCCGTAGAATATGCATGCTGGATAGTGAACCTGATCCAGCAAGAAATCGTCTACTTAGAAGCAGGACACCCATTTTCTTGGGATCATAAAGGACAACAAAGAGTCCGATTTACTGTGACGAGCAGTCCTCTTCACATACTGTAGATCTACAAAGCCTCACAACATCCAAGGACTTTGATACAAGTGAGGAGTCAGTAGCCACTGGCACCACAATAGGTTGGTTGATATGAAAAGCCGACACGAATTTAGGAAGGAACTGTTGACGCGTCCTGAGCTCCGCTCTATCTTCATGGAAGAATAAATAGGGTTTTTTTACAAAACAAAGCCCCCAATTCCGACACACATGGCGCAGAAGCCAAGGCCAACAATGTGACAGACTTCCATGTGAGAAACTTGACCTCAGCCTCCTGTAAAGGCTCAAACCAATCCAATTGCAGGAAATGCAAAACCACGTCAAGATCCCAGGGTGACGTTGGTGCCACAAAGGGAGGCTGGATGTGCAGAACCCCTTTCAAAAAGGTCTGAACCTCAGGGAGGGCAGCCAATTGTTTCTGGAAGAAAATGGATATAGCCGAAATCTGGTGGGATGGTGGGAACTTTCTGCTCAGCGGTGTCAAAGTCAGAAAAATATCCCTATACACGCTGCCATATTTGCACCTCACACTGGTCCGCGCTGCGCATGCGTGCGCTTTCCCGTGATAGCGCATACCCGCTGTTGCGTGCACCCGCTCGCACTCGGTATGCGTATTTACGGTAAAGAGTATGTAGTCGTAGCGTGCGACCCAATCGTTACATATTTTCACAATTAATGTAGTTTATAGATCATGGTCCCTTTGATAGATTCTGAAAGTTTGGTTAATATAGAATGTCCCTGAACGGAGGAATCCCTCTTTGTATTGTACGAAGGGTCTAACAGGAGTCATACAGCAGTGTTTGGTACCCATCGGAAGAGTATTTAAATAGCAATATTCCGGTGTTGGTTTGAAGCGGATCAATCGCTCGTGCGAATAGTTATGAACATAAGAAGTTTATGTTCATTTACTATTATTTGTTCTTACTTAATCATGCGGCGGGAAACCTAGTTTCCCACCCACCTGAACAGTTGGAAACAGTCACAGCCCACCTGTATGAAACAACCTATGACCTTTTGTTTTAATGCGAAGCCGAATTCCTGTGTCCAATGGACGATAAGATTGTAGGGACCATTAGATTGCATTGTGTGTGGAGCATAAAAGACGGGCCTGTGGCATCCAGCTTACACTTCTCTTCAAACGGTTCTCATTGCTGATAATCGGGAAGCTGGATGTCCAGAGGCGCTTGCGATCGTTTCCCCTTGTGCGTAAGTTTTCTCCGTAATCATATTGTCTTACTGTGAGCCATCTCTCTCATCTTCTCTCTCTCTCTTCTCTCTCTCTCTCTCGTATATTCCTTTAAGTATATTGTATTGTATTATATTTTCTGTGCAGTTATCTGGTTAGTTGGTTTATGTTATACTGTAGTGTATGCTTTGTACTGTGATTCTTTTTGCAAGTAATAGTCATAATACATATAATAGGTTTCGGACCCTAAGCCAGGTATCTGTGTATTCTTTATAGTGTTAAGTATTCTCTGAGCGTCGGTGACGCTCAAGCAGCTTTGTAGGTAATCAGGTTACACAAGGTTGCACATACACTTTGTCTCTACACTAAGGTTTACTGTGTATTTCATTGCTAAAGGTATAGATATAAAGGTTTAACGTTGTGAGCGTCTGCATCGCTGGTGATCTCCTCGTGGTCCCGAGCGTACGCTACGCTATAGCTAATCATTACGTTAGTCAACAGCCAATAGTCTGCCTGCCTGTGATCACTTGGCCGTGAGTGAACGTGACGCCTGAGCGTCTCGATCACGGCTAAGCGATCGATACGCAACTTGCGTACCCTTACGGTACTTCTTACGTAGATAGCGTACAGTGTTCTTAGACCTCATAAAGGGTTATATATACGATAAATAATTCAGCTTTATCAATTGGCGGCTCGTCCTGTCCTTCACATATCTGCACTAGGTAGATCAGCAGACATTATCCCTCAGCAAAGGGCGGGAGGTTGTCTCGTAGTGCTGACGGGATAAGCGTCTGCTTCGCTTAGATAACGAGTGCTGAAGGAATCCGGGAACCGGAGGTAAGAACAAAACGCTAGTGTCTTTTTAAACTGTTTATTTTTCTTCTGTCTTGCGTATACACGCACGCATACATATATATCTGCATTTCTTTTTCATTTTCGTATATCACTATCCTGTCTGCCAGTTTTATAGTTGATAAAAGTGCTAAAAGAGATTTGCTGTTATTTCATAGTTTAAGAATAGAGGTAACATAGTTAAAGTGTAGACAAACACACAGTTTTGCCTGGGAGATAGGGCGAAGTCAGTGTGGTGTGTGGTAGATGATCAGGGATCATCTACATTGATAAAAGTATAAATTGTGTTACGGTGGATCTTTGCTTTGCGTACACGTGTCCCTAACAAAAAGACTTGTGTACGCAATCCAAAGGCAGACGCACGCAGCGTACATTACGCAACAGAGCGTCCGGTTACGCCCACGTAGCTCAAGTCACGATAAAGTTGATTTTTAACGCAACGTGATAAAAAACGCAAAGCGGTAAATAGCGCAACAGGCGATAAATAACGCAAGTCTATTTTTGGAAATCCGAAATTTAATTAACAGATCCTGCTCCTAATTGGTAACACAGCTGGGCTAAAGAAAAATTTCTGCGCAGAAATAGACATAGAAACAAAAGTGTACATGTGGTGAGTGAGTGTTTTCATACATTTATACAATTTGGAGGTTGAACCAAAAGAAATCACCGAGTACTCGTGAGGAACATACGTGTAAGTGACATGCACGGTGGCTAGGGAGGCATCCTTGGTTAAAACACAATATTTGAGCATTAGAGTATAGCGGACTAGTATAGAACAAGACCAGGAGGTCAGACCAGGAGGTCGTATAGAAACAAGACCAGGAGGTCATAGTAGACCAACAGGTCCAGGTACAGTAAACAAGGAAGTCCGCTATACAGTCCACAGGCACAACACCGAAAAGGGTTGGTGCAACACCCATATAGGCCATACAAGCTCGCTGAAGGAATTCGCAGCCGCAATTTTCGATTCCATTAGTCTTTCCGTACATAAGTTTAGTTGCTTGTGTGTCGAACGACTGTACCGCACGTAATTGTGTACAGTAGTTAGTAATCTGACCTAATACCATTAGAGTAAAGGGGTCACAAACGCTATTTGTACATTCTGACGTGATTTGTGTAATTTTTTATTTTTCAAGAAGGGAAGTTCGCTGGTCATTCAGGAACTATCTGACAGCCCCACCTTTACTGGAAAGAGTAAGTGTTCTTCGGATAACCCTCACATGTTCCAGTAAAACAAAGGTTTTTATAGGTGCCCTGTGTCGAGTGCGCCAGCACCATATCGGTGTGATCAGGTCGCATTGGTCGGCGTGGGCGAGCGAGTGAGGTGCTCGGTAAACTTCACCGCCTACCTATCGTGAATAATTTGGTTTTCTGTAAGGGTTCGCTGAAGACCCTGATATAGAGATCAGAGGTAGAGCAAGCAAACGCCTGCAGGTTATGGGGGCCAGTTGTTCAGGAAGGGGGCGATCAACCTCGGTTCGGGTTGACCCTGTAAACCGTCCAGTAGGATCGGCCAGGTATGTAATGTGTGAGAAATATGGAAGTCACACAGAGGTTTTATGTGATGAATGGGAGAGAATGACGGTACAAGACAGGGAGAAGTTCCCAAGAGTAGGTAGCTTCAGCCCAGAAGTGTTACAAAATTTAAGGAGGAGGATATGTCTCATAAAATCAACAAAGAGACGAATCCAGCATTATGATTATTTACAGTTGTGGCAACAGGAAGGTGAGATACAGAGAGGTTTGGCTCAGGCGGCAGGATCTGGCTCTAACAGAAAACTGATTGCCACAGCCCCGCCGCCACCATATATATCAGGAGAGAAGTTGATTGCGGAGAAAGACGCACTGGGGTGTAAAACACAATCACTTAGTAACTGTGTAAATGTTAATGATAATGTAAACACATTAACCCATGCAAGTATTAACCCGTGCAAGTTGTACCCTGTTTTGAACTTTCCTCAGGAGTGTGATCAAGAGGACGAAGCAGCAACAATTTCAGCGCTCTCTCTCGCGGCCACTATAGCAGAGACCACAGTAGGCACAGCTCTACCCACGAGATTAGCAAAGGCCCCTAGCGGAGGGATAGGTGAGGTCGTATCGACTGGTAAGTACGGCACCATGCATTATACTGAAACAATTTCACCACAAGCTGTAGAATCTACACAGAATGAGGTTGTTAGAGTTAACCCTGTTAGAGTAATAGCAGTTCCCAATGGGAAAACAGATGTATCAGGAGCCACTCCCATAAGGAACATTGCCATGTACAGCCCATTTTCCCGAATGGAATTAAGGACCATAGTGTCTGAATTCCCTGACCCTAGAAAAGATTTAGTTGCCAGTCAAAAATATATCACAGACTTAGGAAACACTTTAGAGCCCAATAATAAAGATTGGCAGATATTGCTAAGAGCTTGTTTACCCTCCAATGTCGACTCAGCTCAATTCTTAGCCGATTGTAGACTAGATCTGGATGTACCTCTTACAGATGTGTACAACAAAGATAACGTAAAAACGATAAACTTACAGTTAAAAGAGTATTTCCCAGCAGTTGTTAAGTGGAGCAAAATATTCTCCATTAAACAAAAGGAGTCAGAAACAGCTGCAGAATATTTTCACCGGGCACTATTAGAAATGGCAAAGTACACTGGTATAGAAGACATTAGGACCAATCCAAACCATCAAGAAGTAGCAGTATCTGTACTAATGGATGGTTTAAAGGAAACATTAAAGGCAAGGGTACAGACCACGCAACCATGTTGGCGAGGTCTGTCAGTGTCCACTTTGAGAGAGGCTGCTATTGATCACGACCGAAACATCACCAGACACAGGGAGTCGCAAAGTGATAAGCTAATGTCAGTAAGTATACAGGCTCTGACCACAAAGCAGCCTGCGTATGTACCACCAAACCCTGTGGGTAAGTCAACTGTGGTAACATGTTATTATTGTCACAAACAGGGACACTATGCACGAGACTGTAGATCGAGAAATATGCAAAAATCTTACCAACCCCCTAGACAACGACACGACACACGACATTGGGATCAGGGTCCACAGAGACGGAGTTATGAGCCACATACAGGGGAAACAAAAAGATATCCCCCGAACAGAGATTGGCATGCCTCTGGTAGTTCCCAGCTATCTCCCGCACAAGTAGTTGTTGCCAACGGGATTCAGGCAGGTCACCATACCCGATAGGGGTGTGGCCATACCTGTAATCTGCAGCCAGTAAAATTGATTGCCAATCTTGGAAGTGAACCCGAGATCGCAATTAATGTAGCTGGTAAAACTTTAAACTTTCTTGTAGACACAGGGGCGGCCAAGTCAGTGATAAATTCGACAGTGGGCATAAGAACCACTGGTAAGACAGTTCCAGCCATGGGAGTAACAGGAGTAGTCCAGCACTACCCTGTTAGCAAACCAGCCGAGATTACAATAGGGCCTTTGCATACCAAGCATTCCTTTTTGCTGGCTGCATCGGCACCAACCAATCTCCTGGGAAGAGACTTACTGTGTAAAATGGGGTGCGTCATTTATTGTACTCCTGAAGGTGTATTCTTGGACATACCTGAGAATCACGCTCAGGAAGTGCGAGACATGTTAGACTCCCCATCAAAATTAATGTCACATACCATTATGACAAATAGGAATCCATTCCAAATAGAAGAGATGACATCTCAAATACCAGAGTCACTTTGGACAAAAGACGGACAGGACACTGGATTAATGGCAAACGTAGCTCCAGTAGTTGTACGAGTAAAAGATGGTAGGATAGCTCCAAAAATCCCACAGTACCCTCTGAAGCCAGAGGTGGAGTTAGGAGTTTTCCCAGTGATCGAGCGCTTGCTACAACAGGGCATTCTGGTAAGAACGTCCAGCACAGCCAATAGTCCCATCTTCCCTGTTAAAAAGAGTGGGGGGAGGGGTTACAGGCTAGTGCAGGATCTAAGGGGGATTAACAAAATAGTTGAGAGTCAGTTCCCCGTAGTGCCAAATCCAGCTGTCATCCTAATGCAAATTCCTCCCACTGCCAAATTTTTCACTGTTATTGACCTCTGCTCCGCTTTCTTTTCGGTACCTCTGCATCCTGACAGCCAATATTTGTTTGCATTCACATACAGAGGAGTCCAATACACGTGGACTCGATTACCCCAAGGTTTCATAGATAGTCCAAGTATATTTTCTCAGGCTTTGCATGATTGTTTACAGTCTTTCCAACCAGAGAGTGGATCAGTATTGATACAGTATGTGGACGACTTACTGCTGTGTTCAGATTCACTGGAAGCCTCCCTGAAGGATACGAAACAGCTCCTGTTTCATCTTTCAGACACAGGACACAAGGTTTCCAAAGACAAGTTACAATTATGCCAAACTAAGGTAAAATATTTGGGACACTGTCTAACACAAGGACTGAGACACCTGACCGCTGATAGAATCCAAGCAATTAGAGACATGACTCTGCCACAAACCCAGCAACAGATCAGAACGTTTTTAGGAATGTGTGGGTATTGTCGTAATTGGATCCCAGGGTTTTCCATATTGGCGTTACCTTTGCAGGAAATGGTCTCCTCAAACAAACCTGATCGGATTTCGCATACAGACGAATCTGAGATGGCATTTGAGAGACTTAAACAGTGCCTAACGCAGGCACCAGCACTAGGTATGCCAGACTATGGGAAACCCTTTGAACTATACGGAACAGAGAGTGCTGGTTGCGCAGCAGGTGTACTAACCCAAAAACACGGTGATGCCAGCAGGCCAGTCGCATACTACAGCGCTCAGCTAGATACGGTAGCGCGATCCCTCCCCACATGTTTGCGAAGCGTTGCTGCGATAGCATTGCTAGTGACAAAAAGCGAAGATGTCGTGCTAGGCCACAACCTCACAATCCATACACCACATGCAGTATCAGCCTTATTGAATTCTGCCCAAACCAGACACGTCTCATCAGCGAGATTTACAAGATGGGAATTGGCACTAATGGCCCCCGTAAACATCACCATAAGGAGATGCAGTGCATTAAATCCTGCAACATATCTCCCAGGTGTGCCTGGTCAGGCACAAAGGGTGGAAGGTGAGAGTGATGGGGAAGGAGGATTTAATACAAAGGAAGACACACATGATTGTATGGAATATTTGACCCAAAATTTTACCGCAAGGCCTGACATCAGTGACAACCCATTGGAAGATGCAGAACTCACGTTCTACACGGACGGTAGTTGTCATAGACAGTCAGACTCGGGAGACTTGTGTACTGGATACGCAGTCGTAGATGACCAAGACACCATAGAAGCGGAACCGCTAGGCCCACCTCACTCAGCCCAGGTTGCTGAACTGGTCGCCCTAACCAGAGCATGTGAATTGGCTAAGGGTAAGTCAGCCAATATCTACACCGATTCTAGATACGCATTCGGGGTAGTCCATGATTTCGGAGCCCTATGGCGCCTCAGAAATTTCATGACGGCAGCTGGTACACCGGTAGCGCATGCAGCTCACATAAAAAGGCTTCTAACAGCGATACAGGAACCCGGCAGAGTGGCTGTTATCAAGTGTAAAGCACATACATATAGTCAAGACCCAGTATCACTTGGTAACAGCCGAGCAGACGAAGCTGCTAAGTTAGCAGCTGCTATCCCCATACAAACAGACACCACACAACTGATGGTATTCAATACCATCAACACACAGAAGTTGTGTGAAATGCAAAATTTGTGTTCCACACAGGAAAGAGCGGTCTGGAAGGCAAAGGGATATGGCCAGGAGTCCTCAGGGCTCTGGACGGATGGACATGGTAAACCAGTGGCCCCCAGGGCATATCTTCCATGTCTGGCTGAGGCAGCTCACGGGCTGACTCATCTAGGCAAGGAGGGGATGTGCAAATTGGTAAGAGCATACTGGTGCGCCCCAGGATTCTCCTCTCATGCGAGTAAAAGAGCAATGTCCTGCCTTACTTGTTTGAGAAAGAATATTGGAAAGGCAATACCTACAGAACCATCCCATATCCCACCTGCCGGCGGCCCTTTCCAGGTAATACAGATTGACTTCATACAATTACCCCCTTGTCGGAATTTGAAATATGTACTTGTCTGTATAGATGTTTTCTCGAATTGGGTCGAAGCATTTCCGGCGGCTACAAATACCGCTATGTTTACAGCTAAGAAAATTGTGCAGGAATTTGTATGTAGATATGGTATCCCTAGAATAATCGAAAGTGATAGGGGTACCCATTTTACAGGTGATGTCTTTCAAGGAATGTGTAAGTTGATGGGAATTGATAGCAAGCTGCACACTCCGTACCGTCCACAGGCGAGTGCGAAGGTCGAAAGAGTGAACAGCACTATTAAAAATAAATTGAGTAAAGTGATGGCAGAGACAGGATTGACATGGCCAGAAGCTTTACCTATTGTTTTGTATAGCATCAGAACCACTCCCAGGTCCCCTCTCAATCTGTCCCCCTTTGAAATCTTGTTTGGTCGACAACCGCATGTCATGATTAACCCTCAGGATGATTTGAAATGTAACAATGAAGTAACTGTGAAGTACTTGATTAACATGAGTAAACAGTTAAGGAATCAAAATGATAATCTGAAGTTGGTGATTCCCGATTTACCAAACAGTAATTGTCATGACATTGAACCCGGGGATTATGTAATGATACGAAATTTTCTACGCTCAGGTTGCCTTATTGACAGATGGGAAGAACCATACCAGGTCTTACTGACTAGCACTACAGCATTAAAGGTTGCTGAGAGAGAGACTTGGGTCCATTCATCCCACTGCAAGAAGGTTGCTGATCCAGAGAAGTCCCGTGATAAGGAACAGACGGTAGAGGTTGTATCACTGGAGTGTCTGTTCCAGGAGGACTGAGGCGGCACCTGAGCCTTGAAGACCGAAAGCAGTTGTCGACTCCCCAATCCCTTTTTATTGTTTTTCCCCACTTCCCATCCCCTCTCCCTTGAAATTTCTTTTTCCCCCTTCTCATTCTTCTCCATTTCCTCCTCAAAGATGGACTTGCCCCAAGAGACTGTGATCCGGATTTTTCTGTTGACCATGATGTTGACCAGAGCAGTCTGTTCCGGCGAGAGTACCATGGAGGTCGAGGGAGGTTCTGGAATGGGTTCCGATTATGATGATGGAGGCGTAGCTTTCCAAGATCAACCTAACCAACAAGCAAAGGCGAGTATCAGAAAACGATCCGATAGCATTGATCATAGAAGAAATTGTGACGGATTGTTAGCTGAAGAAAACTGTATCTGTAGGCTTTGTAACAATGTCATTGAGGATGGGTGCATAAAGAAATGCCAATCCAGTTTTAATATCCATATGGACCGGCATCCATTGAGTGACTATCACTCCTTAGTGGGTAATGTGTTAAACAAAACAGATTGTTGGGTATGCTCTCAAGTACCTCAGGGTCATAGCAAATCAGGGCTAGTACCATTTCCTTTAACGATAGGGGAGGTACTTGAGTTAAATGGTGGGAGACCGGTGGACCGGAGGTTTAATATCTCCAGCCCTCCTAGTTTGAAGCTCCACCAATACCACGTGGATAGGTCCCTATTATGTTTTAACATCTCCAATCCCAGAAAGCCGGGAAATTGGGAAGTGTCATGGAGTGACCACACCATGACCTTTTCACACAGAGCAGATAGAATGCCTACAGATACAGAGCTTGTACGCCACATAGCCAGTAGAGGAAAATCTTTCAGGTATAGATATACCTTAGGAAATAGGATTACTAGAGTTGGAGAAGTATCACCAGGATACTGTGCACATATCGTACAGCCTGATACGTGTATTAAGCAGATGGAAGAATTAGGATCAGGAGATTTCACCTGGAAGGTGTGTAATATGGTCATGTCTTTCTCCGTCCCATATGTTCTCCCCGATGATGCATATTTCATATGCGGGAGAAAGGCGTACAAGTGGCTTGCCCCAAACTCTGAAGGATTGTGTTATATTGGAAAAGTATTGCCTGAAGTAATGACTGTAACACATGACAAAATGAAAGACATACACCGTGGTGCCCAAGCTCCTTATACTCACACTCATTACGAGCACCTCGTTAAAAGACAACTGTCAGAAAGGTTAGAGCATCCGGCCTCTGATCTGATCCATGAATCCACCGGGATTCAGGTTCTGGTGGCGTTAGATTTCACTCGCACCGCTCGAGGAGTGATGAATTATAGATACATTTCCGCACTCGCCAATTTGTTAGATAATATCACTGAAATGTATGATGACACGTTTAGATACACTGGAAGAGAACTTCAAGCCTATAAAACAGAACTGGTACAGCATAGAATGGTTCTTAATTACCTCACAGCAGTGACAGGCGGATATTGTGTTACATTGGCAACACAGTACGGCGTGAAGTGTTGCACGTATATCACGAATAGCACCGAGGATCCGGTAGAGGTCATAGACCAAAAGATGGACGATATTCTCCAATTAAAGTGGGAATTTCGCCGAAAACACAATCTCACTCTTGCTGCTGTAGGTAATGAGCTGACTGGTTGGGTGTCATGGTTGAACCCGCAAAATTGGTTCTCCGGTTTGGGAGACTGGGCTCAAGGAGTCATAATGGATGTTGGAAAGTTTCTACTATGTATCTTAGGTGTTGTTATATCGATTGGATTGATATTTAGATGCGGGCAGGCTTTAATGAGGTGCAAACAAAGTACCAGAGTGATGAGTTTGAGGAGTGAGGAAACTGTAATTAACCTGGATTTGATTTACGACCCAAAGATAGAAACAATGATGTGATGAAAATGCGATTATACGGTCCGTTTCTTTCACCTGTTTTTCTGCTTTTCTCCAAGATAAAAAGACCCCCTTGGACGAGGAAGTTGACGAGACGCTATACATACAACGGATTGACCAAAGAAAAAGTTTTGACCACTTGAGAAACGGACATTTGATGAACTTTGCCATGGATCCCCAGTTTCCCTAGAATTCTTAAACTTACGCTAGCCCAACATTTTTTGTAAATCTGATGGCATTGACAAAGCTTATTGCTCACGCCTAATGAGCAAAACAGCGCAAAGAAGACGACTTTCAACTGATACCGAACAAAACTTCGACCGACAGATGTACATTAACCTGACATAGAATACCACTGCATTTTCCATAAGTGTTCTTTATCTTCATCTCTACAACCCTCAGGTAATGACACACATAGTCGATAGGGAATATAAGCACAGATATCAGCAACCACATACCTCCCCCATTCATGTATCATCAACTAAAATGTGCTTCCCCATTTTGTTACAACTGAAAGCCGAAATGAGCTCGGTAGAGTTTGACAGCCCATCCACAGACCCTTAATACGAGATAAGAAGGAATTCAAATGTATACTTCGCAATACCTCGAAGCTTGATTTACAACACGTACGGCACGATGATACATGACCCCCCAAACATGGACTCATACACACATGCTTCTACTATCTCACTAGGTCATACCCTCTTCTCACCTACTCCTCTCTCCTCCCCTACCCAACCATGGAAATGAATTAACCCCTGACATATATTTTTCTCCTTTTGAAATGTTTTAGAAGGTGGCAGTTATTATTGACTGCCAAAGGGTGGACTGTCAAAGTCAGAAAAATATCCCTATACACGCTGCCATATTTGCACCTCACACTGGTCCGCGCTGCGCATGCGTGCGCTTTCCCGTGATAGCGCATACCCGCTGTTGCGTGCACCCGCTCGCACTCGGTATGCGTATTTACGGTAAAGAGTATGTAGTCGTAGCGTGCGACCCAATCGTTACATATTTTCACAATTAATGTAGTTTATAGATCATGGTCCCTTTGATAGATTCTGAAAGTTTGGTTAATATAGAATGTCCCTGAACGGAGGAATCCCTCTTTGTATTGTACGAAGGGTCTAACAGGAGTCATACAGCAGTGTTTGGTACCCATCGGAAGAGTATTTAAATAGCAATATTCCGGTGTTGGTTTGAAGCGGATCAATCGCTCGTGCGAATAGTTATGAACATAAGAAGTTTATGTTCATTTACTATTATTTGTTCTTACTTAATCATGCGGCGGGAAACCTAGTTTCCCACCCACCTGAACAGTTGGAAACAGTCACAGCCCACCTGTATGAAACAACCTATGACCTTTTGTTTTAATGCGAAGCCGAATTCCTGTGTCCAATGGACGATAAGATTGTAGGGACCATTAGATTGCATTGTGTGTGGAGCATAAAAGACGGGCCTGTGGCATCCAGCTTACACTTCTCTTCAAACGGTTCTCATTGCTGATAATCGGGAAGCTGGATGTCCAGAGGCGCTTGCGATCGTTTCCCCTTGTGCGTAAGTTTTCTCCGTAATCATATTGTCTTACTGTGAGCCATCTCTCTCATCTTCTCTCTCTCTCTTCTCTCTCTCTCTCGTATATTCCTTTAAGTATATTGTATTGTATTATATTTTCTGTGCAGTTATCTGGTTAGTTGGTTTATGTTATACTGTAGTGTATGCTTTGTACTGTGATTCTTTTTGCAAGTAATAGTCATAATACATATAATAGGTTTCGGACCCTAAGCCAGGTATCTGTGTATTCTTTATAGTGTTAAGTATTCTCTGAGCGTCGGTGACGCTCAAGCAGCTTTGTAGGTAATCAGGTTACACAAGGTTGCACATACACTTTGTCTCTACACTAAGGTTTACTGTGTATTTCATTGCTAAAGGTATAGATATAAAGGTTTAACGTTGTGAGCGTCTGCATCGCTGGTGATCTCCTCGTGGTCCCGAGCGTACGCTACGCTATAGCTAATCATTACGTTAGTCAACAGCCAATAGTCTGCCTGCCTGTGATCACTTGGCCGTGAGTGAACGTGACGCCTGAGCGTCTCGATCACGGCTAAGCGATCGATACGCAACTTGCGTACCCTTACGGTACTTCTTACGTAGATAGCGTACAGTGTTCTTAGACCTCATAAAGGGTTATATATACGATAAATAATTCAGCTTTATCAGCGGTGACGTCACTTTAGGTCAACCGCAGGGCAGAAAGTTCCCACCATTGGTTACAATGGAGCGCATAGGCGCTACATTGTAACACTGCCGTGTGCCGCCTGTCACTCAGTACAGGAGCACACAGCCGATCAGGAGAGTGCTACAACGTGGCGCTCCCTGATTGGCTGAAGAAACCCACTTAGACAGAAGTCAGAGTGGGTTTCTGGCATTCAGGGAAAGGAGTCCCATGTGAAAACATGGGGCCCCTTTCAGTTCGTGGCTCGGGTATCCGTTTTGTTATTTTATTCAAGTACCTGGATTACAAATGGTTGCCCCGAGGACCCTGGGACCCTGGATCTGGTGAGTAGAATTTATTCAACAGGTACCCCTTTGATTCTACTGGAGAAGAGGACCGACCTGCGTGTGAACATAAGGTAAGTATGTATGTATGTTTGTGTGCATGTATGTAATAAATCTTTACTTTCAGGGTGTGTGTGTCTTGTCTTTTTTTGGGTATTTTTTTAGTAGTAGTACTACAGGTACCAGCGGGCCCGTTTTTCCGCCGCATGCTGGTACTTGTGGTTCTCCAAGTACCAGCATGCGGGGGAGGCTTGCTGGGCCTTGTAGTACTGCTACTAAAAACAATATCTTTTCATTTTCAAAAAGGCTATCAGCCCCCCATCCGCAGCCCACTGGATGGGGGGGACAGCCTCGGGCTTCACCCCTGGCCCTTGGGTGGCTGGGGGGGGGGCCCCTTGATTGAAGGAGTCCCCACTCCCCCAGGGTACCCCGGCCAGGGGTGACTAGTTGGATTTTTGATGCCACGGCCGCAGGGCACTATATAAAAGTGACCCCTGGCTGTGGCATTATCTGTCCAGCTAGTGGAGCCCGGTGCTGGTTTTAAAAATACGGGGGACCCCTACTCTTTTTGTCCCCCGTATTTTTGGAACCAGGACCAGGCGCAGAGCCCGATGCTGGTTGCTTAAATATGGGGGAACCCCTGTCATTTTTTTCCCCATATTTCTGCAACCAGGATCGGCTCAAAGAGCCCGAGGCTGGTTATGCTTAGGAGGGGGGACCCCACGCAATTTTTATTTTAGATTTTACAGTGTTTAATTTAAAAAAAAAAAAAAATGAACCCCAGCACGGATCACACAGATCCGGCCGAGATTCATTGTAAAAAAGTCGGCAGTGTTTTGCTAATCACTGCCGCAAAAATAAAAATAAAAACACGAATGACATCGACATCGGAACAAAAGAAAAACCCGAATACGACAGCTTAGTAAATTAGTCGTAATAAATGCAAAAAGTTGCAGTTTTACACTTTCGATGTCATTCGTGATTGAACTTTGACCTGAAACGGGAAAATACGAATCTTAGTAAATTTACCCCACTGACTTGAACACCCACGGTGTCACAAGGACATCCACCGCCACTGCTTGTGGGTCTCTCGACCTGGAACAGTACCTCCGAAGTTTCTTGTTGAGACGCGAGGCCATCATGTCTACATGAAGTACGCCCCTGCAAGCACCTCCGGATGGAGGCCCCATTCTCCTGGATGGAGATCGTGCCTGCTGAGGAAGTCTGCTTCCCAGTTGTCCACTTCCGGAATAAAGATTGCTGACAGCGCCACCACATGCTTTTCTGCCCAGAGGAGGATTTTTGTCACCTCTGACATTTCAGCTCTGCTCTTCGTTCCGCCCTGTCGGTTTATGTAGGCCACTGTCGTTACATTGTCCGACTGCACCTGAATGGCCTGATCTTGCAGAAGGTATGCTGCTTGAAGAAGACCATTGTACACGGCTCTTAGCTCCAGGATGTTTATTGGAAGAAGGGATTCCTGAATCGACCACCTTCCTTGGAAGGTTTCCCCTTGGGTGACTGCTCCCCAACCTCTGAGACTTGCATCCTAGGTTAGAAGGATTGAGTTCTGAACCCCCGAACCTGCGTCCCCCCAGAAGGTGAGGCTGTCGCAGCCACCAGAGGAGTGAAATCCTTGCTTTTGGCGACAGCCATATCCTCTAGTGCATGTGTAGGTGAGATCCCGACCACTGGTCTAGAATATCCAGGTGGAATGTCCGAGCATGAAATCTTCCATACTGTAGAGCCTCATAAGAGGCAACCATCTTCCCCAGAAGGCGAATGCACTGATGAACCGATACCCGGGCAGGCTTCAAGACATCCCGGACCATTGACTGTATCACCAACGCTTTCTCCACCGGTAGAAACACCCTCTGCACCTCCGTGTCGAGGACCATCCCCAGGAAAGACAATCTCCTTGTCAGCTCCAAACGTGACTTTGGAAGGTTCAGGATCCAACTGTACTCCCTGAGCAGATGAGTCGTGAGAGCAATGGACTGTAACAACTTCTCCCTGGACGATGCCTTTATCGGCAGATCATCCAGATATGTAATTATGTTCACTCCCTGTCTGCGGTGGAGATCCATCATCTCTGCCATCACCTTGGTGAAGACCCTCGGTGCCGTGGAGAGACCGAATGGCAGTGCCTGGAATTGATAGTGATTGTCTAACAGTGCAAACCTGATATAAGCCTGATGCGATGGCCAAATGGGAATATGGAGGTACGCATCCTTGATATCTAGGGACACCAGAAACTCCCCCTCCTCCAGACCTGAGATCACTGCACTCAGAGACTCCATTTTGAATTTGAACTCCCTTAGATAAGGGTTTAACGATTTCAACTTCAAAATTGGCCTGACCGAACCATCAGGTTTCGGTACCAAGAAAAGGTTTGAATAGTAACCCTTGTTTTGAAGATGAGGTGGAACTGGAACAATGACCTCTGACTTTTCAAATTTTTGGATGGCTTCCTGCAGGATAGCCCTGTCTGTCAGTAAAGCTGGCAAGCCTGATTTGAAGAATCGGTGAGGCGGGAGATCTTGAAACTTCAGTCTGTACCCCTGGGACACAATATCCAGGGATCCAGGCCGGATGACACCCAGACGTGGCTGAAACGTCTGAGTCTTGTTCCCACCTGACCGACCTCCAGGCTGTGCGGTCCACCGTCATGCTGAGGATTTTGACGTACCAGAAGCAGGCTTCTGGTCCTGGAAACCTGCAGGTGCAGGTTTTTTGGGTTTTGCACGACCTTCTCTAAAGAAGGTGGTAGGAGGCTTGGACCTTTTTGTCTTAGCGGCCCGAAATGACTGCGATGCAGATGAAGAAAAGGGTTTCTTCGTAGAAGGCGGAGCTGAGGGAAGAAAAGGTGACTTACCCGCGGTTGCCATGGAAATCCACGCATCCAACGCTTCCCCAAATAGAGCCTGACCTGTGTTGGGTAGGTTCTCTACGCTTCTCCTGGATTCCGCGTCTGCATACCATTGGCGTAGCCAGAGTCCCCTGCGAGCTGAGATGGACATGGAAGATATCATTGCATTCAGCTTACCCAGATCCTTCATGGATTCCACCATGAACCCCGCAGAATCCTGTATGTTGCGTAAAAACAGTTCAATGTCACTTCTATCCATTGTATCTAAGCCCTCTAGTATCGTGCCTCACCACTTTACTATAGCTTTAGAGATCCACGCACAGGCAATAGTAGGCCTTAACGCCACCCCTGAAGCAGTGTATATGGATTTGAGCGTAGTGTTAATCTTACGATCAGCCGGTTCATTTAACGCGGTAGAACCCGGGACAGGAAAAACCACCTTTTTTGACAGCCTGGAGATAGATGCGTCAACTATGGGTGGGGTCTCCCAACTTTTCCCATCCTCCTCAGGGAAGGGAAAAGCAACCAGAACCCTTTTGGGATCTGGAATTTCTTCTCTGGGTTTTCCCAGGATTTAACAAATATAGCATTTAATTCTTTGGATGCAGGGAAGGTTAGCGAGGCTTTCTTATTTTCTGTGAAGTAAGCCTACTCAACCTGCACAGGTGGTGCGTCAGTAATGTTTAACACATCTCTAATGGCTTCAATCATGAGCTGCACCCCCTTTGCAAGGGATGCCACTCCCCTCAGCACATCCCCATCACCGTCTGCCGTGTCAGAGTCGGTATCCGTGTCATCTTGCATAATCTGGGCAAGTGCACTTTTCTGTGGGTATACGCTAGGGCAGTGATGGCTAACCTTGACACTCCAGCTGTTGTTGAACTACACATCACAGCATGCCCTGCTACAGTCATGCTGGGATGTGTAGTTCAACAACATCTGGAGTGTTAAGGTTAGCCATCACTGCACTAGGGAATTTAGAAGGAGCAGGAATGGAACCTGACCAAACTGCCATAGACTTCTTTAAAACCTGAGTTTCAATTTCAGTATGGACTACCCTAGTAGAGATCTGAGAGATCATACCCTTAATAGAAATTGTCACACGCCAGACGCGGCGTTCGCCGCGCTTACTCCTGCGTGCCTGCTGGTCAGTGTTGCGGCCTCCACCTTCGGTGGGCCACGGGCTCCGGCATCTGGCTGGCGCAGCTCCCTGCGGTTCTCCAGGACAAGGGCGCCGCCATGACACCCGGCATCACGTGGGCGGGGGGCATGTGATGCCATCAGACTGTTCCGCCAATCCAGCGGTGGCGGGAGATTCAAAGTCAGACGCCGGACAGAGCCTCGGCGCCTGAGTATCGTCTTTTCCGAAGTGGATGCCAGTGCTCTTGTTCCCGGCGAGAATCTCTGAAGTTGTACTCCAGTGTCTTTGGCACTTACAGGTGCCAGTTCGCTGCACAGGCTCCAGCGTTCCCAGCGGCTGGTGTGCCTCTCTGCGGTCCAGTCACCAGAGCACCTAGGAATCAGCGTGGGCTGCGGGCCCTAATCACCATTCTCAAGTTCTGCGAATCATCAGCGTCTTAAACCACTGCACTTAAGTTTTCAAATCATCAGCGTCTCAGTCACCGTTCACAAGTTTTCAAATCATCAGCGTCTCAGTCACCGTTCACAAGTTCTGCAAATCATCAGCGTCTCAGTCACCGTTCTCAAGTCTACTAATCATCAGCGTCTCAGTCACCGTTCTCAAGTCTTCAAATCATCAGCGTCTCAGTCACCGTTCTCAAGTTCTGCAAATCATCAGCGTCTCAGTCACCGTTCACAAGTTCTGCAAATCATCAGCGTCTCAGTCACCGTTCTCAAGTCTACTAATCATCAGCGTCTCAGTCACCGTTTTCAAGTTCTACAAATCATCAGCGTTTTAAACCACTGCACTTAAGTTCTACTAATCATCAGCGTCTCAGTCACCGTTCACAAGTTCTGCAAATCATCAGCGTCTTAAACCACTGCACTTAAGCTCCTCAAATCACCAGCATCCTAGTCTCCGTCCACAAGTTCTTCAAGTCATCTGTGTCCTTTAACCAACGTTACAAGTTCTTCAGTCACCAGTATCTTTAACATTGCTCACTAACTCTTCAATGGGCCTGGACATTCCCTCATAAGTTCCCTTTATGCTATATGACTTTGAGTTGTTCTTTTCCTGCAATAAAGCTCTTCAATATTTCACCAAACCTCACTGTCAGAGTCCTGTATGAGGAAATCCTATATCAGGTCACCTCTGTTTCGGCCCAGTTGTGGTTCCTCTTCCCAACCATCGGAAGAATCCCTGAGTTCACAACACCCCCAATCTAGGTCAGTGACAGTATACTCAGGCCACATGGACCCGGGGAATCGGAACCCAGAGGCAGGCACCATGCAGGACCTGGTTTCTCGAGTACAGAGTCAGGAAGCAGCACAGAATCAGGTGATGCATTATCTCCAGGAATTATCTGTCCGGCTGGATCAAATCCAGACTTCTCGGGCTTCAGTGGTTACAGCTCCAGTTCCAGTATGCGCTCCAGTGGTTGTCTCTAGTAATGTTCCGTCCATGTCCGGAACCAGGTCACGCCTTCAGCTTCCTACTCCTCCTCATTATAACGGGGACCCAAAGAATTGCCGTGGTTTCCTCAATCAGTGTGAGGTACATTTCGAACTCCTTTCACATAACTTCCCTACTGATCAGTCTAAAGTGGCATACATTATCTCTTTGCTTGAGGGTTCAGCGTTGGAGTGGGTGTCACCGTTATGGGAGCGATCAGATCCTTTGGTTTCTAGTTATACCAACTTCATCACGTCATTCCGAAGGATCTTCGATGAGCCCGGTAGGACGACAGCTGCCTCTGCTGACTTGCTCCATGTTCGACAAGGCTCTCGTTCAGTGGGACAGTATGTGATTCATTTTCAAACCATAGCTTCAGAACTGTGCTGGAATAATGATGCCCTTCGGGCTGCTTTTTGGAATGGGCTCTCGGATCGTTTAAAGGACGAGTTGATCACTAGAGATCTGCCAGATTCCTTGGAACAGTTGATCTCACTCTGTGTAAAGGTGGATATTCGCATGCGGGAACGAGTTAGTGAACGTAGTCGGTCAGATCGGTCAAGATACCGATCTCTTCCATCTAAGCAAACAGTTTTTTCCCAGTCCAGACGAACCCATGCAGATTAATCGGTCTCGGCTGTCCCCAGAAGAGCGTCAGCGTCGTCGGGAAGGTAGACTCTGCCTCTACTGTGGAGCTGCAGATCATTTTCTCAAGTCTTGCAAGTCACGTCCGGGAAACGGGCAGTCCTAGCTTGTTCTGGAGAAGTCGAGCTAGGGGTTTCTTCTCAATCTTCTCCGGCAGTGGACTATTTACTCTCCGTGTCTTTGTTTTCTGAGTCAGTAGTCAAAACCGTTAAGGCACTGTTGGACTCAGGGGCTGCGGGGAATTTTATTTCCCTTTCCTGTGCCCGGAATCTGGGCAAACAGTTACGGTCGGTCGAACGACCTATTACGATAACTGCTATTAATGGTACCCAAATTTCCAATGGTCTGATTTCAAGTTGTACAATGCCAATCAAGCTGCAAGTGGGAGCTTTGCACCAAGAACATTTGGAGTTCCTTGTGATTCAGGAGATGCCTCACGATCTTGTTCTTGGTCTTCCTTGGCTCAAGCTTCACAACCCTCTTGTCGACTGGAGGTCGACACAGATAATTTCTTGGAGTCCATTTTGTCATTCAAATTGTCTCACTCCTGTCTACCCGCTCCGTGTATCTTCCAAGACGGATGAAGGGCTTATTCCAGAGGCTTACCGGGAGTTTTCAGATGTGTTCTCGGAACAGGCGGCCGATCAGTATAGACCCTGGGACTGTCCTATTGAGCTCATTCCGGGGAGAATGCCACCTCGGGGTCGCACTTATCCTTTATCAGTACCCTAGACTCAAGCCATGTCAGAATATATCAAGTCTAATCTACAGAAGGGATTCATCCGCCCCTCTACTTCCCCGGCGGGAGCAGGTCTCTTTTTTGTGAAGAAAAAGGACGGAGGCCTGAGGCCATGTATCGACTATTGTGGTCTAAATGATGTCACCATTAAGAATAAGTATCCTTTGCCGCTCATCACGGAGCTTTTTGATAGAGTTCTCGGAGCCCGAGTCTTCACCAAGCTCGATTTAAGGGGAGCTTATAATTTTATACGTATCCGACAAGGGGACGAATGGAAGACGGCCTTCAATACTAGGGACGGGCATTATGAGTATATGGTAATGCCGTTCGACCTTAGCAACGCCCCCGCCGTCTTCCAGGGATTCATTAATGAAATCTTTCGGGATATGTTATACCTGAATGTAGTGGTATATTTGGATGACATTCTGATATTTTCTAAGAATCTCACTGAGCACAGAGTTCAAGTTAAAGAGGTACTTCTTCGATTGCGAGAAAACCATCTATACAGCAAGATTTCCAAGTGTACCTTTGAGGTCCCCTCTATTCCATTTTTGGGTTACATCATTTCGGGCACGGAACTGCGTATGGATCCGGAGAAACTCTCTGCCATTCGGGACTGGACTCAGCCTCTTTCCTTAAAAGCGGTGAAACGATTTCTGGGGTTCGCAAATTACTACCAGAAATTCATAAGGGGTTTCTCTACCACTGTGGCGCCTATTACTGCCCTAACCAGGAAGGGGGCTGACCCAAGCCATTGGTCTCTGAAGCTGTAGCAGCATTCGCTCAGTTAAAGGCAGCCTTTATGACCGCTCCGGTACTTCAGCAACCAGACTTTTTAAAACCATTCTTTTTGGAGGTTGATGCTTCTACGGTAGGCATTGGTGCCGTACTTTCGCAGTACGCTTCAGATGGGAAGTTACATCCATGTGGTTTCCATTCTCGCAAGTTCTCTCCTGCTGAACTAAATTACACCATTGGAGACAAGGAACTTTTGGCAATAAAATCTGCCTTGGAAGAATGGAGATATCTTTTGGAAGGTGCTAAACACATAATTACGATTATCACTGATCACAAGAATTTGCTGTATCTCAAGACGGCCCAGTGCTTGAATCCCCGTCAAGCTAGATGGGCGCTCTTCTTTGCCCGATTTTCGTTTGTCATTAAGTACCGGGCTGGAACTTTTAACACCAAGGTTGATGCCCTATCCCGTTCCTTAACGGCTTCGGATGAGGAGAATTCCGTTGAGAAGGCTTTGATTCTCAGTCCAGTTTCTATTTCAGCGGCTCCCACTGCGTTGGGTCCTCCTCCTGGAAGAATGTCTGTGCCAGCTAAATTTCGACCAAGATTGTTGCAGTGGGCTCACATTTCCAAGTTTTCTGGTCATCCTGGAGTTCAAAAGATGTGGGAATTTCTACGAAGATCTTACTGGTGGGACACTATGAAGAAGGATGTTCAAGGTTATGTCAACTCTTGTCCTCAATGTGCTCAGCACAAAACTCTTTGTCTGCCTCCTGCGGGGTTGCTGCACCCATTGTCCATTCCTAAAAGGCCTTGGACCCATATCTCTATGGACTTTGTTACTGAACTGCCTCTCTCTAAGGGTCATAACACCGTCTGGGTAATTATTGACCGTTTCTCCAAGATGGCACATTTTGTTCCGTTGACCGGGTTACCATCAGCTTCTAAGTTGGCTTTGTTATTTATCCGGGAACACTTCCGCCTGCACGGGTTAGCTCTGGAAATAGTCTCTGACCGAGGGGTACAATTTACTGCAAGATTCTGGAGAGCCCTTTGTACGGCCTTCCAAATAAAACTCAAGTTTTCATCTGCTTACCATCTGCAAACTAATGGGCAAACTGAACGCGTCAATCAAGATTT
This sequence comes from Pseudophryne corroboree, assembly GCF_028390025.1. NCBI lineage: Eukaryota > Metazoa > Chordata > Amphibia > Anura > Myobatrachidae > Pseudophryne > Pseudophryne corroboree. Next base: position 1,170,860,901 of record NC_086444.1, read on the forward strand.
AGAGACTTTTCTCCGTGTTTATCTCTCCCCCTCGCAAGATAATTGGGTGGAGCTGTTGCCTTGGGCCGAGTTTGCCCATAATCATCTATACCACTCTTCAACTGGTGAGTCTCCATTTTTTATTAATTATGGATTTCATCCCCAAGTTCCAGAATTACCCATTTGTCCCCCGGAAGAAGTTCCTGCTGCAGCCTCTACTCTCCGGCACTTCAGTCAAATCTGGAGTCGAGTTCATGCTAACCTCAAGAGAGTCTCTGGCCGCTATAAGTTCTTTGCGGATAGGAAGCGACGGGCAGCTCCTCAATACAAAGTTGGTGACAGGGTATGGCTCTCTACCCGCAATCTCCGTTTAAAGGTGCCCACTATGAAGTTCGCTCCGAGGTTCATTGGTCCTTACCCCGTGTTACAAGTCCTGAATCCAGTTGTTTGCAAATTGGGATTGCCTTCCCATCTCCGGATACCAAACTCCTTTTATGTTTCCCTTCTTCGCCCTCTTGTTTTGAACCGATTTCATTCCAAGTCCCCAAGGCCAACCTCTGCAGAGGCTGAAGATGGTACAGACTTTGAAATCAAAGCTATTCTTGACTCTCGCTATATTCACAAGAATCTACAGTATTTGGTGGAATGGAAAGGTTTTGGCCCCAAGGAAAGGAGCTGGGTCAAGGCTACTGAAGTTACGGCACCCCGACTGGTGCGGATCTTCCATTCCAGACATCCAACAAAACCTGGAAAGTGTCCAGGGGCCACTCCTGGAGGAGGGGGTACTGTCACACGCCAGAGGTGGCGTTCGCCGCGCTTACCCCTGCGTGCCTGCTGGTCAGTGTTGCGGCCTCCGCCTTCGGTGGGCCACGGGCTCCAGCATCTGGCTGGCGCAGCTCCCGGCGGTTCTCCAGGGCAAGGGCGCCGCCATGACACCCGGCATCACGTGGGCGGGGGGCAGGTGATGTCATTAGACTGTTCCGCCAATCCGGCGGTGGCGGGAGATTCAAAGTCAGACGCCGGACATAGCCTCGGTGCCTGAGTATCATCTTTTCCGAAGTGGATGCCAGTGCTCTTGTTCCCGGCGAGAATCTCTGAAGTTGTACTCCAGTGTCTTCGGCACTTCCAGGTGCCAGTTCGCTGCACAGGCTCCAGCGTTCCCAGCGGCTGGTGTGCCTCTCTGCGGTCCAGTCACCAGTGCACCTAGGAATCAGCGTGGGCTGTGGGCCCTAATCACCGTTCTCAAGTTCTGCGAATCATCAGCGTCTTAAACCACTGCACTTAAGTTTTCAAATCATCAGCGTCTCAGTCACCGTTCTCAAGTCTACTAATCATCAGCGTCTCAGTCACCGTTCTCAAGTCTACTAATCATCAGCGTCTCAGTCACCGTTCTGAAGTCTTCAAATCATCAGCGTCTCAGTCACCGTTCACAAGTTCTGCAAATCATCAGCGTCTCAGTCACCGTTCTCAAGTCTACTAATCATCAGTGTCTCAGTCACCGTTCTCAAGTTCTACAAATCATCAGCGTCTTAAACCACTGCACTTAAGTTCTAATAATCATCAGCGTCTCAGTCACCGTTTTCAAGTTCTACAAATCATCAGTGTCTTAAACCACTGCACTTAAGTTCTACTAATCATCAGCGTCTCAGTCACCGTTCTCAAGTTCTACAAATCATCAGCGTCTTTAACCACTGCACTTAAGCTCTTCAAATCACCAGCGTCCTAGTCTCCGTCCACAAGTTCCTACAAGTCATCTGTGTCCTTTAACCACCGTTACAAGTTCTTCAGTCACCAGTATCTTTAACATTGCTCACTAACCCTTCAATGGGCCTGGACATTCCCTCATAAGTTCCCTTTATGCTATATGACTTTGAGTTGTTCTTTTCCTGCAATAAAGCTCTTCAATATTTCACTAAACCTCACTGTCAGAGTCCTGTATGAGGAAATCCTATATCAGGTCACCTCTGTTTCGGCCCAGTTGTGGTTCCTCTTCCCAACCATCGGAAGAATCCCCGAGTTCACAACCCCCCCAATCTAGGTCAGTGACAGAAATTAGCCATTCTGGCTCAGTAACAGGAATCTGAGACAAAACATTACATTCTTGGGTACATGGAATGGACTCCTCTGGAGAAGAAACGTCCTCTGCAGCATAAGACACAGAGTCCCTGGACATGGTTATGTGAGAAAACGTACACCCACACTCACACAGGAAAATGTCAAACATAGGCCCTCATTCCGAGTTGTTCGCTCGGTGTTTTTCATCGCATCGCAGTGAGAATCCGCTTAGTGCGCATGCGCAATGTTCGCACTGCGACTGCGCCAAGTAACTTTACTATGAAGAAAGTAATTTTACTCACGGCTTTTTCATCGCTCCGACGTTCGCATTGTGATTGACAGGAAATGGGTGTTACTGGGCGGAAACACGGCGTTTTATGGGCGTGTGGATGAAAACGCTACCGTTTCCGGAAAAAACGCAGGAGTGGCCGGAGAAACGGTGGGAGTGTCTGGGCGAACGCTGGGTGTGTTTATGACGTCAACCAGGAACGACAAGCACTGAACTGATCGCACAGGCAGAGTAAGTCAGAAGCTACTCTAAAACTGCTACGAGGTTTGTGATCGCAATATTGCGAATACATCGGTCGCACATTTAAGAAGCTAAGATTCACTCCCAGTAGGCGGCGGCTTAGCGTGTGTAACTCTGCTACATTCGCCTTGCGAGCGATCAACTCGGAATGAGGGCCATAGTTTCCCCTCCAAATCCTTCAGAGAAGCACAGAGCTTGGAGCCAGCACACACACAGCACTTCCTAGGTAGATATAATATAACTACCTAGTGCTGACTGTGTACCTTAATAGACTACACAGCAATTACACCTTCTCCCCTCCCCCCTTCTACAACCCCCTAGTACCGCACAGGATAGCTGGCGTTGCGTGGAGGGACAGCTCTCCCTGTCAGCATCACTGTAGCTGGATCTGCAGGCATGAAAATGGTGCTGAACGCTGCTGGGTCCGCTCTGAGGAGAAGCTCCGCCCCATGTACATGGCGCTGCTTCCCGCACTTTACATCTTTATACTGGCCTGAGGCATGGCACTGGCAGCGTTACTTAGGTCCCTGACAGCCTGAGTGACCAGTGTAGGGCATAGGCGCTGGCTCAGGGCGTTCCTCATATCGCTGCACTGTGTACCACTGAGCCTCTGGACTGCAGTTAGTACTGTGCTCCCACCCTGTTGCCGCCATCTTCACACCGGCTTCCCGCTTGCCAGGGGGGCCGGTGACTCACTCGCCACCGGAATCTTCTGGCTCTGTTAGGGGGTGGTGGCATGCTGCGGGAGTGAACGATCACTGAGGGCGGCTAACGATAATCAGCATCAGGTGCTCAGTGTCCTGTCAGCAGAGATAGTGGCCATTAACCTCTCAGGTTTGGACACTACTCCCCCCCTTAGTCCCACAAAGCAGGGAGGCTGTTGCCAGCAGCCTCCCTGTGCCTAACTTACTCTTAGAAAAAATAAAACTAAAGAAGCTCTAGGAGCTCCCCTAGCTGTGACCGGCTCATCCGGGAACATTTTCTAAACTGGGTCTAGTAGGAGGGGCATAGAGGGAGGAGCCAGCCCACACTATTAAACTCTTAAAGTGCCAATGGCTCCTAGTGGACCCGTCTATGGGGGTCATTCCAAATTGTTCGCTCGCTAGCAGTTTTTAGCAGCCATGCAAACGCTAAGCCGCCGCCCATTGGGAGTGTATCTTACCTTAGTAGAAGTATGAACGAATGCATCGCAGAGCGGCAGCAAAAAAAAATTGTGCCGTTTCTGAGTAGCTGCAGACCTACTCAGCGCTTGCGATCACTTCAGACCATTCAGTTCCGGATTTGACATCACAAACACGCCCTGCATTCTCCCAGCCACGCCTGCGTTTTCCCTGGCACGCCTGCATTTTTCCGAACACTCCCTGAAAACGGTCAGTTGACACCCAGAAACGCCCACTTCATGTCAATCACTCTGCGGCGGCCATTGCGACTGAAAAGCTTTGCAAGACCTTGTGTGAAACTACATCGGCCGTTGTGAAAGTACTTCGCGCGTGCGCATTGCGCCGCATGCGCAGAATTCCCTTTTTTTCACTTAATCTCTGTGATGCGAACATTTTTAGCTAGAGATCAACTCGGAATTACCCCCTACACCCCATGGTACTAATGTGAACCCCAGCATTCGCTAGGACGTAAGAGAAACTAATGTGACATTGTGAAGCGCAAGTTTCCATGCTTAGCTCCACAGTGACCTGCATATGAAGCTGTTCCAGCATCCCTGCACCACTACCCACAAGCAGCATACACTCCAGTGCCACCTGTTTCATGCAAAGAGACATCCAACCAAGATCCATCAGACTCAATATACACAGATAGAGAGACAGGGATACAGAGACACAGATAGACATAAGGATATCCTTACAAAGAAATAAGGATCAAATAAGGTTAGTGATAAAAAGAATATTAAAAAAAAAAAAAAAAAAAAGGGGGCAGACTAGATGGGCCAAGTGGTTCTTATCTGCCGACAAATTCTATGTTTCTATGTTTCTATGTCAGAGAGACAAATGCATAAATGTGCTTCTGCTCAAGCAGTTTGCTACAATTCACTATTTGTGCCCATCTAAAGAGCTGTGTGCTTCCAGTATCAGGCCCTATGTTACATTGTGTGTAATATGCATACCTCCCAACTGCAGGGGTGTATCTACCCATTGGCCAGGATGGCACTCGCCAGGGGCGCCAGTCGAGGAGGGGGCGCCGCCCGGAAGTGCCACCCTCGACCAATGAGTGGAATCACTTAGTAGTGGCATCGCCTGGGCTGGAGGATCTCACAGTAGGCAGGAACAGGCGCCGGTGTTAGGCACTGCAATGCACTAGTGAAGAACGTGAAAGTAAACTACTGTTCCCAGCAGCCCTTGCTGTCGGGAGCTCCTGGCAGCAAGGGTTGCTGAGAGCTGTAGTTTACTTTCACTTTCTTCACGAAGTGTGGTGTGGTGCCGAAGTGTGGTGTTCCTGCCTACTGTGCAATCCTCCAGCCCAGGCGATGCCCAGCTCATCACATTAGGTACTGCAACATATTAATTGATATGTGCTTTGAGGGGGGAGGACTATATGAAGGGAGGGGAAAGGACTATATGCATAGAGGGGGGAGACTATGTGCTGGGAGGGGAGAGGATTATTTGCAGGGAGGGGAGACCCTGTGCTGGGAGGGGAGAGGACTATATGCAGGGAGGGGGGAGACTCTGTGCTGGGAGGGGAGAGGACTATATGCAAGGAGGGGGGAGACTCTGTGCTGGGAGGGGAGAAGACTATACGCAGGGAGGGGGGAGACCTTGGCTATGTGTAGGGGGGTCTGGGACTCCAGGTCGACAACAAAAAGGTCAACACACCTTAGGTCGACGCCAATTGGTCGACACACCTTAGGTCGACATGGACAAAAGGTCGACACAGACAAAAGGTCGACAGGAACAATGTCGACATGGAAAAAGGCCGACATGAGTTTTTCATTTTTTTGGGGTGTCATTTTCTTCATAGAGTGACCGGGAACCCCAATGAGTGCACCGGTGGGCCCAGGTGCGACAAAATGCTTTGCCCCCCCCCCCCCACATCCCCCCCCACACACATCCCATACAAGTCCACCCCCTCACCCCTGGAGAGGACCTGGTGAGGGGGACCTGCTCAGGGAAGAGGATACCTAGCAACAGTGCCGTAACTAAACATTTTAGCACTGTGTGCAAGAAACGGCATCGGAGCCTCGCCCCTGCATGCAAAACAGGGGCAGTGCGCGCCGTAGGCGCGCGCAAAAATACATAGTGGCGTGGCTTCGTGGGGAAGGGGTGTGGCCACAAAATAATACCAACACAGTAGTCTCCATTATTCAAATTACGCCGCACAGTAGCACCACTACACCAGGTAGAGACCCTTTTACACCTTACAGCGAACAGATTCCTCTTTTTACACATAACAGCAGACAGCGTGCACTTTTTACACATAACGGCAGACAGCGTGCCCTTTTTACACATAACGGCAGACAGCGTGCCCTTTTTACACATAACGGCAGACAGCGTCCCCTTGTTACACATAACGGCAGACCGCGTGCCCTTGTTACACATAGCGGCAGACAGCGTACACTTTTTACACATAACGGCAGACAGCGTACCCTTGTTACACATTACGGCAGACAGCATCCCCTTTTTACACATAACGGCAGACAGCATCCCCTTTTTACACATTACGGCAGACAGCGTGCCCTTGTTACACATTACGACAGACAGCGTCCCCATTTTTACACATTACGGCAGGCAGATTCCTCCTTTTTACACATTGCGGCAGGCAGATTCCCCATTTTACACATAGCGTCAGGCAGATTACCCCTTTTTACACATAGCGGCAGGCAGTCCCCCATTTTTACACATTGCGGCAGGCTGATTCCCCCTTTTTACACATTACGTCAGGCAGTCCCCCCTTTTTACACATTACAGCAGGCAGATTACCCCTTTTTACACATTGCGGCAGGCAGTCCCCCATTTTTACACATTGCGGCAGGCTGATTCCCCCTTTTTACACATTACGTCAGGCAGTCCCCCCTTTTTACACATTACGGCAGGCAGATTACCCCTTTTTACACATTGCGGCAGGCAGTTCCCCATTTTTACACATTACGGCAGGCAGATTACCCCTTTTTACACATTACGTCAGGCAGTCCCCCCTTTTTACACATTACGGCAGGCAGATTACCCCTTTTTACACATAGCGGCAGGCAGTCCCCCTTTTTTACACGTAGCGGCAGGCAGATTCCCCCTTTTTACACATAGCGGCAGGCAGTCCCTCTTTTTTACACGTAGCGGCAGGCAGGCCCAAGAAAGAAAGAAGGAAAGAAAAAGAGAAAAAGAAAGAAAGAAAGAAAGAAGAATTATACTTACCCTCTCCGCCGGCTCAGGCTCCTCGGTGCAGCCGCGTCAGACGATTCCCGGGCAGTAGAGGAGGTGGTGAACGGAGGTGAAGAAGGGAGCCACAGCAGTGCTTTGTTACTGGTGGAGGCGCTGCTGCTGCTGCCCCTCTGCTTCCCTATAGGCTGTTCTCGGAAGACAGCCTATAGGGAAGCAGAGGGGCAGCAGCAGCAGCGCCTCCACCAGTAACAAAGCGCTGCTGCGGCTCCCTCCTTCACCTCCCTCCTCCTCCTCCTTCCCCCGGGCCCCGTCCGTACCGCTGCTCCTCTCATCTCCGGGCGGCTGTGCGCTGCGGGCAGCGGTTGCCCGCAGCGCACATCGGCATGTAATGAGTCAGTTTGACTCATTACATGCTTGGGCCCCTGGACAGAGACGGGCCCCAGTGCAGTGCACTGCTTGCACTGCCGGTAGTTCTGCCTCTGGTGCCTTCGCTCCTCTCCGCTTGGCACAGATTACCGTTCCAATGGTAGTCCACGTGGATCGTTAAGTATGAAAAGGTTCCAAAAAAGAAAAAAATTGGGAAAAGCTCATGTTGACCTTTTCCATGTCGACCTTGTTCCCGTCGACCTTTTGTCCATGTCGACCTAAGGTGTGTTGACCAATTGGCGTCGACCTAAGGTGTGTCAAACTTTTTGTTGTCGACCTGGAGTCCGGATACCGTGTAGGGAGGGGGGAGACCATGGCTATGTGCAGGGAAGGGGGAGACATAGTAACATAGTATCTAAGGTTGAAACAAGACAATTGTTCATCGAGTTCAACCTATTTGTGGTCTCCTAAGCAGGATAATTTGGTCTAAAATTTTGACTGATGCTGATGTCAGCCATAACGTTTTATCCCTTTTTATAGTAACTATAGTGCGTGACTATGCACCATAACCCTGGATATCCTTATCCATTAGGAATTTATCTAACCCATTCTTAAAGGTGTTGACAGAGTCCGCCATTACAACTCCCTCAGGCAGGGAATTCCATACACGTATTGTCCTTACTGTGAAAAAGCCTTTACGCCGTATTGTGCGGAATCTCCTCTCCTCTAACCTGAGTGAGTGTTCACGAGTCCTCTGTGTTGATCTAACCAAAAACAGGTCCCGCCCAAGCTCTGTGTATTGTCCCCTTATATATTTGTAGACCATGGCTATGTGCTGGGAGGGGGGAGACCATGGCTATGTGCTGGGAGGAAGATGGGGGCTATGTCTATGTGCTGGGAGGAGGGAGACCATGGCTATGTGCTGGGAGGAAGATGGGGACTATGGCTATGTGCTGGGGGAGACTATGGCTATGTCCTGGGAGGGGGATGGAGACTACAGCTATGTGCTGGGAGCGGGATGGGGACTACTTCTATGTGATGGGAGGGGGATAGGGACTTTGCCTGTGTGCTGGGATGAGAACTATGGCTATGTGCTGGGGGAGACTATGGCTATGTCCTGGGAGGGGGATGGAGACTACAGCTATGTGCTGGGAGCGGGATGGGGACTACTTCTATGTGATGGGAGGGGGATAGGGACTTTGCCTGTGTGCTGGGATGAGAACTATGGCTATGTGCTGGGGGAGACTATGGCTATGTCCTGGGAGGGGGATGGAGACTACAGCTATGTGCTGGGAGCGGGATGGGGACTACTTCTATGTGATGGGAGGGGTATAGGGACTTTGCCTGTGTGCTGGGATGAGAACTATGGCTATGTGCTGAGGGAGATTATGGCTATGTCCCGGGAGGGGGATGGACTATGGCTATGTGCTGGGAGTAGGATGGGGACTACTTCTACGTGCTGGGAGGGGGTGGGGACTACGGCTATGTGCTGGGGACAGGAGGTTATCTACCCACTGGCCAGGATGGCACTCACCAGGTGCACTGGCTGAAGAGGGGGTGCTGCCTGGTGTTGCCACCCTTGGTCAGCGGGTGGAATCACTTAGTAGTGGCAGTGCCTGGGCTGGTGGTTCGCACAGCAGTCAAGAGCTGGCACCGGTGTTCGGCACCACAATGCACCACAGTGAAGAAACTCAAAATAAACTACTAGAATGCTATTCTTTATATATCATTACATCACCACTACTAGGTAGTGTTCAGAGATACCTTTTCATTGCCATTAATATGTGATTATACCCCCTGACTGCAGGAAACATCGCTGGGCAGCGCCCCTCCTTGGCTAGGCAATGCTGATTTCTCCACAGTGTGACAAGGATTACTGTGTGGGCATGATGTGTAAGGGGCACTAGGGTGTGACATAATGTGTATAAGGGGTACTACTGTGTAATGTGATTTGAATTAGGAGTATTATTGTGTAGTCATGCCCCTTTCCCACAAGATCATGCACCTTTTTTGCCCATGCACCTTCCCTATTCAAATACACCTCTGCCCAACTGTCCCGATTTTCGCGGGACAATCCCGTTTGTTTGGGACTGTCCCGCTGTCCCACTAGCGGGCCACGGTGTCCCACGGTGGGGAAGGGGGGTCAGTTGGGAGGCTCCTGCACTCGCATGTGGACAGCTTCTATTCATTGAAGACAGAAGGAGAGGGGGCATGCCAGCAGCTCACAGAGCGCTGGGCATGCCCCTTCAGTGACGAAAACGGGGACGTAGCTCACGATCGCAGACCCTGCCACGATGCCACGCCACTTTTCCATGGGCCACGCCGCCTTTTTGGCGCGCACTCACGCAGATGTCCCTCTTTGCCCGGTCAGAAAGTTGAGAGGTATAGATATGTATAGTATTGGGCATCTGTCTATAATTGAAACTTTGTGATATTAGGATTTGTGCTGATGTCATCTATTATCAAAATGAAGTTACTGCAGATCTGATTTGTGGGTTTTAGTTAGTGATGTGCACCGGACATTTTTCGGGTTTTGGTTTTGGATTCGGTTCCGCGGCCGTGTTTTGGATTCGAACGCGTTTTGGCAAAACCTCACTGAAATTTTTTTGTCGGATTCGGGTGTGTTTTGGATTCGGGTGTTTTTTACGAAAAAACCTAAAAAACAGCTTAAATCATAGATTTTTGATCCCATAGTATTATTAACCTCAATAACCACAATTTCCACTCATTTCCAGTCTATTCTGAACACCTCACACCTCACAATATTATTTTTAGTCCTAAAATTTGCACCGAGGTCGCTGGATGGCTAAGCTAAGCGACACAAGTGGCCGACACAAACACCTGGCCCATCTAGGAGTGGCACTGCAGTGTCAGACAGGATGGCACTTCAAAAAAATTGTCCCCAAACAGCATATGATGCAAAGAAAAAATGAGGCGCACCAAGGTCGCTGTGTGACTAAGCTAAGCGACACAAGTGGCCGACACAAACACCTGGCCCATCTAGGAGTGGCACTGCAGTGTCAGGCAGGATGGCACTTCAAAAAAATTGTCCCCAAACAGCACATGACGCAAAGAAAAAAAGAGGCGCACCAAGGTCGCTGTGTGACTAAGCTAAGCAACACAAGTGGCCGGCACAAACACCTGGCCCATCTAGGAGTGGCACTGCAGTGTCAGGCAGGATGGCACTTCAAAAAAATTGTCCCCAAACAGCACATGATGCAAAGAAAAATTAAAGAAAAAAGAGGTGCAAGATGGAATTGTCCTTGGGCCCTCCCACCCACCCTTATGTTATATAAACAGGACATGCACACTTTAACGAACCCATCATTTCAGTGACAGGATCTACCACACGACTGTGACTGAAATGACTGGTTGGTTTGGGCCCCCACCAAAAAAAGAAGCAATCAATCTCTCCTTGCACAAACTGGCTCTACAGAGGCAAGATGTCCACCTCATCATCATCCTCCGATTCCTCACCCCTTTCACTGTGTACATCCCCCTCCTCACAGATTATTAATTCGTCCCCACTGGAATCTACCATCTCAGGTCCCTGTGTACTTTCTGGAGGCAATTGCTGCTGGTGAATGTCTCCACGGAGGAATTGATTATAATTAATTTTGATGAACATCATCTTCTCCACATTTTCTGGAAGTAACCTCGTACGCCGATTGCTGACAAGGTGAGCGGCTGCACTAAACACTCTTTCGGAGTACACACTGGAGGGAGGGCAACTTAGGTAGAATAAAGCCAGTTTGTGCAAGGGCCTCCAAATTGCCTCTTTTTCCTGCCAGTATACGTACGGACTGTCTGACGTGCCTACTTGGATGCGGTCACTCATATAATCCTCCACCATTCTTTCAATGGTGATAGAATCATATGAAGTGACAGTAGACGACATGTCAGTAATCGTTGGCAGGTCCTTCAGTCCGGACCAGATGTCAGCACTCGCTTCAGACTGCCCTGCATCACCGCCAGCGGGTGGGCTCGGAATTCTTAGCCTTTTCCTCGCACCCCCAGTTGCGGGAGAATGTGAAGGAGGAGATGTTGACGGGTCACGTTCCGCTTGACTTGACAATTTTCTCACCAGCAGGTCTTTGAACCTCTGCAGAAAGAGAGATACAAGGTAGGTTTTAAATCTAGGATCGAGCACGGTGGCCAAAATGTAGTGCTCTGATTTCAACAGATTGACCACCCGTGAATCCTGGTTAAGCGAATTAAGGGCTCCATCCACAAGTCCCACATGCCTAGCGGAATCGCTCTGTTTTAGCTCCTCCTTCAATGTCTCCAGCTTCTTCTGCAAAAGCCTGATGAGGGGAATGACCTGACTCAGGCTGGCAGTGTCTGAACTGACTTCACGTGTGGCAAGTTCAAAGGGTTGCAGAACCTTGCACAACGTTGAAATCATTCTCCACTGCGCTTGAGTCAGGTGCATTCCCCCTCCTTTGCCTATATCGTGGGCAGATGTATAGGCTTGAATGGCCTTTTGCTGCTCCTCCATCCAAGCATATAGAGGGTTGAATTCCACCTCGTTACCACCTCTTGCTTCAGATGATGGCAGGGCAGGTTCAGGACTGTTTGGTGGTGCTCCAGTCTTCTGTACGCGGTGGCTGAATGCCGAAAGTGGCCCGCAATTCTTCGGGCCACCGACAGCTTCTCTTGCACGCCCCTGTCGTTTTTTAAATAATTCTGCACCACCAAATTCAATGTATGTGCAAAACATGGGACGTGCTGGAATTTGCCCAGATGTAATGCACGCACAATATTGCTGGCATTGTCAGATGTCACAAATCCCCAGGAGAGTCCAATTGGGGTAAGCCATTCTGCGATGATCTTCCTCAGTTTCCGTAAGAGGTTGTCAGCTGTGTGCCTCTTCTGGAAGGCGGTGATACAAAGCCTAGGAACGAGTTGGCGTTTGCGAGATGCTGCTACTGGTGCCGCCGCTGCTGTTCTTGCTGCGGGAGGCAATACATCTACCCAGTGGGCTGTCACAGTCATATAGTCCTGAGTCTGCCCTGCTCCACTTGTCCACATGTCCGTGGTTAAGTGGACACTGGGTACAACTGCATTTTTTAGGACACTGGTGAGTCTTTTTCTGAGGTCTGTGTACATTTTCGGTATCGCCTGCCTAGAGAAATGGAACCTAGATGGTATTTGGTACCGGGGACACAGTACCTCAATCAAGTCTCTAGTTGCCTCTAAATTAACGGTGGATACCGGAACCACGTTTCTCACCGCCCAGGCTGCCAAGGCCTGAGTTATCTGCTTTGCAGCAGGATGACTGCTGTGATATTTCATCTTCCTCACAAAGGACTGTTGGACAGTCAATTGCTTACTGGAAGTAGTACAAGTGGTCTTCCGACTTCCCCTCTGGGATGACGATCGACTCCCAGCAGCTACAACAGCAGCGCCAGCAGCAGTAGGCGTTACACTCAAGGTTGCATCGGAGGAATCCCAGGCAGGAGAGGACTCGTCAGACTTGCCAGTGACATGGCCTGCAGGACTATTGGCTTTCCTGGGTAAGGAGGAAATTGACACTGAGGGAGTTGGTGGTGTGGTTTGCAGGAGCTTGGTTACAAGAGGAAGGGATTTAGTGGTCAGTGGACTGCTTCCGCTGTCACCCAAAGTTTTTGAACTTGTCACTGACTTATGATGAATGCGCTGCAGGTGACGTATAAGGGAGGATGTTCCGAGGTGGTTAACGTCCTTACCCCTACTTATTACAGCTTGACAAAGGCAACACACGGCTTGACACCTGTTGTCCGCATTTGTGTTGAAATAATTCCACACCGAAGAGCTGATTTTTTTGTATTTTGACCAGGCATGTCAATGGCCATATTTGTCCCACGGACAACAGGTGTCTCCCCAGGTGCCTGACTTAAACAAACCACCTCACCATCAGAATCCTCCTTGTCAATTTCCTCCCCAGCACCATCAACACCCATATCCTCATCCTGGTGTACTTCAACAGTGACATCTTCAATTTGACTATCAGGAACTGGACTGCGGGTGCTCCTTCCAGCACTTGCAGGGGGCGTGCAAATGGTGGAAGGCGCAAGCTCTTCCCGTCCAGTGTTGGGAAGGTCAGGCATCGCAACCGACACAATTGGACTCTCCTTGGGTATTTGTGATTTAGAAGAACGCACAGTTCTTTGCTGTGCTTTTGCCAGCTTAAGTCTTTTCATTTTGCTAGCGAGAGGATGAGTGCTTCCATCCTCATGTGAAGCTGAACCACTAGCCATGAACCTAGGCCAGGGCCTCAGCCGTTCCTTGCCACTCCGTGTCGTAAATGGCATATTGGCAAGTTTACGCTTCTCCTCAGACGCTTTTAGTTTTGATTTTTGGGTCATTTTACTGAACTTTTGTTTTTTGGATTTTACATGCTCTCTACTATGACATTGGGCATCGACCTTGGCAGACGACGTTGATGGCATTTCATCGTCTCGGCCATGACTAGTGGCAGCAGCTTCAGCAAGAGGTGGAAGTGGATCTTGATCTTTCCCTATTTTAACCTCCACATTTTTGTTCTCTATTTTTAATGTGTGGAATTATATGCCAGTAACTATCAATAGCAATGGTCTACTACTATATATACACTGCGCACAACTAAAATGCACCACAGGTATAGAATGTAGATGGATAGTATACTTAATGACGACACAGAGGTAGGTACAGCAGTGGCCTTCCGTACCATACTGCTATATATAGTATACTGGTGGTCACTGTGTCAGCAAACTGCAAAAATAAAATGCACCACAGGTATAGAATGTAGATGGATAGTATACTTAATGACGACACAGAGGTAGGTACAGCAGTGGCCTTCCGTACCGTACTGCTATATATAGTATACTGGTGGTTACTGTGTCAGCAAACTGCAAAACTAAAATGCACCACAGGTATAGAATGTAGATGGATAGTATACTTAATGACGACACAGAGGTAGGTACAGCAGTGGCCTTCCGTACCGTACTGCTATATATAGTATACTGGTGGTCACTGTGTCAGCAAACTGCACAACTAAAATGCACCACAGGTATAGAATCTAGATGGATAGTATACTTAATGATGACACAGAGGTAGGTACAGCAGTGGCCTACTGTACCGTAATGCTATATATTATATACTGGTGGTCACTGGTCAGCAAAACTCTGCACTGTACTCCTCCTATATAATATTATACTGGTGGTCCCCAGTCCCCACAATAAAGCAGCACACTGAGCACAGATATGGAGTGTTTTTCTGGCAGACAACGTATACTGGTGGTCACTGTCAGCAAAACTCTGCACTGTACTCCTGCTATATAATACAGCTGCTCCCCAGTCCCCACAATTAAGCAGTGTGAGCACAGATATATACAGCACACTGAGCACAGATATGGAGCTTTTTTTTTAGGCAGAGAACGGATAACTGGTGGTCACTGATCAGCAAAACTGTGCACTGTACTCCTCCTATATTAAACAGCTGCTCCCCAGTCCCCACAATTAGGCAATAAGCACAATCAACAATAAACGGAGAGGACGCCAGCCACGTCCTCTCCCTAACATTTCCAATGCACGAGTGAAAATGGCGGCGACGCGCGGCTGCTTATATAGAATCCGAATCTCGCGAGAATCCGACAGGGGATGATGACATTTGGGCGCGCTCGGGTTACCCGAGCCATACGGTAGAATCCGAGTATGGCTCGGACCCGTGTAAAAAGGGTGAAGTTCGGGGGGGGTTCGGTTTCCGAGAAACCGAACCCGCTCATCACTAGTTTTAGTTTATTGTTTTTATTTTTTTTTAAAGATACAATTACATACAAGATTATGGACATCATTTGTCATGTCACATTTCACTAATTAATGTTTTCCACTTGTTATTAGGCTGCATAGTTACAGATGTCATTGTCTGGCATCTGTCCTGCTAGTTTTCTTCTTTGTTAACTTTTAGAATTAAACCTTTAATGACCAGTATGTAAGGTCTACAGCAGTGGCGTCACAAGGTGGGTGCAGGGGGTGCGGCCCGTACCCAGGTGTCACCCGCCGAGGGGTGAAACCAAAGTGCCGGCTCCTGTTCAGTGACAGGAGCCGGGTGCTGCACTGTAACATTACGTGCAGCAACCTGGCTTCTGTCACTGTGTAGCAGAAGGCAACAGAGACACGCTAGTCTCCAGGGGCAGACCACAATTCCCGGACCCCGGAATGACAAACATGCGGGTCGGGGCGCTTAGCCACACCTCCTCCCACAAAGTCACACCCCTCCAGCGGGTCACTTGCTTAGCCACACACCCCTCTGTGCAGCCATGCCCCCTCCGCAGATGCGGACGCACCGGGTGTAAAAGAGGTGACACCTCTGATCTACAGCCTTACAGCACCACTGTTAGGTAGCCAGGGAGTTTTCTCTTACATCCTGGGGGGAATCCAATTTTAGGCGGGAAATTTGAAAAACCTATTGGTATTCAATTATGTAACAGAAAATCGAAATCACTGCGTCTTTTTTCTAGTACCTCCAGAGCAAGACTGAGTTTTCCTAAAATTGTTAATTTTAGGAAAAATCACCAGGACTTGCTCTGGGACTAATTAAGCAATTGGAAGTTTCCAATTAGCTTAATTATGCAGTTATTACTCACCTTCTGAAGCAGTGTCATCTTCCTCCAGTGTCGGAAGCCGTGTCCTCTACTGCAGGGTGAGTGTGTGAGGTGTGTGGAGAGTGTGTGTGAGTGTTTGTGAGTGTATGTAAGTATGTATGAGTGTGTCTGTGTTTGTCCATGTGTGCGTGAGTGAGCATTATGTATGTGAACCCCCTGTGTGTATGTATGACCCCTCCCAGAACTGGCAGCTGGGAGAACTACATCTCCCAGCAGCCTTTGTGCCTCCCAGCAGCCCCTGGGACTGCCAGAAGCCCCATCCCTAGTCAGATGATGGTGGGAAGACCACCGCGAGCCGAGGAGGAAAAAAAAGGAAATACTCACCATCCTCAGGTCTGGCTATTGGTGGGTCTGGGTAACAGGTGGTGGTGCTTTCAGAGAGTCTGGGCAGCAGGTCTGTCAAGCATCGTATCTGGGTGGCAGACGGCAGTTGTGGGCATTTCAGCTGGCGGCGCGGCTTGAACTGTGCTGCGCAGCGTGACCTCAAACACCACATCATGCTGCTCAGTTCACACAGCTGAGGGCAGAGGGAGCCAGGTAGCATCTGAGCCATACGCTGAACTGGCTCAGATGCTGCCCGGCATTAAAAAAAAAAAAAAAGCATTGTACCAAATACTGGGATTGAATCCCGAAAATTTTTAGGCCAGAATACCGGGATCCCGCTAATCCCTGTCCCGGGATTGTCCACCCTACTTCTCTTATATCACTATTCTCCCATCAGTTAATTTTTGTAATTCTATTCTGATGGCTGCACCATCCACCATCTCTTCTCATAGAAGGCAGTGCACTAATGGCAGTTTAATGCATACTTGCCAACTCTCCCTGAACATCAGGGAGACTTCCTGAATTAGTAGCACTCTCCAAAGTCTAGCAATCTCCCTGATTGCACCCCACCCCCATTATGCAGGTGTTATATACTTGGAAAAAGAAGACATCTAAAATATTCAATATATCTAAAATATATTCAAATGTCACCATTAGTGAAATTTCACTGTATTGATTATATGCAGGGCCAGCAACAGACATCTTGGGGCCCCATACAGTGATATCTCTGGGGCTCCCTCAGAATATATATATTATATATATATACTAGGTGATTCATCGCGCCCTACGGGCGCTCTTCACACCGTCGTTAGGGGCTACGCCCCGTTAACCCCTGCACACCTTTGGACATACGTAGGCCGGTAGATAACAGAATCAGAAACACAGGGCAGTATAGAGGGCATACAGAAATGGTGTCCAGTTGAGAAAAGATAGAGAGGCGTAGGGGGGGAGAAAGGGAATGTACAGAAACGCTGTGCGATCGGTAAAGGATAGGGAGAGGCAGGGTGGTAGGGAGAGGATAAAGAGAGGCAAGGTGTTAGACAGAAAATACAGTTGCAAGAGGCTACGACCCGTTAACCCCTGCATGGGCTTCAGCTGTGCTATAATTGTTATTATATGGAGTATTACCTGCAAAAAAGTTTATGCTATTGGGTAAATATTGCAAGGGGGAAGGGCGTGCGATTGTCATGGGGGCGTAGCCCTTTGTGAGGGCGTAAAGAGTGGCCGCAGGGCACAATGAATAACATAGTGTAGTATATACTGCTAGTGTAGGCAGCGCAGCTTATACACACAGTGGCCACAGGTATCAGAGCCGCGCATACACACAATGGACACAGGTAGCTGAGCTGCTTATACACACAATGGCCACAGGTAACAGAGCCACGTATACACACAGTGACCAGAGGTAGCAGGGCAGCTTATACACACAATACCCACAGGTAGCAGAGCCGCTTATACACACAGTGGCCACTGGTAGTAGAGACGCTTATACACACAATACCCACAGGTAGCAGAGTCGCTAATACACACAGTGCCCACAGGTAGCAGTGCAGCTGATACACACAGTGGCTACAGGTATCCACACAGTGGCCAGAGGTAGCAGGGTAGCTTATACACACAATACCCACAGATAGCAGAGCCGCTTATACACACAGCGGCCACAGGTAGCAGAGCCGCTTATACACACAGTGGCCACAGGTAGCAGAGCCGCTTATACACACAGTGCTCCACAGGTAGCAGAGACGTTGATACACAACGTGCGCACAGGTAGCAAAGCAGTTTATACACACAATGACCACAGGTAGCAGTGTTGCTTATACACACAATGGCCCCCGGTAGCAGTGCCACTTCTACACACAATTCCTATAGGTAACAGAGTCATTTATACACACAGTGGCCACAGGTAGCTGAGCCGCTTATACACACAATGGCCACAGGTAGCAGCACCACTTATTCACACAATGGCCACTTTTAGCAGCACCGCTTATACACACAATGGCCACTGGTAGTAGTGTCACTTATACACACAATGGCCACAGGTAGCAGCACCACTTATACACACAATTGCCACATGTAGCAGTGGCGCTAATACACACAATGGCCACAGGTAGCAGTGTCACTTATATACACAATGGTCACTGGTACCAGAGCCGCGTATACACACAGTGGCCACAGGGAGCTGTGCCACTTATACACAATGGTCACAGGTAGCAGTGTCGCTTAGACACATAATGGCCACAGTATTACTTTTTTTTTTTATTAATCCAATGTCCATTGGTGTTAGACGCCGCGGTCCGAGACTTCCGCCCGGCCCGGCGCCTAGCAACAAGGGACGCCTAGCGTGCTGAGCCGCCAGGTCCCTAGCAACGCTAGGACGCCGCGCGCACTGAGCCGCCGGCTCCCTAGCAACGCTAGGACGCCGAGCCGCCGGGACCCTAGCAACGGGGACGCCACGTGCGGACCGCGTTCCCCGTTGCAGGGATGATTACTGAACTAGACACACGTCTTCTGGTCGTGCAGCAAGGCAGCTGCACGACATTCATGGTAATTAGGTTCTGTACTCTGATTGGGGGATTCACTGCTTAAAGCCTTCTCAGTGCCTCACACAGACGCCGGTTATAGCTTCCTGCATGCTGCTCATGTTTGCTGATCTGTTCCTGGTCTGCTGTGTCCGGTCGTTCCTGTCCTCAGAGTTCCCGAGTTTTGGTGTCTGTCATCTCATCCGAAGGAGTTCTTCTGGTCCTCATTTACCTGCAACAGTCGTTTGAGGATCTCATTTGGTTTCGTGAGTGGCGGCTCTGCCGTGTGCTGCGGCCTAGGCCGCTTAATTTTGTATTCTGGTTTTGGAGCATTTGCGGAGGTTTCCGCTCCCACAGTCCTCTCCGGAACTCAGCGGTGCCGTGTAGGAGAGTGGACAAGTGGGTATTTTGGTTGTCCTTTTCCCTGGCGGTAATCTGCGCATACTTAGTTTTAGGTTAGTTATTAGCCCCTGGCCTTGTTGTTTAGTTAGAGGGCCCCTTGTTATCACCCTGTCTCGGTTCTCTCTTTGTCTTCCATTAAGACCTGAGGGGGCATCGGAGTTGGGCAGACGTATTCCGCCCTTCAAACGCGGCTGCCATGGGCTCAAGCAACCATAGTCTCGCAAGAGAGTTCTGACAGCACGGGCGAGACAACGGAGATAGGGTGCCAGGGGCTATTCCTGTTCCTACCCCCTTTCCCAGCATTACGTTCTGGTACTCAGGTCCTTTGCTATAAGATCTCCCCAGACCTGAGTATTGGAATCATAACAATTGGTAGCAACTATACTCACAGAAGTTCAGTGTGTGTGGGGGGGGGTTTGGAAAGAGGGTAGGTTCAGTGAGGTGGAAGTGCCTATCCATGCCGCTGATCACCCCGCTGGTGTAGGGGGGAGAGGTGGATATGGGGGTGCCGTGGGTGGGGGAGGGGTGGTGGGTAGTACGGGTGGGGGAGGGGCATGTGCCACGGGTGGGGGGATGTGGTGGATGCTGTGGGTGCCGCGGGTGGGGGAGGGGCAGGTGGGGTGGAGGGTGCGGGGGTGTGGGGAGTGAGAGGTGGGTATCGGGTTGGGGTGGGGGAGGTGCGGGGGTGCTGCGGGTGGGGGAGGGAGTGCAGCGGGCGGGGGAGGTGCTTGTGCTGCGAGTGGGTGGCAGATGTGGTGGATGCTGTGAGTGCCGCAGGGGGGGAAGGTGCGGGGGGGAGAGGTGGGTATGGGGGTGGGCTGGGGGAGGTGGAGGGGGGGAGGGGCGGGGGCACCACAGGTAGCAGAGGAGGGGGGCGGTGCTGGAGTGGTGTGGGTGGGGGAGGGGCATATACCGTGGGTGGGGGACAGATGTGGTGGGTGCTGTGCGTGCCGCTGGTGGGGGAGGGGGTGCTGTGGATGGGGGAGGGTGCGAGAGTGTGGCGGGTGGTGCTGCAGGTGGGGGCGGGAGAACAGTGGGTGGGGGAGGGGCGTTTGCCGTGGGTGGGGGAGGGGCGGGAGTGCCGCGGATGGGGAGGGGTGGGGGGTGCTGCAGATGTGGGTGCTGTGGGTGGGGGAGGGGGTGGGAGTGCCGTGGGTGGGGGAGGGGCGGGAGTGCCGCGGGTGAGGGAGGGGCGGGGAGTGCTGCAGATGTGGGTGCTATGGGTAGGGGTGAGAGTGCTGCTGGTGGGGGAGGGGCGGGAGTGCTGCGGGTGGGGGAGGGGCAGGGGGTGTTGCAGATGTGGCTGCTATGGGTGGGGGAGGGGGCGGGAGTGCCGCGGGTGGGGGAGGGGTGGTAGTGCCGTGGGTGGGGCAGGGGTTGGGGGTGCTGCAGATGTGGGTGGTATGGGTGGGGGAGGGGTGGGAGTGCCACGCGTGGGGGAGGGGCGGGGGGTGCTGCAGATGTGGCTGCCATGGGTGGGGGAGTGAGTGCCGTGGGTGGGGGGTGCTGCAGGTGTGGGTGCCGCGGGTGGGAGGGTGTGGGGCGTGTGCCGCGGGTGGGTGGTGGTTGTTGTGAAGGCTGTGGGTGCCGCGGGTGGGAGTGGGGCGGGGGCGGCAGTCAGCAGCAGCGGCAGCTGAGCAGTCACTGGCTGCAGTGTCACCAGGGTGCAGGGAGTGTACGAGGAGGGGGGTGAGAGGGGAGTGGGCAGAGATGGGGAGGGGACTGGGCGGACCGAGGGAGGGGACTGTTCCTGGACTGCATCCAGCCACTCAGATCTGTGACTGTGATTCCTCCCAGCGTTAGAAATGCAGGCACAGAGTCACAAGGCTATTATATAGGAGATATGTATAAAAATATATATGTGTGTGTGGATTTATTTATTAAAGCGCATCAGAATTTGCGCTATATAAGAAACTATATATATATTTATACAAATATATAAATATGTATATCTCTCCTTCCTCTCACCTACACACCACAGTCTGCGTCTCCCTCTCTCCTTCCTCTCACACACCCCATAGTCTGTCTCTACCCAATGACTCCATGCTGTATACCCAGCTCTCCCAGCCCATCCCAAAGCCCTGTATCCCCTCACCAATCCACTCTTATCCTGGGGAGAAACTCACCTGCTGCACTCCCCAGACCAGAACACTGCACATCAGACCCTACCAGAAGAGGCCAGTGCAGGGCACGTGAATCCTGGCCAGCAGAGCTGCTGCCATGTCCCGTAAATGCCTGCAACAGAGCAGGACCCGGAAGAGCGGATGCACACTCGCTCCGCACAGTCACTTTATGTGAGAGGCTCCTGTCACTCTGAGGCTGTGGCCACAACGCCTACAGCTCACTGCCCTATTTGGACAAGACAGCTCACATCCCTGACGGATACTTATCGGCATATACTGTACTTGGGGACCCTCTAATCCTTGGAGCGCAGTACAGCTGTCCCCTTTGTACCCCCTGTCGCCAGCTCTGGTTATATGACAAACTTCCAGCCTCTTGCGTATGCAGAATATGGCTACAACAGGTTCTATAGTATTACTGCATCACAGAGTGTGTACAGAGAAGCTTTGCATCCCAGAGCGGCATCTGCTAACTCTACACTGCAATGATGCAGAACTAGCACTGAGCCCTTAGGAGAGTGCTTCATAGTGCTACTGCAGTATCCTGGTGCCTCTATCACTGGCTAAAGTCACACACCCATCCCCCTTCTCCCCTTCACTACCTCCAACATCTCCCCTGCCTTAACCCTACAAACACTCTCTTCCCTGATTCCACCAGACACTCGGGGGCAGATGTATTAAGCCTGGAGACTGCATAAGGAAGTGATAAACCAGTGATAAGTGCAAGGTGATAAACGCACCAGCCAGTCAGCTCCAATATGTAAATTAACAGTTAGGAGCTGATTGGCTGGTGCATTTCTCACCTTGCCTTTATCACTGGTTTATCACTTCCTTATGCCTTCTCCAGGTTAATACATCTGTCCCTCTGAAACTAACTGATTTTCCCATCATGCCTTGCTTTCTCAGCATAAGTCCCTTTCTTCTATCTATGGGGGTCATTCCGAGTTGATCGCTATCTGCATTCATTCTCTGTGCAGCGATGAGGCAAAAAAAGGCACTTCTGCGCATGCGTATGCGGCACAATGCGCATGCACAACGTACTATTACAACAAACTATGTAATTTCACACGCAGAAAAAACGCAGGCGTGGCTCGGCGAATGCAGGGCGTGTTTGTGACGTCAACTGACAGGAACTAAACAGTCTGAAGTGATCGCAAGCGCTGAGTAGGTTTTGAGCTACTCTGAAACTGCACAAAAAAATATTGTAGCCGCTCTGCGATACTTTTGTTCGCACTTCTGCTAAGCTAGAATACACTCCCAGTGGGCAGCAGCATAGCGTTTGCACGGCTGCTAAAAACTGCTAGCGAGCGATCAACTCGGAATGACCACCCATGTCTCCCCATTTTACGCCATTGTCATATTTAACACTTATGCCTGCCTTCACCTGTCTCCTCCACACATTGTCTATCCAGGGCCAGCTACAGAAATCTTGGGGCCCCATACACTAATATCTCTGGGGGCCCCTACCCCCTCAACTCCCCCCTCTATATATATATATATATATATATATATATATATATACACTGCTCAAAAAAATAAAGGGAACACTAAAATAACACATCCTAGATCTGAATGAATGAAATATTCTTATTAAATACTTTGTTCTTTACATAGTTGAATGTGCTGACAACAAAATCACACAAAAATGATCAATGGAAATCAAAATTATTAAACCATGGAGGTCTGGATTTGGAGTCACTCTCAAAATTAAAGTGGAAAAACACACTACAGGCTGATCCAACTTTGATGTAATGTCCTTAAAACAAGTCAAAATGAGGCTCAGTAGTGTGTGTGGCCTCCACGTGCCTGTATGACCTCCCTACAATGTCTGGGCATGCTCCTGATGAGGTGGCGGATGGTCTCCTGAGGGATCTCCTCCCAGACCTGGACTAAAGCATCTGCTAACTCCTGGACAGTCTGCGGTGCAACGTGGCATTGGTGGATGGAGCGAGACATGATGTCCCAGATGTGCTCAATTGGATTCAGGTCTGGGGGAACGGGCGGGCCAGTCCATAGCATAAATGCCTTCATCTTGCAGAAACTGCTGACACACTCCAGCCACATGAGGTCTAGCATTGTCTTGCATTAGGAGGAACCCAGGGCCAACCACACCAGCATATGGTCTCACAAGGGGTCTGAGGATCTCATCTCGGTACCTAATGGCAGTCAGGCTACCTCTGGCGAGCACATGGAGGGCTGTGCGGCCCCCCAAAGAAATGCCACCCCACACCATTACTGACCCACTGCCAAACCGGTCATGCTGGAGGATGTTGCAGGCAGCAGAACGTTCTCCTTGTCGTCTCCAGACTCTGTCACATGTGCTCAGTGAGAACCTGCTTTCATCTGTGAAGAGCACAGGGCGCCAGAGGCGAATTTGCCAATCTTAGAGTTCTCTGGCAAATGCCAAACGTCCTGCACGGTGTTGGGCTGTAAGCACAACCCCCACCTGTGGGCGTCGGGCCCTCATACCACCCTCATGGAGTCTGTTTCTGATCGTTTGAGTAGACACATGCACATTTGTGGCTTGCTGGAGGTCATTTTGCAGGGCTCTGGCAGTGCTCCTCCTGTTCCTCCTTGCACAAAGGCAGAGGTAGCGGTCCTGCTGCTGGGTTGTTGCCCTCCTACGGCCTCATCTACTTCTCCTGATGTACTGGCCTGTCTCCTGGTAGCACCTCCATGCTCTGGACACTACGCTGACAGACACAGCAAACCTTCTTGCCACAGCTCGCATTGATGTGCCATCCTGGATGAGCTGCACTACCTGAGTCACTTGTGAGGGTTGTAGGGAGGTCATACAGGCACGTGGAGGCCACACACACACTACTGAGCCTCATTTTGACTTGTTTTAAGGACATTACATCAAAGTTGGATCAGCCTGTAGTGTGTTTTTCCACTTTCATTTAATTATACATACATACATACATACACAGTATATACAGTATATGCATACACGCACACACACACACACACACATATACAAACAGGGGTGTAGAGAGGGGCGGTACCGGTGGAGCGCAAACTCCAGGCACCGGAAACCTCAGAGGGCACCTGGCAGCCAGTAGCGTATCTTGCCACGGGCAAGCTAGACTTTTGCCCGGGGCGCCGCCTTCCGGAGGGTGCTGCTCCATGGCAAGATCCGCTGCTGCTGTGGTGCCCCCTGCTGCCACTGCCTGCTGCCCCGCTGTCCTGTGAAGGGAAACTAGATGCTACGCGTCTAGTTTCCCTTCGTGCGCTGCCCGCTGTGAAGGGAAACTAGACGCTACGCGTCTGGTAGCGTCTAGTTTCTCTTCGTGCAGAGGACCTTTCCCATAACCCCATGCTTACCGACTTTTGGGCTGCTTTCTCCGGGAGAGAGCAGCTGGTCGGCTTAGCAGGGCAGGCGGGCAGTATGGTGACGTGCTGAGGGGGGCGGGCCAGAGGTGGAATGGGGGCGGGACTGAGGTGGAACAGGGGCGTGGCTGCTGGACGCGTCATGTAAGCCACGCCCCCCGCTGTGTAATGCCGCTAATACCGGCATTATACAGCAGGGGGCGTGGCAATGGCGGCCGGGCAGGGGGTGACCCCTGAAATTGGTAGACTTGCCTGCTCTTCTGGGGGGCCGGGAGGGTCACCTGAATTTCGGAGCCTCCCGCCCATTCTGGGAGGTTAGGCAAGTATAGAAAAGTGTGGAGAGCGTTGCGATACACCGAGCCTGATGCGTGGCGAGCAAAGTGAGCCCGCGAGGGTCCAATGCTGCATAGGAAAAAAAAATACCCCAAACGACCAGAGAACGAAGAAAACATTTAGGAGCTGTAAGGGCAGCAGTTGTCTACTGCCCACTCTTTTTGTCTCGTCCAGGTCCTTTGCACGAAGGCAACATAGACACAACCCTCACAGCATGGCCCGTCTGTGAGTATTAAGCCTGCCTCCTCTGTCTCCACAGTAACTGCTCCTGTCTCATAGCTCCTGCCTAACTCTGCCACCTCTCTATGCAACCTCTGTCTCACTTCTACTGTACATGCTTCATTCTTTCTATGTAAAGTCTGTGCACACTATCTGCCCCCCCCCCCCCCCCCCCCCCCAACATCTGCCCTCCTTGCTCTCTTTACCCAGAATCTGATCCCCCTCCTCCTCTGGCCAGCATTAACCCCCCCTTCCCTGCTTTCTCTCTCTGCCCAGCATCTGTCCCCCCCTCCTTTCTCTCTCTGCCCAGCATCTGACCCCCCCCCCTTTCTCTGCCCAGCATCTGTCCCCCCCTCCTTTCTCTCTCTCCCCAGCATCTGACCCCCCTCTCTCTGCCCCGCATCTGTCCCCCCCTCCTTTCTCTCTCTGCCCAGCATCTGACCCCCCTCTCTCTGCCCAGCATCTGTCCCCCCCTCTTTTCTCTCTCTGCCCAGCATCTGACCCCCCTCTCTCTGCTCAGCATCTGTTCCCCCCTCTCTCTGCTGAGCATCTGCCTCTGCTCTTCTTTCTTCCCAACACCTGCCCCACCTCTTTTTGCCCAGCATCTGCCTCCCCTCCTCTATTTGCCAAGCATCTGCCCCCTGTCTCTGCCCAGCATCCTCACCCCCTCTTTGCCCAGCATCTATCTCATCCCTCTTTCTGGCCAGCATCTGAATAAGGGACACTTCTATTGGTGTGATGTAACTTAGTGGCTCTACGTGTGGTGTAATGTGAATAATGTTGTGCTACAGTGTGGTGTAATTGAATTGGGGGTACTATTTTGTGGCCATACCCCTTCATTGTGAGACGGCACCCCTTATTTGCCTGCCTTTGGCGTGTACTGTCCCTTTATTAAGTATGGGAGGGAGGGCGCAAATTTATAGTTTGCAGGGGGGCACTGAACACCCTAGCACCAGCCCTGCCTGCAGGGACCATTATCCATGCCAGACTTCCTTTGTAGCCTTGCCTGACCCGGCCAAGATGCGTCCCGGTATTGCAGCAGCAGTGAGATAGAGCAGCAGGCACAGCAGGGTTCTGACTGGCCGTACCTGCTTAGCTCCAGTCAGTCAGGCGGCTGCATAGGAGGAGGCTCCGGCTCCATAGGAGAGGCAGGTGATGCAGTATGACAGTTGGGAGGAGGCAGAGACCTGGCTGCGGTAAGACGGCTTCTCCCTTCACACACCTGGTGGGGGAGGAGATGGGGGAGTGGCCATATTAGAGGCAGGCTGCAGCACAGTACTTCATATTCAGATATAGCTGAGAGGTCTGTAGTGTCCCACATTCATTGGGCGGGATGCAGTAATAATACTGGCTGTCAGGATCCCGGCGATCAGGAGACCGACACCGGAATCTCGACAGCCAACATTTTACTGGTGGTCGGAATCCGAAACCCACCTGTAATTCCCACTCAGGCCTGAAGCGCGATGAGCGGACTCGCTGCCGGTATACCAGCAGGCGGGATGACTCTGTCGGTATACTGACAGCCGGTATCCCATCTGCTGGTATATCATACCTCACCTCACCAAACACCCAGCTTACTGCTTTCATACGTATTGTACTGCAGCCATAGACCAGTATATAGGTGATTTTTTTTTTCCTGTAGTGGACATTGTGTGAGTGCTTTTCTCTTCCCCTGTGTGGAGGCTATTGTGTTTTGTTTTTCCCTGTGGGGTTCAATGCTTTTTTCCCTGTCGGGAACTATGTGTGTGTATATAGGGGGGGGCGCCGTGACGTGAGCTTGCTCCGCAATCCATGGCTTCACGCTACGCCTCTGTATTCAAACATACATATATAGACACAGACCCACAGATTGTTACAATGTTGAGGGAGATTGCACGGACCCAGGAGGGACTGACCTTGTCTGTAGGGACATCACATTGGTAAAGCTGCGTGCTGCTGCTGTGTGATATTCCCAGTCAGTGTGCTTGGCAGTGCTGTGCTCCTCAAAATCAGGACGGGCTGGTGCAGGGTCATGTGTAGTGATGCCGCGACGCTGGCAACACAGCACGGGACCAGCTCAGACCAAGTGACGGGGCAAGGAAAGTAAGGGCTGAGACTGCAGTCGGCACTGCAGCTATCAGGTCTGAATTAGGCCCTATGTGTATGGGGAAACCGAGGGAGTGGAAGCGCTGAGATGATGCCAAAGGGGGGAGAGCGGTGTGCACAGTGCCGCTTAGAGCTGGAGAAGAGAGGAGCAGGACATGTGCAGATGGTATACTGGGAGACCTTCCAGTCCCGCGACTCTTCACTAAGGCCCCAGGTGCCCGTGACTCGGGGGGGAAGGGGGCAGCAGAGGAGAAAGTGACCAGAAGGAAGAAGCGTGATTGACCGGTAAGGAGTCAACTGCTGGGACGTACAGACTTGGTGCCAGTGTGACTAATAGTTTAAGGAGATGAGAAAATGGAGAAGGGCCTCATGGGTGAGGTTAGATGACAGAACCTTTAGGGATGTGCGCTGGCCCTTTTCTCGGGTTTTGTGTTTTGGTTTTGGATCTGTATTTTTTTTTTATATCATAAAAACAGCTAAAATCACAGAATTTGGGTGTGTTTTTGTTCCTACAATATTATTAACCTCAATAACATTAAATTCCACTCATTTCCAGTCAATTTTGACCACCTCACATCTCACAATATTGTTGTCATCCACTTTAGGCCTGAAGGTTGCACCGAGGTAGCTGTATGACTAAAGGTGTGTACACACGGTAAGATACTTTCTTTCGATTTTGACTATTTAGTCAAAATCGCAAGAAAAGTTAGTGAAGATCGCAAGATGAAAGTCACCTTGTGATCCCGATTCTATTGCAATGCGCGGTCCCGCCAGGTCGGCAACGCAAGAAAAGATAGACTGTGCAGGCAAGTCAATCCTTGCTAGATCGGTGTACTATCTAGTTCATCTCACATGTCAATGACATTTCACATAAACCAAAATCTCACATAAGCCCAAATCATAAGCACACATAGTCCATATCTCAAGAAAAGTTAGTCAAAATCGGTGGTGCTGGGCTCCAGGGAGTTCAGGGGAAATCGCATAGTCATGGGGCGCTTAAACTTCCAAGACTGGCACTGCAGGGGCAGTGGCAGATTAATAAACTATGCAAAAAGCAAAAAACAAAACAGTCAGCAATGCTCCAAACTATGGAGGCCAATCCCAGGATCTGCGGCATCCTGGGATTTAGGCTATAAAACGTCTGGGATTCAATCCTGGGATTTGAAGCTCCAATCCTGGGGTTTGCGGGATTTATCTGCCCCATTGTTTTTTTAATGCCAGGCAGCGTTGAACATCCTCAGGAGGCTCATATGCTGCCTGGCTCCCCCTGCCTCCGGCAGTGCGTACTGCATGGCATGACATGATGTCAGAGGTCACGATGTGCAGTCTGACTCCAGCCGCATGGACCGCACCTCACTGCCTGCGAGCCCTCATACCCATGGTGAGTCTGACACCAGCCACCCGCACTGACCGGACCGCATCCCTCAGCCCTCGAGCCTGGCTTCCACCCACGAGGGTGAGTATTTGTGTGGAGTGGGCAAATCTTCAGCCCAATCCCGAGTATCAGGATTAAAAAGAAGCCGCAGAATTGCTCTCCCTACTCCAAACAGTGCATAATACAAAGAAAGATGGAATTGTCCGTGGGCCCTTCCAACCAGGGGTGTAGCGAGGGTGACTCTGGTGGAGCATGAGCTCCGGGCACTGGAAAAGTTAGGGGGCGCACCACCACTTGCCCCTGCCCCCCTCTATACCATGGGCTGCTTTACAGGCAGATGTAGAGCAGGAGGAAGAGAAGCAGAGGGGCACACACTAACTCAGACTTGGAGACTAGGTAGGGAACAGGGCAAGCCAGATACAGTATGTCTGCTTATAGCTGTGCAGAAGGTTACCTCTGCCCTGCTGCACCAGTCTCTGCCCCCACTGCTGCAGCACCTCTTTCTGCCCCAGCTGCTATAGCATCTCTCTCTCTGCCTCAGATGCTGCTGCAGCACCTTTCTCTGCCTTAGAAGCTCAAGAGTAACATATAAGTGGCTCTACAGTGGCATAGCGTGTATAAACGGCTCTACTGTGATGTAGGATAGGGTCGTTAGGTCGACACAACTTAGGTCGACAGTCAGGTCGACCACTGAAGGTTGACATGGGCATTAGGTCGACATGTACTAGGTCGACATCTGCATTAGGTCGACATGCACTAGGTTGACAGGTCAAAAGGTCGACATGAGTTTTGTTTTTGTTTTGTTTTTTGGACTTTTTCATACTTTACGATCCACGTGGACTTCAATTGGGAATGGTAACTTGTGCCGAGCGCAGCGGTAGCAGAGCGAAGCACCTTGCCAGAAGCATGGCGAGCGAAGCAAGTCATGCGAGGGGATACGGTGCACTTATTGGGGTTCCCCGTCACTTTACTAAGAAAACGACACCAAAAAAAGTCCAAAAACTCATGTCGACCTTTTCGCCTGACGACCTAGTACATGTCGACCTAATGCCCATGTCGACCTAATGCTCATGTCGACCTAATGACTTTCGACCTAAGTTGAGTCGACCCAACGATCCATACCCTGTGGTGTAATGTATATAAATGACTGTACTGTGGTGTAACATGTATAAGCAGCTCTGCTGTTGCTTAACATATACAAGTGGCTCTACTGTGTTGTGTAATGTGTATAAGGGGTTCTACTGTGTGGCATAACATGTATAAGGGGTACTACTTTGTGGTGTAATGTGAATAACGGACAATACTGTGAGGTGTAATCTAAACTGGTACTATTCTGTGGCCACGCCCCTTCCTCATGAAGCCACATTACTATATTTTTGTTGCACGCCTTTGGCCTTCGGTGCGCACTGTCTCTGTTTTTAACATGAGGGACGCCCAAAGGAAACTATCGCCCTGAGATCCACAAGGTCTAGAACCGGCCCTGTTGCCAATTTAGGATTTTTAAATATTTTTCTTTTCAAATGTAACATGCATCCAATTCAGCACTGGCACCATAGCACCTATACACCTCTGCTCCCACCCAATAGGAATAGTAATCAAACACTGTGGTTTACTTTCACCAACAGTGTTGTACAATATGTGTATGAGTCAGAAATAATAATCAAACACGGTGGTTTAATTTTACTAACAGTGTTGCACAATACGTGTACGAATATGAAAATATATTACTGTGGTACCACCTTCACCCACAGTGTCGCATAATACGTGTATGAGTACGAAATAATAATTTACTGCGGTCTGACCAGCAGTATCACAGTAGTAAAATAAAAATTGTATAGTACACTGGAGTACAGGACAAACAAAAATTATTATTTTAGGCTTTTTGTTTTTAGCTTTTCTTATTTTAATTTTACACTGGGGTGGAGCCCCTGGATGGATGGACAGAGCAGTCGACATTTTAAATGTTGGTATTTTGACCTTGTCAGTATTTTAAAAGTCAGTATTTTGACCATATCAGAATTTTGACCGTTGGGCAATGGTTGTCGGTATTTTGATCTTCGGGATTTTGACTGTAGGTAAATTGACCACATCCCCAGACAGAGCACCCCTTTCAGATACAGCAGACAGAGCACCCCTTACAGATACAGCGGACTGATCACCAGGGCCGGTGCTAGGGTGTTCAGCGCCCTCCTGCAAAATATAAATTTGCGCCCTCCCATACTTTACATGCAGGGCCGGAGGGTTACCATGGCCTCTTGGGCCCCTGGGCTGCAGGAGATCCGTGTAAGCCTATGGATGTGAACTCTCTGCCCATACACACCCTGTGCAGCGCTAGTTACGGCACTACACACAGACAGTGCCGTAACTAGACATTTTAGCGCTGTGTGCACGAGAGGGCATTGGCGGCCTCCCTGTATGCAGAATAGGGGCACTGCGCGCCGCAGGTGCGCGCAAAAAAAATTAGGGGCGGGGCTTCATGGGGAAGGAGTGTGGCCACAAAATAATACCAATTCATATTACAGTAGTCTCCATTATTCAAACTACGCCGCACAGCAGCGCCACTACACCAGGTAGAGCCCCTTTTACACATTATGGCGGACAGATTTCCCTTTTTACACATTATGGCAGACAGCATCCCCCTTTTTACATATTACGGCAAACAGCGTCCCCTTTTTACACATTACGGCAGACAGAGTCCCCTTCTTAGACATTATGGTAGACAGCATCCCCTTTTTACACATTACGGCAGACAGCGTCCCCTTTTTACACATTACGGCAGACAGCGTCCCCTTTTTACACATTACGGCAGACAGCATCCTCTTTTTACACATTACGGCAGACAGCGTCCCCTTTTTACACATTACGGCTGACAGCGTCCCCCTTCTTACACATTACGGCAGACAGCGTCCCCTTTTTACACATTACGGCAGACAGCGTCCCCCTTCTTACACATTACGGCAGACAGCGTCCCCTTTTTTACACATTACGGCAGGCAGCGTCCCCCTTTTTACACATTACCGCAGACAGCGTCCCCTTTTTTACACATTACGGCAGGCAGTGTCCCCCTTTTTACACATTACGGCAGACAGCGTCCCCTTTTTACACATTACGGCTGACAGTGTCCCTTTTTTACACATTATGGCGGACAGTGTCCCTTTTTTACACATTACGGCAGACAGTGTCCCCCTTATTACACATTATGGCAGACAGCGTCCCCTTTTTACACATTACGGCTCTGCATACAGATACACACATACATAAATACAGTATATACATAAATACAAACACACACATACATACACATACCCAGACACACACACACACACTTTCTCTCACACTCTTTTTACATCCTGTGTAGCTACGACCCCTTGGTCCGTGTAGCCCCGCCCCTTTTTGGCAGAACGATCACTGACACTCCTCTCCCTGTCACAGGGGAGAGAGGAGAAGGCTTCATGCTGCCGGCGCTGCTGCGGCTGCCTGTCAGTGTGACAGTGCAGGCGCAGCAGCAGCAGGGGGGGACAAGACGGCGCTTCAGCTGGGATGTAGAGCAGTGAAGGCACCTCTCCTGCTCGGTGCCTACCTGCACTGCATCCCTTTGCTGAGCGGGTAGCGCCGGGCCTGCTGATCACCCCTGGACTGACACAGCAGACAGAGCACCACTTTCAGATACAGCGGACTGATCACCCCTGGACTGATACAGCAGACAGAGCACCACTTTCAGATACAGCGGACTGATCACCCCTGGACTGATACAGCAGACAGAGCACCACTTTCAGATACACCAGCCCCATGCCAGACAACACCGTACTGAGATGGACACGTCCGTTTAGTACACTCTCCACAGCCGGATTGAAAATGGTGCAGATTACCGGGGACCTTTATAGAATCCAAAACCCGACAGCAGGATGATGCTGTTTTACCTCGATTTTGGATCTGGGTAAGGTAGGAAACCTCGAGCCAGACTCGGATCCGGACTCGGATCGGGTAGTTCGGGTGGGTCGGGTTCTCGGAGATCCGGACCCGCTCATCTCTAGCTAACTAGGGCATCAATTAGAAACTGTGTAAAGCGCCCTACTCTATTTAAACAAGTGAATATCTTACTGAGACACGTGGTACTCCAGTATCACTACATACCTGATGTAACAATAAGGGAGGAAGACAGTAGAGAGTAACCTACACACTTGCGTTATAACTTGATGCACAGGTGGAGCAGGAGAGACACCTAGTGGCTTCAGCCATGAACTACCCCAAGTTGGAAATTTCACCAATGCATTAATGTGACTGTGTCGTATTTCTGTCATTAAACCATTACACAGGTGATTTACCTGTAACCTATTGCGCCAAGGGAAGTGACACATAGATAATCCTGTGGGTCATTGGGGTCAATTAAATTGAATTCAATGTTCATAGCGCTGGGAAGGAGGTCCGACACTATTCAATTAAGTGTGCAGTGACAGCCGCCGATGGGAGGGGTGCGAGCACAAATCCGACAAAAGTGTCAGTGCGATGCTGATTTCTTCCCCTAGAGCAGCTGAAACACCATTGTGCTGGGCACTTAAGGTGGACAATGATGGTCCTCCAGATAAAACACCCTATTTACTCCGGGAGAACGGGCATTCTCCGACTTAACATCACACTCAATTGAACAGCGCCGGGATTCCTTCCCGACACTATTAACATTGCATTCAGTTAAATTGACCCCATTGAATGTAATCCCCCCCCTCACACACACGTCACTTTTGTGTAGAGATGAAAAAGTTATTTAAACTCAAGGAGGAACGGTTCCTAACTCCAGGTTCACACCTCTCAGAGGATTTACTTAGGATATAGTAAGAAAAGACAAAACAGACTGGAATTCACATATATATGCGTATATATAGAAAACTAGTAAACCTGGGAATGCTATCCTGTGCACAGGCACTTTGGGAAATAATTGGTGGGACCCATATAATTATATGAGTATTGATCATTTCTGATATGTTGACACTACAATATATCTGGTTGATAATAGTTAAACTGTCAATTTGATAATTCTGCCGATGCGTTTAAAGTCTTATAGTGGTCAGAGAGTCTGAACTGCCAACTGTTCAAGGCAAATAGATTTCTGTGTTTGGTAAACGTGTTTGCCCAATGTGAATAGTGTATTCTATTACAGTATATTGTGTTGGTGGTTTCACCATACCCGTCCTGCACGATAACACCCTTGTATGTAACCTACGCTGAAAAATATTGCTACTGCCATACATGTGAATAAATCTGGTGAAGCTGACATTTCGTATGTGCCGTCCTTGAGGTGGAGCAATACCTCCTAATCCTCTGGAAAGTGCAGAAGAAACCCCTCTCTGCGTAGCTACCCTCAGACCAAAGGTAAGAGAACCATCAAGTTGATACCATCCGCAACTATTGTGATCCCTGACCCCTGGAGGGTGTTACACATTCTATTTCATACAGATGTGTCCTCACTTTACTGTCCTCCTTTCAGATATAGACATGACTTGTTGTGATGCCTTATCATAAGATTTATAGAATATCGCAGGCTACACAACTGAATCCTATAGAACAGTCATTTGTGACACTTTATCACTTGTATCATTTCATGCCACTCTAATTATATCAGACAGGAGCATTATGTGAGGACACCTCTGTATGGTGACTGGAAACTCACTGGGAAATCTCTATAACTGCGCCAGCTTTGCAGAATTGAAGCATTACCCAACTATGACTGATTATTACACTATATCACAATGTGGGGAATGACTGTGTGATGGCACCTGTGACTACTGACGTGGCTTTTCTATCTTTACACATTATATTATATTACATGAATAGTTTTACTTTATTCAGGATAAGTGCGATTCTGCTGATATCATGTGAAGTGAAAGTACAGAAGTGAGGAAGAGATTCCAGATGGAAGTAGATGTGATGTGTTACTTGGACAGGGTGCAGAAACATTGCTGCATCGGCAGTCATAATAGCAGCATAAGCAGCTGGGTGGTAGAACCCAAGGTTTACGTTCTATTGTGTGCAGTGGGGAGGAGACCATGGTATAAGTGAGGGAAGGAGAAGCACAGGAGGGAAGAGCTTACAATATAAAGGGGAGGGGCAGACAGACAGGGGTGACACATATGGGGTAGACAGAAGTGAGGTGCGGGCAGGGGAGGCAGAGCCCCACCTGTCATACTCCAGTGCCCTTCAGAGTTTTGAGTACAAAATTCATTAGAGTAAGCATGGAGCAGTGAGTTAGGATGAGAGCTGCAAGGCTTTGATAAAGAAGTTGGGGTCTATTCATGAAGAAGTGAAACGAGTGGAGAAAAGGACCAGTGGAGAAGTTGCACAGGGCAACAAATCAGCTTTGAAGGAAGCCTTTATCAAGAACATTTTATAAAATGTAAGGGAGATGCTGCTTGGTTGCCATGGGCAACTTTTCCACTGGTCCATTTCTCTCCTGTTTTCACAGCTTCATGAATAGACCCCGTGGTCTAAAGAGCCTGTTTGAAATTTGCATAGAGGTGGACAGTCATACAGTATATGGATAAGGAGAGAGTTCCAGAAGTAAGGAGCAGCACAGGTATAATCTTGGAGGTGGGAGTAGGAGGAACTAATCAGTTGGGAAGAGAGGTGGCAGTCATTTATGGAGTGAAGTGGACAGGCAGGAGTGTGAAAAGAGATAAGGTCAGAGATGTGAGAGCTTTGTAAATGAGTGTGAGAAGCTTGATTAGGGATCTGAAGAGGAAGGGGAACCAGTGTAGGGCTTGTATCAGAGGATAGATGGTTACTATATTAAATTATGTAATGTGGGAGAGAAGCAGGGCAATGGGGGAAGAACATACAGTAAATGCCTGAAGCCGGCGTGCCCTATAATGCAAACAGTCAAATGCAGCTCAAAGCTATAGGCAGCAATCTTTTTCTATCCAAAGTGTCTTCTAAAAGTGCCCTGTCAGGGGATGGATGGAGAAATGGGCAAATCTAATAAAGAGCGATATCCCTACTATATACCTCACTCTCTGATACAGCGGCAATGCCATGTGCTACAAGACACAGGGCCGGTTCTTGGCCTTGTGGCGCCCCGGGCAAAATTTAGGGGCGTGGCTTCAAATGGGGGCGTGGTCACGATGCTGAAAGAAAAAAATGAAATAAAAAAAAGTATACTTACCATCCCTGTTCTTGATGCAGACCGCTGCAGACCCCTCCGCCGGCGGCGCCGCTCTTCTCCTCTCTTCGATCTATGGGAGAGATGTTATTACGTCTCTCCCATAGAACAGCATAGACACTAGAGGTCAATTATGACCCCTAGTGTCTGTGCCACTATGCTGTGCGGTGCGCGATGACGTCATCGCGCATCGCACAGCAAAGGTCCTCTACATGAAGGGAAACTAGACCGTAGCGTCTAGTTTCCCTTCATGGAGAGGACCTTTGCTGTGCGGTGCGCGATGACGTCATCGCGCACCGCACAACTAAGGTCCTCTCAATGAAGGGAAACTAGACGCTACGCGCCTGGTTCCCTTCAAAGCGGGGGGGGGGGGGGGGCACAGCAGGGCACTGCGGGGGGCACAGTGGCGGATCTTGCCCTGGTGCGGCGCCCTCCGGATGGCGCCGGCGCCCTCCGGAAGGCGGCGCCCCAGGCAAAAGTACCGCTTGCCCGTGGCAAGAACCGCCACTGACAAGACAGTGACCTGCAAGGAACAGAGGAAGTGAGAAACATACTGTGGAAGGTAAAGGGATCACTGCCAGTCTTAAAGGACTTATTCTAACAAGAATTAAATAATTGTATTATATTATGACAGACAGATATGAAAACAACAACATATAAAGGGTCTTCAATGTTTCTAGATTTATCTTGCTTAATCATCATATAATATCCATAAGCAGCAAGTCACAGGTTCCTCTGAAGCGTCCTGTACTTAAACCACTTAACTGATGATACCCCCCTCCCCCCCGAAAAACCTGTCAGAAATTATTTTCTCTGACGTCCTAGTGGATGCTGGGTACTCCGTAAGGACCATGGGGAAAAGACAAGCTCCGCAGGAGACTGGGCACTCTAAAAGAAAGATTAGGTACTATCTGGTGTGCACTGGCTCCTCCCTCTATGCCCCTCCTCCAGACCTCAGTTAGAATCTGTGCCCGGCCAGAGCTGGATGCACACTAGGGGATCTCCTGAGCTTCTAGAAAATAAAGTATTTGTTAGGTTTTTTATTTTCAGTGAGATCTGCTCGCAACAGACTCACTGCTACGAGGGACTAAGGGGAGAGAAGTGAACCTACGTGCTTGCAGCTAGCTTGGGCTTCTAAGGCTACTGGACACCATTAGCTCCAGAGGGATCGAACACAGGGCCCATCCTCGATCGTCCGGTCCCGGAGCCGCGCCGCCGTCCCCATTGCAGAGCCAGAAGCAAGAAGAACATCCTGAAAATCGGCGGCTGAAGACTCCGGTCTTCATTAAGGTAGCGCGCAACACATTGCTCACTATGCACACCACATACTCCGGTCACTGACGGGTGCAGGGCGCTGGGGGGGGGGGGGGGGCGCCCTGGGCTGCAATTAGAGTACCTTACATTGGCAAACAGCACATAATATAGTCTAAAAAACTATATATGTGCAAAAATCCCCTGCCATAATATAAATATAAGAGCGGGAGAAGTCCGCCGAGAAGGGGGCGGGGCTATCTCCCTCAGCACACTGGCGC
The DNA here is from genome assembly GCF_028390025.1 of Pseudophryne corroboree. Classification (NCBI taxonomy): domain Eukaryota; kingdom Metazoa; phylum Chordata; class Amphibia; order Anura; family Myobatrachidae; genus Pseudophryne; species Pseudophryne corroboree. Next base: position 1,170,898,164 of record NC_086444.1, read on the forward strand.
CATTTCCTCTTCACAGCTCCGCTATAAGACAGCTCCCCAGGCTCTCCCCTGCAGTTTCCAGACTCAAAGGGTAAAAAAGAGAGGGGGGGCACTAAATTTAGGCGCAAACTGTATATGTAAAGCAGCTATAGGGAAAAATCACTTTGTGTTAGTGTAAATCCCTGATTATATAGCGCTGTGGTGTGTGCTGGCATACTCTCTCTCTGTCTCCCCAAAGGACTTTGTGGGGTCCTCAGTCAGAGCATTCCCTGTGTGTGTGCGGTGTGTCGGTATGGGTGTGTCGACATGTTTGATGAGGAAGGTTACATGGAGGCGGAGCAGGAGCCGATAAGTGTGATGTTGCCCCCTGTGGAGCCGACCCCGGAGTGGATGGATATGTGGAAGGTTTTAACCGACAGTGTCAACTCCTTACATAAAAGGTTTGACGACGTGACAGCCATGGGACAGTCGGCAACTCAGTCCGCACCTGCCCAGGCGTCTCAGAGGCCATCAGGGGCTCAAAAATGCCCGCTTACTCAGATGGCAGACACAGATGTCGACACGGAGTCTGACTCCAGTGTCGACGAGGATGAGATAAATGTATGTTTGGGGATGGTCTATCGGACCTTGTATCCACAGCGACAGCTGGGAAGTCGACTTTTTTACCTCACGTTCCCTCACAGCCTAAGAAAGCACTGTATTATCAAGTACAGTCCTTTCGGCCTCAGAAAGGCAAGCGTGTCAGAGGCGCATCCTTTCTGCCCAGAGGCAGGGGAAAAGGGAAGAAGCTGCATCAGACAGCCAGTTCCCAGGAACAAAAATCCTCCCCTGCTTCCACTAAATCCACCGCATGACGCTGGGGCTCCACAGGTGGAGCCAGGTGCAGTGGGGGCGCGTCTCCGGAACTTCAGCGACCAGTGGGTTCGCTCTCGGGTAGATCCCTACAAGTGGAATCTCAGGGATACAAGCTGGAGGTCGAGGCGACTCCCCCTCGCCGTTACCTCAAATCGTCCTTGCCAACTACTCCCAAGGAAAGGGAGGTGATATTGGCGGCTATTCACAAGCTGTACCTCCAGCAGGTGATAATCAAGGTTCCCCTCCTTCAACAGGGAAGGGGTTATTATTCAACTATGTTTGTGGTATCGAAACCGGACGGTTCGGTGAGGCCCATTCTAAATTTAAAATCCTTGAACACTTACATAAGGAAGTTCAAGTTCAAAATGGAATCGCTCAGGGCGGTTATTGCAAACCTGGAAGAGGGGGATTTTATGGTGTCGCTCGACATAAAAGATGCTTACTTGCATGTCCCCATTTACCCACCTCACCAGGAGTACCTCAGGTTCGTGGTACAGGACTGTCATTACCAATTCCAGACGTTGTCGTTTGGTCTGTCCATGGCACCGAGGGTGTTTACCAAGGTAATGGCCGAAATGATGATACTCCTTCGGAAGCAGGGAGTTATAATTATCCCATACTTGGACGATCTCCTTATAAAGGCGAGGTCCAGAGAGCAGCTGTTGGTCAGTGTAGCACTCTCTCAGGAAGTGTTGCAACAGCACGGCTGGATTCTGAATATTCCAAAGTCGCAGCTGATTCCTACGACAAATCTGCTGTTCTTGGGCATGGTTCTGGACAAAGAACAAAAGAAGGTGTTCCTCCCAGTGGAGAAGGCCCAGGAATTGTCATCTCTGGTCAGGGACCTCCTGAAACCAAACCAGGTGTCGGTGCACCACTGCACGCGAGTCCTGGGGAAGATGGTGGCTTCTTACGAAGCGATTCCCTTCGGCAGGTTCCATGCAAGGATTTTTCAGTGGGATCTGTTAGACAAGTGGTCCAGATCGCATCTTCAGATGCATCGGCTGATCACCCTGTCCCCGAGGGCCAGGGTGTCTCTCCTGTGGTGGCTGCAGAGTACTCATCTTCTCGAGGGCCGCAGATTCGGCATACAGGACTGGATCCTGGTGACCACGGATGCAAGCCTCCGAGGGTGGGGGGCAGTCAAGCAGGGAAGAAACTTCCAGGGTCAGTGGTCAAGTCAGGAGACTTCACTTCACATAAATATATTGGAACTAAGGGCCATTTACAATGCCCTAAGGCAAGCGGAGCCTCTGCTTCAAAACCAACCGGTGCTGATTCAGTCAGACAACATCACAGCGGCCGCCCATGTAAACCGGCAGGGCGGCACAAGAAGCAGGATGGCGATGGCAGAGGCCACGAGGATTCTTCTATGGGTGGAGAATCACGTACTAGCACTGTCAGCAGTGTTCATTCCGGGAGTGGACAACTGGGAAGCAGACTTCCTCAGCAGACACGATCTCCACCCGGGAGAGTGGGGACTTCATCCAGAAGTCTTCAAGTTGATTGTAAATCGTTGGGAAAGGCCACAGGTGGACATGATGGCGTCCCGCCTCAACAAAAAGCTAGAAAGATATTGCGCCAGGTCAAGGGACCCTCAGGCGATAGCTGTGGACGCACTAGTGACACCGTGGGTATACCAGTCGGTTTATGTGTTCCCTCCTCTTCCTCTCATACCCAAGGTACTGAGGATAATAAGAAGGAGAGGAGTAAGAACCATACTCATCGTTCCGGATTGGCCAAGAAGAACTTGGTACCCAGAACTACAAGAAATGATCTCAGAGGACCCATGGCCTCTGCCTCTACGACAGGACCTGCTACAGCAGGGGCCCTGTCTGTTCCAAGACTTACCGCGGCTGCGTTTGATGGCATGACGGTTGAACGCCGGATCCTAACGGAAAAGGGCATTCCAGATGAAGTAATTCCTACACTGATTAAAGCTAGGAAGGATGTGACAGCAAAACATTATCACCGCATTTGGCGAAAGTATGTTGCGTGGTGTGAGGCTAGGAAGTCCCCACCAGAGGAATTTCAGCTGGGTCGATTTCTGCACTTCCTCCAGTCAGGAGTGACTTTGGGCCTGAAATTGGGTTTCATAAAAGTCCAGATTTCGGCCTTGTCTATTTTCTTTCAGAAAGAACTGGCTTCACTGCCTGAGGTTCAGACGTTTGTTAAGGGAGTGCTGCATATTCAGCTCCCTTTTGTGCCCCCAGTGGCACCGTGGGATCTCAACGTTGTGTTGGATTTCCTAAAATCACATTGGTTTGAGCCACTTAAAACCGTGGAGTTAAAGTATCTCACCTGGAAGGTGGTCATGCTGTTGGCCTTGGCTTCGGCTAGGTGTGTGTAAGAATTGGCGGCTTTGTCGTGTAAAAGCCCTTATCTGATTTTCCATATGGACAGGGCAGAATTGAGGACTTGTCCCCAATTTCTCCCAAAGGTGGTATCTGCGTTTCATTTGAACCCACCTATTGTGGTGCCTGTGGCTACTGGGGACTTGGAGGATTCCAAGTTGCTAGACGTAGTTCAGGCCCTGAAAATCTACGTCTCCAGGACGGCTAGAGTCAGAAAAACTGACTCGCTGTTTATCCTGCATGCACCCAACAAACTGGGTGCTCCTGCTTCAAAGCAGACGATTGCCCCTGGATCTGTAGCACGATTCAGCTTGCGCATTCTGCGGCTGGACTGCCGCATCCTAAATCAGTGAAAGCCCATTCCACGAGGAAGGTGGGCTCTTCTTGGGTGGCTGCCCGAGGGGTCTCGGCTTTACAACTCTGCCGAGCTGCTACTTGGTCAGGGTCTAACACTTTTGCAAAATTTTACAAATTTGATACCCTGGCTGAGGAGGACCTTGAGTTTGCTCATTCGGTGCTGCAGAGTCATCCGCACTCTCCCGCCCGTTTGGGAGCTTTGGTATAATCCCCATGGTCCTTACGGAGTACCCAGCATCCACTAGGACGTCAAAGAAAATAAGAATTTACTCACCGGTAATTCTATTTCTCATAGTCCGCAGTGGATGCTGGGAGCCCGTCCCAAGTGCGGACTTTGTGCAATACATGTATATAGTTATTGCTTAACTAAAGGGTTATTGTTATGAGCCATCTGCTCAGTGAGGCTCAGTTGTTATTCATACTGTTAACTGTGTTTAGTTATCACGAGTTGTACGGTGTGATTGGTGTGGCTGGTATGAGTCTTACCCTGGATTCCAAATCCTTTCCATGTAGTGTCAGCTCTTCCGGGCACAGTTTCCCTAACTGAGGTCTGGAGGAGGGACATAGAGGGAGGAGCCAGTGCACACCAGATAGTACCTAATCTTTCTTTTAGAGTGCCCAGTCTCCTGCGGAGCCCGTCTATTCCCCATGGTCCTTACGGAGTACCCAGCATCCACTACGGACTACGAGAAATAGAATTACCGGTGAGTAAATTCTTATTTTTTTTAATAAAGTTTAGAATGCATTTTTTTATTTAATATATTTAAACATTTTATTTAAAAAAAATACCTAGATTTTTTTTCACCCCATCCATGTCCATAGGCCCTCATTGAACAATCACCTTCTATCCCCATAAGAAATAGATGGGGGTCTATTTCTGATGGGGATAGAAGGTGAAGTGGTAAAAGATTCACAGAATTATCAACCACACAACCCCTAGTAGTAATAGATCCCAGTTGCAGAGCCCTCACCCCCAGTGTCAATGGACCCTATTCAGTGGCCTTCATCCAATTGCATCACTATATATATGTAATTCTTTATTTTACATTTATATCACAGCCAAAAAAACAAACCACCCTCATACCCACCCCCAGTCGGTGTGTGGGGCAACTGAACATCAGACCCTCCTGATCTCTGAACATGCAGAGATCTGCATTTTTGTGTCTATGTTCCCCTCCTAGCACTTTCAGTTTAGGTGCATGCACCTCTAAGTGTTGTGATTCTTGGGTGCAATTTTGGGAGTCGGAAGTTACAGCTAGCAACATCACTCCCAGGGGTCCGGAGCAGGAGATCTGTTCTGCATATGGGCAGAACGGATTTCCCAATATGGGGAATGATGTGAACTGGTCAGGTAACACTTCTGGCTGCGGTCACATCCCATATGTTAGTGCCAAGTAAGTGGGTAATAAATTCCAGAATGTACAGCTCAAAGGATGCACCAGGTGGCACTGCAGCAGTAATACTGAGTGCAGGTTGTTGTTTCCGGCATATGCAGTGACCGTGGGGCAGCAATGTGCCATCCACAGAAACCTATGCTCTTTACAACGGCACTGCTCAAACACCGCTATTTATTGCCCTGAGATGAACCAAAGATGTAGCCGCAATCTTCCATCCCACAATGTTCATGTAAGGTGCGACTTCTATGGAGCGAACAACACCTGTAACTAGTCACAGCATAGTGTACACAGCAGCTTGCCACAATGCACATGCCTGTGAGTACACACTGCAACAACGATGAGCCGTGGATTCTGTATGGGGTGCAGGAGCATTAAGAATACATTTGGAAAGAAAAAAACAAGTGTGGATATCGATGGAAGGATTGTTGAGATAAAAGAATTTATAACGTATCACTGTAATAACATAATATATGGAATTGAATGCTCCACCAATAAATTTTATATTGGACGGACCAGTAGACCATTAAAAGTGAGAATAACAGAGTATTTAAGAAATATAAAGAAAGGAGTTGAAACTCATGCACTGTCGATGCACTTGAAACAGGTCTATCAATGTGATGTTGCTCATATAAATAACTTTTATGGTTTAAAAAAGGTAATATCAGGGGTTAGAAATAGAGAATGTGCACAACTTTTAGCTAGAACAGAAATGCAATTTATTTATAAGTATAGAACCTTGATTCCTATAGGGCTCAATAAAAATTTTGAGCTGAAATGGTTTTTATGAGTTCTTAAAATCTTTAACTTTTATAAATAGATTTTGTATACTTCTTCTTAATGTGGGTCATAAAAAAGTATGCTATAATAAAAGTTAATGATGTATTGTTGGATTACATTTTTTTTAATATGTTCATTAATATGTTTTTTTATTGTTTAGAAAATGGAAGTGTATAATGGGTTTCGATGGGATTGTCACCTCCAAAATGGCCACCGCCAGTCTTAAGGACATTTTTCTATGGGAATGAATCCATTTATGAACATGCTGTATTAAAGACAAACTGATGCTGCTCGATTAACATACAGGAAGCGGAAGTAGAGAATGAGGAGGGATATGAAGTACGGACCTCCGACTTCCGGACGGGAAGTGACGCGGGACCGGAAGTGATGTGAAACCGGAAGTGACACGGGACCGGAAGTGACACTGTCCCACGGTAAAATGGCGGGAAAGACGGCACAAGGAGGCTTTTTATGTAAACAGAAGTGGATTAGATGAACCGGAGTGTATGTGGGGATAAGATAGGTTTTAGAATGGATAGTGACTCCATGTCTGGAAATAGGATTTACTGGTAATTAGATAGGCTGAGTATAAAAAGCAGTCTAAGGCACTTTCTCCTCATACCTTGAGGAAGATATTTTGATATTGAAACGCGTTGGCTGAGGACTGTTGTATGAAGCTCTCTCATGGTCAGACGGTACAGTGGATATCCTGGGGACGCCTGTGACACTGTTAAAATCCATGTGCATTTGTCTACTTTTTTGCTGGGTAGACCATATGACCGGGTGAGAGTCCATTTTAAATATTGTTCTTTCTTATGAAATTTATTAAAAAGATTTTATTACACTAGTGGAAGCTTTTCCTTTATCCCACATATACAACGGATGAATATTGACAGTTCATTGATGGAAGAAGAAGGATCATGATTGGCTGAAGCTGCTCCAGTGAATGTGTTATTGTCTACATATTCAGTAGACCACCATTTCCGGTAGGGGGCTATATCATTAAACCCTGCATATTAATTTTATGAAGGGGTAATACACTATGAGATTTCCTTCCTTCTATTTTTGAGTGTACTTGGGAGCTGTAAGAGATTTGCTGCTTGGAGGAACACTTGAGGAGGTGGAATCTTGAAATTGTCTTTTGTCTTACCAACAGCGCCGAAGGAAAAAGTGGTGACTTTGTTCCTTTTGTCTATTGTTTAGTAGTTTGGGTGAAGCTACTACACCTACTTATCTAACAGGCTGCTCGTAGGCGCATTTGATATTGTTACACAACCTTTTGTTTTTAGATGAGCATCGCTACATCTGTGCATTTTGAAAAGGACCCAGTATTCTCAATCCACCCATGCACACAGATATTTACAGTGTTTGTACAGCGCCCTTTTGAGGTTTTATTTAGTACTTACATTTACCATGCTGGGGAAAGAGCCCACTTCTCACTGTACTTATAAATCACTTTCTTACATAGTTATATGAGATTGTTAGGAGGAGACGGAGTAATCTCCATGTCTGAGACACATCTCTTACAGAAAGAGGAAGGAGGTTTTTGTACGGCTCTGTATCACTGTGTGACCCACTATAAGCCTGCTGACAGATATACTCTGCCTCATCCTCTGCTGTCACTCCACTGAGAACCGAGTAAAACCGAGTAAAACCGAACCTCGCTCATCACTAGTATGCAGTTCCAGATCCAGATCCACTGAACCTGTCTGGGACTCCTGTATACTGGGTGCTTGCATAATAGATAAGAAGCTTTGGAGATTGTCCTGATTTCTGTTGGTACCAGGCTAAGTAGCCGCCTATATCAGCACTGGCTGTACATGAGATGGTGACTGATCCTCCTGGTGACACAGAGATATAACCTGGGGTCTGAGTCATCACAATCTCCCCACAGGACCCTGAGGATTAGAGGAGACACAGTCATTACTGATACATGTCTGTATATAGTCATATACATCCTGCTCTGATTATTTATGTTACATGTATAGATTCCCCTACACAGCACCATGTAATGCCCCCAATCTCTCACCCTGAATATAAATGAGTATCACAGCCAGCAGGTAACTGTGAGACACCATCTTGCTGTATCTGGGCTGTCAGACAGACACTATAAGACGTCTCCTGTACAATGAGATATATATAGAGAGTGACAGGTGAGGTGTGACAGGAAATCCCCCAGAGACTGTGTATGGAAACAAGATGGAAATTCTGTGGTGTCAGTGTGACAGTGACTGGTGTATGCTAGAGACAGGATGTCAGTGTGATGTCCTCTGTGGTGTCAGTGTGACAGTGACTGGTGTGTACTAGAGACAGGATGTCAGTGTGATGTCCTCTGTGGTGTCAGTGTGACAGTGACTGGTGTGTGCTAGAGACAGGACGTCAGTGTGATGTCCTCTGTGGTGTCAGTGTGACAGTGACTGGTGTGTGCTAGAGACAGGATGTCAGTGTGATGTCCTCTGTGGTATCAGTGTGACAGTGATTGGTGTGTGCTAGAGACAGGATGTCAGTGTGATGTCCTCTGTGGTATCAGTGTGACAGTGACTGGTGTGTGCTAGAGACAGGATGTCAGTGTGATGTCCTCTGTGGTGTCAGTGTGACAGTGACTGGTGTACTAGAGACAGGATGTCAGTGTGATGTCCTCTGTGGTGTCAGTGTGACAGTGACTGGTGTGTGCTAGAGACAGGATGTCAGTGTGATGTCCTCTGTGGTGTCAGTGTGACAGTGACCGGTGGGTACTAGAGACAGGATGTCAGTGTGATGTCCTCTGTGGTGTCAGTGTGACAGTGACTGGTGTGTGCTAGAGACAGGATCTCAGTGTGATGCCCTCTCTGGTGTCAGTGTGACAGTGACTGGTGTGTGCTAGAAAAAGTATGTTAGGGTGTAAATGGGGCCAGCAACAGAATTCTAGAGGCCCCGTATAGTGAGATCTTCGTGGCCCCCTCAAATTATATATATAGAGAGAGAGAGAGAGAGAGAGAGAGAGAGAGAGAGAAAGAGAGAGCGAGAGAGAGAGAGACAAAGGTAATGTCCGGCACTCTAATAGAAATATAGTCAACCAGTCTGGGTGCCCTTCCAAAAAGCAATATGGAATGAGGTGTAACGGACAGCACTCCAACATATAGGCAAGTCAAACAACTGCATACTCACCAAGCGTGCACAGGGGAACCGCCGTAGCCGCCCGCTCCGGAGTCCAGATGACGTCATCGGCAGCCGCCGGCGCCCAGGATCCGTCGCAGGGGCGGGAGTAGTGTGAACCATCACCATGGTAATGAATACAACAAGCTGCAGAAAGACAGGCCCAGTAATAGACAGTAATATACAACCTAGACAAATCACCATAACATAACTATATCAATGTCTGGCTCACTATTAAATACATGTAAGCATATGGATAATAGCAGATACTAAACTATAATCCGTGCATAACCAGCTGTGGTAAGATCATACAGGATGCTCCGTGCAACTAACCAGCAAACTAACCAATAAGATAGATAGAATAAATAAGCATATATGTATGCCACTAGGCGCATGTTTGAGCAGTGAACTCCTCACAAATACTCTAATATAAGGGCACAGTAATGAAAGAAAAGCATGGCACCAAATAAAGAGCTCAACTACTATATGCCCATTACTGAAAAAACTACTGTTAAGCATAAGGAGAGAAAAAACATAAAATTCATAAAAAGCAGGTAAGTGCAAGAGATTCATTGAGTCCCAATGGTTGGACAGTTTGTAGCACATGTATCCATCTGGCCTCTTTCTGTAGTAGATTACGGCCTCTGATGCCACCTCTAGGATTAGGGGGAACCCAATCGATGATGCGGTACCTGATGGAAGACAGAATGTGATGCGAGTCCCTGAAATGACCAGCAACTGGCTGATCACAATCTTTACCTTCAATGGCTGCACGTATGCTGGACCTATGTTGGGTCATGCGTTCCTTCATTTGTCTAGTGGTTTTACCCACATATAATAAGCTACATGGGCATTTAATATAATATACCACAAATCTCGTGGTGCAAGTGACCGGATGCTGTATATACATATATATTACATATGAGCGGGTTCGGTTCCTCGAGATCCGAACCCCCCCGAACTTCACCCATTTTACACGGTTCCGAGGCAGCCTCGGATCTTCCTGCCTTGCTCGGATAACCAGAACGTGCCTGAATGTCATCATCCCGCTGTCGGATTCTCGCGAGATTTGTATTCTATATAAGGAGCCACACGTCGCTGCCATTTTGACTCGTGCATTGGAGATTGAACGGAGAGGACGTGGCAGCATTCTCTCCCTGAAAAGCTCTGTAATCTGTGCTCAGTGTGCTGCAAATATCTGTGCTCAGAGTGCTGCAAATCTGTGCTCGTGTGCTGAAAATATCTACGTTCTCTGCCTGAAAATGCTCTATATCTGTGCTCAGTGTGCTGCAAATATCTGATCAGTGTGCTGCATTGTGGGGACTGGGGAGCACCAGTATATAATAATTATAGTAGTACAGTACAGTAGGCCATTGCTGTATCTGGCAGCTCTGTGTCACTGCAAGTATCCATTCCATATCTGTGCAGCATTTTTGTGAGCAGTATATACAGTATTATAGTGCAGCATTTTGGTGACCCAACAGTATATAGTTGTGTACAGTAGGCCATTGCTGTATCTTGCAGCTCTGTGTCACTGCACGTATCCATTCCATATCTGTGTGGCATTTTTGTGAGCAGTATATATAGTATTACAGTGCAGCATTTTGGTGACCCAACAGTATATAGTTGTGTACAGTAGGCCATTGCTGTATCTTGCAGCTCTGTGTCACTGCACGTATCCAGTCCATATCTGTGCGGCATTTTTGTGAGCAGTATATATAGTATTACAGTGCAGCATTTTGGTGACCCAACAGTATATAGTTGTGTACAGTAGGCCATTGCTGTATCTTGCAGCTCTGTGTCACTGAGTGCACGTATCCATTCCATATCTGTGCAGCATTTTTGTGAGCAGTATATATAGGTTTACAGCGCAGCATTTTGGTGACCCAACAGTATATAGTTGTGTACAGTAGGTCATTGCTGTATCTTTGAGCTCTGTGTCACTGCACGTATCCATTCCATATCTGTGCGGCATTTTGTGAGCAGTATATATAGTATTACAGTGCAGCATTTTGGTGACCCAACAGTATATGGGCCCTCATTCCGAGTTGTTCGCTCGGTCTTTTTCATCGCATCGCAGTGAACTTCCGCTTACTACGCATGCGCAATGTTCGCACTGCGACTGCGCCAAGTTATTTTACTAAGAAGAAAGTATTTTTACTCACGGCTTTTTCTTCGCTCCGGCGATCGTAGTGTGATTGTCAGGAAATGGGTGTTACTGGGCGGAAACACAGCGTTTTAGGGGCGTGTGGCTGAAAACGCTACCGTTTCCGGAAAAAACGCAGGAGTGGCCGGAGAAACGGTGGGAGTGTCTGGGCGAACGCTGGGTGTGTTTATGACGTCAACCAGGAACGACAAGCACTGAAATGATCGCACAGGCAGAGTAAGTCTGAAGCTACTCAGAAACTGCTAAGTAGTTTGTAAACGCAATATTGCGAATACATCGGTCGCACTTTTAAGAAGCTAAGATTCACTCCCAGTAGGCGGCGGCTTAGCGTGTGTAACTCTGCTACATTCGCCTTGCGAGCGATCAACTCGGAATGAGGGCCATGGTTGTGTACAGTAGGACATTGCTGTTTCTTGCAGCTCTGTGTCACTGAGTGCACGTATCCATTCCATATCTGTGCAGCATTTTTGTGAGCAGTATATATAGTATTACAGTGCAGCATTTTGGTGACCAACAGTATATAGTTGTACAGTAGGCCATTGCTGTAACTTGTAGCTCTGTGTCACTTGCACGTATCCATTCCATATCTGTGCTGCATTTTTGTGAGCAGTATATATAGTATTACAGTGCAGCATTTTGGTGACCAACAGTATACATATATAGTACAGTACAGTAGGCCATTGCTATTGACATATTACTGGCATATAATTCCACACATTAAAAAATGGAGAACAAAAATGTGGAGGGTAAAATAGGGAAAGATCAAGATCCACTTTCACTTCGTGCTGAAGCTGCTGCCACTAGTCATGGCCGAGATGATGAAATGCCATCAACGTCGTCTGCCAATAGTAGAGAGCATGTAAAATACGAAAAACAAAAGTTCAGTAAAATGACCCAAAATCTAAATTAAAAGCATCTGAGGAGAAGTGTAAACTTGCCAATATGCCATTTACGACACGGAGTGGCAAGTAGAGATGAGCGGGTTCGGTTCCTCGGAATCCGAACCCGCCTGAACTTCAGCTTTTTTTTCACGGGTCCGAGCAGGCTCGGATCCTCCTGCCTTGCTCGGTTAACCCGAGCGCGTCCGAACGTCATCATCCCGCTGTCGGATTCTCGCGAGACTCGGATTCTATATAAGGAGCCGCGCGTTGCCGCCATTTTCACATGTGCATTGAGATTGATAGGGAGAGGACGTGGCTGGCGTCCTCTCCGTTTAGACTTAGAGACACTTGATTTACTACTAATTTAGTAATTTTGGGGAGCATTAGGAGTACTCAGAGTGCAGAGTTTTGCTGATAGTTAGTGACCACCAGTTTTATTTATTATTTATAATCCGTTCTCTGCCTGAAAAAAAACGATACACAGTCACATACCATATTTGTGCTCAGCCTCAGTGTGCTGCATGATATATCATCTATGTATATCTGACTGTGCTGAGTGCTCACTGCTCACACAGCTTAATTGTGGGGGAGACTGGGGAGCAGTTATAGCAGGAGTACAGTGCACACTTTTGCTGCCAGTGTGACCACCAGTATATTGTCTGCCTGAAAAAGTTAAACACTCCTGTGGTGTTTTATTTTTTTATTCTATAAACGCATTCTGCTGACAGTGTCCAGCAGGTCCGTCATTCATTATATTATATAAATATTTACATGCAGTAGTGTTATATTTTTTTTGTTCATCTCTATCATCTTTATCATCTCTATATTAGCAGACGCAGTACGGTAGTCCACGGCTGTGGCTATCTTTGTGTCGTCAGTGCTCGTCCATAATTGTATACCTACCTACCTACCTACTTGTGGTGGGTTTTTTTTTCTATCTTCATACTAGTAGTTTAGGAGTCTGCTGACAGTGTCCAGCAGGTCCGTCATTATATTATATATACCTGCAGTAGTGATATATATATATATATATTTTTTTTATATCATTATCATCTCTATACTAGCAGACACAGTACGGTAGTCCACGGCTGTAGCTACCTCTGTGTCGTCAGTGCTCGTCCATAATTGTATACCTACCTGTGGTGGGTTTTTTTTTCTATCTTCTTCATACTAGTAGTTTAGGAGTCTGCTGACAGTGTCCACCAGGTCCGTCATTATATTATATATACCTGCAGTAGTGATATATATATATTTTTTATATCATTATCATCTCTATACTAGCAGACACAGTACGGTAGTCCACGGCTGTAGCTACCTCTGTGTCGTCAGTGCTCGTCCATAATTGTATATTTATTTTCCACAAGAATATACAAGTAAATTGTTTAAAAATCATACAATGTGATTTCCTGTTTTTTTCTTCTGATTCTGTCTCTCACAGTTGAAGTGTGAGAGACAGAAATGATGGAAATTACAGACCTCTCTCAATTTTTTAAGTGGGTCAACTTGCACATTCGGTGGCTGTCCAAATACTTTTTTGCCCCACTGTAGCTATACAGAGTATTACTTTGTATTGCTAGTCCAGTGCAGTTTTATTGTTTAGTATAATTTCTGCATTGTACACTTGTGACTATATGTGTGTGTGCGCATGTAGCTGCTGAGTAGCTGCCATCTCATGTATTTCACTCAGCTGGCTACTCCTATATTCTGTAACCTGAGGGGGCTAAGTGCATATACTTACTGTGTATTTTTCTTTGTGATTTATAGTCACCATATATCTCTTGAATTCCCGGTTTGTGCTGACACACTACATCGGGAGTTTTTGCTAGGTATATCGCTGCTAAGATTGTACTAGGTTGCCTGATATTGAGCTTATCATTATGTCAGCTACAACGGAACTGGGGCTTCTCCCACATTGCGTGGTGGTGATGCGGCAGTCACTTTTGAGGAAAACATGGCAGCAGAGAGTTCAGGGTCAACTAATGACCCACCTTGGGCTACCTTCTCCACATTGTTAAATATGCTGGTAACAAAATTTACACCCCCTGTGGGACCTCCTATGCCACTGCAGCAATTTATGGTCCCTACAGTCAATCCACCGTGGTCGGATCAAATCTCAACAGTTACAGCACTTGAACCGATCGCTGACTAAAAATAAGTCTCACTCTCGCTCACCAAAGACTAAGGCATCTTCTAAACGGGCCGCTACATCCTCACAATCCACCGCTGTTCTGGACACATCCTCTGACGAGGATGGTGCATATACTGACCACTCAGACAGACTCTGATGCTTCTGATGGGGAAGGGAAGTCACTGATGGATGTCCCTGATTTGATTGAGGCTATCATTCTCATACTTCAGGTCTCTGATATAGCCTCTGCAGCATTGTACTATTTAATGAAGGTTTAACTCATTGACCAATGAATCTTTGAAATGATTCTGCAGACCTTTTTGCTTGAAGCAACATTGTTTCATTTTTATTTTTGATATATATGTTGCACTTTCTTATTCTGCAGAAAGTATCATTTTATGATTGTTTAACATCAGCAAATGAATGTTTCAGAATTTCAATAGACTCAATTTTTAGCTGTGCCAGCAGAGGACAATGATCCTTTGAATTAATTAATTAGCATAATAATGTTTGATGATATAGCCTTTGCAGCACTGTGCTATGTAATGAAGGTTTAATTCACTGACCAATGAATTTTTGACTTGATTCTGCAGATCTTTTGCCTGAAGATTTTTCTGCAACATTGTTTTATTTTTATGTATATATATATATTTTTTTTTTTTCCTATGTGAGAGACCAGTGTTTCTTTGTTATTAATGATTCACTTTTCTAAATGTATTCCAGGTGAATATGATCTTGTCTTTCTCCACAGATTTTGCTAATTTTGTCTGATTATTTAATTAGAATCACTACTATATGCAGATCAGTTAATGCCTATGATATATAACTAAACCAAAGTGTGAATTTTAGTTGGTTCTTTATTTAGAAATATCAGCATAATTATTGCTGTCCCTGTGCATACCTGTCTAGTAAACTCAGAGGTGATCAGCTATATATGAAATTGGGACGGCTTTTAAATGAATTATTCTAATCAAATTACCTAGTATTGATTTTCCCCATACTCTATTTTGAGCTGTACCTCTTTCTATCACTCTCTCATCTGGCTGACAGCAGTGCTGACAAGGGCCTCGCCCTTCTCAGCGTACATTTTGCTGTCACAACAGAAAGCAGAAGTGGTTCTTTCTTCTTTCTGTCCTATATTCTAAGTGGAAAAAAGATCATTGGCCCTCATTCCGAGTCGTTCGCTCGGTAAATTTCATCGCATCGCAGTGATTTTCCGCTTAGTGCGCATGCGCAATGTCCGCACTGCGACTGCGCCAAGTAATTTTGCTAGGAAGATAGTATTTTTACTCACGGCTTTTTCTTCGCTCCGGCGATCGTAATGTGATTGACAGGAAATGGGTGTTTCTGGGCGGAAACAGGCCGTTTTATGGGCGTGTGGGAAAAAACGCTACAGTTTCTGGGAAAAACGCGGGAGTGGCTGGAGAAACGGAGGAGTGTCTGTACGAACGCTGGGTGTGTTTGTGACGTCAAACCAGGAACGACAAGCACTGAACTGATCGCAGATGCCGAGTAAGTCTGAAGCTACTCTGAAACTGCTAAGAAGTTTGTAATCGCAATATTGCGAATACATCGTTCGCAATTTTAAGAAGCTAAGATTCATTCCCAGTAGGCGGCGGCTTAGCGTGCAATACTGCTAAAATCGCCTTGCGAGCGAACAACTCGGAATGATCTCCCTTGTGATATTCAATCTATTCCACCATAAGACAGGTGATGGCTCTCTCATCTGGAAAAACCTGGGGCCATTTGATTTAGTGACGTTTAACAGGCAGAGTACAGACAGCAGAAGTGGGTTCTCTCTTCCTTCATATATCATCTTTACTATTCAAGGTCGTACTATCCTGAAAGTAGCCCGATCTTCTATCTCGGAAGCTGATAGGATAGACCTGGTTAGTACTTTGAAGGGGGACCACTTAGGAATACCAGGCACTGTGGATATCACCAAAATGATCACCTATATTTTCATCTGAATAACACTGGTAGAGCAGTCCAATGCTGCTCACTCTCAATATTTTTTCATATTTCACCCTTCTATTTCTTATTTAGAAATTAAGATAGAGATTCTAATTACATTGGACCGTACTGGTCGATATTTTAAGGGAACAGAATAAATGTTAAGTTTTAGATTATTCATCATCACATCATCTCATTGTATACTGTTCTGATTGATTATTATTAATTACAATTAAGAGTGCTCCCAAAAAGGATTTCTTTTGTCTTTCCTTTCTTTTTCCATATGTGCAGATTTAAACGTAAGAAGGTGGTAAAACAAGTTTTACCTCATTCTCAACACCTGGCTGACATACGTCAGGAATCCTGGGAAAATCCGGGAACAAAATTCACACCGCATAAGAGACTGTTGGCTCGCTATCCTCTCTCTGCGGAGCTATGTAAAAATTTGGAAACTCTTCCGCCTGTAGATTCTCATGTGGCACGCATGGTAGTTTCCTTAGCTCTGCCAGTACCTACCATCGCCTCTCTGAAGGAACTGATGGATAGATGTGTAGAGGGTTGTTTGAAAGGGATTTACACCCTAACAGGGGCTGTGCATAGACCAACCATTGCAGCAACAATGGGCTGCTGAAGCTGTTGAAGCATGGGCTCACAAGCTGGAGGCGGAGCTGCCTTACAACACTTCTGATCATGCAAGACAATGTCTCTCATATATTGCCATGGCTACTCTGTACCTTAACGAGGCAGCTTCCGATGCTGGGGTGTTGGCATCCAAGGCTGCCACTACATCCATCTTCGCTCGACGTATCCTTTGGTTGAGATCCTGGTCGGTGGATATGGATTCTAAGAAAACCCTGGAGGTGCTTCCTTTTAAGGGAGACATTCTTTTTGGCGGAGACCTCAATAAGATTGTGGCTGATCTGGCTACTGCTAAAACAGCTTGCCTACCTAGTACGGCTCCTTCTGTGCAGAAGGCTAAAAGTACTTTCCCTCGGCCCTTTCGTCCTCCAGGTTAAGCAAAACGTCAGGCGTACCCGAAGCAAGCTCGTGCTTCCAAACCTGCCAAGCCTTCAGCCTGCTTCCAAAACTGACAAGCCTGCCCCACGACGGGGCGGTCTTCCCACTGGGGGATCCCAGGGTGGGGGGCCGACTTCTAGGTTTTGCCCAGGAATGGTTGAAGACCACTTCCGATGCCTGGGTAAGGGAAGTCATCACTCAAAGTTACGCCGTACCCTTCTAGAACCGTCCCCCTCATCGATTTTGCCTGACAGATGTCTTTTGGCCCCGGTGAAGGCAAACACTCTTCATTCAGTGGTACATTCCCTCCTGACCACATGAGTGGTAGTACAAGTGCCTCTGGCTCAGAAAGGCAAGGGGTACTATTCACCGCTGTTTCTAGTCCCAAAACCGAACGGGTCCTCGCGACCCATTCTCAATCTCAAGTCCTTGAACAAGTATGTGAGGGCCTCCAAGTTTCGTATGGAAACTCTACGCTCTATTGTTCTGGCCTTGGAGCCTGGGGACTATATGGTCTACCTGGACATACAGGATGCCTACCTGCATATTCCTATTGCAGTGTCTCATCAGCAGTACCTGAGGTTTGCGGTGGGCAACCTTCATTACCAATTTCAGGCGTTACCTTTTGGTTTGACAACGGCTCCGCAAGTTTTCACCAAAGTCATGGCGGTAATGACGGCTGTACTCCGCCGTCAAGGGGTCAGGATCCTACTGTACCTGGACGATTTGTTGATCCTGGGAAAATCCCCAGAACTTCTCCTGTGTTATCTAAATCTGACTGTCCAGTTCATGAAAGCCCACGGGTGGCTATTCAACTGGAAGAAATCCTCCCTAGTTCCTGCTCGGAGCATGATGCACCTGGAAGCGTTATTGGACACTCACAACCAGCGGTTGTTCTTGTCTCAGGAGGAAGTCCTGAAGCTTCAGGACAGGATTCGATGCTTCCTATCTCGTCCGCACGTGTCGATACATTTGGCAATGCAAGTGCTAGCTCTCTTGATGTCGGCTTTCGACATGGTGGAGTATGCTCAATTCCATTCTTGCCCTCTGCAGAAGTTAACTCTGGCCAAGTGGGATGGCCTGCCTCACCTGATCAGATCTCACATGATCTCCTTGTCTCCGGAGGTCCGCTTGTCACTGAGCTGGTGGCTTCAGGACCATCGATTGAGCAGGGGTCGTTCCTTCTGGATAACCAACTGGGTCCTGCTGACGACGGATGCCAGTCTGAGAGGTTGGGGCACAGGTTGGAACAACACTCCCTTCAGGGTCGGTGGACAGAGGAGGAGTCTCTACTACCGATAAACATTCTGGAACTGCGAGTGGTGTTCAATGCACTCAACCTGTCCAGCATTTGATACAGAACAGACCTGTTCAAGTACAATTGGACAACCCAACCACGGTGGCGTACATCAATCATCAAGACGGCACTCGGAGCCACGTGGCAATGAGCGAAGTATCACGGATTCTTCAGTGGGCAGAATGCTATCTGCCAGCCATATCCGCAGTGTTCATTCTGGGACTAAGGCCTTCGTCTGGCCTCCCTCAAGGTTCACATTTCTGCCTTGTCAGTTTGGTTTCAGAGAAAGATTGCTCCCCTACCTGATGTTAATACCTTCACTCAGGGCGTGTTGTGGATTCAGCCTCCTTATGTACCTCCTGTGGCCCTGTACCTCCTGTGGCCCCTTGGGATCTGTCGGTGGTTCTGGAGGCCTTGCAAGAGTCTCCGTTTGAACCTCTTGCATCTGCAGACCTTAAGTGGCTTTCCCTTAAGGTTTTGTTTTTGCTGGCTTTCGCTTCAGCTAGAAGGGTCTCGGACTTGGGTGCCTTATCCTGTAAGTACCCCTATCTGATTTTTCACCATGACCAGGCGGTTCTTAGAACGCATCTGGGTTATTTACCCAAGGTAGTGTCTTCCTTCCACCTTAATCAGGAGATTGTGGTTCCGGCCTTTAATTCTCCTAAGGTGTCATCTAAAGAGCGGTCTTTGGATGTGGTATGGGCTCTCCGTATCTATGTGAAGAGAACCTCCTCCATTTGGAAATCTGATTCTCTTTTTGTCTTGTTTGGTTTTCACAAACGTGGCTGGCCTGCTAACAAGCAGACCTTGGCCAGACGGATTAGAATGGTGATTGCAAATGCTTATGTACAGGCAGCTCCTGCTACCATCAAAGCCCTTTCTACTCGGACTGTTGGACCTTCTTGAGCGGCCCGCCATGGTGCGATCCTTGAACAATTGTGCAAGGCGGCTACATGGTCCTCAATGAACACGTTCATAAGGTTTTATGCCTTCGATACTTCCGCCTCCCAGGATGCTTCTTTAGGATGCCGGGTTCCTGTTCCCGCTACAGTGCATCCTCTACCATAAGGAACTGCTTTAGGACATCCTTGATGTTAATCCTTGTGGAGCCCAGTGTACCCCACAGCAGAAAACTAAAGTTATGGTGAGAACTTACCATTGTCAAATCTCTTTCTGTGAGGTACACTGGGCTCCACAAGGCGCCCACCCTGACGCACTTAGCTTCTTTGGGTTGGTATGGCATTAGCCGCTGACACCCTCTCCTGTAGTGAGTCTGTGGTGTATGTGGCTACTAGCGATTGTCATCTCTGGTACCTGCTACTGCATTGGACTGGTTAACGAAACTGAGCTCCTGTGCACGGAGGCAGGGTTATAGAGGTGGCTCTGTGCATCTTGGGAACAGTCAAAGCTTTGAGCCTGTTGGTGCCTCTGATCAAGATCCTACTCTACACCCCGATGTTAATCCTTGTGGAGCACAGTGTACCTCGCAGAAAGATATTTAACAACGGTAAGTTCTTACCATAAATCTCATTTTTCCACTTGTTATTAGGTTGCAGATGTCATTACCAGGCATCTATCCTGCTAGTATTCTTCTCTGTTAACTATTAGAATGAAACTTCTGTTGCCCAGGATGCAAGGGTTAAAGTGAGCTGGAACACCACAGGGAGATGCCGGGCACCCGCTTAGATTGTGTTACCAGCAGGTGCCCAACTCTCTCCCCACAGCAGAAGCCAGAGGCAGAAGCTCAGTACTGAGCTCCGGCATCCGGCTCTGTCAGTGCGCGCTGTGGGAGAGAAGTCATGACGAGAAGCGGATGCCAGGAAGACTGCAGCGGTCAGATGTGGTAGCGGGGCTTAGTTAGTATAGTGGGTTTTTTTTTTTTATATCTGCGAGTGCTTCTACTAGGGCAAACTATAGGGGGGCAAGATACTGGGGGCAAACTACTGGCGGCAAACTATAAGGGGGCAAGCTACTGGGGGCAAATTACAAGGGGGCAAAACTACTAGGGGCATAACTACTGAGGGCATAACTACAGGGGCTAAAGTAGGGGGGGCATTACTGCTTGGGGGCTAAACTACTGGGAGCATTACTAACTACTGGGGGCAAACTACATGGTGGCTAAACTACAGTGGCTAAACTACTGGGGGCTAAACTACTGGCGGCATAACCACAGGGGCTAAACTACAGGGGGCATTAAAACTAGGGTCTAAACTACAGGGGGGGGCTAAACTACATGGGGCAAACTACATGAGGGCTAAACTACAGGGGCTAAACTATTGTGCATTACCATTGGGAGACTAAACTAAAGGGGGGTAAACTACTGGGGTCATAACTGCAGGGGCATTACTACTGGGGGCATAACTACTGGAGCTAGACTGGGGTCATTACTACAGGCGACATTATTACTGTGGGCAATACTATACAGGTGCATTACCATTAAGGGCATTACTAATGGGGGCACTACTAATGAGGGCATTGTAAAGGGGGCACTTCATAAGGGACATCACTCCTGGGGACATAAGGGGCACTACTACTGGGGGCATTGCATAAGGGGCACCACTACTATGGGCACTATATAAGGGGCACTACCACTGTGGGCACTACCGCTGCAGTGGACATTGCATAAGAGCACTACTACTGTGGGCCTTGTATAAGGGGCACTACTGTTGTGGGCATTGTGTGTATTACGGGGTGCTACTACTGTGGGCATTATGTGTATTAGGGGTGCTACTGCTGTGGGCATTATTACTATTGTGTGACCATGCCCCTTTTTTAGACCATGCCCCTTTTTGGGGTTCATATTTGGCATGCACAATACCTTTATTACATGGGCGCTGGGGGGAGGAGGGGTGAGTTCCATCACCTCTCTAGGACCACTTTAAGCACTGGCAGGATGTAAGATATACAGCCTTATAGCACTACTACTAGGTAGCCTGGGCGTTATCTCTTACATCCTGGATTCTACATCTGATATCTCCCCGCACATCACTTCTATCACATCACCAATTTCCCATCAGTATAATATCTGAATATATTTGATAATTAATGAAACTGTTTGTTTTGTAATTTTTTTCTGCTGTCTGCACCATCCACCATCTCTTCTCACAGGAGGCAGTGCACTAAGGGGTACATTTACTAAACTGTGGGTTTTCAGAATTTGAGATGTTGCCCATAGCAACCAATTAGATTCTAGCTATTATCTTGTAGAAGTTGCTAGATAAATGATAAGTAGAATCTGATTGGTTGCTCTGGGCAACATCTCCACTTCTGAAAACTAGAGATGAGCGGGTTCGGTTCTCAGAGAACCGAACCCCCCTGGACTTCACATCACGAGCCCAGATCTGAGTCAGGCTCTGGTTTTCCCGCCTGACTCAGAAACCAGAACGAGGCAAAACATCATCATCCCACTGTAAGATTCTCGCAGGGATTGGATTCCATATAAGGAGCCACGCGTCCCTGCCATTTTCACTCCGGCATTGGAGAGTGCAGAGACAGGACGTGTCTCTATTCTCAGTGTCCTCAGTAGTAGTGTCTTGTGCTGCATCTGTCCAGTCACAGTGGTTGTGTCCTCTGCTGCCATATGTCCAGTGCTGCTGTATAAGTCCAGTCCAGTGGTGCTGTGTTGTGTTGCATCAGTCCAGTTACAGTGGTTGTGTTCTCTGCTGCCATATGTCCAGTGCTGCTGTATAAGATTACTCTGATCATACAGAATGAGAGAAGTTATACTGTGCAGCTGCACATATAGATAGTAGGAACATGTATCTGCAGTATAATTACACTGATCATACAGAATAAGAGATGTGATACTGTGCAGTGTCACATACATATAGGAAGTTAGGAACATATATTTGCAGTATAATTACACTGATCATACAGAATGAGAGAAGTGATACTGTGCAGTGTCACATACAGATAGTAGGAACATGTATCTGCAGTATAATTACACTGATCATACAGAATGAGAGAAGTGATACTGTGCAGTGTCACATAGAGATAGTAGGAACATGTATCTGCAGTATAATTACACTGATCATACGGAATAAGAGAAGTGATCCTGTGCAGTGTCACATAGAGATAGTAGGAACATATATATGCGGGTGGTCTTCAGTATGCCGAATGTCGGGATCCCAGAGCACAGTATACCGGCGCCGGGATCCCGACACCCGGCACACCGACAGCTATTCTCCCTCGTGGTGGTCCACGACCCCCCTGGAGGGAGAATAAATAGCGTGGCACGCGTGCCCGCAGCATGGCAAATATAGCGAGCCCGCAAGGGGCTCCTTTGTGCTCGCCACACTGTCGGTATGCTGGCGGTCGGGCTACCGGCGCCAGTATGCTGGTCGCTGGGAGACCGGCCGCCGGCATACCATACTACACCCGTAGAAACATGTATCTGTAGTATAATTTTACTGATCATACAGAGAGAGAAGTGATACTATGCAGGTGTCACATACAGATAGTTGGAACATGTATCCGCAGTATAATTTCACTGATCATACAGAATGAGAGAAGTGATACTGTGCAGGTGTCACATACAGATAGTTGGAACATGTATCCGCAGTATAATTTCACTGATCATACAGAATGAGAGTAGTGATACTATGCAGGTGTCACATACAGATAGTAGGAACGTGTATCTGCAGTACCTCATTGCACCTCTTTTTCTTCTTTGCATGATGTGCTGTTTAGGGACTAGTTTTTTTTAAGTGCCAGTCTGCCATTGCAGTGCCACTCCTAGATGGGCCAGGTGTTTGTGTCGGCCACTTGTGTCGCTTAACTTAGTCATACAGCCAACTCGGTGCAACCTTTTGGCCTAAAAACAATATTGTTAGGTGTTCAGAATAGACTGGAAATGAGTGGAAATTAATGTTATTGAGGTTAATAATACTATGGGATCAAAATAACCACCACATTCTGTTATTTTAGCTGTTTTTATGGTTGTTGTTTTTTTAATCATCCAGATCCAAAACCAAAACACGAAAAGGTGGTTTTGGCAAAATCAATCCAAAACCAAAACACGAGCATGGAATCAGAACCAAAACACAATACACGAAAAGTGCCGCACATCTCAACTGAAAACCCACATTTTAGTAAACATACCCCTTTGTCCATTTTATGCATACTTGCCTACATTTAATGCATAATTACCAACCTCAATCCTTTTGCAAATCATGGTTCTTCTGAGTGTTTAAACCCATTAAAATGTCCCTTAGTGCCACCACTAAATCAATGTCGGATATCCTCGTCTACCAACCCTGGCTTTCCTATAACATACAGTAATACATTGTCACATCTGGGCACTATTCCAGAAAGGTTATGCATAAAAGAATGAACACTATAATAAATATTGAAGAGACATTCTGAAGGAAGCAGAGGTCAGGAAGCCTATCTATCAAACCTTTGAGTCCTGGTAATCATGTGGAAACAGCTGTATGGATTAAGTAACAAAGCTATTTATTAGGAATGTGTACCAACCCAAGTGTTTTGGATCTGTATTAACATTGTGTTTTGGTTTTACCAAAACCACCCTCACGTGTTTTGGTTTTGAATCTGTATTTTGTTTAAAAAAATTATTAAAACTGCTAAAATTACATATTTTTTTTTTTTTTTAATTACTACAGTATTATTGACCTCAATATCATTAGTTTCCAGTCATTTACAGTCAATTTTCTCCACCTCACAACTAGTGATGAGCGGGTTCGCTTCCTCGGAATCCGAACCCCCCCGAACTTCACCCATTTTACACGGTTCCGAGGCAGACTCGGATCCTCCCGCCTTGCTCGGTTAACCCGAGCGCGCCCGAACGTCATCATCCTGCTGTCGTATTCTCGCGAGATTCGTATTCTATATAAGGACCTCGCATCGCCGCCATTTTCACTCGTGCATTGGAGATGATAGGGAGAGGACCTGCAGCGTTCTCTCAGTTGTGTTCAGTGTGCTGCAAATATCTGTGCTCAGTGTGCTGCAAATATCTGTGCTCAGTGTGCTTGCAAATATCTGTGCTCAGTGTGCTGTAAATATCTATGTTCTCTGCCTGAAAAACGCTCCATATCTGTGCTGCATTGTAGTATATAGTAGGACAGTGCAGAATTTTGCTGAACAGTGACCACCAGTATTATATCAGTACGATACAGTAGTCCACTGCTCTACCTACCTCTGTGTCGTCAAGTATACTATCCATCCATACCTGTGGTGCATTTTAGTTGTGCGCAGTATATATAGTAGGAGGACAGTGCATAATTTTGCTGACCACCAGTTTATAATATATAGCAGAATGGTACAGTAGTCCACTGCTCTACCTACCTCTGTGTCGTCAAGTATACTATCCATCCATACCTGTGGTGCATTTAAGTTTTGCGCAGTATATAAAGTAGGAGGACAGTGCATAATTTTTCTGACCACCAGTATATAATATATAGCAGTACGGTACAGTAGTCCACTGCTCTACCTACCTCTGTGTCGTCAAGTATACTATCCATCCATACCTGTGGTGCATTTAAGTTGTGCGCAGTATATATAGTAGGAGGACAGTGCATAATTTTGCTGACCACCAGTATATAATATATAGCAGTACGGTACAGTAGTCCACTGCTCTACCTACCTCTGTGTTGTCAAGTATACTATCCATCCATACCTGTGGTGCATTTAAGTTGTGCACAGTATATATAGTAGGAGGACAGTGCATAATTGTGCTGACCACCAGTATATAATATATAGCAGTACGGTACAGTAGTCCACTGCTCTACCTACCTCTGTGTCGTCAAGTATACTATCCATCCATACCTGTGGTGCATTTAAGTTGTGCGCAGTATATATAGTAGGAGTACAGTATATAATTGTGCTGACCACCAGTATATAATATATAGCAGTACGGTAAAGTAGTCCACTGCTCTACCTACCTCTGTGTCGTCAAGTATACTATCCATCCATACCTTTGGTGCATTTTAGTTGTTGTGCGCAGTATATATAGTAGGAGGACAGTGCATCATTTTGCTGAACACCAGTATATAACATATAGCAGTACGGTACAGTAGGACATTGCTATTGATATATTACTGGCATACAATTCCATACATTAAAAATTGGAGAACATATATGTGGAGGGTAAGATAGGGAAAGATCAAGATCCACTTCGTGCTGAAACTGCTGCCACTAGTCATGGCCGAGACAATGAAATGCCATCAACGTCGTCTGCCAAGGCCGATGCCCAATGTCATAGGAGAGCATGTAAAATCCCAAAAAACAAAAGTTCAGTAAAATGACCCAAAAATATAAATTAATAGCGCCTGATGAGAAGTGTAAACTTGGCAATTTGCCATGTACGACACAGAGTGGCAAGGAACGGCTAAGGCACTGGCCTATGTTCATGGATAGTGGTTCAGATTCACATGAGGATGGAAGCACTCATCCTCTCGCTAGAAAAATGAAAAGACTTAAGCTGGCAAAAGCACAGCAAAGAATTGTGCGTTCTTCTAAATCACATATCCCCAAGGAGAGTCCAATTGTGTCGGTTGCGATGCCTGACCTTCCCAACACTGGACGGGAAGAGGTGGCGCCTTCCACCATTTACACGCCCCCTGCAAGTGCTGGAAGGAGCACCTGCAGTCCAGTTCCTGATAGTCAAATTGAAGATGTCACTGTTGAAGTACACCAGGATGAGGCTATGGGTGTTGCTGGCGCTGAGGAGGAAATTGACAAGGAGGATTCTGATGGTGAGGTGGTTTGTTTAAGTCAGGCAACAGGGAGACACCTGTTGTCCGTGGGACGAATATGGCCATTGACATGCCTGGTCAAATTACAAAAAAAATCGCCCCTTCGGTGTGGAATTATTTTAACAGAAATGCGGAACACAGGTGTCAAGCCGTGTGTCGCCTTTGTCAAGCTGTAATAAGTAGGGGTAAGGACGTTAACCACCTCGGAACATCCTCCCTTATACATCACCTGGACCGCATTCATCAGAAGTCATTGACAAGTTTAAAAACTTTGGGTGACAGCGGAAGCAGTCCACTGCCAACTAAATCCATTCCTCTTGTAACCAAGCTCCTGCAAACCACACCACCAACTCCCTCAGTGACAATTTCTTCCTTAGACAGTTAAGCCAATAGTCCTGCAGGCCATGTCACTGTCAAGTCTGACGAGTCCTCTACTGCCTGGGATTCCTCCGATGCATCCTTGAGTGTAACGCCTACTGCTGCTGGCGCTGCTGTTGTTGCTGCTGGGAGTCGATCGTCATCCCAGAGGGGAAGTTGGAAGACCACTTGTACTACTTCCAGTAAGCAATTGACTGTCCAACAGTCCTTTGCGAGGAAGATGAAATATCACAGCAGTCATCCTGCTGCAAAGCGGATAACTCAGGCCTTGGCAGCCTGGGCGGTGTTAAATGTGTTTCCAGTATCCACCGTTAATTCACAGGAAACTAGAAAATTGCTTGAGGTACTGAGTCCCCGGTACCAAATACCATCTAGGTTCCATTTCTCTAGGCAGGCGATACCAAGAATGTACACAAACCTCAGAAAAAGAGTCACCAGTGTCCTAAAAAATGCAGTTGTACCCAATGTCCACTTAACCATGGACATGTGGACAAGTGGAGCAGGGCAGACTAAGGACTATATGACTGTGACAGCCCACTGGGTAGATGCATTGCCTCCCGCAGCAAGAAGAGCAGTGGCAGCACCAGTAGCAGCATCTCGCAAACGCCAACTCATTCCTAGGCAGGCTACGCTTTGTATCACCACTTTCCATAAGAGGCACACAGCTGACAACCTCTTACGGAGGAACATCATCGCAGAATGGCTTACCCCAATTGGACTCTCCTGGGGATTTGTGACATCAGACAACGCCACCAATATTGTGCGTGCATTACATGTGGGCAAATTCCAGCACGTACCATGTTTTGCACATACATTGAATTTGGTGGTGCAGAATTATTTAAAAAATGACAGGGGTGTGCAAGAGATGCTGTCGGTGGCCCGAAGAATTGCGGGCCACTTTCGGCATTCAGCCACCGCGTGCTGAAGACTGGAGCACCAGCAAACACTCCTGAACCTGCCCTGCCATCATCTGAAGCAAGAGGTGGTAATGAGGTGGAATTTAACCCTCTATATGCTTCAGAGATGGAGGAGCAGCAAAAGGCCATTCATGCCTATACAGCTACCAACGATATAGGCAAAGGAGGGGGAATGCACCTGTCTCAAGCGCAGTGGATAATGATTTCAACGTTGTGCAAGGTTCTGCAACCCTTTGAACTTGCCACACGTGAAGTCAGTTCAGACACTGCCAGCCTGAGTCAGGTCATTCCCCTCATCAGGCTTTTGCAGAAGAAGCTGGAGAGATTGAAGGAGGAGCTAAAACGGAGCGATTCCGCTAGGCATGTGGGACTTGTGGATGGAGCCCTTAATTTGCTTAACCAAGATTCACGGGTGGTCAATCTGTTGAAATCAGAGCACTACATTTTGGCCACCATGCTCGATCCTAGGTTTAAAGCCTACGTTGTATCTCTCTTTCCGGCAAACACAAGTCTGCAGAGGTTCAAAGACCTGCTGGTGAGAAAATTATCAAGTCAAGCGGAACGTGACCCATCAACAGCTCCTCCTTCACAATCTCCCGAAACTGGGTCTGCGAGGAAAAGGCTAAGAATTACGAGCACACCCGCTGGCGGTGATGCAGGGCAGTCTGGAGCGAGTGCTGACATCTGGTCCGGACTGAAGGACCTGCCAATGATTACTGACATGTCGTCTAGTGTCACTGCATATGATTCTGTCACCATTGAAAGAATGGTGGAGGATTATTTGAGTGGCCGCATCCAAGTAGGCACGTCAGACAGTCCGTACGTATACTGGCAGGAAAAAGAGGCAATTTGGAGGCCCTTGCACAAACTGGCTTTATTTTACCTAAGTTGCCCCCCCTCCAGTGTGTACTAAGAAAGAGTGTTTAGTGCAGCCACTCACCTTGTCAGCAATCGGCATAGGAGGTTACTTCCAGAAAATGTGGAGAAGATGATGTTCATCAAAATGAATTATAATCAATTCCTCCGAGGAGACATTCACCAGTAATTTCCTCCAGAAAGTACACAGGGACCTGAGATGGTGGATTCCAGTGGGGACGAATTAATCATCTGTGAGGAGGGGGATGTACACAGTTAAAGGGGTGAGGAATCGGAGGATGAGGAGGAGGTGGACATCTTGCCTCTGTAGAGTCAGTTTGTGCAAGGAGAGTTTAAATGCTTCTTTTTTGGTGGGGGCCCAAACCAACCGGTCATTTCAGTCACAGTCGTGTGGCAGACCCAGTCGCTGAAATGATGGGTTTGTTAAAGTGTGCATGTCCTGTTTATACAACATAAGAGTGGGTCGGAGGGCCCAAGGATAATTCCATCTTGCACCTCTTTTTTCTTTCATTTTTATTTGCATCATGTGCTGTTTGGGGACAATTTTTTAAATCTGCTATCCTGTCTGACACGCAGTGCCACTCATAGATGGGCCAGGGGTTTGTGTCGGCCACTTGGGTCGCTTAGCTTAGTCACACAGCTACCTCATTGCACCTCTTCTTTTCTGTGCATCATGTGCTGTTTGGGGACTATTTTTTAAATATGCCATCTTGTCTGACACTGCAGTGCCACTCCTAGATGGGCAAGGGGTTTCTGTCGGCCACTTGGGTCGCTTATCTTAGTCACACAGCTACCTCATTGTACCTCTTTTTTTCTTTACATCATGTGCTGTTTGGGGACTATTTTTTTAAATCTGCCATCCTGTCTGACACTGCAGTGCCACTCCTAGATGGGCCAGGTGTTTGTGTCGGCCACTTGGGTCACTTAGCTTAGCCATCCAGCGACCCTGGTGCACCTCTTTTTTTCTTTGCATCATGTGCTGTTTGGGGACAATTTTTAAATCTGCCATCCTGTCTGACACTGCAGTGCCACTCATAGATGGGCCAGGTGTTTGTGTCGGCCACTTGGGTCGCTTAGCTTAGTCATCCAGCGACCTCGGTGCAAATTTTAGGACTAAAAATAATATTGTGAGGTGTTCAGAATAGACTGGAAATGAGTGGAAATTATGGTTATTGAGGTTAATAATACTATGGGATCAAAATGACCCCCAAATTCTATGATTTAAGCGGTTTTTGAATCCGACAAAAAAATTTCAGGGAGGTTTTGCCAAAACGCGTCCGAATCCAAAACAAGGCCATGGAACCGAATCCAAAACCAAAACACAAAACCCGAAAAATGTCCGGTGCTACTCACTACTCACAACTCATAATATTGTTTTTACTAGTATTGGCCAAAGGCTACAGCAAGCTGGCTGGCTACTAAGAAATAGAGCAGTGGCACAAAGACACATCAGTTTATAGCACATTTACTTTATGAAACCTTGCAAAATTGCAGTTGCAGAAAAGTGGTGCAAGATGGTATTGTCCTTGGGCCCTCCCACCCATCCTTACTGTATGTTGGATAATAAAAATGACATGCACAGTTTAACAATCCAAGCACTTCAGTGACAGAGACTGCCACTCTTTTGGCTAAAGTGTTTGGTTGGTTTGGGCCCCCACAAAACAAGCTACCAATGAGCTAAGCTAACAGTGTTGTCAATGATCTCTAAACTGGCAAGATGTCATTATTATCATTCTCACTCTCACCCTCAGCACTGTGTATATCATCCTTACACAATATTGATGAATCCCCGCTGAAATCTCGGAGGTCTCTGTACTTTGATGTAATTACGGGTAAAGGTCTTCCTTGTGGAATTTCCAGTTCATTTTGATGAACATAATCTTTTTCACATATTGAGGAAGTAGCCTTCTATGCCAATCACTGACAAGGATTCTTGCTGTGCTGAAAACTCTGAGTACACACTGGAAGGGGTGGCAGCTCAAGTAATGCAAAGCACGTTTGTACAAGGGCCTCCCAATTGCCTTTTTTTCTTCCAGTACTCAAAGAGACTCTGTGCCATTCCTGTTTGCACACTGTAATTTGTATAATTCTCCACCATTCTTAGGATGTTGACCATATCAGATGGAGTCAGTGGCGGATTTAGGGGGGGGGGGGCACTCGGGCCCGTGCCCCCCCTGTCATTTGTGACCCCCCCCTGGTGCCGCCGCCGCACAGGGAGATGACGGGCGCCCGCTGAGATTGTATTACCAGCGGGCGCCTGTCTCCCTGCACAGCGGCAGCCGGAGGCAGGGGTTCAGTACTGAGCTCCGGCTTCCGGCGCTGTCACTGTGCGCCGTGCACTATGGGAGAGACGTCAGTCCTGACGTCTCTCTCATAGTGCTGACTGAGGAGCGGACGCCCAGGGAGGAGGAGGACTGCAGCGGTGCGGGAACGGGGCTCGGTAAGTATGTCTTTTTCTTCCTTAATGCATCTACTGGGGGCAAACTACGGGGGACATTACTACTGGGGGGCATCAACAAGGGGCATTACTACTGGGGGGGCAAACTACTGGGGGCATTATAACTGGGGGGCATCTACTGAGGGGTCATCTATTGGGGGCAGCTACTGGGGGCCATCTACTGGGGGCATTACTACAGGGGGGTCATCTATTGGGGCAAACTCGTAGGGGCCATTATTACTGGGGGGTCATCTATTGGGGGCAGCTACTTGGACATTATTACTGGGGGTCATCTACTGGGGGCATTACTACTGGGGGGTCATCTATTGGGGGCAGCTACTGGGGGACATTTTTCCTGGGGGGCATCTACTGGGGGCATTATTACTGGGGGGCATCTACTGGGGGCATTACTACTGGGGGTCATCTATTGGGGGCAAACTCCTAAGGAGCATTACTACTGGGGGCAAACTACTGGAGGACATTATTACTGGGGGGCATCTACTGGGGCAAACTGCTGGGGGACATTATTACTGGGGGGGCATCTACTGGGGGCAAGCTACTGGGGGACATTAGTACTGGGTGGCATTTACTGGGGGTAAACTGCTGGGGGACATTATTACTGGGTGGCATCTACTGGGGCAAACTTCTTGGGGACTATTACTGTGGGCCAACTACAAAGGTGCTAACTACTGGCGGCTTAACTACAGGGGCATTACTACTGGCGGCTTAACTACAGGGGCATTACTACTTGGGGGCTAAACTAAAAGGGGGGGGGTAAACTACTGGGGTCATGACTGCAGGGGAATTACCACTAGGGGCATTACTACAGGCAACATTACTACTGGGGGCAATACGGGCATTGCAAAAGGGGCACCACTATTATGGGGTCTATATAAGGGGCACTACCAGTACAGTGGACATTGCATAATGAGCGCTACAACTGTGGGCTTTGTATAAGAAGCACATGCACCGAAGCCGCACGCAAATGTACTTGCCCCTTCCATGGTGTCCCCCCTATCATTTTCTTCTGGATCCGCCCCTGCCCGAGCATACCCGCATACTTGCACCGCTGGACAGCAATCATTTTCTTTCCAATGTGTCTTCTAAAAGTGCCCTGTCAGGGGATGGATGGGGAAATGGGCAAATCTAATAAAGAGAGAACTCCCTAATACATACCTCACTCTCTGATACAGCGGCAGTGCCATGTGCCACAAGACAGTGACCCACAAGGAACAGAGGAAGTGAGCAACATACTGTGGAATGTAGAAATATTACTTCCAGGGTTAAAAGACACATACAAACAGGAGTTATATAACTGTATTACATTATGACAGGCAGATATGAAACCAAAGAGACAAGAACCACCAACAACAAATAAAGGGTCTTGAGTGTTTCTAGGTTTATCTAGATTTATCACCATATACTGTGTAAGAAGGCGGCGATGCGTGTGGTGGTGCCTGCTGCCGTGCAGGAGTAGTTTTGGTACTCACCAGGCGCCGCTCTCTCTCACCTTCAGGTACCGGAAGCTTCAACGGACCTGGCAATCTTCAGTCGGATCCGGACACGGCGATTCCCTCTCGGAGCTGACAGACGAATGAGCTGAGGAGAAAATAGTCTACCTTAAGGGGGGTATCAACCCTTCTTCCACCGGAAGAGGGGATACCCCAGGGGTGACGGCGACCTTCACTGGTTGGGTGAAAGGTCATCACTGGCACAAAGCCTCAGCCACCCAGATTTCACACAGGGGCACCTGAGAACGGCCTACCTGACCTGCTGGGAGAGGCACCAGGGGGGAGCTTCATCAGCTCTCTTACTTTCCACCCCTGGTGACCTCTCCGGCGCTCTTTTTCAATCTTCGGCCGCTGGCCCATCCTGGCCAGCGGCGCCGCCATCGCCTCGACGCCTCCAGCCACCGCTGGACTTCTTCTTTCCGGAGCCTGGAGTCTTCTGGCCTCTTCCGCGGCCACTGGAGCTCCTTCTGCGACGTCTTCCTCCTCCTGGCGCTACTCCGATCTTCACCGCTCTTCGGCGCGGCTTCTTCTGTCTTCGGCTCCCACCCGGCGTCTGACGTCAGATGCCGGGGGCGGGGCCTGCAACACGGCGAGCGCCGATTGGCTCGCCGCACCCGCTTCTGATTGGACGGCGCCCCGCGAGCCGAGATTGGCTCACGGATGGCGCCGGATTTGAAAAGCCGCGGGCGGCGCTTCTGATTGGCGGCCAGAATGGCGCCAAGTTTAGCTGCCACAGCGCTGTCCACCCTCGCGCTCTGCAGGGGACACAGATCCCCTGCACACTGTTGTGGTGATGTACCCTGAAACACAGGGCACATCTCCACATACTGTATATTCGGCCCAATTCAGCATGGTATGCAAACGTATGCCGGTGCACCCATGTGCAAGGTCTTAAACTGCGATCGCAGTCTATGTCCTGGGGGGGAAGGAGGGGGCGGTGATGGGGCATCAACACCACGTTTTGTGGGCATGGTCCGGATGTAAGTGTTTCCAGACCGTTTGCGGGGCAGGCCGCGGTGGCTGTGTGATGTCACACGCAGCCGCTGCAACCCAAATGATGGCGGCCCTCCGTCTGCCTTTGCAGCTACATAGTGATGCACTCGCATTTTAGTGGGGAAGGCGGGGCAGGACCCGGCGTGTGGGTCAGCCTTGCCCTGTGCCGGGTGCATGCTAGAGAAATGAGTTGTCGTTTTGTGATTTTTTTGCCAAACTACAACTCTTGCTGAATCAGGCCCATAAGCAGCAAGTCACCGGGAAGCACAGACGCTTCCTGTACTTTAACCACTTAACTGATTATCCCCCCCATCCCCTTAAAAACTGGTCACAAATTATTGGGGTTATTAATTTAATAAAGATTAGAATCCATTTTTTAAAATGTATTTATATATTTTATTAAAAAAATATATATACCTAAGGCTTTTTTTACCCCCCCTCCCCCCTTCCATGTCCATAGGTCCCCATTGAAAAATCACCTTCCACCCCCCATCAAAAATACACCTCTAGTGGTAAAAGATTCCCAAAATTGTTAACTCCCACCCCCTAGTAGTAGTATTAGATTCCAGTGGCAGAGCCCCCACCCAGTGGCGTAAGTTCGTCCCAGTTGCCTGGAGGCAAGTTCATCCCAGTAGATAAATATAAGTATGTATGTGTGCATATACGTGTGTGTGTGTGTGTGTGTGTGTGTGTGTGTGTGTGTGTGTGTATGGAGTGTTCTGAAAAAAATCCCACATGTATATACTGTATTTATACATTTCATTGCCTTTTATTTTAAATCACACATTTGTTACCAGTCCTACCCAGGATTAGAACCCGTCACCTGTTACACTGACAGCAGACACTTTACTGATGGAGCTATTTGCTCCTGTAGAGGAAGCATGAGAATTCTAACTATGTAAAGTTATGTGTAATTGTCAGAGAAATAACTTCATATAGTGAAAAGATAGCGGCAGCTATCAATTAAATTAATTCAATTGTGTCACAGAATGGGAGGAGAAGTGCCCCCCTTTAGAGCAGGTGCCCGGCGTCAGATGACTCCATTGCCTCTCAGAGTTCCACCTCAGCCCCCACCCTCATCCCCAGTGTCAATAGACCCTATTTAGTGCCCCCATTCCTAGGCATCATATATACTGTATATATGTACAGTAATTCTTTATTTTAAATGTATCCCAAAGACAAAAAAATACTTTTTTGAGGCAGCATAAACATATCCCTACCCACCCCCAGTCAGTATGTGGGGCAACGATACATCAATCCCCCCTGCTGCAGCTGATCTCTGAACACACAGAGATCTGCATATTTGTGCAGGGAGGTCTGTGTTCCCCTCCTAATAATTTTTATTTTGGCGCATGCACCCCTGAGTGTCTGCATTGTGTGGTGCTATTTTGGGAGTACTGTCGGCTGTCATTAACACTACTCCCAGGGTTCTGGAGCAGTTGGCTGTCAATAACACTACTCCCAGGGTTCTGGAGCAGGAGGAGGAGATCTGATCTGCATATGGGCAGAACAGATTTCCTCCATACAAACAGCGGAAGCAGAGTGGCATCACTAACGGGGAGGCAATTGATTGCCTGTCGGGATCCCGGTGGTCAGGATACCGATGCTGGAATCTTGACACCAGCTGAAATACCAGCGGTCGGAGTCCTGACCGCCGGCTGGTTACCCCTCTTGGGTGGTTGTCCACGCCACCACCCGGAGTAGAATAGAAACCTGTGGCGACCAAAGGTCACTACTGGGCCCGAAGAGTGGCAAGCGCAGCGAGCCCGCAAGGGGACATGCTGCACTCGCTGCCGGGATCCCAGCTGTCGGACTCCCAGTGTCGGTCTCCTCACCACCGGGATCCCAACCGCTGGGATCTTGTACTGATCCCCACTAACATATGGTATGTGAACTGGTCGGGTAACGCACTCCTGGGTATGGTCACATCCCATATGTTAGTGCCAGGCAAGTGTGTAACAAATTCCAGAATATATAAAAAGTGTTTTCCAGCTCACTGATGTCTGATGAATGAATCAGATGCTCCGAGGGCTGTACAGGCTGCAGTGTTCATGTCTGTAGTGTCCAAAGGATGCACCAGGTGGCACTGCAGCAGCGTTACTGGCTGTAAGGTGTTGTTCCCGGCACCTTGCTAGCCATATGCAGTAGGGAAGAGGCAGAACTACCATTGGTGCAGCATGTGCATTGCACTGGGGCCCCTGAGGACTAAGGGGCCGAGCAGCTATGAGTTATCCTCTGGCCCACCCGCAGACCATTTTGAGCAATGTCAGATAAATGGCCCAGTGCAGAGAGCAGGGTGGGCCCCACTGCCATACCTTGTGTGTGCCGGACTGATAGAGTAGCCCTGTATCAATTAAAAATGTGCTTCATCTGCGCTACCATACACATGAGCAGCTAAAAACACTGATGGTGCTCACCCTTTAGAAAAACCTGCAGCACATACATAGCAAAAAAATATATACAGTGTTCTCAGCGCTGTGTGGAAGAACTTCCAAATGACCATGTGATATCCTACAATCACGGATGCCCAAATGATAACTATTGGAAAGAGACTTACATTCGGGTTCTCACCCGTAGACCCTGAAAGGTTTCTTTAACAGCTCAAATGGAAACGATGTATGAGATCAAAGCAGCAAGCACGTCAGTGGAAATACACATACATTTGTATTCACTCTGGCATTCACATAATGGTTTCTTTCAATACAGGTCCACATGATCTCACACCATATCGATGTCCAAAATAAAGTTTCAATATTGTCACAAAGGTAAAAGAAAACAGAATCACACTGAGGACAGGATACCCATAAGCAGTATAAGGGGAACGCTCCGATCAGTCCAGCTGCAGACACGGAATGTGATAGAATGACGGCAGCGGTCCCTGATGTTCCGGGCATTTCGTATCCCCCTCTGGTCTGATCTGTAGCGGCAGTAGCTGTAATGCGTTTCAAAGGCTCTCATCTGCCGCACATCCATCCCCATCAGATATTTAAATTCACAGTTGGAGATTACATGATCACTATAGCCAATCACCAAACGCTCTCATTCTCACACAGAACAAAATGATTACTAATCACAAAGGTTTGTATTTAATGAACAATAAAAGGTCTGTATTTAAAAAACAATCAAAGGTCTATAAAATTGCACCTCATATATAAAATGCCCTACAGTATAAATGTTAATTTTACATACATCCCAGCATTACATCATAGTAAAATTACCACATAAAAAGCATTATTATATTAGATAAACTCCAGCTGTGCATACAGATGGAACCTCCGTTATCTTGGCTGTTTCTCCGCCTAAACGGAGGTTTAATCATGCCTAGGCAATAGCTTAGGTTGTTGAGTTTAATCATGGACAGGCGCATTGAGGCACAACTACATACTCAGCATGCGATACACATCTCCACCACTGGATGGCTAATACTCCTCTAATCCAGTACTTTAGATCGAATAGCGACGGATTGATGTACAAGCTCTGACAAATGGTCAGTGACGACTGTAATGTTAATATACTGTATACTGTACACACAGACCAATGGTAAGATGTAGAGAATAAAAAAAAGCTTACAAAGACACAAACTAATGTGTTAAAACACTTGATAATTGCCGTGTTACTATTTGTGAGCGTCCAAGTCCCGTAGACAAAGCAATAGAGTAAAAATTAAAATAGTGTATGCAGACGCAATTAATGTGTGAAAGCAATAATGTAGTTAATTGACGTTAAAGTATGTACAGTATACTGTATGTTTTGTACTATATGAGCGTCCAAGTCCCTTAACGGCATAAACACCAATGGGAAGGAATAGCTGCTTACAGTACTTTTGCACATAAGCTTGCAAATTTTTGGTGAAGCGGCGTGGTAAAGCGGTGAAGTCTTTTGCCTACCACGCTTAGAGTCCTGGGTTCAAATCCCAAAGTGCCAGGGTATTTTTATTTTTTCTGACACTCACATTATTATTATTTTTTTATCTATTGCAATATACCTTAACATTCAATAGCTCACAGGTCTTACATAAACCAGGGTAAATCTGCAGGAGCATCTGATTATGCTATCTAAAATACACAGTGGCAATGAGTACCCAAAGACATACCAATAAATATAAATTAGTGTATCCTGATGCAACTAACTGTTCGGGCAACACAATACTGTAGATCATCGTTGTTAGAGAATCTGTGTTGTACTTTATGAGAAGGGATCACTGCTTCTGTACCATTTACACACCTATCAAAGCAACTGCAGTTCTCTATCTGATTTTCATTCACTGTACATAATGTACAGTATTGTGTTTTACATTTATTGTAACCTGACCTCCCTTCCTTTCTATGAACTGTAGTGCAGGCTCCCAGGAGGAAGGGGGAAGTGGGATGGGGTAGGGGGAGGTGGTGTATTGGGAGGTGGTGGCTAAATACCGTGTTCTGGTTTATGAGCATCCAAGTCTCTTAACGGCTTAAACAATATCAATAAACATAATAAACAAATAATAATAAACAATAAACATATTATTATGTGCAAAGAGCTCGCTTATCCCTATCGTCTGTCACGATCCGGGTATCTGGACGCCATTACTTACCCTTCAGATGCCTCCTAAGGCTGGCTCAGCGTTCCAGGACCGGATCCCATCTGTTATGCTGATGTCCACATTCCTGCCTCCTCTCCTGTCACTCTGAGACGCGGTCACCGCAACGCCTGTTACATCCGGAATGGCGTCTCCCACGGCCTCCGCCGTTGTTCCTGAATTTCTACATGCAGAATGTCAGAGTGGTGATTACGTCAGCCGCGGCCTCCGCTGTGCCCGCGAGGTTAAATGTGCACTTATCAGTCTGGCATCTCCTGTCTCCTGTGGCCGGCGCCGCCATTACTGTTTTAATTCCCACATGGATTACAAACCAAACTTCCCTCCAAGTGTCTGCATGGGCGCAGCCATCTTGGATTCTGTCATCTGTTCATTTCCACCAATCTGCTGTTTGCATTGTTAATCTGCACAATTGCCTAGCCAATCCCTTCCTTGCTGCAGGTATAAATATGCTGTGCCTGAGCCAGTGGCGTAACTAGAAATTTATCTCCCCCAAGCCAAAAAATTCTTCGGCGCCCCCCCATCATTGGGAGCAATAAAGGGGTAAATCGGCGCGCGCAGCAAAAAAGGGGTGTGGCTTTGTTGGAATGGGCGTGGTTTCATTGGAATGGGCGTGGCATTGCAGGAAAAGACTACCTTATACCCCAGTTTTGCAACCTGCACGCCCAGACGTTGGCCACCACAGGAAAGAAAAATAATCCTGATTCATGCCCCTTACATTTGTAATTTTTCCTCCTTATAGTAATGCCCAGTATACATTATGCCACATACTGCAATGGCCCTTAGACATTATGCCACACACAATAATGCACATGACACAGTATGCACACACCATAATGCCCCCGACACATTATGCCACACACCGTAATGCCTGTGACACATTATGACAGGAATCGCAATGCCCGTTATACATTATGCTACACACTGCACTGCCCCTGATACATTATAGCACATACAATGTCTGTGACACATTATGACACACACTGCAATGTCCGTGATACATTATACCACACACTGCAATGCCCGATACATTATAGCACATACAATGCCTGTGACACATTATGCCACACACTGCAATGACCTTGAGACATTATACCACAATGCCCGTGATATAGTATACCATACACCGTAATGCCTGTGACACATATCACAATGCCCGTTATACCCTATGCCACACACCGCAATGCCGTTATATATTATGCCACAATGACCCTGAGACATTATACCACATACCACAATGCCCGTGATATAGTATACCACACACCGTAATGCCTGACACATTATGACACACACCGCAATGTCCGTGATACATTATGCCACACACTGCAATGACCCTGAGACATTATACCACATATCACAATGCCCGCGATATAGTATACCATACACCGTAATGCCTGTGACACATTATGACACACACCGCAATGTCCGTGATACATTATGCCACACACCGTAATGCCCATTACACATTAAGTCCTACAGTAAGGCTTCTAATTACTTTTCAATTACCTGCTCGTTGTCAGGGGTTTCATGCACTGGGTGTCATGCTCGTTGCCATGGGTTTCATGCTCTTGGTTCCATGCACGGTGCCAGGGGTTTTCATGCTCAGGGTGTCATGCTCGTTGCCAGGGGTTTCATGCACTGGGTGTCATGCTCGTTGCCAGGGGTTTCATGCACTGGGTGTCATGCTCGTTGCCAGGGGCTTCATGCACTGGGTGTCATACTCGTTGCTAGGAGGTAGTCCTTGTTGCTAGGGCTGTGCTCCCAGTGCCACATATGTCCCCAGTGCCAGATATTCCCCCACGGTGCCAGGTACTCACATGCCCCCAGTGCCAAATATAGCCCCCCCCATGTGCCAGGTACACATATACCTCCCCAGTGCCAGATATTCCCCCACAGTGCCACATATGCCCCCAGTGCCAGATATTCCCCCCCCCCAGTGCTATATATGCCCCCAGTGCCACATATGCCCCAGTGCCAGATATTCCCCCCAGTGCCAGATATTGCCCCCCCCAGTGCCATATGTGCCCCCAGTGCCAGATATTCCCCCCCAGTGCCACATATGCCCCAGTGCCAGATATCCCCCCCCCCCCCCCCGTGCCACATATGTCCCCAGTGCCAGATATTCCCCCCAGTGCCATAAATGTCCCCAGTGCCAGATATTCCCCCCCCCCTGCCAAATATGCCCCCAGTGCCAGATATTCCCCCCAGTGCCATAAATGTCCCCAGTGCCAGATATTCCCCCCAGTGCCATAAATGTCCCCAGTGCCAGATATTCCCCCCAGTGCCATAAATGTCCCCAGTGCCAGATATTCCCCCAGTGCCAGATATGCCCCCAGTGCTATATATCCCCCCAGTGCCAGATATGCCCCATCAGTGCGTCGTCGTCCCCCTTCCTCCGCCGCCGCTCCCCTGCTGTTAGGAGGGACACGGAGGGCACAGTGCACGCCTCTCCTGTGTCCCTCCTGTGTCTCCGGCGGCCGCGGGTCACTGTAATAAAGGAAGTGCTCACGAACGGCACTTCCTTTATGAGACCCGCGGCCGCCGGAGACCCAGGAGGGACACAGGAGAGGCGCGTACTGTGCCCTCCGTGTCCCTCCTAACAGCAGAGGAGGAAACGAGACCGCAGACTGACATGCGGACGCTCGTCCGCATGTCAGTCTGCACTAAATCAGTGGCGCCCCCACAGCCCCTCGCCCCCAAGCCACCGCGAGGGCTGCGGGGGCAGTAGTTACGCCACTGGCCTGAGCAAGGAAGGCTTCAGTGCTTTGGTTGTCAAACCTAGTTCCAGTTTGTCTCTCTCCTGTGGTTGTTTTCCAGGTTCCAGCTCCTATCTCCACACTTCCACTAAAGAGACCCGCACCAGCATTCCACCTGCGGTGTAGCCTGACTCTCCTATCCATTTGGATTCATCTGCTTCCAGCTACAGATCCACCTGCTTTCAGCATCCAGCTTCCAGCAGAGGTCAGCTCTTCTTAAAGTGCCGGTACCCTTTTCTGCAGATTATCATTTATCACCGGCATTATAATTTCACCGCTCTCAAACTCCAAACATCACTTCATATTCCATCGCTCTCAAACTACATTTATTATTTAACTGGTTCCAGCCAGTATCCACTCCGTGCCAACATCAGCCTGGTTCCAGCCAGTACCCACAGCAGCCGTTTTATCCACAGCAGCCCAGCTTTCCCTGGAACACCAGCTGGTATGATCCTGGGCTATCTCCATTGCTACAGTCGGGCCTGGTAAGGACTTTCCATCTAGAAGATTATAAGAACTATCTCACACTACCAGAGCCCTGTGGCCCTTGCCACCCTGTAGTACCCAGGAACTGTATTTATCCTCTGCTGATTTTTATGTTTTCTTTTACTGCTGCTGTGTTACGGAGTTTGTCATAAATAAACATCATTGACTTTTACCCTGGTTGTCGTGGTCACGCCTTCGGGCAGTTCTTCTACATGTTACTTACATGTCTAGGGGTCTGATACAACCTCCCAGGTTCCGTTACATCTCAACCCCTACAACTGAGGCTGCCTCCCGTCAGCTCAGGCCCTCAGTTGTGACAGTAAGCACTGACCTTATGAATCCAGCCGGAGACCAGGATCAAGCGGCCAGGCCGATGCAAGAACTGGCAGCCCGACTTGAACATCAGGAGGCTGCACAGGGCCACATCATCCGCTGTCACCAGGATCTCTCTACTCGGCTGGATGGGATTCAGACAACCCTCCGTGGATCAGACACGTCCGGTGCGTCAACCACAGTGACTCCAGCTATAATCCCACCCACCTTACCCATTTCTGCTCCACGTCTTCATCTTCCAACGCCAGCAAAATTTGACGGATCTCCAAGATTCTGCAGGGGATTTCTCAACCAGTGTGAGATTCAGTTTGAGCTACAACCTGGCAATTTTCCCAGTGACCGTACAAAAATTGCCTACATTATCTCTCTTCTCAGTGGCTCAGCCCTTGATTGGGCATCACCGTTATGGGAGAGGTCTGACACCCTGCTATCCTCCTACACTGCATTCGTGTCAACATTCAGGAGTATCTTCGACGAGCCAGGCCGGGTAACTTCAGCTTCATCTGAGATTCTCCGTTTACGCCAGGGATCACGTACTGTAGGACAATATCTTATACAGTTCCAGATCCTGGCATCCGAACTGGCATGGAACGACGAGGCCCTGTATGCTGCATTCTGGCGTGGCTTATCTGAGCGTATTAAAGATGAGTTAGCTACCAGAGACTTACCTTCCAAGTTAGATGAGCTAATCTCACTCTGCACGAAAGTTGATTTACGTTTCAGAGAGAGAGCAACTGAGCGTGGAAGATCATCTGCTCCAAAATCTTCTGCTCCTCCTCCTCGCCAACTGTCACCATCTAAAGACGAGCCCATGCAAATTGGCCGTTCCCGTTTAACTCCTGCTGAGCGCCGAAGACGTCTCTCTGAGTCTCTTTGTCTTTACTGTGCAGCTCCGTCTCACACCATCAATGCCTGTCCCGAACGTCCGGGAAAACTCCAAACCCTAGCTCGCCCAGGAGAGGGCCGGCTAGGAGTAATGATCTCCTCTCCATCTCCTCATGATTGTAATCTCCCAGTCTCGCTTCAAGTTGCTCAACGTTATCGGAACGTCATTGCCCTCCTTGATTCCGGAGCAGCTGGGAACTTTATTACCGAAGCCTATGTTAAACGGTGGTCCCTACCCACCGAGAGACTTCCATCATCCATCTCCTTAACTGCCGTGGATGGCAGCAAGATCTTTGATGAAGTTATTTCCCTAAGGACTCTACCAGTTCGTCTGAGAGTGGGAGTTCTTCATTCCGAATTTATTTCTTTTTTAGTGATTCCAAGAGCCACACATCCTGTGGTCCTGGGCCTTCCATGGCTCCATCTTCACAATCCATCTATTGATTGGACGACTACGCAGATTCTGGCATGGGGTCCCTCCTGTGCTGAGACATGTTTGTTTAAAGTATTGCCTGTCTGTTCTTCCTCCCCCAGGTCGTCTGATGTTCCACCTCCTCCATATCAAGATTTCACGGATGTGTTCAGTAAAGCTTCTGCTGATATCCTTCCTCCTCATAGAGAATGGGACTGCCCGATTGATCTCGTTCCAGGGAAGGTTCCACCTCGAGGCCGAACTTACCCGTTGTCTCTGCCTGAGACGCATTCTATGGAGGAATACATTAAAGAGAACCTAGCAAAGGGGTTCATTCGACCTTCCTCTTCTCCAGCCGGCGCAGGCTTCTTTTTCGTAAAGAAAAAAGATGGTGGTCTGCGGCCGTGCATCGACTACAGAGGTCTGAACGACATTACCATCAAGAACCGCTATCCACTACCCCTGATTACTGAGCTCTTTGATAGAGTTAGCGGAGCTACCATCTTCACAAAGCTGGACTTGAGAGGTGCATACAATCTCATCCGGATCCGTGAG
This sequence comes from Pseudophryne corroboree, assembly GCF_028390025.1. Classification (NCBI taxonomy): domain Eukaryota; kingdom Metazoa; phylum Chordata; class Amphibia; order Anura; family Myobatrachidae; genus Pseudophryne; species Pseudophryne corroboree. The sequence continues at coordinate 1,170,941,288 of NC_086444.1, forward strand.
GGTGACGAGTGGAAGACCGCCTTTAACACCCGTGACGGACATTATGAGTACCTCGTCATGCCCTTTGGATTGAGCAATGCTCCAGCTGTCTTCCAGCATTTTGTCAATGAGATCTTCAGAGACATTTTATACCGTCATGTCGTGGTCTATTTAGATGATATCCTCATTTTTGCCAACAATTTAGAGGAACATCGTTTTTGGGTAAAAGAGGTTCTGTCCCGTCTCCGTGTCAATCATCTCTATTGCAAATTAGAGAAATGCGTCTTTGAAGTCAAGTCCATTCCGTTTCTGGGTTACATTGTGTCCGGTTCCGGACTAGAGATGGATCCTGAGAAACTACAAGCAATCCAGAATTGGCCGATACCCTTAACCCTCAAAGGGGTCCAGAGGTTCTTAGGGTTCGCCAATTATTACAGAAAGTTTATACGAGACTTTTCCACCATTGTGGCGCCTATTACTGCTTTAACTAAGAAGGGTGCTAACCCGTCCAAGTGGTCTGAAGAAGCTACGCAAGCTTTTCTTCTTTTAAAACAACGGTTCATCTCTGCACCAGTTCTGAGGCAGCCCGACGTCGACTCTCCTTTCATCTTAGAGGTGGATGCCTCCTCCGTTGGAGTGGGAGCGGTGTTGTCTCAGAGGGCTAAAGATGGTCATTTACACCCTTGCAGTTTCTTCTCCCGGAAGTTCTCCCCAGCTGAGCGCAACTATGCCATTGGCGACCAGGAGTTGCTAGCCATCAAGCTCGCTCTAGAGGAGTGGAGGTATCTGTTGGAGGGAGCTTCTCATTCAATCACCATACTTACGGACCACAAGAATCTTTTATATCTGAAAGGCGCACAATGTCTCAATCCTCGTCAGGCCAGATGGGCACTTTTCTTTTCCAGGTTCAACTTTAAACTCCAGTTCTGTCCGGGCTCTCAGAATCGCAAGGCCGATGCCCTTTCCCGCTCATGGGAGCAAGAAAATGAGTCGGAGTCTTCAGACAAGCATCCTATTATTAATCCGTTGGCATTCTCCACGGTAGGGATGGACTCTACGCCCCCACTAGGGAAAAGTTTTGTGAAGACGGTACTGAGGAAGAAGCTCATGCATTGGGCCCATGCTTCCCGTTTTGCCGGACATACAGGTATTTAAAAAACCCTGGAGTTTATCTCTAGGTCCTATTGGTGGCCAACTCTGAGAAAGGACGTCATGGAGTTTATTGCATCTTGCCCAAAGTGTGCCCAACATAAAGTATCCCGCCAGTCGCCTGCGGGGCAACTGATTCCACTATCCGTTCCCCGTCGACCATGGACCCATTTGTCGATGGATTTCATTACAGACTTACCCATGTGCAACAAGTTCAATACCATCTGGGTGGTAGTTGACCGGTTCACCAAGATGGCACACTTCATTCCTCTCACCGGTCTTCCGTCAGCTTCCAAGTTGGCTCAAGTGTTCATACAAGAGATCATCCGACTTCACGGTCTTCCTGAAGAAATTATCTCAGATCGAGGAGTCCAATTCACAGCCAAATTCTGGCGAAGTTTATGTCAAGTCCTCCAAGTCAAACTAAAGTTTTCCACGGCTTACCATCCTCAGACCAATGGTCAAACTGAGAGGGTGAATCAGGACTTGGAGGCCTTCCTCCGCATCTATGTGTCTTCCTTTCAAGATGACTGGGTTCAATTACTTCCCTGGGCCGAGTTCTGTCATAACAATCAGTATCATTCCTCATCTTCTTCAACACCATTCTTCACCAACTTTGGATTCCACCCTAAAGTCCCTGAATTCCAACCGCTCCCAGCAACTTCTGTTCCAGCAGTGGATATCACCTTGCATCAGTTTGCAAACAACTGGAAGAGTGTACGAGCAGCTCTGCTCAAGGCATCGTTCAGGTATAAGAAGTTTGCGGACAAGAGGCGTAGAGCGGTTCCTGCTCTCAAGGTGGGTGATCGGGTATTGTTATCCACGAAGAATTTGAGGTTAAGAGTTCCCAGTATGAAGTTTGCACCTCGCTACATTGGTCCTTTCAAAATTGAGCAAGTCATCAATCCTGTTGCTTACAGACTTCAGTTACCTCCCTTCTTAAAGATACCCAGGACATTCCATGTTTCCCTGTTGAAACCGCTGATCCTGAATCGGTTTCATTCCTCACTTCCTCCAACTCCGAAAGTCCAAACTCAACGAGGCGTTGAGTATGAAGTGGCCAAGATCCTGGACTCACGTCACCGTTACGGTCAACTACAGTATCTTATTGACTGGAAGGGTTACGGCCCTGAGGAACGCTCATGGACCAATGCTTCTGATGTCCATGCTCCTGCCTTGGTCCGGAGATTCCATTCCAAGTTTCCTCAAAAGCCAAAGAAGTGTCCTGGGGCCACTCCTAAAGGGGGGTGCTGTCACGATCCGGGTATCTGGACGCCATTACTTACCCTTCAGATGCCTCCTAAGGCTGGCTCAGCATTCTAGGACCGGATCCCATCTGTTATGCTGATGTCCACATTCCTGCCTCCTCTCCTGTCACTCTGAGACGCGGTCACCGCAACGCCTGTTAAATCCGGAATGGCGTCTCCCGCGGCCTCCGCCGCTGTTCCTGAATTTCTACATGCAGAATGTCAGAGTGGTGATTACGTCAGCCGCGGCCTCCGCTGTGCCCGCGTGGTTAAATGTGCACTTATCAGTCTGGCGTCTCCTGTGGCCGGCGCCGCCATTACTGTTTTAATTCCCACATGGATTACAAACCAAACTTCCCTCCAAGTGTCTGCATGGGCACAGACATTTTGGATTCTGTCATCTGTTCATTTCCACCAATCTGCTGTTTGCATTGTTAATCTGCATAATTGCCTAGCCAATCCCTTCCTTGCTGCAGGTATAAATATGCTGTGCCTGAGCAAGGAAGGCGTCAGTGCTTTGGTTGTCAAACCTAGTTCCAGTTTGTCTCTCTCCTGTGGTTGTTTTCCAGGTTCCAGCTCCTATCTCCACACTTCCACTAAAGAGACCCGCACCAGCATTCCACCTGCGGTGTAGCCTGACTCTCCTATCCATTTGGATTCATCTGCTTCCAGCTACAGATCCACCTGCTTTCAGCATCCAGCTTCCAGCAGAGGTCAGCTCTTCTTAAAGTGCCGGTACCCTTTTCTGCAGATTATCATTTATCACCGGCATTATAATTTCACCGCTCTCAAACTCCAAACATCACTTCATATTCCATCGCTCTCAAACTACATTTATTATTTAACTGGTTCCAGCCAGTATCCACTCCGTGCCAACATCAGCCTGGTTCCAGCCAGTACCCACAGCAGCCGTTTTATCCACAGCAGCCCAGCTTTCCCTGGAACACCAGCTGGTATGATCCTGGGCTATCTCCATTGCTACAGTCGGGCCTGGTAAGGACTTTCCATCTAGAAGATTATAAGAACTATCTCACACTACCAGAGCCCTGTGGCCCTTGCCACCCTGTAGTACCCAGGAACTGTATTTATCCTCTGCTGATTTTTATGTTTTCTTTTACTGCTGCTGTGTTACGGAGTTTGTCATAAATAAACATCATTGACTTTTACCCTGGTTGTCGTGGTCACGCCTTCGGGCAGTTCTTATACATGTTACTTACATGTCTAGGGGTCTGATACAACCTCCCAGGTTCCGTTACATCTCAACCCCTACAACTGAGTCTGCCTCCCGTCAGCTCAGGCCCTCAGTTGTGACATCGTCCTTGTGTATTTTTGCTAGGGTATTCAGATGCGCCTTCAGCATTGCCCTGTAGCCTGCAAAACCTATGCCGTCGCTTGCTCCATAGCTGAGTGCTGCTATGAGGCCGGGGGTCACGGGTGGTAGCCATTTTGTCAGTTTGCTACAGTATGTGTCGGTCGAGTCCAGTGTATCGTTATGTGCATAGAGCTCGCTTATCCCTATCTCCCCTGTTTATTTTAGTTAGGGTATTCAGACGCTCCTTCAACATTTCCCTGAAACTTGCAAAACCTACAGTATGCAGTCGCTGGCTCCATAGCTGAGGGCTTCCATGAGGCAAGGGGTCATGGGTGGTAGACATTTCAATCGAGTCTGGCCTGCTACAGTATTGTAAGTGTACCATACAGTGCATAGAACCTTATGCTCATAGCCACTGTTGCTCCTCCAGCTTTGCCCTGCTTTATGTAAAACTTGTGTGCACTTTGCCCTGCATTACTGTAAATAAAACTTGTGTACAATAGATACAAAAATAAAATGTAATTAAGTGTCAGTTAAAAATTTACATGCATTCGCACCTTGGGAATCAAACCTGAGACTCTAAGCATGGGAAGCGTCACACTTCACCACTCGGACACGTCGCCGCATGACAGATGCCTAAACCCATTGGTTTTGATTGTGCGGTAATGGCTATGGGATTTGGATGCTCACATATCCATAACAGCAATAGACCATTCTGTACCTGTAACATGTTTGTTTGTGTCTGTATACACTACTGTTTTTACATACTGTATGACAGTAGCATATTGTAGTGTAATGTGACGCACCAGTAAAGTAATGCTTACGTAGTAGTTCAGTATTGTATTTTAATGGAGACCACACACATGTGCAATGGTGATTTTAAAAAGCGACATCTGGTGGATGATCGCATGTATTACACTTAAAGGTGTTGCCAAACGCTATGTGCGCCTCCCTACGACTAGGCGCGCCTCCCTACGACTAGGCATGCCTTCTTGCGCCCAGGCATGCTGCGTATGCCCGATCGTGACCAACGCCTCAGCCAGCCAAGATAACGGAGGCTCCATCTGTACATCCATCTCAAACACACAGGAAAGAGGTGGAGAAAAAACACACAATTAGTATTACAGAAACCACTTAGTCTCAAAATCACAATTCAGACCCTTAGGGGCGAGAGTTTTCATATAAAAAAATGGTTTGTATTTCCTTCCTGGCTAACATTACTTCCGTGATTTTACTTCTGTAACCAGACTTAATGATTTGAATACCACAACATTTTTTTATGTGTCTGGAATCACACTCATGATGCTTCTTAAAATGAGTAGGAACGCTATGCGATTCTAAACCTTTTCTCACATTGTGTACATGCTCATTTAAACGTTCTTTCAGCATCCTTCCTGTCCTCCCTATATACTGTAACCCACGTTTACACTCCAGCAGATAAATTACATTTCTACTGCAACAAGTAATAAAATCTTGAATTGTATACAAGCGCTGGGTTACATTAGATCTATATTCTGTGGTTTTGCTCTCAATTTTACATATTTTACACATGCTACAAAACCCACATTTATAGAAACCCTTGGAGGTTATTCCGGTTGTCATTTTTTCCACTGGTAGTGCACTTTTTACTAACAAACTTTTCAGATTTTTAGCTCGTCTGTAAGTAAACGTGGGCTTGTCAGTCAAAAATTCATTCAGATCTGGGTCTCTGATTAGAAGATCCCAATGTTTTTTTAATGATCCTTTCAATCATTTTATGCTGTGTAGTATACCCAGTAATAAACCTGATCTTTCCGGTATCCATTCTAATTTGCTTAGATTGAACATCAAGCATAGGTTTCCTCTCACTAATATGCACATCATTCCTGGCTTTCTCCACTAGTTGATGATCATAGCCTTTCTCCACGAAATTATTCTCCGTATTTGCAGCCTGTATATCATACATCCTAATGTCCGTACAATTCCGTCATAATCTTTGGAATTGTCCATGGGGTATACTACGGATCCAATTAAAATGATGTTTACTTTCCTGGCTGACATATTTATTATTTATTATTTATTAGCAGTTTCTTATATAGCGTAGCATATTCCGTTGCGCTTTACAATTAGAACAACAGTGATAGAACAAACTTGGCAAAACAGACAGACACAGTGGTAGGAAGGCCTGCTTGCCAGCTTACAATCTATAGGGAAATAGGCATTGATACACAAGGATAGATGCTACCTATTGCATAATAGTCCACCAGATTGCTAGGTTCTTAATGGGTTGTATGATATGATCACCCAGCAATGTTGGAAGACAAAATGTGAGATTATGTGTACTGTACAGAGAGGATGTGATTAGATAGAGAAGTTCTGAAGGTTATGTGGGTGGGTCTGGAATTTGATAGGCTTGTCTGAAGAGGTGAGTTTTCAGGGAACGTTTAAAGGTTTGGAGACTAGAGGTGAGTCTTATTATGCATGGGAGGGCATTCCACAGAGTTGGTGAAGCACGGATAAAGTCTTGTAATTTTGAGTGGGATCAAGTAATATGCGTGGATGAGAGACGCAGATCTTCTGCAGAGCGGAGAGGTCTGGTAGGGAGATATTTTGAGATGGGTGAAGAGATGTATATTGGTGCAGTTTGGTTAATAGCCTTGTATGTAAGTATTTTATATTGAATACGGTAGAATATTGGTAGCCAATGGAGGGACTGACAGAGCGGATCTGCAGACGAAAAACATCTAGCGAGGAAGATTAGCCTTACAGCTGCATTCAAAATGGATTGTAGTGGTTAGAGCTTATGTTTGGAAAGATCAGTAAGGAGACTATTGCAATAATTAATGCGGGAGATGATGAGTGCATGGATTAGAGTTTTTACAGTGTCTTGTGTAAGATAAGGACGCATTTTGGATATGTTTTTTAGATGCATGTAACATGACTTGGAGACAGATGGAATGAGTGGAACAAAGGACAATTCAGAGTCAAGGATGACACCTAGCCAGAGAGCTTGTGGGGTAGGGTGGATAGTCACATTGTCAACAGTTGTGGAGATATCAGGTTGGTAACTACTCGGCTGGCGGGAAAATAATTCTGTTTTGGAAATGTTGAGTTTACGGTGGCGAGATGACATCCAAGATAAATTGCAGACAGGCATTCAGTGACACGAGCCAATACAGATGGTGATAAATCTGGGGAGGATAGGTAGATTTGAGTATCATCAGCATACAAATGATACAGAAATCCGAAGGAGCTTATTAGTTTACCAAGAGATGAGGTATAGATTGAGAAAAGCAGAGGACCTAAGACTGAGCCTTGTGGTACTCCAACTGATAGAGGTAGAGAAGAGAAGGTAAAATCAGAGAAGTGAACACTGAAAGAGCGATTAGAGAGGTAGGATGAGAACCAAATAAGGGCTGTGTCCTGAAGACCTAGGGATTTTAGTGTTTGTATGAGAAAAACACTAATGGCACTAATGACTAGTGGCAGCACAGCGTATCATGCAGCTTGCTGCTATGCGCATGGAAGGCATGACTGGTGTGCCCGTGTCTATGATGTGCGTGCATACCATAGACTTCTATGGCTCTAACGCTGGCTGCGACTATGCTCAGCACGGTGTACACAGCAGCTTGCCACGATGCATATGCCTGTGAGTACACATCGCGGCAATGATGAGTGTGCCTACATCTGTACATTTTGAAGACTATCCTGGACTCTCAATCCACCCATTTCTACAGATATCTGCAATGTTTGCACAGCGCCCTTTTGAGGTTATTATGATACTTTCACTTACCATGCTGAGGAAAGAGCCCACTTCTCACTGTGCTTATAAAACACTTTCTTACATAGTTACATGTTAGGAGGAGACAGAGTACTCTTAATGTCAGAGACATATTTCTTACAGAAAGAGGAAGGAGGTTTTCGTACAGCTCTGTATAACTGTGTGATAGGGTTACTCCTATACTGCTGACAGTAATAATCTGCCTCATCCTCTGCTGTCACTCCAGTAATTGTTAGTGTGAATGCAGTTCCAGATCCAGATCCACTGAACCTGTCTGGGACTCATGTATATCGGCTGCTTGCTCTATAGATAAGAAGTTTTGGAGATTGTCCTGATTTCTGTTGGTACCAGTGTAAGCTGCTGCTTATACCAGTACTGGCTGTACATGAGATGGTGACTGATCCTCCTGGTGACACAGAGATATAACCTGGGGTCTGAGTCATCACAATCTCCCCACAGGATCCTGAGGATTAGAGGAGACACAGTCATTACTGATACATGTCTGTATATAGTCATATACATCCTGCTCTGATTATTTATGTTACATGTATAGATTCCCCTACACAGCACCATGTAATGTCCCCAATCTCTCACCCTGAATATAAATGAGTATCACAGCCAGCAGGTAACTGTGAGACACCATCTTGCTGTATCTGGGCTGTCAGACAGACACTATAAGACGTCTCCTGTACAATGAGATATATAGAGAGAGTGACAGGTGAGGTGTGACAGGAAATCCCCCAGAGACTGCGTATGGAAATTCTGTGGTGTCAGTGTGACAGTGACTGGTGTACATGGGCGTAGCTACCACAGGTGCAGCCAGTGCAGCTGCTATGGGGCCCAGAGCTGAAAGGGGCCCACCTTTCCTGTCAAAATTACATGTGTTGAATACATTTCCACCTCTGGGTGGTACATAGGGGCCCTTACAAACTTTTGCCTTTCAGCCTACAATATATCTAGTTACACCCCTGGACTTGCTCATTGGACTGTGGTATAACATGAGCTGGAGTGCATTATAATGTTACATACAGTAATATGTATAATGTTACATACACTAATATGAACTGGGACACTGTAATGTGGCACCAGGGCCGGTGCTGGGGTGTTTCCCCTGCAAACTATAAATATGCGCCCTCCCATACTTTACAAAGGGACAGCGCACATAATGCTTTTACACATAATGCTCCCTGTAGTAGTGCCGCTTACACATGTAATGCCCCCTGTGGTAGTTCCACTTATACACAATGCCCCCTGTAGTAGTGGCACTTACATACATAACTCCCCCTGCAGCAGCGACGCTTACGCACGCAACGCCCCCCTGTACCAGTGCCGCTTACACACGTAACACCCACTGTACTAGTGATGCTTACACACGTAACGACCCCTGTACCAGTGCCGCTTACACACGTAACTCCCCCTGTACCAGTGACGCTTACATGTAATGCCCACTGTACCAGTGCCGCTTACACATGTAACGCCCCCTGTACCAGTGCCGCTTACACACGTAATACCCCCTGTACTAGTGATGCTTACATGTAAAACCCCTTGTACCAGTGCCGCTTACACACGTAACACCCACTGTACTAGTGATGCTTACACACGTAACGACCCCTGTACCAGTGCCGCTTACACACGTAACGCCCCCTGTACCAGTGACGCTTACATGTAATGCCCACTGTACCAGTGCCGCTTACACATGTAACGCCCCCTGTACCAGTGCTGCTTACACACGTAACACCCACTGTACTAGTGATGCTTACACACGTAACGACCCCTGTACCAGTGCCGCTTACACACGTAACGCCCCCTGTACCAGTGACGCTTACATGTAATGCCCCCTGTACCAGTGCCGCTTACACACGTAACACCCCCTGTACTAGTGATGCTTACATGTAACACCCCTTGTACCAGTGCCGCTTACACACGTAACACCCACTGTACTAGTGCCGCTTACACACGTAACGCCCCCTGTACCAGTGATGCTTACACATGTAACGCCCCCTTTGCCGGTGACGCTTACATGTAATGCCCCCTGTACCAGTGCCGCTTACACATGTAACGCCCCCTGTACCAGTGCCGCTTACACACGTAACGACCCCTGTACCAGTGCCGCTTACACACATAACGCCTGCTGTACCAGTGCTGCTTACACACGTAATGCCCCCTGTACCAGTGCCGCCTACACATGTAATGCCCCCTGTACCAGTGCCACTTACGTGCCACTTACACACATAACGCCCCCTGTAGTAGTGTCGCTTACACACATAACACCCCCTGTACCAGTGCTGCTTACACATGTAACGCCCCCTGTATCAGTGACGCTTACGTGTAACGCCCCCTGTACCAGTGCCGCTTACACATGTAACGCCCCCTGTACCAGTGCCGCTTACACACGTAATACCCCCTGTACTAGTGATGCTTACATGTAACACCCCCTGTACCAGTGCCGCTTACACACGTAACACCCACTGTACTAGTGAAGCTTACACACGTAACGCCCCCTGTACTAGTGCCGCTTACACACGTAACGCCCCCTGTACCAGTGACGCTTACATGTAATGCCCACTGTACCAGTGCCGCTTACACATGTAACGCCCCCTGTACCAGTGCCGCTTACACACGTAATGCCCCCTGTACTAGTGATGCTTACACATGTAACGCCCCCTTTGCCGGTGACGCTTACATGTAATGCCCCCTGTACCAGTGCCACTTACACATGTAACGCCCCCTGTACCAGTGCCGCTTACACACGTAACGCCTGCTGGACCAGTGCCGCCTACACATGTAATGCCCCCTGTACCAGTGCCACTTACGTGCCACTTACACACATAACGCCCCCTGTAGTAGTGTCGCTTACACACATAACACCCCCTGTACCAGTGCTGCTTACACATGTAACGCCCCCTGTATCAGTGACGCTTACGTGTAACGCCCCCTGTACCAGTGCCTCTTACACACGTAACGTCCCATGTACCAGTGGTGCTTACATGTAACGCCCCCTGTACCAGTGCTGCTTACACACATAACGCCCCGTTTACCAGTGCCGCTTACACATGTAGCGCCCCCTGTACTAGTGACACTTACACACGTAATGTCTCCTGTACCGGTGATGCTTACATGTAATGCCCTCTGTACCAATGCCGCTTACACACGTAATGCCCCCTGTACCAGTGCAGCTTGCACAAGTAATGCCCCCTGTACCAGTGATGCTTACGTGTACTGCTTACACACGTAATGTACCCTGTACCAGTGTCGCTTACACATGTAGTACCCCCTGTACTAGTGATGCTTACACACATAATGCCTCCTGTACCGGTGGCACTTACATGTAATGCCCACTGTGCCAATGCCGCTTACACACGTAACGCCCCCTGTACCAGTGCTGCTTACACACGTAATGCCCCCTGTAACAGTGACGCTTACGTGTTGTCGAAGTCGGAAAATATTACGGTACACACATCACGTGGAAACACCACACAGATGGCCTCTGTGCGCGTGCTTGTTCTGCCATGCGTACATATACACGCAAGCTACGTATAACCACTCACGTGGTCTTGCATGTTAGCATGTGGTATGAGTAAATACGGTAGCATACGCATGGAAAAGCCATCAAAAGCCATATTCAATATTTTACCCATATAATGCATAAATCACACACTGTCTGTACATCCTTTTAATAGCCAGTTACTGGTCACACATAAATTGTCCTCCTAGAAACTCAAGTACAATGTACCAGACTGACTTGTTTACGCAAAGCTTTGAAATCCTATGAAGAAGGCAAATACCTTTGGTTACCCCCATTGTTCTAGAGTTGTCCAGTATCTGTCAAAAACAGTAAATAGTGGACTGACATTGTCTTACTTGTAGACAGGACAAACAAGAAGACAATGTCCAGGAAACTTGTTTAACTGGAAGGAACTCGATTAGCAATGGCTGACAAATGACATACCAGACATTTAGCTATCTGAGGTAATAACATTCATAGTCTAAACTCCTGGAGGTATATGTATATATGTATGTATGTATGTATGTATATATATACATATATATATATATATATATATTTCCTAACAAATTGTAATAGCAGGAATATGTGTGTGTATATGTAAATATATATATCTTGAGGATGGAAATGGATAATCATATCATGTGTGGGATCATATTGTTCAGGGTCACATAAACATAAATCTTGTGGGAATAAGAATATTGTCACATATTGCAACAATAAGTTATTAATAATACCAGATTTATGAATGAATAATGTGATGGGTTTAACTGGTCATGGGGTGGGAACTCAGATGCAAACAACAGAAATCGACATTGAGTCATACATACATGCTTTTACTATCCCACAAGGCTATATATTTCCCACCTACAACTCTCCCCCAATCATCCATGCTTTGTATATATTGTATAGGTAATATTTTTAGATTACTAGTTAAGAGTGGCAGTTATTGATGACTGCCAAAGGGTGGACTGTCGAAGTCAGAAAATATTACGGTACACACATCACATGCAAACACCACACAGATGGCCTCCTGCGCATGCTTGTTCTGCCGTGCGTACACATACACGCAAGCTACGTATAACCGCTCATGCGGTCTTGCGTGTTAGCACGTGGTATGAGTAAATACGGTAGCATACGCATTCGCATAGAAAAGCCATCAAAAGCCTTATTCAATATTTTACCCATATAATGCATAAATCATATGCTGTCTGTACATCCTTCTAATAGCCAGTTACTGGTCACACATAAATTATCCTCCCAGAAACTCAAGTACAATGTACCAGACTGACTTGTTTACGCAAAGCTTTGAAATCCTATGAAGAAGGCAAATACCTTTGGTTACCCCCATTGTTCTAGAGTTGTCCAGTATCTGTCAAAAACAGTAAATAGTGGACTGACATTGTCTTACTTGTAGACAGGACAAACAAGAAGACAATGTCCAGGAAACTTGTTTAACTGGAAGGAACTCGATTAGCAATGGCTGACAAATGACATACCAGACATTTAGCTATCTGAGGTAATAACATTCATAGTCTAAACTCCTGGAGGTATATGTATATATGTATGTATGTATGTATGTATGTATGTATGTATGTATGTATATATATTTATTTCCTAACAAATTGTAATAGCAGGAATATGTGTGTGTATATGTAAATATATATATCTTGAGGATGGAAATGGATAATCATATCATGTGTGGGATCATATTGTTCAGGGTCACATAAACATAAATCTTGTGGGAATAAGAATATTGTCACATATTGCAACAATAAGTTATTAATAATACCAGATTTATGTATAATTAATGTGATGGGTTTAACTGGTCATGGGGTGGGAACTCAGATGCAAACAACAGAAATCGACATTGAGTCATACATACATGCTTTTACTATCCCACAAGGCTATATATTTCCCACCTACAACTTTCCCCCAATCATCCATGCTTTGTATATATTGTATAGGTAATATTTTTAGATTACTAGTTAAGAGTGGCAGTTATTGATGACTGCCAAAGGGTGGACTGTCGAAGTCAGAAAATATTACGGTACACACATCACATGCAAACACCACACAGATGGCCTCCTGCGCATGCTTGTTCTGCCGTGCGTACACATACACGCAAGCTACGTATAACCGCTCATGCGGTCTTGCGTGTTAGCACGTGGTATGAGTAAATACGGTAGCATACGCATTCGCATAGAAAAGCCATCAAAAGCCTTATTCAATATTTTACCCATATAATGCATAAATCATATGCTGTCTGTACATCCTTCTAATAGCCAGTTACTGGTCACACATAAATTGTCCTCCTAGAAACTCAAGCACAATGTACCAGACTGACTTGTTTACGCAAAAGTTTGAAATCCTATGAAGAAGGCAAATACCTTTGGTTACCCCCATTGTTCTAGAGTTGTCCAGTATCTGTCGAAAACAGTAAATAGTGGACTGACATTGTCTTACTTGGAGACAGGACAAACAAGAAGACAATGTCCAGGAAACTTGTTTAACTGGAAGGAACTCGAATAGCAATGGCCAACAAATTACATACCGGACATTTAGCTATCTGAGGTAATAACATTTATAGTCTAAACTCTATGTATATATGTATGTATATCTATAGCTATATCTATATATATATATATATATATATATATATATATATTTATTTCCTAACAAATTGTAATAGCAGGAATATGTGTGTGTATATGTAAATATATATATCTTGAGGATGGAAATGGATAATCATATCATGTGTGGGATCATATTGTTCAGGGTCACATAAACATAAATCTTGTGGGAATAAGAATATTGTCACATATTGCAACAATAAATTATTAATAATACCAGATTTATGAATGATTAATGTGATGGGTTTAACTGGTCATGGTGTGGGAACTCAGATGCAAACAACAGAAATCACATCTCAAGTCTTAGCCATTGCCCACCGCTTGAGATGACCAATGATCCCCGGTGCACAGGATATTTCCCACCCCCGAACCAATGGAAGAAAAGCATACAGTGTCTATTGTATTGTGTTTTGACCAACTGTATAAAAAGCCAAGCTGCCTAGCCAGTCAGTAATCTCTCTCTCTCTTGATTAATCTGAGCACCGGACCATGTGGCGCTGGCTAAACCAAACGTATGTACTATTGTATTGTAGCCTCTTTTCTCTTATTGTAATTGTATATATGTTGTAACGCCTTTTATCAATTATATGCTGGCGGGTCGGATCCCAACTTCTTAAATACAATTGGTGTCTTGTCTCTTTTCCTGCTAAGGTATTAAATGTATTTCGGCCACATATGAAGCTTCATTGTGCTCTCAGTGTGTCGGTGTGTGTGTATGCAATGCGTGTACTTTGTACGTCCGTCGCAGCGTGTGTACGCAAAGTATGTACGCGGTACGGGGCTTTGTACGCTAACTGAGTAAAAAGTACGTAGGTTAAGGATTGAATACAGCGGCCGCAGCGGCTTGATTTTAAAATGCATTGAGTGTATTTTAAAGTATTGCTTTTAGTCCTGTAGGTAAATCAGCATTTACAATTGGGAGCTCGATCCGGTTTTTTACACGCTCGCAGATTTGCAGATCATAACAGACTTTAATCTATCAGCAAAGGGTGGAAATACATCTTTAAGTTAAACGTTTTCCTGGTTGCTTGGATGTTTTAAAACTCTATTTTGTGCTGTTAGATTGCGTCTGCTCTGTTTGGTCTGCAGAGGTGCTGAAAAAACCCGGAGGTAAACAGGAAAAAAGCTATTTAAAAATCTGTGTCATTTTTTTTGGCGCCAAAAGCGTACACAAAGCGTACCAATATTTTGCATACTACCCCCACATAGTGTTGCCATAGGTTATTAGTCATTTTAGACCTGTGTGAAATCGGATACATTTGTTCGCTATATAGATAAATTTAAAATAAGTGTACTAAGGGAGTAATTATAAAGACACAAAACACAGTTCTGGCCTAGTCGTTTAAAGGTTTATACAGAAAAACTGGGTGTTGTGTTTATGAGCGATAGTAGCTTTTATTGCTCATATTTATAGAGACTGTGTGGTTTGTTGAATTGCGGATGCACTTTTGTACACGTGGTACAGACAAAGTACAGGGTTGCACACGCGGCGTAAAAGGCACGCACGGTAGTGTGTGTACGCAAGGTTGCGTAGGTGTACGGATGCTAAGTATAAATCACATGATAATTGTTCAATTAAAAGGTGGGATAGTATACATTTAATACAATAGCACATAACTATCCGATTTCAAAAACAGGTTACCTTAAAAATTTAGTTGAAAACTGTAAGTACCTATGGGGTAAAGTAACCAACCTAGGGGAGTGGAAATTGTCTGTACAGAAAAGAAAAACAAGGTGTATCTGAGTGAGTGAAAGTAGACGTGATTGTGATTGAACTGGGAAATCGGGATCCCGTGGGAACACTGGGTTAGTAGAGGCTCAGTGGCATAGGGTTTGCAACCCTACGTATTGTCTAGGTGGTCTGAAGTGGTCTAGGTGATCTAGGTGTCCCAAATCTAGGTGGTCTAGAGTGGTCTAATTGTTCTAGGTGGTCTACAGCAATCGTAGGGCATATAGATAACTAGTATCTAAAGGCTGTGCGATTGAATCACACGTCCGTGTGTTCTACACAGCACAACGTGATACCATTGTGTCATATGCGCTGTGGAAAAGTATACACAGATGTGAATGTATAGACAAAGGAGTTTTTCTTTGATAACGTCGGGAAATCTCCCTGGTTGACTTCCATTGGAAAGGGTGAAGCAATAATTATTAGGCAACTGTTTTTTCACCCTACAAAAATTCCAGTGGAAAGATACCAAAAATGAATTTTTCGCTGCCTCTTTCAGGAAAATATTCCAACAGAACCTCCATCGAAAGAAATTGCAGTGCTGTAAGGTCTTATAGGATCACTAAGTTGGGTACATTGCGATCCACTATCGACAGTGTATCGTTGTACTGGCCAGCGTGGGCGAGAGCAAGTGAAAGGCGCTCTGAGAGACTTTAACCGTCTGCTTGCATTGTGTATTTTGGTGTTTGTGGGAATTTTTAGTTATTAAAAAGACCCACAAATATGGGAGCCAGTTGCTCAAGCGAGAGACGTTTAGCCAGGGTTCAGACTAGAGAATTGCGGCCGAGAGGGTCAGCAAGGGTTATTATGTGTGAGAAATATGGCTCACACACAGAGGCTTTTTGCAATGAATGGGCACGTATGACTGCTAAAGATAGGGCATCATTCCCTGGGGTGGGTAGCTTTGAATCAGAGGTACTGCAGAACACAAGGATTAAAATATGTCAGATTAAATCTAGAAAACAAAGGATCAGACATAACGATTGTTTAAATCTGTGGCAGCAAGAGGGAGAGGTGCAAAGGGAACTAACTCACACAGCAAGTTCAAAACCTGGCAGGGATGTGAGCATGAACACACCATTACCAACACAAGTCGAAGGGGAGAAAATGGCTACAATCAATGGTACATCTGTAATGATAGTAGAATGCAGAAGCAATGTGTTAACCCTAACCTGTGCAAGTTGTATCCTGTTTTGAAATCTCTCCAAGGTTATAGGTCACAGGACGATGAAGGATCCAGCCTAATCTCAGCCCTCATTCAGGCAGTCACCTTACAGGAAACTCAGGTGGGGCCTGTCCAACCAGTAAGAGCAGTAACAGTATCCTCTACTGAAAGGACTGGTGAGATCACAGCTACCGGAAAAGACGGTCTGGAAGGAGAAGGGATATGGTTAGTAGTCCTCAGGACTTTGGACAGATGGACACGGTAAGCCAGTGGCCCCCAGAACATATCTCCCAAGTCTAGCTGAGGCGACACATGGTCTAACTCATGTGGGCAAGGAGGGTATGTGCAAACTGGTAAGAGCCTACTGGAGTGCACCAGGATTCTCTTCTCATGCAGGTAAGAAAGCAATGACATGTCTTACTTGCTTGAGGATGAATATCAAACGGAGCCATCCCATATCCTTCCTACAGACGGACCTTTTCAGGTAATACAAATTGACTTCATACAGTTACCATCCTATAGGAATTTATGTGTTAGTATGTACTGATGTGTTTTCCAACTGGCTAGAAGCATTCCCCATTGCCACAAATACTGCTGTGTTCACTGCAAAGAAAATCGTGCAGGAATTTGTGTGCAGATATGATATCCCTAGAATGATTGAAAGTGATAGGGGTACCCATTTTACAGGTGAAGTCTTTCAGGTAATGTGCAAACTGATGGGAATTAATAGCAAACTGCATACTCTGTACCGTCCACAGAAGAGTGCGAAGGTGGAGAGAGTGAATAGCACTATTAAGAATAAGCTGAGCAAAGTGATGGCTGAAACTGGATTGTTGTGGCCAGAAGCTTTGCCACTAGTGTTGTACAGCATCAGAACCACTCCCAGGTCTCCACTTAACTTATCACCCTTTGAAATTCTTTTTGGTCGACAACCCCTTGTAATGATAGACCCCCAGGATGATTTGAAATGCAATAACGAAATAACTGTGCAATACTTGGTTAGGATGAGCCAGCAGATGAGAAATCAACAAAGAAATCTAAAGCTAGTGATTCCTGACGTACCGAACGGTAATTGTCATGACATTGAACCTGGGGATTATGTGATAATTTGAAATTTTCTACGCTCAGGTTGCCTCATAGACAGGTGGGAAGGACCGTATCAAGTCTTGTTAACCTGCACGACAGCACTAAAGGTCGCCGAAAGAGAGACTTGGGTCCACTCGTCCCACTGCAAGAAGGTCGCTGACCCGGAGAACTGTGTGTTCAAAGAGCAAGCTGAAGAGAACCTCGTATCACTAGAGTGTTTGTTCTGGGAAAGCTGAGAGACAGGACTGTTGAAATGGCACCTGAGCACGGAGAACAACAAGATCAGAGGCGGTTGTCGTACCAGTTTTCTTTTTTCACCTCCCACTGCCTTTTTCTCTTTCTCCCCCTCCTTATCTTCCTTCTTTTCCCTTAACGAAATGGATCTACCTCAAGAGACTGCGTTTTGGGTTTTTCTAGTAATTCTGTTTTTGATCAGGACAATCTGTTTTGGTGAGGGTCCCAGAGAGGTCGAGTAAGGATCTGGAATGGGTTCTGATGGCAAGTACGGATTTGTAGCTTTGGTAGTCATGGAGCTCGGAGGCAATGTGAGGGGTTATTGTCTGATAAATATTGTATTTGTAGGAGTTGTGAGAACATAGTCAAAGATGGGTGCACCCAGAAATGTCAGTCCAATATTAATATCGACATGGAGTGACATCCTTTGAGTGATTAATACTCATTAGTGGGTAAGGTCTTAAACCAGACAGAATGTTGGGTGTGCTCACAGGTACCTCAAGGACAGAGTAAGTCAGGATTAGTGCCATACCCTTTTATCAATAGATGAGGTACTCAAATTATGGGGTGGGAGACCGGTGGACAAGAAATTCAATATATCTAGGCACCCTAGCTTGAAGCTCCACCAGTACAACATAGATAGGTCCCTGTTGTGTTTTAATATTTCCAATTTCTGAAAACCAGGAAATTGGTAAGTGACTTAGGATTCCTATCGACTCTGAATTTGTACGCAAGATAGCCAGCAGTGGAAAGTATTTTTCGGTACCGGTATACACTTGGAAGCAAAACCATGTGGGTTGGAAAGGTATCGCAGGGGTATTGTGCCCATATCATCCAGCCCGATACTTGTACTGAGCAAATGAGAGAACTAGGGATTGGTTTCTTTACCTGGAAAGTTTGCAATGTGGTGATGTTACATTTTGTCCCCTATGTTCTCCCAGATGATGCCTATTTCACATGTGGGAGGAAGGCGTACAAGTGACTTACTCCGAGCTCTGAGGGATTGTGTTATATTGGGAGAGTACTACCAGAGGTCATAACCATAACCCATGATAAAATGAAAGACGTTCACCGCAGCGCTCAGACTCCTTATACTCATACCCATTATGAACACATCATCAAGAGACACCTCATAGATAGGACAGAGCACGCAGCCTCTGATTTGATCCACGAATCCACCGGGATTCAGTTCCTACTCGCATTAGATATCACCCGTACTGCCAGAGGAACTATAAATTATAGGTACATCCATGCGCTAGCGAACTTGAGAGATAATATCACTGAGATGTATGATGACACCTGCTGGTATACGGGAAGGGAGTCACAAGCCTACAAGAAAGAATTGATCCAGCACAGGCAGGGTTAGGAGAGTGGGCACAGAATGTTATTATGAGTGTGGGGAAATTTCTCCTTTGTATCCTGGGAGTCATCATAATTATTGGTCAGATATTCAGGTGTGTTCGAATTCTAACACGGCGCAAGCACGGCACAAATTTGATGAGTCTAAGGAGCGAGGGCGTTGTCACAGCAGCAGATTTGGTTTATGACCCATCAATAGAAACAGTGTTATGATAAGGATTGGAAATTAATTTCATGGCCTGTTTCTTTCACCATTTTTCTCTGTCTCCACCTTTACCCAGAAACATCCAACCGGAAAAGACATCAACCCTATCCAATGTTTATGTGAATGTATTTTTATATATGTGTCTTATCTTCATCTCTGCAACCCTCAGTTAATGGCACACATAGTCGACAGGTGTTAACCACATATAGTAGCATTCACATATGTTCCCCCTCCATTTATCAACTAAATGTGCTCCCCATTTGTTGGTATTAGAAGCCGAAGAGGCGAGGGTCAAAAGCACTTGCCTGAAAGGAGCTTGGTAGTGTTTGTTTGCCCAAATACAGACCCTTAATACGGGATAAGAAGGATTTAATGTATACTTCGCAATACCTCGAAGCTTACTTAGAACATACATGGCACGATGATACATACCCCTCAGACATTAAGTCATATATACATGCTTTTACTATCCCACTAGGCTATACATTTCCCACCTACAACTCTCCCCCGATCATCCATGCTTTGTATATATTGTATAGGTAATATTTTTAGTTTACTAGTTAAGAGTGGCAGTTATTGATGACTGCCAAAGGGTGGACTGTCGAAGTCGGAAAATATTACGGTACACACATCACATGCAAACACCACACAGATGGCCTCCATGCGCGTGCTTGTTCTGCCATGTGTACACAAACACGCAAGCTACGTATAACCGCTCATGCGGTCTTGCGTGTTATCACGTGGTATGAGTAAATACGGTAGCATACGCATTCGCACAGAAAAGCCATCAAAAGCCATATTCCATATTTTACCCATATAATGCATAAATCACACGCTGTCTGTACATCCTTCTAATAGCCAGTTACTGGTCACACATAAATTATCCTCCTAGAAACTCAAGCACAATGTACCAGACTGACTTGTTTATGCAAAGCTTTGAAATCCTATGAAGAAGGCAAATACCTTTGGTTACCCCCATTGTTCTAGAGTTGTCCAGTATCTGTCAAAAACAGTAAATAGTGGACTAACATTGTCTTACTTGTAGACAGGACAAACAAGAAGACAATGTCCAGGAAACTTGTTTAACTGGAAGGAACTCGATTAGCAATGGCTGACAAATTACATACCAGACATTTAGCTATCTGAGGTAATAACATTCATAGTCTAAACTCTATGTATATATGTATGTATGTATATATATATATATATATATATATATTTCCTAACAAATTGTAATAGCAGGAATATGTATATGTATATGTATATATATATATATGTATAGGTATATATATATATATATATATGAATAGGTATATAAATATATATATATATATATATTTATATACCCCTTCACAAATCACGGCACTGGAGACAGGTTTCAAATGCAATAAAAAGCTTGTAATTTAGGTAGACGCACGTTTCAGAGCTTCCGCTCCGTCCTCAGTACCATACAAGATAAACACAGCTTAACAATACACACATTTAAATACCTGTGTAGGTCCCGCCGGGCACCGCAGCCGTCCCCCTGGTTCCCGTTCACCGCCGCTGCTCTCACTTCCGCTTCCGCTCCCGACCTCATGTTGCCAGGCAACGCTGAGCTTGCGCGTCACCAGCCCCACAGTTTGTAGAGCGGGACGTCACTGATGTTGCAGCTCCGGAACTGGTTCCCCCGGGGTCTGCAGCACAAGCCTGACAGGGACCTATGACAAAGACAACACATAATACAGACACTAAAAGAGAAAAACATTACATTGAACATAACATTGAACATACATATCATACCCAGAAGCATCTTACCACTACTAAATGCGGATCAGTACAAATGCATATACTTGTATATCCTATGGCTAGATACCACAGCTACTGGGGTATCAACTATAAAGCACAGCACTATTCCCCAATCGATCACCCCCACAAAGAACAATATAACCCCAGTGTGTCCTACACTAGGGGCATGTCATCCTTCAGTAATCCAGTACTATACTCACTGCCACCCCCTCTACATAACATTCCAGTTAATCTTGTCATTTAGACCAAAGGGAGTGAATGTGTTTAGCCTCATAATCCACCTTGATTCTTTTTCCAACAAGCATTTAGCCCTGTCACCTCCCCGCAATGTGAATGGAACATGATCAATGCCAAAGTAGCTCAGATCACTTAATTTATGGCCAGCTTGTTTATTGCTGATTGAACTCTAGAGTGCCGGCTGCTATGGACAAATATATATATATATATATATATATATATATATGGATATATGTATATCTTGAGGATGGAAATGGATAATCATATCATGTGTGGGATTATATTGTTCAGGGTCACATAAACATAAATCTTGTGGGTATAAGAATATTGTCACATATTGCAACAATAAGTTATTAATAATACCAGATTTATGTATGATTAATGTGATGGGTTTAACTGGTCATGGGGTGGGAAATCAGATGCAAACAACAGAAATCACATCTCAAGTCTTAGCCATCGCCCACCGCTTGAGCTGACCAATGATCCCCAGTGCACAGGATATGTCCCAACCCCGAACCAATGGAAGAAGAGCATACAGTGTCTATTGTATTGTGTTTTGACCAACTGTATAAAAAGCCAAGCTGCCTAGCCGGTCAGTAATCTCTCTCTCTCTGAAGGTCATCTTGCTTGATTGATCTGAGCACCGGACCATGTGGCGCTGGCAAAACCAAACGTATGTACCATTGTATTGTAGCCTCTTTTCTCTTATTGTAATTGTATATTTGTTGTAACCCCCTTTTATCAGTTATATGTTGACGGGTCGTATCCCAACTTCTCAAATACAATTGGTGTCTTGTCTCTTTTCCTGCTAAGGTATTAAATGTATTTCAGCCACATGTGAAGCTGCATTGTGCTCTCAGCGTGTCAGTGTGTGTGTATGCACTGCGTGTACTTTGTATGTCCGTTGCGGCGTGTGTACGCAAAGTACGTACACGGTACGGGGCTTTGTACGCTGAGTAAAAAGTACGTAGGTTAAAGATTGAATACAGTGCCCGCAGCGGCTCGATTTTAAAGTGTATTAAGTGTATTTTAAAGTATTGCTTTTAGTCCTGTAAGTAAATCAGCATTTACAGTGTAACGCCCCCTGTACCAGTGCTGCTTACACATGTAACGCCCCCTGTACCAGTGGCGCTTACATGTAACGCCCCCTGTACCAGTGCCGCTTACACACGTAACGCCCCCTGTAGTAGTGCAACTTACATGTAACTCCCCCTGTACCAGTGCCGCTTACACACGTAACGCCCTCTGTAGTAGTGCCGCTTATACACGTAATGCCCCCTGTACCAGGGACACTTACATATGTAATGCCCCCTGTACCAGGGATGCTTACATGTAACGCCCCATGTACTAGTGACTAGAGATGTCAGTGAACCGACCCCCCCCCCCCCCCTTCCTTCCCCGAACTCCACGTGGCAAATTTTCACTCAGGCACTGTAGAGAGTACAGAGAGGACATGGCTATGTTCTATCAGCAGTTCTCAGTATCAGTGCTCAGTATCAGTGCTTATTTTCTTGTGCTGCTCAGTAACACTAGTACAGTGTCTCTCTTGTGCTGCATCTTGCTTCTGTAGGGTGCTGTGGTAGTAGTGTCCTGTGACTGTGCATCGGTCATCATCATTAAAGTCACAGTGGTATCTGGGGGGTGACAATTGTGCTTTTGTGTTGCGCACTAATACTAGTACAGTGTCTTGTGCTGCATCGTGCTGCTCAGTGTCAGTTCTCAGTAGTATCATCAGTGCTCAGTATCACTGCTCATTGGGGGTAATTCTGAGTTGATCGCAGCAGGAACTTTGTTAGCAGTTGGGCAAAACCATGTGCACTGCAGGGGAGACAGATATAACATGTGCAGAGAGAATTAGATTTGGGTGGGGTGTGTTCAATCTGCAATCTAAATTGCAGTGTAAAAATAAAGCAGCCAGTATTTACTCTGCACAGAAACAAAATAACCCACCCAAATCTAACTCTCTCTGCACATGTTATATCTGCCCCCCCCCCCCAGCCCCCTGCAGTGCACATGGTTTTGCCCAACTGCTAACAAAGGCCCTCATTCCGAGTTGTTCGCTCGGTATTTTTCATCGCATCGCAGTGAGAATTCTCTTAGTGCGCATGCGTAATGTTCGCACTGCGCATGCGTCAAGTAACTTTACTAAGAAGAAAGTAATTTTACTCACGGCTTTTTCGTCGCTCCGGAGAACGCATTGTGATTGACAGGAAATGGGTGTTACTGGGCGGATGTACGGCGTTTTAGGGGCGTGTGGCAGGAAACGCTACCGTTTCCGGAAAAAACGCAGGCGTGTCTGGAGAAACGGTGGGAGTGCTTGGGCGAACGCTGGGTGTGTTTATGACGTCAGCCGGGACCGAAAAGCACTGAATTGATCGCACAGGCAGAGTAAGTCTGGAGTTACTCAGAAACTGCTAACTCGGTTTTGATCGCAATATTGCGAATACATCGGTCGCACATTTAAGATGTTTAGATTCACTCCCAGTAGGCGGCGGCTTAGCGTGTGTAACTCTGCTATAATCGCCTTGCGAGCGAACAACTCGGAATGAGGGCCAAAGTTCCTGCTGCGATCAACTCGGAATTACCCCCATTGTCTTGTGCTGCTCAGTAATACTACATTACTAATACTAGTGTCTTGTGCTGCATCGTGCTGCTCAGTGTCAGTTCTCAGTAGTATCATCAGTGCTCAGTATCACTGCTCATTGTCTTGTGCTGCTCAGTAATACTACATTACTAATTATTATTATTATTACATTTTATTTATAAGGCGCCACATGTGTTTCGCAGCGCCGTACAAAGGACAGTACAGGGGACAAGACATTGCATTACAGTAAATAAATAACAGAAATAGAGTACAGGTAACAGAGCACCACACAGAAGCACCTAGTACATAATAATAATACTTGAACAGTGTCTTGTGCTGCATCATGCTGCTCAGTGTCAGTTCTCAGTAGTATCATCAGTGCTCAGTATCACTGCTCATTGTCTGGTGCTGCTCAGTAATACTACATTACTAATACTAGTACAGTGTCCTGTGCTGCATCGTGCTGCTCAGTATCACTTCTCATTAGTATCATCAGTGCTCAGTATCACTGCTCATTGCCTTGTGCTGCTCAGTAATACTACATTACTAATACTTGAACAGTGTCTTGTGCTGCATCGTGCTGCTCAGTGTCAGTTCTCATTAGTATCATCAGTGCTCAGTATCACTGCTCATTGTCTTGTGCTGCTCAGTAATACTACATTACTAATACTAGAACAGTGTCTTGTGCTGCATCGTGCTGCTCAGTGTCAGTTCTCATTAGTATCATCAGTGCTCAGTATCACTGCTCATTGTCTTGTGCTGCTCAGTAATACTACATTACTAATACTTGAACAGTGTCTTGTGCTGCATCGTGCTGCTCAGTGTCAGTTCTCATTAGTATCATCAGTGCTCAGTATCACTGCTCATTGTCTTGTGCTGCTCAGTAATACTACATTACTAATACTAGTACAGTGTCTTGTGCTGCATCATGCTGCTCAGTGTCAGTTCTTAGTAGTATCATCAGTGCTCAGTATCACTGCTCATTGTCTTGTGCTGCATCGTGCTGCTCAGTAATACTACATTACTAATACTAGTACAGTGTCTTGTGCTGCATCATGCTGCTCAGTGTCAGTTCTCAGTAGTATCATCAGTGCTCAGTATCACTGCTCATTGTCTGGTGCTGCTCAGTAATACTACATTACTAATACTAGAACAGTGTCTTGTGCTGCATTGTGCTGCTCAGTGTCAGTTCTCATTAGTATCATCAGTGCTCAGTATCACTGCTCATTGTCTTGTGCTGCTCAGTAATACTACATTACTAATACTTGAACAGTGTCTTGTGCTGCATCGTGCTGCTCAGCGTCAGTTCTCATTAGTATCATCAGTGCTCAGTATCACTGGTCATTGTCTTGTGCTACTCAGTAATACTACATTACTAATACTAGTACAGTGTCTTGTGCTGCATCATGCTGCTCAGTGTCAGTTCTTAGTAGTATCATCAGTGCTCAGTATCACTGCTCATTGTCTTGTGCTGCATCGTGCTGCTCAGTAATACTACATTACTAATACTAGTACAGTGTCTTGTGCTGCATCGTGCTGCTCAGTGTCAGTTCTCAGTAGTATCATCAGTGCTCAGTATCACTGCTCATTGTCTTGTGCTGCTCAGTAATAATACATTACTAATACTAGTACAGTGTCTTGTGCTGCATCGTGCTGCTCAATGTCAGTTCTCAGTAGTATCATCACTGATCAGTATTACTGCTCAATGTCTTGTGCTGCATCGTGCTGCTCAGTAATACTACATTACTAGTACTAGTACAGTGTCTTGTGCTGCATTGTGATGCTCAGTATCAGTTCTCAGTAGTATCATCAGTGCTCACTATCACTATTCATTGTCTTGTGCTTCATTGTGGTGCTCAGTAATACTACATTACTAATAATAGTACAGTGTCTTGTGCTGCATCGTGCTGCTCAGTGTCTGCCATTTGATATAATTCCCGTGATACAGGCTTGTAATTCTAGTCATTTTGTCATTTTCTATTAATGATTTGGACCAATAAATAATACCATTGATTAGAACAAATAATTCCTGTGATATTGAGGTGTTTGTGTCGCTTAGCTTAGCCATCCAGCGACCACAGTGCACCTCTTTTTCTCTTTTCTTTGCATCATGTGCTGTTTGGGGACTATTTTTTTTAAAAGTGCCAACCTGTCTGACATTTCTGTATATGTCCAGTGGTACTGCCATTTGATATAATTCCCGATATTACTGCCATTTAATTCCAGTGATTTTGTCATTTTCTTCCAGTGATCTGGACCAATAATACCATTGATTAGAACAAATAATTCCAGTGATATTGCCTTATAATTCACATGATACTGGAGTCTAATTCTAGATGGGCCAGGTGTTTGTGTCGCTTAGCTTAGCCATCCAGCAACCGCCATCCAGCGACCTTGGTGCACCTCTGTTTTTCTTTGCATCATGTGCTGTTTGGGGACTATGGCCCTCATTCCGAGTTGTTCGCTCGGTATTTTTCATCGCATCGCAGTGAGAATTCTCTTAGTGCGCATGCGTAATGTTCGCACTGCGCATGCGTCAAGTAACTTTACTAAGAAGAAAGTAATTTTACTCACGGCTTTTTCGTCGCTCCGGAGAACGCATTGTGATTGACAGGAAATGGGTGTTACTGGGCGGATGTACGGCGTTTTAGGGGCGTGTGGCAGGAAACGCTACCGTTTCCGGAAAAAACGCAGGCGTGTCTGGAGAAACGGTGGGAGTGCTTGGGCGAACGCTGGGTGTGTTTATGACGTCAGCCGGGACCGAAAAGCACTGAATTGATCGCACAGGCAGAGTAAGTCTGGAGTTACTCAGAAACTGCTAACTCGGTTTTGATCGCAATATTGCGAATACATCGGTCGCACATTTAAGATGTTTAGATTCACTCCCAGTAGGCGGCGGCTTAGCGTGTGTAACTCTGCTATAATCGCCTTGCGAGCGAACAACTCGGAATGAGGGCCTATATTTTTAAGTGCCATCCTGTCTGACACTGCAGTGCCACTCCTAGATGGGCCAGGTGTTTGTGTCGGCTACTTGGGTCGCTTAGCTTAGTCATCCAGCGACCTTGTTGCAAATTTAGGACTAAAAATAATATTGTGAGGTGTGAGGTGTTCAGACTGGAAATGAGTGGAAATTATTGTTATTGCGGTTAATAATACTATAGGATCAAAATTACCCCAAAATTCTATGATTTTAGCCGTTTTTGTGGTTTTTTTTTAACAATCACCCAAATCCAAAACACATACGAACCCAAAGCCCGAAAGGGTGGTTTTGCCAAAAGGCGTCCGAATCCAAAACACGACCGCGGGCCTGAATCCAAAACCAAAACACAAAACACGAAAAATGCCCGCTGCACATCTCTAGTGATGCTTACACACGTAACACCTTCTGTACCGGTGACGCTTACATGTAACGCCCCTTGTACCAGTGCCACTTACACACGTAACACCCCCTGTACCAGTGCCGCTTACATGTAACGCCCCCTGTACCAGTGCCGCTTACACACGTAATGCCCCCTGTACCAGTGCCGCTTACATGTAACGCCCCCTGTACCAGTGCCGCTTACACACGTAATGCCCCCTGTACCAGTGCCGCTTACATGTAACGCCCCCTGTACCAGTGCCGCTTACACACGTAACGCCCCCTGTACTAGTGCCGCTTACATGTAACGCCCCCTGTACCAGTGCCGCTTACACACGTAACACCCCCTGTACAAGTGCCGCTTACACACGTAATGCCCCCTGTACCAGTGCCGCTTACATGTAACGCCCCCTGTACCAGTGCCGCTTACACACGTAACGCCCCCTGTACCAGTGCCGCTTACATGTAACGCCCCCTGTACCAGTGCCGCTTACACACGTAATACCCACTGTACCAGTGCCGCTTACACACGTAACGCCCCCTGTACCAGTGCCGCTTACATGTAACGCCCCCTGTACCAGTGCCGCTTACACACGTAACGCCCCCTGTACCAGTGACGCTTACATGTATCGCCCCCTGTACCAGTGCCGCTTACACACGTAACGCCCCCTGTACCAGTGCAGCTTACACACGTAATGCCCCCCTGTACCAGTGACGCTTACGTGTAACTCCCCCTGTACCAGTGCCGCTTACACACGTAACGCCCCCTGTACCAGTGCTGCTTACACACGTAACGCCCCCTGTACCAGTGACGCTTACGTGTAACTCCCCCTGTACCAGTGACGCTTACACACGTAACGCCCCCTGTACCAGTGCCGCTTACACACATAATGCCCCCTGTACCAGTGATGCTTACATGTAACACCACCTGTACCAGGGCCGCTTACACGCCACACATTATGCTGCATAGCCACACATACACCACATACACATATTCATACACACACATACTGTACATACATTACACACATACAGTACAAATACACACATTCTGTACACACACGCACACACGCACACACACACGCACACACACACACACACACACACACACACACACACACACTTTCTCACCCACTCTCCCTCAACTCACCATCTGGCTGGCTGGCTTCTGCCTTCTGTCTTCCTCTGCAGCATGGCCATGGTCCCATGTAGCTCCGCCCCTCAGCGCCGGTAAGCTCCACCCCATTTTAGGGCTGGACACATACAGACACTGGACTACTGTCAGGGGAAGTAGGGGGAAGCTTCATGCACCGGGGCCGCTGCCTGTCAAACAGTGTGACAGGCACAGCAGCCGGCAGCAGCAGGGGGCCCAGGCGCAGCAGCAGGCAGAGCACCTCTCCAACCCTGGTGCCTACCTGCTTTGCATCCATTTGATGAGCAGGTAGCGCTGGGCCTGTGTGGCACAATATGAAGTGGAGGCACTTTAATGTATGTACTGGGGACACTGTAAATTAAGGGTACCGTATTGCATAATGTGTACTGGCAGCCCTACATTGTGACATGCTATGGTATATAAAATAAACAAGGGCAGTACTATGGGGATAACATTAG
Source organism: Pseudophryne corroboree (assembly GCF_028390025.1). Taxonomy (NCBI): domain Eukaryota; kingdom Metazoa; phylum Chordata; class Amphibia; order Anura; family Myobatrachidae; genus Pseudophryne; species Pseudophryne corroboree. The sequence goes on from NC_086444.1 coordinate 1,170,970,229, forward strand.
CTAAGTCCCTACTATTGCTCAGTAAATAAACTAGGGCACTATTATGGGGCATACAATGAAGAATTGCTGAAGAGAACTGTCTCTCTAGAAGCATTGGGACAGGGGCCTTTCAAAATGTTGCTATGGGGCCCTCAAAATTCAGACTACACCCCTGCTGGTGTGTGCCAGAGACAGGATGTCAGTGTGATGTCCTCTGTGGTGTCAGTGTGACAGTGACTGGTGTGTGCCAGAGACAGGATGTCAGTGTGATGTCCTCTGTGGTGTCAGTGTGACAGTGACTGGTGTGTGCCAGAGACAGGATGTCAGTGTGATGACCTCTGTGGTGTCAGTGTGACAGTGACTGGTGTGTGCTAGAGACAGGATGTCAGTGTGATGTCCTCTGTGGTGTCAGTGTGACAGTGACTGGTGTGTGCTAGAGACAGGATGTCAGTGTGATGTCCTCTGTGGTGTCAGTGTGACAGTGACTGGTGTGTGTTAGAGACAGGATGTCAGTGTGATGTCCTCTGTGGTGTCAGTGTGACAGTGACTGGTGTGTGCCAGAGACAGGATGTCAGTGTGATGTCCTCTGTGGTGTCAGTGTGACAGTGACTGGTGTGTGCCAGAGACAGGATGTCAGTGTGATGTCCTCTGTGGTGTCAGTGTGACTGGTGTGTGCCAGAGACAGGATGTCAGTGTGATGTCCTCTGTGTGTGGTGTCAGTGTGACAGTGACTGGTGTGTGCTAGAGACAGGATGTCAGTGAGATGTCCTCTGTGTTGTCAGTGTGACAGTGACTGGTGTGTACTAGAGACAGGATGTCAGTGAGATGTCCTCTGTGTTGTCAGTGTGACAGTGACTGGTGTGTGCTAGAGACAGGATGTCAGTGTGATGTCCTCTGTGGTGTCAGTGTGACAGTGACTGGTGTGTACTAGAGACAGTATCTGTATGATGTCCTCTGTGGTGTCAGTGTGACAGTGACTGGTGTGTGCTAGAGACAGGATGTCAGTGTGATTGTCCTCTGTGGTGTCAGTGTGACAGTGACTGGTGTGTGCTGGAGACAGTATGTCAGTGTGATGTCCTCTGTGGTGTCAGTGTAACAGTGACTGGTGTGTGCTAGAGACAGGATGTTAGTGTGATGTCCTCTGTGGTGTCAGTGTGATAGTGACTGGTGTGTGCTAGAGACAGGATGTCAGTGTGATGTCCTCTGTGGTGTCAGTGTGACAGTGACTGGTGTGTACTAGAGACAGGATGTCAGTGTGATGTCCTCTGTGGTGTCAGTGTGACAGTGACTGGTGTGTGCTAGAGACAGGATCTCAGTGTGATGTCCTCTGTGGTGTCAGTGTGACAGTGACTGTTGTGTGCTAGAGACAGGATCTCAGTGTGATGTCCTCTGTGGTGTCAGTGTGACAGTGACTGGTGTGTGCTAGAGACATGATGTCAGTGTGATGTCCTCTGTGGTGTCAGTGTGACAGTGACTGGTGTGTGCTAGAGACAGGGTGTCAGTGTGATGTCCTCTGTGGTGTCAGTGTGACAGTGACTGGTGTGTGCTAGAGACAGGATGTCAGTGTGATGTCCTCTGTGGTGTCAGTGTGACAGTGACTGGTGTGTACTAGAGACAGGATGTCAGTGTGATGTCCTCTGTGGTGTCAGTGTGACAGTGACTGGTGTGTACTAGAGACAGGATCTCAGTGTGATGTCCTCTGTGGTGTCAGTGTGACAGTGACTGGTGTGTGCTAGAGACAGGATGTCAGTGTGATGTCCTCTGTGGTGTCAGTGTGACAGTGACTGGTGTGTGCTAGAGACAGGATGTCAGTGTGATGTCCTCTGTGGTGTCAGTGTGACAGTGACTGGTGTGTACTAGAGACAGGATGTCATTGTGATGTCCTCTGTGGTGTCAGTGTGACAGTGACTGGTGTGTACTAGAGACAGGATGTCAGTGTGATGTCCTCTGTGGTGTCAGTGTGACAGTGACTGGTGTGTGCTACAGACAGGATGTCAGTGTGATGTCCTCTGTGGTGTCAGTGTCAGTGACTGGTGTGTGCTAGAGACAGGATGTCAGTGTGATGTCCTCTGTGGTGTCAGTGTGACAGTGACTTGTGTGCACTAGAGACAGGATCTCAGTGTGATGTCCTCTGTGGTGTCAGTGTACTACCGTACTGTATGTGCTTAAGTATATATGGTGACTTCTGTCTGTGATCTAAACTCTATGATTTCAGGACATTTATGCCCAGATTTATCAAGCCTTGGAGACTTCTAAATGGCACGGTGATAAAGTACCAGCCAATCAGCTCCTAATGGCCATGTTGCAGGCTGTGATTGAAAAATGACACTTTGGAGCTGATTGGTTGGTTCTTTGAGGTCTATTTACTAAGCCTTGGATGCAGATAGAGTTGACGGAGATAAAGCGGCAGATGTATTAAGCCTGGAGCCAGTATAAGGAAGTGATAAAGCCAATCGGCTCCTAACTGTTAATTTACATATTGGAGCTGATTGGCTGGTGCATTTATCACCTTGTACTTATCATTGGTTTATCACTTACTTATGCCTTCTCCAGGTTAATACATCTGCCCCAAAGTCCCGGCCAATCGGCTCCTAACTGCGATGACACAGGCTGGGTTTGAAAAATGTAGTTACGAGCTTATTGTCTGGTACTTTATCTCCATCCACTTCATCTACATCCAAGTCTTAGTAAATAGATGCCTTTATCACAGTGAAATTAATCACTTCAAGGCTTGATATGTCTGGGCCTAAGTAAGTTATGAAGATGAAGTGTGATTGGATCTGTGGCTTCCAATTAGTTTTTAGACACAAAAAAGATATCCTGAATCTGGAACAAAGAAAAATGGAGACAAAAATAGACACATTTCTCATGGCTCATGAAAAATTACTGAGGAGATAATGCAGCCACCCATACAGCTAACTTACAGCTAACGTAACAATGTGGTACAATGTAGAACTATCATAACTAACAACTCATCATATTTACCAACTGTCACCAATTTCCGTGGGACAGTGCAATTTTTATTGGACTATCCTGCTTTCCACCTGCGGGTTGCAGTGTCTTGCATTGGGAGGGGGGATTTGGGAGCCCTCTCTCACACTGCTCTGCTTAGTACAGCAGCGTGAATAGTTGCTGTGTGCATGAGCACAGCATCTATTCACCAACAGAGAGGAGCCGTGGGCATGCGCTGTCCATGCCCCTATAGTGATGAAAATGGGGGTGTGGCTCACACCTGCAGTATTTCCTATGAGGCCACACCCCCTAACCTACAAAGCCATGCACACTAATTTCTGGCACGCAAAGTTGTCCCTCTTCAAGAGTTCAAGAAGTTGTGAGGCATGCATTATCTACAAGAGGCCTAGTGCGTGATAGCTAAAACAATAACTCAGCTGCGTTATAAGTTACGTTATAATTGTAACGTGCAATACTACTTTCTGTCCACCAGATGTTGCTTTTCCTAAACCGTACAGCACATGCCTAAATAGCCAATGGACCTTTCCTAGCGCCGCCTGCTGATTGGCTGACATTTACTGTTACAAAAAAGAACTATTAATCACTTCCCTTTATATAAGAAAAATCCCCTTTCTACAAAATACAATTCCACGTTGCCGCCCTGTTCACACTATTCATTTTGTCATTACATTGCATACCTCCCAACATGACCCTCTCCAGGAGGGACAGAATGCTCTGCTCCTGGACTTCCCTCTTAATTTGTGATTACCATCACCTGTGCTGAAGCACCTTTCTTATCCAATAACCTGTTCAACACAAGTGATTGCAATCATAGAGAAAGGGAAAAGTCCAGAAGCAGAGCATTCTGTTCCTCCTGGAGAGGGTCATGTTGGGAGGTATGACATTGTGTACTAAAGGGCTAATTCATTAAGGATTGTAAAAAGTACAAATTAGCAAAAACTGCGACCAATCACAAAATTGCGAAAGCACGCCCAAACAGAAAATCTGCAACACTAATATAATGTTACAAAAAAAGGTGGACTTGTCAAATTTGCAAATTTTGCAATGAGATTTAAAACTCCGCATTTTTTGCGAAAAAACTTACACTTAGTTGCATTTTTGGCGTAAAGGTTTCTGATGTCACAATTTAACATCAGCCACACATAACATTGAGCCAACCATGCCTACTGACAGGATGCGACAAACAACAAGACAAGCTACTTCCGCTGGTGAATCCACAAACGCAGGTGGAAAAAGGAAAAAAATATAGTTTTTTTTTTTTATGTTGAAAGTTTACGAACATGACAACATGACATATTAAGGTTTCTTTGTTATTATTACCATTCCTTATGTTATTGTTTAATGTGAAAATATATATATAAAAAAAAAAATGTGCATAATTAAAATTTCCACAAAATCACAATTATTGTGGTGATGTTATTGAACATACTGTATGTTTCTTTGTCAAGGGGGAAAAAACAAAACCTTACACATGTACAGTATGTGGGTATGATTTTTGAAGATAATAATTGTTGCTTTAAATCATAAAAAACTCAGCTTTTAAACAGAAAGCCATTAACCAAACACACACACAAAAAATCCAGCTTGTAAATGTTAGTGTACGTTTGTAGGAAAACAAGTGTGTTCTTGACAAACCTGCATTGTTATTAACTTAAAGAATTATTAGGTTACTACTAAGTAAACATATATTTTAGAGTAACACGTGTTAAGTAGTTTAAAGCTCCCTTAAATGTTTCAATGCAGCTGAATAAACTGAATTGTGGTCTGCAGTGTGAGCTGCTTCAGCTGGGTGTAATGAAGCAATGATTGCAGTATACATCAAACATTCTACAACTGAGGTCAGCTTGTGCAGATTTTAAGGTTGACCTGTAGCATACTTGCCTACCTGACCCTCTCCATGAGGGAGAAAATGTTCTGTTCCTGGACTTTCCTGGTAATGTGTGATTGCCATCACCTGTGGTGAGCTAGTTAATTGATAAGAAAGGTGTTGGCAGTCATACATTACCAGGAAAGTCCAGGAACAGAGCATTTTCTCCCTCATGGAGAAGGTCAGGTAGGCAAGTATGACCTGTAGTCACTCAGAAACTGCACACCATAAATGTGCATTCAGTTGCAAAATATGTGTATGCTCCGCCTATCTAAAATCTGCATACGCCCACAAACATATTTGCCTACCTGACCCTCTCCATAAGGGAGACAAAACGATCTGTTCCTGGACTTTCCTGGTAATGTATGATTGCCATCACCTGTGGTGAAACATCTTTCTTATCAATTAACAAGCTCACCACAAGTGATGGCAATCATACATTACCAGGAAAGTCCAGGAACAGAGCATTTTCTCCCTCATTGAGAGGGTCAGGTAGGCAAGTATGGCCCACAACATGCCCCTGCTTATAGTTTTTGCGAGTTCAGCCCTTTAGTACACCCCCTACATGCCTAGTTTTTGCTATGTCTCGGAAGTTGTATTTTTTGTCTCAGAAGTTATATTTTTTGTCACAGCTTTTACGTATTTTCGCAATTTTTGTGATTTTTGCAGTTTTGCGTTCCTTGTGGAATTAGCCCCTAAATTCAGGATTTTATTAGCATAAACAGCTTTATTACCTCAGAAAGCATTCCAGGTTTAGTTGCTATCAAATGGATAGAAACATGAAATTCACTGTACCGCTGGTTTTCTATCTCATTAATGTGACTTCCAGATGGTCTCCATTGTTATGCCACCATTCACATTATCCTGTATACTGTAGTACACAGGCCCTGTAAGAAACCGCATTCCACACACAGCTCACTTCACATATATACCAGGGGAGATTACCAGACCCTCCAATATGACCCGCCCAGCTAGGTACAAAATGCTCTGTTTCTGGACATCCCTCTTAATTTATGATTTCCATCACCTGTGTTGAACCAGTTACATGATAAGAAAGCTGTTTCTTCACAGGTGATGGCAATAATAAATTAAGAGGGAAGTCCAGAAACAGAGCATTTTGTACCTATTGGGGCGGGTCATGTTGGAGGGTATGGATTACTCTTATCACAGTGGCTGTGGCCTTATGAATACTGTCCCTACCGGCAGTACATGCACCCTGGGGTTCAATCCCAAGTGGGGTGTGCAATTGTTATTATTTTTTTAATGTATTTATTTATTCAATATTTTTTTTAATAAATAAAGTTATTTAGTGTGTCACTTCTTCTCTTTAAATTTGAACAAAAAATTCTCTTCTACAGTATTCTATGCCACGGTATGCTGAGGCGTTATTTACACTGTATTGTTCACAGTGTAGGCCGCTCCTTACACTACAGTATGCAACTCAATGCAGGCTTTTGCACCTCCCCCCATTGATCACTCATTAGTATTCATTCCCACTGAGCTCACTGAAGGCCTGTACCAATGCACCTCCCCCAGCCACGCTGCCGCCTATTCACGCTATTGATTTTGTCGTTACATTGTGTACTAAGTTCTTGATTTTATTAGCATAAACAGCTTTATTATCTCAGAAAGCATTCCAGGTTTAATTGCTATCAAATGGCTAGAAACATGAAACCCACTGTACCAGTGTGTTCATATCTCATTAATGTGACTTCCAGATGGTCTCCATTGTTGTACTGCCAGTCACATTACCCTGCATACTGTAGTACACAGGCCCTAGAGGATGGGGAGCCGGATAGGAGCCAGCAAGTGCCATGGCGGGCGCCCCGTGTGATCGCACTATTTGCCCATCGCTAGAATCTGAACTGGGGATAATATACAGTAGGGTAAGGAACATCCAGTGAATGAGCAGAAAACAGCATATTCTGGTAATATTTAAATAAATAACAATTCAAAAGACAATCAATGGTAAAATAGCTTAAAGCAATGTATTCACAAAGAGATCAAAGAAATAGGTATAACTATATATAACTGGTATAACTATATATAAACTATTGATGTTAGTAAGTATTGTAGCTACAGTAGATTAAAACAAATAGATGTACTTAAGATAAATCTAGTGTTGAAACCTTCAACACTTCAGTGTTGAAAGTTCCAAAAGGCAAAAAAGGGGCCAATATACAGAGCCAGAAGAACGTTTAAGGTGGTTCATAAACTTGCAGACCATAAAATCTCACTCTGATCTATTTAGGGAGAGGCGGCTTTGTACATTGAGGTTAAGGTGCAGAATGGAGTTTAGTAGCTGGGTTAGGTTCTATAAGAAATCCAAGAGTGGAGAGATTCACTTGACATTGATTTACAGACATGACAAAGGGCCTAATTCAGCATGGATCTCTATTCAGAGAAATTGCAGTTGTCTGCGAGTAGAAAGGCACCGCTCTGATAGGAAGAAAAAATGCCCCATGAAAAAATTGCTAATGCATCGCAGATCACTATCCACTGGCAGATGCATACGCAATTCCCGGAACATCGAAGAAACTCTGCCATCTGAGCAAATCACTAATCTGTGACTGAGACGGCCTGGAAGTGGTCTGTGCTGATGTCAGAGACCCTCCCCAAAAACGCCTGGGCACGCCTGCATTTTTTCTGACATACACAAAAAACGCCGGCTTCCTGTCAGTCACGCAGCAGCTACATTGCGATTACAATCTGTGCACATTTCCTGTCACTGTTACCTCTCATGCGTGCACAATGCGAACGCTACACATGCGCAGTCATTCGATAATTGCTCGATTTGTGATTTCCCTGAATAGTGATCCATGCTGAATTAGGCCCAAAGTGAGATGAATTATCAGTAAAGAATTAGAGCTGAAAGGGAAATCACCACCGATACGTGATATCATGTTGGCAGAGGATTGTAGTAATTGGCTGTAGAGCTTTACATCTCTGGATGGTCACAGCTCCTGAGAGATTTACAGGTCCCTGTCTTGTTATACCATGTTCTTGACAGATGTGGTGATGGACAATAAATTCTCTTTTATGTGGAATGGATAAAAGGTGAAAATAATGTATTTGGGATGCTTAGATAGGAGTGTCCTAAGAACCCTGTCCCTCAGTAAGGAATGAGATGTACTAAGCAGTGAAAAGAGTGGAGCAGTGATGCAGTGGAGAAGTTGCCCATGGCAACCAATCAGCTGCTCTATATAATTTTATAGAATGCAAATTATAAATGTCACTTAAATGCTGATTGGTTGTCATGGGCAACTAATCCACTGGCTCACTTCTCCACTCTTTTCACTGCTTAGTACATCTCCCCTTAAGTCATTAGAGGAGAAGTCCAGGAGAGAATGGTGAAACAGATTGATGAGGAAGTCACACAGTGATGGGAGAGAGATGGATTCAGGGACACTGCTAATCCTCCAGTTGTTTCTGTATGATCTATTTTTCCAGCATCCTCTTGTTTTTCTTTTACAGAATCCATCTCAGAATGAGCTATTAAGCTCTTATCATGTTTGGGAATGACATAAGTCACCCATCTTAGATTCTAGTACATCAGTTCAGGTTATAAGAGCAGCAATCTCCTGTGTGAATTTATGGACGACCTTCTTATGCTCTTACTGGGAGACAACTTTTACATCCTTTGTCACACTGGTGACAGCTATTTCCATGCCAGGATCAATTTCCATATCAGACATTGAGGGTGGGCTTGAAGAATGAGAGTGGTCAGATATATGACACATGGGAGCGGCTTCTTTCGAGAAAATTGCAGCTGTGATAATAAAGTCAGATTTTTTGGAATAAGATAACCTTGTAAATGAGATGTTGATTGTCACAGGATGATTGAAGAAAGTTAAATTAGCATCAACATAAGTGGCCGATGTATTTTCCTAATGTCGAAGTCAAAAATATTACATAAAAAGAACATACAAACTATACACACATATAAGTCGCTATACTTGCAAATACGCGCAGCGAGCACAGCAATATATGGTAACACACGCATTTACACGGACATGCCACAGAGATGGATTCGACACTTATTTCATACAGTACATAATTATAATAATATCAAGTGCCAGACATCATGATGATTTAAAATTCTATAATGAAGTAATGTCATGTATATGTATTATTTGAACGAAGCAAGATACACCTGTCATATTTGGTATTTAAGCAACCAGATTAATGTGTAGTTTCATTTGATACTTGTTATTAAGTTGTAGGACATTGCAACAAATAGTTATGATTAAATGTATGAAAGCTAAAATCACCCTTATTAGTACAATGGACAGGAAACTCATGCCAGCCCCCTCAGACGTCCCCAAGGCTGAACCTGTTCAGCACACGAACAAACCAGTGACTCATCATGAATGAGAAAGTCCCTCCCCAAAAACTAGATAACACATTGCTGATCACACAGGAGGTAGTTGCTGATCTGTCCCAGACGATGATGGTGTGCCTGCATGATTTTACATCAATGAGCTTTGGAACTCAGATAATGTGTGGGTGTATTGTTTTCTCTTATGGGATGCAGTGTTTTGCTATGTATAGCACACATTCATGGCACATGGTAATAAGAGGTGCAGGCGTTTACAATATATATTAAAGCGGGCATTTTTGTGTTATCAGTAAGCTAATGATATGAAATTTCAAGGGACAATGCATTTCTCATAATATTTAAAATGCTAAAATGTATTTTTATTGTTGCAAAACAAAGTTCAAATAAGTCATATTGTGTTTGATTCAGATTGGATTGTTTATCTGTTAAGTAGATTTAAAAGTACATTTAAAAGTTGCTGCATAGCCTTGATATAGTTGTTTTTTTTTAAAACTCAGGCCTAAAATAACTTCTGGTGCTTCTATAATGTGTGATTTCTTTGTGACAAATGAAGCCCCATGGTCTGTCCTTCATTTTGGACTAACCACATGGCCTGTCCACCATTTTGTGTAAACCTTATGGATGTGGAAGGGGGAGGAGCAGTGGCCATTTTAGGAAGGTCATTTTCTAAATAGCTGATTTTCAGTCTGCTCAGAACAATCAGTTTCCTTGGTCACATCAAACACCATTTATGAGTTACCAATGCATTTATTTAACCCATGCCATAGTCAATTACAAATAGTTTCAATTGGGCATAGTGAGAGTAAATGGTGAGATAAATGCTTGGCTTGGTGTAAGAAATTGCACACAAAAAAGAAAAGAAAAAAATACTTTTTTTTTCTTCTTCTTTCCATGATTTAGTTAACTCTCTGTTTGCTATAAGATAGGCATTGAAATGCTAATTAACTGGTTCAACCACTAGTACAGGAAAGCAAATAGCTTTGATATGCAAATAAGAGGTAAGGTGTCTCATAGGAGACCAGTGAATGGTACATATATATAATATTATTATAATTATGTGTATATTTATATCAGTGTATGTTCTGAAAGATAGCTATCCAATCTGAATCATATCATTTAAATTAATGATTATTGCTAGATTCCTTTAGATCTGTGTGAAACCGGATACATTTGTTGCTATATAGTTAAAACTGAAATAACAGTATTTAAGAAAGTAAGTGTAAAGACACAAATGCAGTTCTGGCATGGTTGTTAAGAAAAAACTGGGTGTTGTGTTAAGTGAGCGATTATAGTTAGTATTGCTCTCATTTATAGAGACTGTGTGGTTTGTTGAATTGCGTACGCACATTGGTACACGTGGTACGGAACATGAGGACAGCGTACAAAAACATGCACGTGGCGCAAGGCCGCACACGTGGCATAGAGGTACGCACGGTTGCGTAATTATGCAAGCTTGCGTAATTACGCAAGCTTGCGTAGGGTTGTGTGTGCATAATAAAACCACACGATAGTTTGTTTAGTTAAAAGGTGGGACAGTAGCCATGCTACAATAGCACAAAACTACCCGGTTTCTAAAGCAGATTAGTATAAAACTTTTGTTTAAACTGTATTGCCTCTGGGGGTAAAGCTGCCAATCGGAACGAGTGAAATTTTTCTGTACAGAAAAACAAATCATATTTGAGTGAGTGAAAGCAGAGTGAGTGGAGCTAAACCAAGGAACTAAGTGGTCTAAGTGGCTGGAGTGGTAACACTGGGTTAGTAGAGGCCCGGTGGCGTAGGGTTCGCTACCTTGCGTGATTAGAACTAAGTGGTCTTAGTGGTCTGAAGTGGTCTTAGTGATCCCATACAACTAAGTGGTCTGGAGTGGTCTAGGCTAAGTGGTCTACAGCAATCATAGGGCATATAGATAACTAGTATCTATAGGCTGTGCTATTGCATCGCATGTCCATGTGTTCTGCACAGCACAACGTGATACCATTGTGTCATATGCGCTGTGGAAGAGCATACGCAGACGAGATTATATAGACAAAGGGGTTTTTCTTTGATAACGTCGGGAAATCTCCCTGGTGGGCTTCACTGGAAAGGGAGAAGGATAGTTATCTAATTTCTCTGTTTTTCACCCTACAAACAATTCCAGTTGAAAGATACCGAAAAGGAATTTTTCGCTGCCTGTCTCAGGAAAATATTCCAACAGAACTTCCACCGAAAGAAATTACGGTGCTGTAAGGTCTGATAGGAGCCCTAAGTTGGGTACATCGCCTTCGCTATCAACAGTGTATGGTAGGCAAGCGAAAGATGGTGGAAGCGCTCGGAGAGCTTTCACCGTCGCCTTATATTGAGTATTTTGGTGTTTGTGGGAAAAGGCCCACAATTATGGGAGCCAGTTGCTCAACTAAGGGATGTTTAGCCAGGGTTCAGGCAGAAGAGTTGGGACCGAGAAGGTCAGACTTAAAACCGAGAAGGTATTATGTGTGAAAAATATGGTTCACACACGGAGGCTTTTTGCAATGATTGGGTATGTATGTATGACTGACAAAGATAGGGTACCATTCCCTAGGGTGGGCAGCTTTGAACCAGAGGTATTGCAGAACTTAAGGATAAGAATATGTCTGATAAAATCCCAAAAACAAAGGGTTAGACATACAAATTGTTTAAACCAGTGGCAGCAAGAGGGGTTGGTGATTTTGATCCTAAGGTATTGAAGGTGGTATGTCTAACCAAAGTCATATAAGACAAGAATGAAATATAAGAACTGTTTGAACTTGTAGCAACAATAAACAAATAGGAAGGAAAAAAAAGAATGCAAGTACACCGCCATATGTAGATGTGGAAGCAGTTACGACCAGCACACAAACTATAGAAAATAATAAAAATATGAAAAATATGACTGTAACCTATATATGTACTAATGAATGTTGAAGCTTTATTTAGGAGGAGAAGGTGACCTGATTGTTTTCAGCCATTTCTCATGTGCCCAGAGGAGTATCCAACCAGTAAAAGAAGAGCAGTAGCCTGTGGGGGAAGTGGCTGAGACCAGTGGAACAGGTAAGTATGGTATAATTCGTGTACATATATAGTAAAACCCAAAAATAAAACAAAAAAAAATCAAGAAAGTAATGTCAGAAATGGAGAAAAATCTGTCCGCACATTAGTAAAGCAGACAGAGACAAAGTAACCCCCGGGTATTTCTTTCAGTTACCATATAAGAAGTATTCATTCCTAGTATTGCCCCTAGTCAAGATGAGCTCGGAAATGTTTGTTGGACCATGTACAGACCCTTAATACGGGATGAGAAGGATTGAATGAATACTTCGCATGACCTAGAAGCTTGTTAAACTTTTTTTTTGTTTTTGTCTCTTGCAGTAATAGAAAACTCTCCATCTGGATAAGATCACTGGTAAACACTAATTCGGCAAATGGGAGGTGGCTGTCTCTGTGCAAATGGATGGGCTCAATAAGGCATTGAGGGTCAGGTTACAGACTTCTTTGCAAAATTGGAAAGGGGTCACAGTAGCTAATCTTAGTGTGCTATTGAACATCACAAGAATAGTGCTAGGCGCAGAGAACAACAGGTGGAGAGGTTGAGGACGGTAAGTGTACTGGCACATACAGGCAGACCCGGCCTTAGGCATTGGCAAACTAGGCAAATGCCTAGGGCATTTGGTATGCTTAGGGGCACCAGCAGCTTCTGCTGATTAAAATGATATGCGGCATGCCTATATTCTGTGAGTGACTGTGGCTGTATCTGCATCCGAAATGCTATGTTGCAGTGTATTCCTGGAAATCACAGTAATGTAGCATTTCGTATGCAGATACAGCCGCAGTCACACACAGAATATAGGCATGCTGCACATCATTTTAATCAGCAGAAGCTGCTTGTGCATCCTAGCCACATAGTAATGCAAATAATATGATGCATCTTCATAAAAAAAAGGCGCCCGACGTTAGCAGAGCTGCCAGCTGACTCATGCCAGGCATCTTCTGCAGAACTAGTGGCGGTGCTAGGGGGCACCAGCCAAAATCTTGCCTAGGGCATCATATTGGTTAGGGCCGGCTCTGCATACAGGAAAGACCCATCAGTCCAAACCCCAGATACCTAATGGTCAATAATCTGTTACACTTGTAGGAAGGAAGGGCATTTTGCCAGAGATTGTAGGAGTAGTAGAACACATAGTCGATATAGACCCCCTAGACAGAAAACACAAGCCACATTATTATACACATAGACGGGACCAAGGGACATATAGTAAGGAATCATAAGCCATACAGAAAACACAGATTCGGCTAATGGGAAGAACAAAATAAATGCAACATTACCCTTTGACAAAACTTGCTGGGGTTAAGATGGGGCCTCTAAACTTTTGCTTCTTTTTCCTAGCAGAAATGGTTCTGATTAACTTAATTTTATTAGATATGATATACATATACTGTGCTCCCGCTCAGGAAGTACAAAGTATGTTAGACACCCATGAAGACTAATGTCGCATTCTACTGTTCTAGATGCATGTCCATCACAGGTAGAGGAAATTATCTCACAGATACCGGGTTCCCTATGAACTTAGGATGGACAGGACACTGGATTGATGGCTGGGATAGTCCCAATAGCGATACGATAAACACAGAATTTTTTTAAGGGGAGTGGACCAAGTAGAGAATCACTTCCCCTTAGTGCCCAATCCAGTTGTCAAAATTTTATAAAATCTTCTCCACCTCTACAAACTCATCTGTCACCAACCTCTATTCTGTTTCTCTACAGTTTCCTCTTCAGCTTTTGCGTTCACACAGGGTGGTACAATACATGGACCCAAGTACAGTTCAAACTCCACATGCCTAGGTACTTCAGAGTTCTGCCCAAACCCAGTATATCTCAATAGCACGATAAAACCAGTATTACTGCAGTGTGCCTTGTCATGCACAAAGGGTGGAGAATGGGAATACTGGTGTAGGGAAATTTTGTATAGACACTGATATGCCTGTTGGTGAATGGCAAACTTGACATTTTTCTTTTTCATTCTCTTCTTCCTTCTCTCCTCTAGAGATGTTTATTTTCTTTTTTTTTTTTGAGTTATGCTCATGGTACTCTACATTGCAAACACACAATAGTAAATTAAAATGAAACATTTGTGTTCCCTACAGGAAAAGGCAGTCTGGAGGACAAATGGGTATGGCCAGGAGTCCTCACGGCTGTGGACAGGTGGACACGGTAAGCCAGTAGCCCCCAGAGCATACCTTCCAAGTTTAGCTGAGGAGGCACACGTTCTGGCTCATCTAGGCAAAGAGGGTATGTGCAGGCTGAAGAGAGCCTACTGGTGTGCGCCAGGATTCTATTCTCATGCAGGTAAGAGAGCAATGACCTGTCTTACTTGCTTGAGGAAGAATATTGGTAAAGCAATACCAACAGAGCCATCCCATATCCCTTCTGCAGACGGATCTTTTCAGGAAATACAAATCGACTTTGTACAGTTAACACCCTTTAGGAATTATTGTTATGTATTGGTGTGCACTGATGTTTTCTCAAACTGGGTAGAGGCATTTCCTGCTGCCATGGATGCTGCTGTGTTTACCGCAAAGAAAAATTGAGCATAAATTTGTGTGTAGATAATGGTACCCCAAGAAGTAGGAGCAAAGCTTGAAATTGTACTATTGTGCTCATAGATACTGCCACTAGTATTATGTAGCATCAGAACCACTCCCAGATCTTCACTTGACGAATCATCCTCTTCGAAATTTGTTTTTGTTTTTGTTTTGGTATTTGTGTCTTTTTTGGGTTGTTTTTGGAAGACAACCTCATGTCATGATTGATCCGCACAATGATCAGAAATACACCAATGAGGTGACAGTACAGTTCCTTATTCAGATGAGCCAGCATTTGAGAACTTGACAGAAGAACTTGAAATTGTTGATTGCTGGTATGCCAAATACTAACTTTCTTGATTGTGAACCAAGAGACTGTGTACTTGTTCTTACGCTCAGGTTGCCTAATAGACAGGTTGGAAGGACCATACCAAGTTTTGTTGACAGCACTATCCCAGTGAAAGTAGCCGAGAGAGAGACTTGGGTCCACGATTCCCATTGCAGGAAAGTCGGTAGTCCGGAAGGAACTCGTAAATGGAGTGAGATCGCAAAAGTATCACCAGAGACTCTGTTCCGTGAAGACTGAGAGGCGGCACTGTTGAACACTTCCTGAGCGTACTAAAGGATTGCAGAAAGACCAGTCATTGTAATTGATTTGTTATGAACAAGAGTTGTTTTGTTCTATTTCTATTTTCTCTCTTTCCTGCTCACAAACATTTTTTTTCAGGATATTCTATTTTTGCAAGGTTTTTTTATGAGGAGTCGAGTGTGGGACTGGAACTGGTTCTGGAGGAAGGAGTGATTTCCTTATAGCAACCCAGGATTAGCCGATCAGTTTGTTAAAGTCAGAGAAAAATCAAAGGTCTACTAGTTATGGAGTTCAGAGGTAATCAGGAACAATCAGACAATGGCTATTCACACATTGCCGATAAAGAGCTCATTAATATATTTGGAAGAAAGGTTTATGAGTGGCTCTCCCCGAACTCTGAAGGTTTATGTTATTTAGGAAGGTCACTACTTATAACCCTTGCTCAATTATTAAACAGACTTAGCATACGTTCCATAAATGGAAACAATCTTCAGAAAATGATAGGAATATGTAGATCATGAAAATTTTATATGTCACTTTCACGATTTGTTTGTGTCTTCTTCATCTACTCAGCAGAACCTCAATCGAATCCAAACATCAGTGTACAAAGACACATGTATGTGTGAAATGTTCATCGCAAATCAGAGATTATAGGCCAAAGCACTGTCCCAGCATACTCTATAGGTTGAATGTTGTCCCACACCCAACCAGTGGTCCCGTGACCACCTAGTGTATATAGAGGATGTCTCGTCCTCCTCCCTGTCTTCCCCAAATATAGTCAAGTGTCTTATTTGCGAAATGAATATGTACTTGTGTCTAAGTCACCGATTATTGTATGAAATATTTTTTTTCTTATGTTAATAATTGATGGCAGTTATTGTTTACTGCCAAAGGGTGGACTGTCGAAGTAAAAAATATTACATAAAAAGAACATGCAAACTCTACACACATATAAGTCGCTATACTTGCAAATACGCGCAGCGAGCACAGCAATATATGGTAACACACGCATTTACACGGACATGCCACAGAGATGGATACAACACTTATTTCATACAGTACATTATTATAATAATATCAAGCGCCAGACATCATGATGATTTAAAATTCTATAATGAAGTAATGTCATGTATGTGTATTATTTGAATGAAGCAAGGTACACCTGTCATATTTGGTATTTAAGCAACCAGATTAATGTGTAGATTAATTTAATACTTGTTATTAAGTTGTAGGACATTGCAACAAATAATTATGATTAAATGTATGAAAGCTAAAATCACCCTTATTAGTACAATGGACAGGAAACTCAGGCCAGCCCCCTCAGACGTCCCCAAGGCTGAACCTGTTCAGCACACGAACAAACCAGTGACTCATCATGAATGAGAAAGTCCCCTCCCCCAAAAACTAGATAACACATTGCTGATCACACAGGAGGTAGTTCCTGATCTGTCCCAGACGATGATGGAGTGCCTGCATCATTTTACAGAGAGAGAGAGAAAGAGAGTGATATGCAGAGATGAATTTATATGAGAAAGATAATAGTATTGCATGCTGGCCTGTAAATGTAACTGTATGTATTAACTGCTTACTGTATAAATTGTAATCATGTAATTATGTGTATACTGTACATTGTGATGTATTGAATACATATCCTTTTAATAACAAATATATACATCAATGAGCTTTGGAACTCAGATAATGTGTGGGTGTATTGTTTTCTCTTATGGGATCCAGTGTTTTGCTATGTATAGCGCACATTCATGGCACATGGTAATAAGAGGTGCAGACGTTTACAATATATATTAGAGCGGGCATTTTAAATATTTGTTAGAAAGCAATTTGGCATTTACCCTAATTAAACCACGCCCATATTGAAAAGCGCCTTATTATTCTCATGTAAGACCTTATCGGCTACTATTTACACTGAACTTTTCTTAAATATATTTCATAATACTGGTGTCCACTCATACGATTCCATGTGGGAACTTCTCAGAGTATTTATTATCTATTGTAATGGATTGCTATATTTTTTTTTTACTATTATTACAAATAATTGTACTGTATATTTTCTAGTTTCTTCTGATATTACTGTTATTATATGTCTCTGCCATACCAGATGTGCTGATGTTTGTTAGTGGAGTTCCTCACTAGTATTGCTGGTTGGGTCAACGGAGGCCCAGACAACAATGGCAGGTCACTAAGGGGCACTCCCATGCCTGGACCAATCAGAGTGTCCCATTCATTGCTAGGGATAGATTCTGGCAAAGTTGACTGTACATGTACTGTATATACATTCTTTTTCATACAGATGTGTCCTCACTTTACTGTCCTCCTTTTCAGATACAGACATGACTTTTTGTGATGCCTTAGCTAATCACAGGCTACACGATAAAGTCCTATAGAACAATCATTTGTGACACTGTATCACTTGTATCATTTCATGCCACTCTAACTAATTATATCAGTCAGGAGCATTATGTGAGGACACCTCTGTATGGTGACTTGAAACTCACTGGAAGATCTCCATAACTGTACCAGCTTTGCAGAATTGAAGCATTACCCCGCTATAACTGCTTATTACACTATATCACCCTGTGCGGAATGACTGTGTGATGGCACCTGTGACAACTGAGGTGGCATTTCTATCTTTACACATTGCATTTTATTACATGAGTAGTTATACTTTATTCAGGATAAGTGCGATTCTGCTGATATCATGTGAAGTGAAAGTATAGAAGTGAGGAAGAGATTCCAGATGGAAGTAGTTGTGGTGTGTTTCTTGGACAGGGTGCAGAAACATTGCTGCATCAGCAGTCATAATAGCAGAATAAGCAGCAGGGTGGTGGAACCCAAGGGTTAGGTTCCGTTGTGTGCAGTGGGGAGAAGACCATGGTATAAGTGGGGGAAGGGCCCCACCTGTCATAAACCAGTATACTCCAGAGCTTTGAGTATAAAAATCATTAGAATAAGCATGGAGCAGTGAGTTAGGATGAGAACTGCAAGGATTTTATTGAGAAGTGGTTGTGAAGAGCCCATTTGAAATTTTACATAGAGGTGGACAGTCAGATATGGATAAGGAGAGAGTTGCAGAAGTAGGAAGCAGCACAGGCATAGTATGGGAGGTGGAAGTAGGAGGCACTCATCAGTTGGGAAGAGAGGCGGCAGTCATTTATGGAGTGAAGTGGACAGGCAGGAGTGTGAAGAGAGATAAGGTCGGAGATATAGTAAATAGCTGGGGATTGGGTGAGGGCTTTGTAAGTGAGAGTGAGAAGCTTGAATTTGGATCTGAAGAGAAAGAGTAGGGCTTCTACAAGAGGGTAGATGGTTACTAGGTTAAATTATGTAATGTGGGAGAGGAACAGGGCTATGTAGAATAACATGGATGTCTGAATCCGGAGTGTCCTCTAATGCAAATAATCAAATGAAGCTAAAAGCTTCTAGACAGCAATAATTTTCTATCCAATGTGTCTTCTAAAAGTGCCCTGTCCGGGGATGGATGGAGAAATGGTCAAATCTAAAAAAAATTGAAACCCCTAATACATACCTCACTCTCCAATACAGCGGCAGTGCCATGTGCCACAAGACAGTGACCCGCAAGGAACAGAGGAAGTGAGAAACACTGTGGAATGTAGAAAGATCACTTCCAGGCTTAAAGACATATTCAAAAAGAGTTAAATAATTGTATTGTATCATGGCAGACAGATATGAAACCAAAGAGCCAAGAACCGCCACCATAATATAAAAAAAGGGTCTTGATTGACTTCCAGTTGCGGCCTCATGCTGTGAGCAGTGTGTCAGCTCAGCTCTTGGGACCTGCCTGCACATATCCCCTATTCCAAGGCTCCCCGTAGTCTCCACCGGACCAGGCAGCAGCCACTAACCTCCCCCAGCATATAGAGAAGTTTCTGGATCGTACTTGCCCTGCCAGACCGCAGCCTTCCAGACAGGAGAAATGAAGGGTGGAATCCAACATGGTGTGTCTGAAGCAATGAATTAGCAAACCACTCAGATACATAAATGGTAAATCCGAGATAACTTATCAAAACCGGAAGTAGCATAAGAGCACTTGTGGAATATCGTATGAACATTTAGAAATAGAAATTCCAGTAAATGAGAGATATGTCAGGATTCTTTGAATTTTGTGAATTTGTGATTGTTTCAATTATGTATGGAACATACAATAAATTGTTTTGAGTTATTTTGATGTATGATTGAGAGGTTACCTCCTGCTATTCTGTGATTGGTCAAATGGGGTATAAATATGTACTCTTCAGCATTCCCCATTACACCTTGAAAAAGACATTACGATGTTGAAACGCGTTGGTGGAGATAAGCAGTGACTGAGACCGTGTGGAACCTTGAGGGGCTTAACAACTGGACCGTGGAGGAGTTGTACCTGGGATTAACCCTTTCATGTGATATACATTCCTTGTATAGGCCCCCTCGGGTACGCAGCCACTTCTTATGTGGGTGATAATCTTTTATGAAATTTTATGTATTTTAACGTGTTTTGATGTATTTAATTAAATGTAAAAACTTTTTTACGAAATAAGAGGCACATCTTTCTAATTTCCTTTGAGGTATCTTGCCAAAATAAAAGGATACGATAAAGGACGTTCCATTTGGATACAGCTTGAAATCCTTTTACACCAATTGGACAGACATTGGACTTGGTGATATATACCCTATTTGGGGAGCGCTATTCACACTATATTTATCGGAATCCACTCCGCCGGCATCTCCTGCACCAAGGAAAACTGCCTCTGATTCGGACAACCCCAACAATCCACTGGTGTGCCGCTCCACTGACTCCCCAATCACCTATTCAGATTTGGTGGATGTGATCAAACAAACAATGGGTCCGCTGTTATCCCAGGCAGTAGCTGACATTTCTTCACAGCTTCAGCAACTATCTCACAGAGTTACCACTACAGAATCATGCATAGGGACACTTTGCCATGACATGGCTGACACACAGCATGATATCATTAAGTTGCAAAAAGAAAATTGTCAGCTGTGGAACAAGTTAGAAAATATAGAAAACAGATCCAGAAGGAACAACATTAGAGTTGTGGGTCTTCCTGAATCGGTTAGAGGCTCTGAGCTGAAGCACTTCACCGTGCCAGCGACCCTGCATATTTCTGATGAATGTACAGATATGGTGATTGAATGGGTGCATAGAATTTGCCTCAGTCCTTGCTCCTCTAATGCTTACCCTAGGGTGGTGAATTTTAGGTGCCTGAACTACCTGCATAAACTGCCCATTTGGAATGCCTCTCGGAAACAGCTCCCTGTTATGTGGGACAACGTAAAGCTATTTGTGTTACATGATTTCTCTGCAGAACTGATATTTGCCAGGGAAGCCTTTTCCTCTTTATGCTCTTGTTTTGTTCAGGATAAAAGTACATATGCCTTACTCTATCCTGCCAGACTTCACTTTATGTGGGCGATACGTTTTATGATTTTACAACTCCAGACGACGCTGCAGCATTCCTCCATGATGAAGCGCAGGATCTCCATGCTGATATCTCTGACCCTGGCTCCTCTCAGAACTGATTTCTTACATTATTTTCTGACCCGTGTTCTCCCTGCATAAAACACATTGACTGACTCCTCTCTACAGATTGGTGATTTATAAAGTTCTATCTCAGTCATGTTCTAATATATGTTTAGAATCCTCCATTTGTTCTCTTTCATTTATTTCTTTATTGATTGCTGTTTACGTTTATTGATGCCTTTCTTGACACACTGCTGACAGTTTAAGCTGTAATATCCCCTCCTTAATTGAGTATATTTTACTGCTGTTAATGATTCTCCTCCTATGCACAGACTACGTATACAGATGGGTCCACGTTTATCTTGGCCTTTATTATGATTAACTGAGACTGGGCAGTCGTACTTAATCCCCTGCTGTATTAACTTAGTGGGTCATTCCGAGTTGATCGCTAGCTGCCGTTGTTCGCTGCATAGCGATCGGTTAAAAAAACAGCTAAACTGCGCATGCCCTACAATGCGCACGCGTGTCGTACATGTAGAAAGTGTTTTGTGGTTTTGCACAGGTTTTAGCGACGATTCCAATCGCACAGCTGAATGCAAGGAGATTGACAGGAAGTGTGAGTTTATGGGTGGCAACTGACTGTTTATGGGAGTGTTTGGAAAAACGCAGGCGTGTCCAGGCGTTTGCAGGTCAAGTATCTGACGCCAATTCCGGGACCTTCATCGCAGCAATCATCACACAGAATAAGTAACTACAGGGCTGGTCTTGTTCTGCACAAAATTTGTTTGCAGCCGCTCGGCTGCACAGGTGTTCGCACTCTTGCAAAGTGAAAATACACTCCCCTGTGGGCGGCGACTATGCAATTGCACAGCTGCTAAAAGTAGTTAGCGAGTGATCAATTCGTAATGAGGGCCTTAATCCCCTGCTGTATTGTGCTCTGTATTGTATTGCAACTGAGAACAATAGATGAAGGGTTTATGTAAATAAACCATGGTGTGCCTAGTCGCAGCAAAGAAGCTAAAATAACCGTGGATCTATCTGTACTACTGCTATAGCTCCTTAGCTAGCGACTATGGGGTCTATTAACTAAGCCTTGGATGGAGTTGATTTAGCACATCTATGATCAGCCTCCCTGACATGCAGGGGGATGCCCAGCACAGGGCTAGTCCTCCCCGCATGTCAGCCCCCCCCCCCCCCTGCACAAGTACAAAACCATTGCACAGCAGCAATGCTTTTGCACTGGAAGAGTAGCTCCCAGCCAGCGCAGCTCCTGCACGCTGGTAGGGAGCTACTCGTTGCTGCCCAGGTCACAGCGGCTGGGAGTGATGTCACGCAGCCGCTGCACCCCACCCCCCAGTGGTCCGGGCATGACCACATCCCCTAAATGTCAGCCAAACTCTGCCAGCCCGACCCTCCCGCATAGCGACCAACTCTGCCTGTCACTAGCATCGGCTGTCTGGCATGCGCCGAAACACTGCTGCGCCGGCGCATGCGCAGTTCAGACCCGATCGCTACTGTACGAAAATGCACAGCAGCGAATGGGTCTGAATGGCTCCCTTAGCCCGCTCCCAAAAATGTTGTGAAAAGTTAAAATACACAAGGACAGACTACACTACTGCCAATGCTTCACATGCCACCTCAGATCCACCTCTTTATTGGCAGACGGCCAAATCAGTACTGAGAGGGATGATTATATCCTACTATGCAGCTAACAAGAAACTACTGGCCTCTTTCTATCTCACTCTTCAAAGTGACCTGACAACTTCTTACCAACAATTCAAGACATGCCTATCCCCGGGTAATAAAATTCTATATCTTGCAGCAAAGAGTCACTTTGATGAACATCTTTTGGCATTAGGGGACCACCACTTGTTTCATGTTAATTTGCAATATCACAATTCGGCAACAATACTAGCAGATTACTAACTAATTTGCTTAGTGGGACTTGATCCCCTATGTTAATACACCCACAAAAAATGGCCGATGGCCACATTACAACTACTAACTAGTGATGTGCACCGAAAACTTTTCGGGTTTTGGGTTTTAATTTTGGATTCGGATCCGCGGCCGTGTTTTGGATTCGGACGCGTTTTGGCAAAACCTCCCTGAAAGTTTTTTGTCGGATTCGGGTGTGTTTTGGATTCGGGTGTTTTTTTACAAAAAAAAACTTAAAAACAGCTTAAATCATTGAATTTGGAGGTCATTTTGATCCTATAGTATTATTAACCTCAATAACCATAATTTCCACTCATTTCCAGTCTATTCTGAACACCTCACACCTCACAATATTATTTTTAGTCCTAAAATTTGTACCGAGGTCGCTGTATGACTAAGCTAAGCAACCCAAGTGGCTGACACAAACACCTGGCCCATCTACGAGTGGCACTGCAGTTTTCTAGCAAGAGGATTAGTGCTTCCATCCTCATGTGAATCTGAACCACTAGCCATGAACATAGCAGTGACGTGCGGTGAGGTCAGTGGCTGGGGAGGCACACATGGAGGTGAAAGAGGGGGTGCCATCTTTAGAGTTTTGCTTGTGTGACTAAACCCACAATATAACGCAGGCCTCACACGTTGCCACAGATTTCTTGTTCGAAATATACATAACTGTAAAGCAGGTAATATAAGCAGGATTTCGTCCAAGTATAGATCCCAGTGCTTTCTAATTGTTGAAACGTTACTGCACAATGACACAGTTAAACAATCAGCCCTATGCAGACCTTTTTGATGGATGATAAAAACAGATTTAAAGACACAATATATTGGGGTCTATTCAGACCCGAACGCAGCCGCGCATCTATGCAGAGGCTGCATTCAGAGGGTCTGCGCATGCACACTGGCAGCAGTGTGCGTACGTGACCCTACACCTTATAGCAGGATGCGACCACAAGGAGATTGACAGCGGAAGACGTTGGGGAGGGAGGCGACATGATGTTGTGAGAGCGTGGTGGGCAAAATGGTGGCATGTGAGGAGCATTTTTGGAGCAGCTGTGTGACGTCATACATAGCTCAGTGCTGTAACTAGCATTTTAGCACTGTGTGCAAGAAATGGCAAGGTGCCCCCCCTCCTATGCAAGAAAGGGGCAGTGCCCGCCGCAGGCGCGCGCAAAATATATATGAGGTGTGGCTTCACAGGGAAGGGGCGTGGCCACAAAATAATACCAATTCATATAACGATGCACAGTAGTCTCCGTTATTCAAATTACGCTGCACAGTAGCGCCACTACACCAGGTAGAGCTCCTTTTACACATTACGGCAGCCAGTCCCCCTTTTTACACATTACGGCAGAGAGCGTCCCCCTTTTTACACATTACGGCAGACAACGTCCCCTTTTTACACATTACGGCAGACATCGTCCCCCTTTTTACACATTACGGCAGACAGAGTCCCTTTTACACATTACGGCAGACAGCGTCCCCTTTTTACACATTACGGCAGACAGCGTCCCCCTTTTTTACACATTACGGCAGACAGCGTCCCCCTTTTTACACATTACGGCAGACAGCGTCCCCCTTTTTACACATTACGGTAGACAGCGTCCCCCTTATTACACATTACGGCAGACAGCATCCCCCTTTTTACACATTGTGGCAGACAGCGTCCCTTTTTACACATTACGGCAGACATTGTCCCCCTTATTACACATTACGGCAGACAGCGTCCCCCTTTTTACACATTATGGCAGACAGCATCCCCCTTTTTACACATTGCGGCAGACAGAATAGATAAAGAGAGAAAGATAGATACTTACCATCTCTCCCCGCTGGCCATCATTACATGACTCATTACAAGCTGCTGGACGTTGCGCCTCCAGCGCAACTGCGCTGTGTGCCAGGCACACCTGGCCATCACGCATGTATAAGACTGCATCTTTTATATGCTCAATCGTCAGCAAAATATTGTCCCTATCCATGGTATCAATATTATCCGACAGGGAATCCGACCACGCAGCAGCAGCACTGCACATCCAAGCTGATGCAATCGCTGGTCGCAATATAATGCCCGTGTGTGTGTAAATAGCTTTTAGGGTAGCTTCCTGCTTTCTATCAGCAGGTTCCTTCAGGGTGGCCGTATCCGGAGACGGTAGTGCCACCTTCTTTGATAAGCGTGTCAGCGCCTTATCTACCCTAGAGGGTGTTTCCCAACGTGACCTATCCTCTAGCGGGAAAGGGTACGCTGCCAATAATCATTTTGAAATTATCAATTTCTTATCGGGGGAAGTCCACGCTTCCTCACACACCTCATTTAATTCCTCAGATGCAGGAAAAACTACAGGTAGTTTTTTCTCACCAAACATAATACCTTTTTTGTGGTACCTGGGGTATTATCAGAAATGTGTAAAACATTTTTCATTGCCTCAATCATGTAACGGGTGGACCTATTGGAGGGTACACTAGTCTCATCATCGTCGACACTGGAGTCGGTATCCGTGTCGACACCTAAGGTAGCGGGCGTTTTAAAGCCCCTGATGACATTTGAGACGCTGGAACAGGCACAAGCTGTGTAGCCGGCTGTCCTATGTCGTCAAACCTTTTGTGTAAGGAGTTGACACTTTCACGCAATTCCTTCCATAAGTCCAACCACACAGGTGTCGACCCCACAGGGGGTGACATCACATTCACAGGCATTTGCTCTGCCTCCACATCATTTTCCTCCTCATACATGTCGACACAGCAGTACCGACACACAGCAGAAACACAGGGAATGCTCTTACAGAGGACAGGACCCCACAAAGCCCTTTGGGGAGATAGAGGGAGAGTATGCCAGCACACACCAGAGCGCTATATATCACAGGGATATCACCTATAGAAGTGTGTTTTCCCCTTATAGCTGCATAAAATCGTTATACTGCGCCTAATTTGTGCCCCCCCCTCTCATTTTTACCCTTTTCTGTAGTGCAGGACTGCAGGGGAGAGCCAGGGAGCTTCCTTCCAGCGGAGCTGTGAGGGAAAAATGGCGCCAGTGTGCTGAGGGAGAAGGCCCCGCCCCTTTTTCGGAGCACCCTTGGGATCAGAGGAATCGGAGGAAACAGGTAGAGACCAGCTGGTAAGGCCAAGGCGAAGTCAGCGTATCCACTTCACTAGCCTGAGGGTCCCTGGTTCATGAGCAATAGCAGCAAAGCTTCTTGTTGAGACGAGAGGCCATCAAGCCAATCTGTGGGCAACCCCACCTGTTGATGATCAGTTGGAACACCTGAGGGTTTAGTCCCCACTCCCCCGGGTGGAGATCATGGCGAATTAGGAAGTCCGCCTCCCAGTTGTACACTCCCGGAATGAAGATTGCGGACAGCGCACTTGCATGTCTTTCTGCCCAGATGAGCATTCTTCACTTCTCGCAAGCAGGCCATGCTTTTTGTCCCTCCTTGTCGATTGATGTATGCCACCACGTGGCGATGTCCGACTGCACCTGGCTTGCCCGATCCCTTAGTAGAGGAGATGTCTGAAGCAGAGCGTTGTGGATAGCCCGAAGTTCCAGAATGTTGATTAGAAGTAGGGCCTCCTGGGCAGACCATCTGCCCTGGAACTGCACCCCTTGGATGACAGCTCCCCATCCTCACAGACTTGCATCCGTCGTGAGGAGGATCCGATCCTGAATCCTGAAGTTTCGGCCTTCCAAGAGGTTGGCAAACTGTAGCCACCACAGGAGTGAAATCCTTGCCCGGGGTGACAACCGAATCATCTGGTGCATCTGAAGATGGAAACCAGACCATTTGTTCAGGATGTCCAATTGGAAGGGTCTGACGTGGAGGCCACCATTTTTCCCAATAACTTTATGCAAAGATGGATGGAGACTCGAGCTGGTCTGATGACCATGCATACCATTTCTTGGAGTGTTCTCGCTTTGTCCTTGTGAAGGAACGCTTTCTGTGCTACAGTGTCCAGAAGCATGCCCAGAAACTGGAGCTGCTGAGATGGTTCCAGGTGGGACTTCTGTAGATTCCGGATCCACCCGTGATGAGACAGGAGTTGGGTAGTGCGATCTATATAGAGCAATAGAAGCTCCCTTGAGCTCGCTTTTATCAGGAGATAGTCTAGGTATGGGATCACATTGACCCCCTGGACCCTGAGTTGAAACATAATTTCCACCATCACCTTTGTGAACACCCTCGGAGCTGTAGAGAGGCCGAAGGGTAACACCTGAAATTGGTAATGATCATTCAGCAGGGTAAACCTCAGATACTGTAGGCCTGATGAGGAGGCCAAATTGGGATATGTAGATAAGCATCCTTGATATCCAGGGATACTAGGAACTCCTGTGGTTCCAGGCCTGCGACCACCGCCCTCAAAGTTTCCATCTTGAATTTTAAAGCCTTCAGGTAAGGATTCAAGGACTTCAGATTCAGAATGGCTCTCACAGAACCATCTGGTTTCAATACTACAAACAGACTGGAGTAGTAACCCTGTCCTTGGTGCAGCCGTGGTACTGTAACAATGACCTGGGACTGTACCAACTTCTCTATGGTTAGTAGAAGAGTACCATGCATACTTACCAAAACTGGTAAGCCTGATTTGCAAAATTATGGGGGGGGGGGGGGGGGGGAGAAGTACCATCGAACTCCAGCTTGAAGCCCTGAGAGATAAGGTCCCTTGCCCAAGCATCTTGGCAAGAAACATCCCAGATGTGGCTGAAGTGATGTAACCGAGCTACAGTGCCATTTCTTACGGTGGGCGAGCCGTGCACGGGGCGCCCGCCGCGACACTTTGCTGGTCCCTGTTTCCCCCTCCTCCATCTTCCAGAGTACTCCTGCTCGGGGCGGAGTTTTGCGGAATGACGTGGTTGCGTCATGATGTCACAACGCAATTGCGTCATTCCATGAAACTCCGCCGCCCGTGCAGGAGTACTCGGGAAGACGGAGGAGGGGGAGCCAAGCTGGAAGAAGGAGGTGCGAGGAAGGAGAGGCGGCCGACCCGAAGAGCGGGAAGATAATCTTCATATGTAAGTTGTCTCTCTCTCCCCTCCCCTCTCCCTTCCTTACCCCCCACTTGACACCTGCCTGCCGTACTGTGTAAATTGGGGACACTTGCCTGCCGTACTGTGTAAATTGGGGACACTTGCCTGCCGTACTGTGTAAAATGGGACACTTGCCTGCCGTACTGTGTAAATTGGGGACTCTTGCCTGCCATACTGTGTAAATTGGGGACTCTTGCCTGCCGTACTGTGTAAAGCCGTACTGTGTAAAATGGGGACACTTGCCTGCCGTACTGTGTAAAATGGGGACACCTCCGCCGGTACTGTGTAAAATGGGGACATTTGCCTGCGTACTGTGTAAATTGGGGACTCTTGCCTGCAGTACTGTGTAAAATGGGGACTCTTGCCTGCCGTACTGTGTATAATGGGGACACCTCCGCCGGTACTGTGTAAAATGGGGACATTTGCCTGCGTACTGTGTAAATTGGGGACACTGGCCTGCCGTACTGTGTAAAATGGGGACACTTGCCTGCATACTGTGTAAATCGGGGACTCTTGCCTGCGTAATGTATAAATTGGGGACACTTGCCTGCCGTACTGTGTAAAATGGGGACACTGCCTGCCGTACTGTGTAAAATGGTGACTCTTGCCTGCGTAATGTGCAAATTGGGGACTCTTGCCTGCCGTACTGTGTAAAATAGGGACACTTGCCTGCCGCTCTGTGTAAATTGGAAGTTCTTGCCTGTGCAACGTGTAAATTGGGGACACTTGCCTGCCGTACTGTGTAAATTGGGGACTCTTGCCTGAATATTGTGTTAATTGGGGACACTTGCCTGCCGTACTGTGTAAATTGGGGACACATGCCTGCCGTACTGTGTAAAATGGGGACTCTTGCCTGGCGTAATGTGTAAAATGGGGACTCTTACCTGCGTAATGTCTAAAATGGGGACACGTGCCTGCCGCAATGTGTAAAATGGGGACTCTTGCCAGGCGTAATTTGTAAAATGGGGACTCTTGCCTGCGTAATGTGTAAAATGGGGACACGTGCCTGCCGCAATGTGTAAAATGGGGACACGTGCCTGCGTAATGTATAAAATGGGGACTTTATTTTTCTGTGGTGGCCGTGATAATGAGATCAGATGAGGCCACGCCCATTTGAATGAGACCACGCCCATTCTAATGACGCCATACCCTCTTGTCTGGAGCGTGTTTTTTTATATCGGGGGGGGGGTTTTTATGTCAATGGGGGAGGGGGCGCATTTTGAAATCTCGCACTGGGAGCCAAATTGGCTAGAAACAGCCCTGCCGAGCTCCCACCACGAGATCTCCCCGGGGCTGGTGTGCACCGTCATGCTGAAGTGTTTGCGGAAGCAGAATGGTGTTCTGGTTCTGAGACCCAGTAACTGCTGGTTTCCTAGGCTTTCCTCTGGAGCCTCTCACTGCGTTGGAGGCTCCTCTGGCTCTGGATCGAAATCTGGAGGACCGAAAGGACTAATAGATGATCCCGGATAGGTGCGTCTAACAGGATGGGTCCCTGAAGGGAGAAACGTGGATTTCACGGCCGTAGCCTTCAAAATCCAGATGTCCAGGTCACCTCCAAAGAGCCATTCACCTGTGAAGGGAAGATATTCCACATTATGTTTAGAGTCAGCATCAGCAATCCACTGACGTAACCATATGGCTCTGCGCGCAGACACAGCCATAGCCATGGTTCTGGCATTAATAGAGCCAATCTCTTTTAAGGAGTCACAGAGGATCTTGCCGTGTCCTGAATGTGAGTCAGTAAGGCAACAGTGTCGACAAAGATCATATTACCTGAGAGACCTTATTTTATTTGACTAGCCCAGGAACGGCTTGCATGTGTCATCCAGCAACCTAAAATGACCGGCCTTTGTGCTACGCCTGCAGCAACGTAAATAGATTTTAGAGTGGTCTCTATTTTTCTATCTGCAGAGTCCTTCACTGTAAGGAAGCAGTGAGCACTGCCTTTTTAGAAAGGCGAGAGACTGAGACGTCTCTGGCTGGGGATTCTTCACAGAATTTTCTGCCTTCAGTGGCAAAGGGGAAGGTATTTAAAAACCTTTTTGTCACCTGATATTTTTTATCTGGATTCTTCCAGGCTAGTTTAAATAAATTATCCAATTCCGTGGAATCAGGGATTGTGACTTTTGGTTCCTCTTGAGGGAGGAAAAATTACTGCTGAGTATTTGCATCCCCCAGGGGGAGCTTTAACACCTCCTTAATAGCCATTATATGGGGTTCGGCAGGTAGGGAGGGATGCTTAGCAGTAAGGCTAGCCACTGCTTGTTGCAGTTCTTGTGTCTTGTTTGCATTTGCAGTGAGCTGAGATTTTTATAGCTCCCAACCAGGTGGGCTCTGCATTCTTCCCCACATTAGTATCAGCATTAGAGGTCTGACTACACTGCTCACATGTTATTGAGCTTGATGTGCTAGGAGAGAATCGGGCATTACACACAATACAAGACATCTGTTTTATCATGGTGAATAGAAAACAGTACAATATAAACACACAATACAGCCTGATATTATATGATAAGCCCTATTGCATGTGAGAGGAGACAGAGAAGAGAGGATTCCAGTGTCAGGGGTTGTTAGATCTGTGTAAACACAGTGAGATTATGTATAAAATCCCCTTTTGTGCACAATAATAGCGGCTCTCCCCCCCTATACCAGATGTATACAGGGAGAGTTCTGGAGGAGCTGTTTAGGCTGCTGCAGCTGCTGCTCATGCAGAGGAAGGTGCCAAAATACTGCTGAGCGCGCTCTAATGGAGCTCCACCCCCCACCATGGCGCCAGAGCTACTGTTTAATATTTATACTGTCCATGTCTCCTTATGTATGTACAACCTCACATAAATGCTTGGTTCACCTTTATTTAGCCAGTCTCAAGCAGGGGCTACAGCGGGTCTTCCCCAGGAGGGACCCATATGCCTCACCCACGCTTCAGCCGCACATTTTACCGGGGGACCCCCCTAGTGGGGCAGCTGGTTGGTACTCACCACCGACGATCACTTTCAGGCAATGTTAGGGGTGTGCGGCATGCTGCGGCTGTGACAGCCAAGGCTCCATGCTCCGCTGAACAAACAGCCCCTCAGGACGGTGGTCCTGTAGCGGAGAATTGGCTCTACGCCTCAGGAGGCCAGTGACCGTCTCCCCCCTAACTCCCATGGTGCAGGTATACTGTAGCCCAAACAGCATACAGAAATTATTAAAAGTTAGAAATAAAAATGAAGAAAAACTCTGTAGCTTCAGAGTGTGCATCCTCTCCTGAGGGCACTTGTTCTTAAACTGAGCTGTAGGAGGAGGCATAGAGGGGAGAAGCCAGCACACCCAGTGAAGAATTTTTAAAGTGCACTTGCTCCTTTGAACCCATCTATACCCCATCGTACTAATTCTGTCCTCAATATCCCTTATGGATGCTAGAGAAAAGGCTTTGTTAAATCTCTCAAGAAATGGAGTCCCTTCATTGACTCACTTACTCCAAGGATTTTTTTTCACCCCCCATGTCCATAGGCCCCCAGTGAAAAATCACCTTTTGCCCCCATCAGAAATATACCCCAAGTGGTAAAAGATTTCCAGCATTATCGATTTCCACCCCCTAGAAGTAATAGATCCCAGTGGCAGAGCTCTCAGCCTCACCCCCAGTGTCAAGAGACCCTATTTAGTGCCCCCAACCTCATTTATCACTATACATGTAATTCTTCATTTTAAATATATCCCCCAGCCAAACAAACCTTGTTGTGAGACATCATAGACACCCCCTACCCACCGCCAGTCCAAAGACTCCCCGTTTCACTCCACCCCCCATGTCATAGCCCCGCCTCCTTACCTTATTGCAGTGCGCAGTGCGGCAACTGTACATTAGACCCCCTTGCTGCAGCTGATCTCTAAACATTCAGAGATCTGCATATTTGTGCAGGAGGGGCTATGTTCTCCTTTTAGCATGAGGCATGTACCCCTGAGTGTCGGCATTCTGGGGTGCAATTTTTGGAGTGATGTCGGCCATCACAAATCAGAACATTACTCCTAGGGGTCCGGAGCAGGAGGAGGAGATTTGATCTGCAAATTGGCACAACTGATTTCCTCTATACTGACAGCAAAAGCAAAGTGTCATCACTAATGTATGTGGTGTGAACTGGTCGGGTAACGCACTCCTGGCTGCGGTCACATCCCATATGTTAGTGCCAGGCAAGTGGGTAATAAATTCCAGAATATATAAACATACCCTCCAACTGTACCTTTTTAATAGGTACAGTACCTTTTTTTGATGGTCTGTACTGATTTTTAGCTATTCAAGCTTCCATTGAAAGTATAGGAAAAGGGGCGTGACCACGCCCCCTTTACCAGTGACCACGCCCCTTTTACTACTTTGTACCGATTTTTATGTGTAAAATGTTGGAGGGTATGTATAAATAGTGTTTTCCAGCTCACTGATGTCTGATGAATGAACCAGATGCTTCGAGGACTCTACAGGCTGCAGTGTTCATGTCTGTAGTGTCCAAAGTATGCACCAGGTGGCACTGCAGCAGCGATACTGGCTGTAAGGTGTTGTTCCCAGCACTCTGCTAGCCATATGCAGGGACCGTGCAGCAGCAATGTGCCACTCACAGGACCCTGTGTTCTGTGCAACCGCACTGCTCATATACCCATACTATTATTTATTGACTTGGAATGAACTACAGATACACTGCAGCTTGCCATGATGCGCATGCCTATGAGTACATATTATGAAGAGGGCCCTGGTCTCTCAATCCACCCATTTCCATAGGTATCTACATTTGTACAGCGCCCTTTTGAGGCTTTGTCTGATACTTACTTTTACCATGCTGGGGAAACAGACACTTCTCACTGTACTTATAAAACACTTTCTTACATAGTTTACATGAGATTGTTAAGAGGAGACGGAGTAATCTCCATGTCTGAGACACATCTCTTACAGAAAGAGGAAGGAGGTTTTTGTACAGCTCTGTATCACTGTGTGAGAGGGTAACTCTTATACTGCTGACAGTAATACTCTGCCTCATCCTCTGCTGTCACTCCACTGATTGTTAGTGTGTATGTAGTTCCAGATCCAGATCCACTGAACCTGGCTGGGACTCCTGTAGGTCGGTTGCTTGTATAATAGATAAGAAGCTTTGGAGATTGTCCTGATTTCTGTTGGTACCAGTGTACACCGCTTAAACCAGTACTGGCTGTACATGAGATGGTGACTGATCCTCCTGGTGACACAGAGATATAACCTGGGGTCTGAGTCATCACAGTCTCCCCACAGGACCCTGAGGATTAGAGGAGACACAGTCATTACTGATACATGTCTGTATATAGTCATATACATCCTGCTCTGATTATTTATGTTACATGTATAGATTCCCCTACACAGCACCATGTAATGCCCCCAATCTCTCACCCTGAATATAAATGAGTATCACAGCCAGCAGGTAACTGTGAGACACCATCTTGCTGTATCTGGGCTGTCAGACAGACACTATAAGACGTCTCCTGTACAATGAGATATATATAGAGAGTGACAGGTGAGGTGTGACAGGAAATCCCCCAGTGTATGGAAATAAGATGGAAATTCTTTGGTATCATATCAGTGTACTACCTGATACAGCTGGGGGAGCCTGTGTAATAGATATTATCTGACATCATACAGTAAAGCCCAGTACCCACGGGCCGATGCAGGAGAGATGTGTGCTGAGCGAACCGCTCAGCACACATCTCTCCTGCCGCTCAGCACAGCGCGATCTGTGCTGAGCGTGCGGGGGGAGACGGGGGGGCCGCTCATTTCACCCAGCGGGTGAAGTGAGCGACCCGCTAGATTGGCCTGCATGCAGGCCAATCTAGCAGCAGCGATAGCGATGTGCGGGGCCGCGCATCGCTATCGCCGAGGGGGCTACACACGGAGCGATCATGCCGATATTCTAAGCAATCTAGTCAGATTGCTTAGAATATCGCTCCGTGAGTACCCCCCTTAAGTTCTGAGTATAAATGGTGACTACTGTCTGTAATCTAAACTCTGTGATTTTAAGATATTAAAGTAAGTTATAAAAATGAAGTGTGATTGGATCTGTGTTTTCCAATTTAAAAAGATGTCATGAATCTGGTGGGAAAAAAATGGAGACAGACAAAGACAGAATTTTCTTGGATCATGAAACACCTGTGAGGAGATAATACAGCCACTCACACAACTAACTCACTGCTAACCTAATATAGTGCCACCTGAAGAACTATGATAACTATCAACATATATACACAGATGGGTCCACATTTATCTTGACGGTTAATAGGATTAACTGTGACTGGCCAGTCAGACTTAATCCCTTGCTGTAATGACTTAATCCCCTGCTGTATTGTTCTCTGTATTGTATTGCAGTTGAGAACAATAGATGAAGGGTTTATGCTAATAAATCATGTTGTGACTAGGCACAGAAAACTACTCAAGATAATAGTGGACCCAGCTGTATATATATCTATCTATATATATATATATATATATATATATAGTAGTGATGAGCGGGTTCGGTTCCTAGGAAACCGAACCCCCCCGAACTTCTCCCATTTTACACAGGTCCAAGACATACTCGGATTCTCCCATATGGCTCGGTTAACCCGAGCGCGCCCGAACGTCATCATCCCGCTGTCGGATTCTCGCGAGATTCGGATTCTATATAAGCAGCCGCGCATCGCTGCCATTTTCACTCGAGCATTGGAAATGTTAGGGAGAGGACGTGGCTGGCGTCCTCTCCGTTTATTAATATTGCTGCAAATATTTGTGCTTATTGCTTAATTGTGGGGGCTGGGGAGCAGCTGTATTATATAGGAGGAGTACAGTGCAGAGTTTTGCTGACAGTGACCACCAGTTTTATCCGTTCTCTGTCTGAAAAACGCTCCATATCTGTGCTCAGTGTGCTGCATATATCTGGGCTCACACTGCTTTATTGTGGGGACTGGGGACCAGCAGTATTATATAGGAGGAGTACAGTGCAGAGTTTTGCTGACAGTGACCACCAGTATATATAGCAGTACGGTACGGAAGGCCACTGCTCTACCTACCTCTGTGTCGTCAAGTATAATATCCATCTAGATTCTATACATGTGGTGCATTTTAGTTTTGCAGTTTGCTGACAGTGACCACCAGTATATATAGCAGTACAGTACGGAAGGCCACTGCTCTACCTACCCCTGTGTCGTCAAGTATACTATCCATCTAGATTCTATACCTGTGGTGCATTTTAGTTTTGCAGTTTGCTGACAGTGACCACCAGTATATATAGCAGTACAGTATGGAAGGCCACTGCTCTACCTACCTCTGTGTCATCAAGTATACTATCTATCTAGATTCTATACCTGTGGTGCATTTTAGTTTTGCAGTTTGCTGACAGTGACCACCAGTATATATAGCAGTATGGTACGGAAGGCCACTGCTCTACCTACCTCTATGTCGTCAAATATACTATCCATCTAGATTCTATACCTGTGGTGCATTTTAGTTTTGCAGTTTGCTGACAGTGACCACCAGTATATATAGCAGTACGGTACGGAAGGCCACTGCTCTACCTACCTCTGTGTCGTCAAGTATACTATCCATCTAGATTCTATACCTGTGGTGCATTTTAGTTTTGCAGTTTGCTGACAGTGACCACCAGGTTATATAGCAGTACGGTACGGAAGGCCACTGCTCTACCTACCTCTGTGTCGTCAAGCATATTATCCATGCATACCTGTGGTGCATTTCAGTTGTGCGCAGTATATATAGTAGTAGGCCATTGCTATGATACTGGCATATAATTCCACACATTAAAAAAGGGAGAACAAAAATGTGAAAGTTAAAATAGGGAAAGATCAAGATCCACTTCCACCTCGTGCTGAAGCTGCTGCCACTAGTCATGGCCGAGATGATGAAATGCCATCAACGTCGTCTGCCAAGGCCGATGCCCAATGTCATAGTACAGAGCATGTAAAATCCAAAACACAAAAGATCAGTAAAAAAATTACCCAAAAATCAAAATTGAAAGCGTCTGATGAGAAGCGTAAACTTGCCAATATGCCATTTACGACACAGAGTGGCAAGGAACGGCTGAGGCCCTGGCCTATGTTCATGGCTAGTGGTTCAGATTCACATGAGGATGGAAGCACTCATCCTCTCGCTAGAAAAATGAAAAGACTTAAGCTGGCAAAAGCACAGCAAAGAACTGTGCGTTCTTCGAAATCACAAATCCCCAAGGAAAGTCCAATTGTGTCGGTTGCGATGCCTGACCTTCCCGACACTGGACGGGAAGAGCTTGCGCCTTCCACCATTTGCACGCCCCCTGCAAGTGCTGGAAGGAGCACCCACAATCCAGTTCCTGATAGTCAAATTGAAGATGTCACTGTTGAAGTACACCAGGATGAGGATATGGGTGTTGATGGCGCTGGGGAGTAAATTGACAAGAAGGATTCTGATGGTGAGGTGGTTTGTTTAAGTCAGGCACCCGGGGAGACACCTGTTGTCCGTGGGACGAATATGGCCATTGACATGCCTGGTCAAAATACAAAAAAAATCACCTCTTCGGTGTGGAATTATTTCAACACAAATGCGGACAACAGGTGTCAAGCTGTGTGTTGCCTTTGTCAAGCTGTAATAAGTAGGGGTAAGGACGTTAACCACCTAGGAACATCCTCCCTTATACGTCACCGGGTACGCATTCATAAGAAGTCAGTGACAAGTTCAAAAACTTTGGATGACAGCGGAAGCAGTCCACTGACCACTAAATCCCTTACTCTTGTGACCAAGCTCCTGCAAACCACACCACCAACTCCGTCAGTGTCAATTTCCACCTTACA
Organism: Pseudophryne corroboree; assembly: GCF_028390025.1. Classification (NCBI taxonomy): domain Eukaryota; kingdom Metazoa; phylum Chordata; class Amphibia; order Anura; family Myobatrachidae; genus Pseudophryne; species Pseudophryne corroboree. The sequence continues at coordinate 1,171,006,804 of NC_086444.1, forward strand.
CAGGAAAGCCAATAGTCCTGCAGGCCATGTCACTGGCAAGTCTGATGAATCCTCTCCTGCCTGGGATTCCTCCGATGCATCCTTGAGTGTAACGCCTGCTGCTGCTGGTGCTGCTGTTGTTGCTGCTGGGAGTCGATCGTCATCCCAGAGTGGAAGTCAGAAGACCACTTGTACTACTTCCAGTAAGCAATTGACTGTCCAACAGTCCTTTGCGAGGAAGATGAAATATCACAGCAGTCATCCTGCTGCAAAGAGGATAACTCAGGTCTTGTCAGCCTGGGTGGTGAGAAACGTGGTTCCGGTATCCACCGTTAATTCACAGGCAACTAGAGACTTGTTTGAGGTACTGTGTCCCCGGTACCAAATACCATCTAGGTTCCATTTCTCTAGGCAGGCGATACCGAGAATGTACACAGACCTCAGAAAAAGAGTCACCAGTGTCCTAAAAAATGCAGTTGTACCCAATGTCCACTTAACCACGGACATGTGGACAAGTGGAGCAGGGCAGACTCAGGACTATATGACTGTGACAGCCCACTGGGTAGATGTATTGCCTCCCGCAGGAAGAACAGCAGCGGCGGCACCAGTAGCAGCATCTCGCAAACGCCAACTCGTTCCTAGGCAGGCTACGCTTTGTATCACCGCTTTCCATAAGAGGAACACAGCTGACAACCTCTTACGGAAACTGAGGAACATCATCGCAGAATGGCTTACCCCAATTGGACTCTCTTGGGATTTGTGACATCGGACAACGCCACCAATATTGTGCGTGCATTACATCTGGGCAAATTCCAGCACGTCCCATGTTTTGCACATACATTGAATTTGGTGGTGCAGAATTATTTAAAAAACGTCAGGGGCGTGCATGAGATGCTGTCGGTGACCCGAAGAATTGCGGGCCACTTTCGGCATTCAGCCACCGTGTGCCGAAGACTGGAGTACCAGCAAACACTCCTGAACCTGCCCTGCCATCATCTGAAGCAAGAGGTGGTAACGAGGTGGAATTCAACCCTCTATATGCTTCAGAGGATGGAGGAGCAGCAAAAAGCCATTCAAGCCTATACATCTACCCACGATATAGGCAAAGTATGGGGAATGCACCTTACTCAAGCGCAGTGGAGAATGATTTCAGCGTTGTGCAAGGTTCTGCAACCCTTTGAACTTGCCACACGTGAAGTCAGTTCAGACACTGCCAGCCTGAGTCAGGTCATTCACCTCATCAGGCTTTTGCAGAATAAGCTGGAGACATTGAAGGAGGAGCTAAAACAGAGCGATTCCACTAGGCATGTGGGACTTGTGGATGGAGCCCTTCATTCGCTTAACCAGGATTCACGGGTGGTCAATCTGTTGAAATCATAGCACTACATTTTGGCCACCGTGCTCGATCCTAGATTTAAAACCTATGTTGTATCTCTCTTTCCAGAAGACACAAGTCTGCAGAGGTTCAAAGACCTGCTGGTGAGAAATTGTCAAGTCAAGCGGAACGTGACCCGTCAACAGCTCCTCCTTCACATTCTCCTGCAACTGGGGGTGCGAGGAAAAGGCTAAGAATTCCAAACCCACCCGCTGGCGGTGATGCAGGGCAGTCTGGAGCGAGTGCTGACATCTGGTCCGGACTGAAGGACCTGGCAACGATTACTGACATGTCGTCTACTGTCACTGCATATGATTCTCTCACCATTGAAAGAATGGTGGAGGATTATATGAGTGACCGCATCCAAGTAAGCACGTCAGATAGTCCGTACGTATACTGGCAGGACTGAGAGGCAATTTGGAGGCCCTTGCACAAACTGGCTTTATTCTACCTAAGTTGCCCTCCCTCCAGTGTGTACTCTGAAAGAGTGTTTAGTGCAGCCTCTCACCTTGTCAGCAATCGGCGTACGAGGTTACTTCCAGAAAATGTGGAGAAGATGATGTTCATCAAAATGAATTATAATTAATTCCTCCGTGGAGACATTCACCAGCAATTGCCTCCAGAAAGTACACAGGGATCAGAGATGGTGGATTTCAGTGGGGACGCATTAATAATCTGTGAGGAGGGGTTGTACACAGTGAAAGGGGTGGGGAATCGGAGGATGATGATGAGGTGGACATCTTGCCTCTGTAGAGCCCGTTTGTGCAAGGAGAGATTGATTGCTTCTTTTTTGGTGGGGGCCCAAACCAACCAGTCATTTCAGTCACAGTCGTGTGGCAGACCCTGTTGCTGAAATGATGGGTTCGTTAAAGTGTGCATGTCCTGTTTCTACAACATAAGGATGGGTGGGAGGGCCCAAGGACAATTCCATCTTGCACCTCTTTTTTCTTTGAGAAAACAGGGAGGACGAAGAAAGTTCTGCTTCATATTAAAAGACAACAATTCCAATAAGGAGTTAAATGATAATTATTAGTCTCCATATATAAACTAACAAACTGCAATGGATGGCATAATGATAAACAGGGTCTGTATTAAAAGTGCATTTGAAAAAATGTTCATATGAGTATGATAAAACATTCCTGAAGATTAATGAAGAATTGTCCAATATGAAGCAATGATTGGTGCCAAACTGTAAAGAAGTGTTAACTGGATATTGTAGACATAGACAAATAACTGTGAAGACCTGTTACTGATGCTTAAAGGCTGAACTGAAGAACTGTGAAGAATTGTACTTGAATGATGCAAAAGCTGCAGCAGACGACAATGGTGAAGAATGGGTTGATGAGTAAACGAATACCAGGGTTAAGTATAGGGCCGGTTCGAGCCCTCTCAGCGCCCCGGGCAGGGAATGGGGGCGTGGCTTAATACAGGGGGGCATGGTCAGTTACGCCCCTGTACAGTAGTAGCGCCGCTTAAATGCTGAGCGGTGCATGATGACGTCATCACGCACCGCACAGCAAAAGGTCCTCTCCACGAAAGGAAACTAGACGCGTAGCATCTAGTTCCCTTCGTGGAGAGGACCTTTGCTGTGCGGTGCGTGATGACGTCATCACGCACCACACAGCAAAGGTCCTCTCCACGAAGGGAAACTAGACGCGTAGCGTCTAGTTCCCTTCACAGGGGACACAGCCGCACAGCCGGGGGACACAGCGGGCAGCGGAGGGCACAGCAGTGGCGGATCTTGCCATGGTGCGGCACCCTCCGGATTGTGCCAGCGCCCTCCGGAAGGCGGCGCCCCGGGCAAAAGTCCTGCTTGCCCGTGGCAAGATCCGCTACTGGTTAAGTAGAAACTTCCACAGGCTGTGATTATAGCAGGCAGTCACTGAATAAACAGGGTAACCTCTCACTGAACTCCGGGGATCCACTTGTTGTTGCTTGGAGAGCGATTGACTGACAGCACAGCAGGGAGCTGGTGGATCACTTGCGGTGAAGTCTGCCGACAGACCTCTGGGAGCGGAGGTGATATCAGAACCACTGTAATCACACAGAAAGCCACAGGGAGAGCACAGAGCTAGGGTACAGAGTAGCTACAACAAAGCACTGGCCAAGAGTGAAATAATCCCAGCCTACTTATAGTTAGCACAAGCACGGGATTGGCTAACACTTACCCACAGGTGCTCACAGGTGCTGCATTTTTAACTCCAACATGGCCAACTCCTATACTGCAGTCACACAGAGGCGCCTCTGGCCATTCGGTCCCCACACTCCCGACTCCCAGAACCTGCATCACCTCTGCCACCGACCACACTTGGCCGCACAGCACCGCGCCGGCAATGGACAGATCCCAGAACCCGCAGCGGTGAGTGATCGGTTCGTGACAGTATTTGCACGTCACATAAAGCAAATCAATACATGAAAATAAATTGAGCCTGCAATAATATATTTGGTGGGAAAATGGGAAATATGAAGGGAATATTCCTCACACAAATAGCCTAGTCTGTCTCTGCCATAAAATTGGGCTGGTGCCCAAAATGACTCTGCTCCCCAGGGATGTAACACCCAAAATTAATTACTGGACAATTGGTCTAAGGGCCTATTTCAGACCTGATCGCTGTTGTCTGTGTTCGCACGCAGCGTACACAAGGTTGCGAAGGTATCGCACATGTGCGTTCACAAGGAAAAATCACGCCCATTATGCACCATTGCACAAAATGTGTATTTACCATTTCAAATCGCAGAAGAGCGATGCGTTCGCAGGGTTGCAAATTACAGCGCCTTCATAAGGGGACTTGTCGTATATATGTGCGTTGCAATCACTAGTTCGCAAACAATGGGGTCTTTATTTAATTAAAAGTTTAAGCAATCAATCAACCTAAGGAATTGAAATGTGATTGAACAATTAGGTCACCAAACACTGAAAACTGAGGAGTTTACCAACGTAATTGTTCAATGATATTCAGCAATTAAGGCAACAAATATATCAGTTTAATTAATATGTTTGTTGTCGTATTTACACAGTTCCCTGAGAAAAAGTTTAAAAAAACTGCAAGAAAGATGGGCATTAGCATTGTCCACATTCCCCTTTTACACCGCACGTGCCTTCTTACATGTGTACGCCTTAGTATCACGTGCACAGATGCCACATTCAGGGGTGTCTTAAGAGAGGAGGGGGCCAGTGGAGTCATACTGCTCATGTGCGGCGGACATTTTTGAGGTGTTTTTTAGCCGCCTCGGCTGCCACTGCAATGCCCGGCGGTAGACTTTGGAGAGGTGAGTATCAAAATATGGATGCAATGTGTGCGGTGTTGGGCCACCCTTGGACCCAGGGGCTCATGTGCACCGGACACATTGCACCCATGATAGAAATGCCAATGGCCCCAGTCTTCCCTGGTACTCTGTGCCATGTATATTCTCTTCCACAGGAACAACAAATGGTTACCTGGATCAGATAGTCCTGATGTATTATACTTGCAGGCAATTACCAAACATGCATGGATTTTAACAATAGAATATCAATAATAAACTGTGGTGGAGGGTGAGCAGAATTATCCAGCAGAGCTATACAGATTTATATGTGTCAAATATTAAATTAAACTTATTTAAGCAAAACAGTAATTATTTTTGCTTTGACTTCTGGCAAATAATCATACTACAAATACACAAACATATGCTTTGACACAATATCAAATGTACCCTAAAGTACTATAACTCTGTTCAGCAAATATCTGTACTATTTAATTCCTCTTAGTAGAGATGGAGTCACAGTTTCTATAATGCAAGCTATACACTGATGCTGAATTTTTGCCAGTTATAACATGAATATTGCAACATTAGGTATTTTAACATTGCAAACCTGGGTTTATTAGTAGTTTATATTCCTGCTGCTTATGATTATTTATGTGATGAATACTGAACCCCATATGAATTCCTTAAAGAGTCAGTCACTGTAGAAGGAAATTCAGTTCTGTATCTATAGCTTTATACTAAGTCCGTTAATGGTTAACATCCCTGAGGATTAGAGAAATAGTGTTTGTGTATTGTCTGTGCTTCTAGGATGCAGAGTATTAATATAAATATGGTTTATTTCCTCTTTTGATGCAACTAGAACTATAATTGCAACGGTCATAAAATGTTCTTTGCTCAGATTAGTCCCTGATCCTGGTAATTCAATTTATGCATGCTTAGTTTTCCTCAGTTACTATACCTGGACACTTCTCTGACAATAGCTGACAGTTTTACAGTTCTATCACCCCAGAGAATGTTTGACTGAGAGGACAGCAGTGACCTTTTGGTATTTGCAGAATACAACCTTACAAGTCTAGAAGGGATCTGTAAATCAATAACTATTACAAAGTTGTGGCTGTACCATGTCATAAGCTGTAGGTGATGTGACAGTCTATTGATCAGATTACTGAAGAATGCTGAGGTGTTCAGTACCTACTGTAGGACAAGCTCTCTCTTAAGGGGGGTACTCATGGAGCGATATTCTAAGCAATCTGACTAGATTGCTTAGAATTTCAGCATTATCACTCTGTGTTTACCCCCTACAGCGATAGCGATGCGCAGCCCCGTGCACCGCTATGGCTGCTGCTAGATTGGCCGCTGGGTGAAGTGAGCGCCCCCCCCGTCTCCCCCCGCACGCTCAGCACACATCGCGCTGCATCGGCCCGTCTATATGGGCCTTTACAGATTCCAAACCATGCTTCCCTGAGGTGCAGCTTTCTGGTGTGGACCTTTATTGTCTATTTAACAGCTGCAGAATAAGTAATAATTTATGTTGTGAACTGGTGGAGGAATTTCTGTTACCTCAGTCCATTAAGGGGTGCTCTGTCCTTCCATCCAGGGGCTCCACCCCAGTGTAAAATTAAAATAATAAAAGCTAAAAACAAAATGCCTAAAATTCTAATTATAAAAAAACGATTTTTTTTTTTGTTTGTGCTGTACCCCAGTGTACTATACAATTTTTATTTTATTTTCAGAAGTACTGAGACACTGCCTGACAGACCGCAGTATATTATTTCCTACTCATAAATGCTGTCGGTGAAGTCAACTGCAGTGTGTAATTATTATATATATTTCTGATTAATTTGTGCAACACTAATTTCTGGTGTGTGATATAAAAATACTTTTACTTAATATTTTTGACTAATTTTTGTGACACTGTAACCACAGTGTGTAATATAAAAAATAATATATATTTTGATATAAATTAATATTTTGTACTGTGTTATCACAGTATACAACCTGGCGTGCTTCATCCATTTAAGAGTGTGGTGTCCGTAGCTCATATTCTTATGTTCAAACTTATTGTCCTATTTTCATAATTCTTCTTATAACCACATTGTGATTAATTCAAATTAACAATGTTAATAATAATTATAAATTAGCTAAATTAAATTAAATGAATATAAATAAACTCTCTGCACTTATATACTGAACTTTCTGCATATCGAAGATATCTTTTAGGATATGAAAAATGTGATCCTAAATAAATAAAATAAATGAAATTAAAATAAATGTAAATTGAAATAACTTAAATTAAATAAAGTAAATTTCAAATATTGTCTATTTTTATTCTTCTTTGCCTTAATCATCTGTTTGTGAACTGAAAACTTAAACCTTGCTTAATGCGTTGTTTTTTTGTTTGTTTTTAAATACATTCTTTTATAAATATTTTGTCCTCCAGCTACCTCAGTGCAACCTTTTGGCCTAAACTGTTTGCAAACAATATTGTGAGCTGTAAGGTGTTCAGAATAGTATGGAAATGAGTGAACAAGAATGTTATTGAGGTTAATAATACTTTAGTAAAAAAAACACCCCCAAATTCTGTTATTTTAGCTGTTTTTATGATTTTTTACAAAAAAAATTACAGATCCAAAACCAAAACCCACAAGGACGGTTTTGGCAAAACCAATACAAGTCCAAAACACAAAGGAGATACAGATCCAAACCCAAAACACAAAACACAAAATATGGCCCAGCGCACACCCCTGCTTACATGACCACAGCATTGTTGTTCTGTAAAGATATTGTTTCATTAAAACTTGTTAACATAATTATTATTATTGTTTTTTTTTTAAATGTGTAATGTTAGAAATGTATTGTGATATTGGTTTCAGAGAAATGTACAGTGGAAAAAAGTAGGAACTGTGATGTATTTTGGTTGAATTTGACTAAATTACAGTACTCCCATTTTTGCAAACTTTCCCACCACTGTGCAGAAAATTGGGGTCATGGCTCACGGGAGCGTGAACCACATGAGGCCACTCACCTTTAAAATAGGCCATGCCCCCTTTTGGCACCACACGGCTTCGCTGCGCAAAATGTCCCCCCTTGCCTCAATTGAATGTTGGGAGGTATGCGTTGTGTGCAGTGGGAAGGAGACCATGGTATAAGTGGGGGAAGGAGAAGCACAGGAGGGAAGCGCTTACAATAAGGGGAGGGGCAGACAGACAGGGGTGACACATATGGGGCAGACAGAAGTGAAGTGCGGGCAGGGGAGGCAGAGCCCCACCTCTCATACTCCAGTACACACCAGTGCTTTGAGTATAAAAGTCATTAGAATAAGCATGGAGCAGTGAGTTAGGATAAGAGCTGCAAGACTTTGATAGAGGAGTGGTTGTGAAGAGCCCATTTGAAATTTTGTATGGAGGTGGACAGTCAGATGTCACGATCCTCACTGTAGTTTTCATATTGGGTGATTTACCTCTGCCATCTGTCCTGCATTCAGTGTCTTTTTGCTCACTGGGATTAACAACTTGTCAGTACTATGAGTTTCCTGAGTGCAGAAATAACGAGCTCCACCTGTGGTGATTAACCTTCTGTGTGAATCTGAATTCAGCAATCTGGAGTTTAGGCCTAAAAGCCAGCATCCTCTGTTCATTTGCAGAAGTTCATGCTTCAGTGTTCTTTCGGCATGCTAGGCCTCACTCCACATCAGACCCTAATCTGGAGAACTCATCTGACAGTGTCTGATCATCTGACCTGGAGCTGCCCAATTCTGTGCCAGCCTGAGACTCTCTGAATCACCTGACTCTGCTCACCAATCACCAAGGACCAGGAAGTATAAGTCAGGAGATTTGAGTTGCAGACTCTGCCAGTTCCTTGTGTCACACACTCAGCTATGTGTGAGCTTAGAAGCTGAGCTCCCTAAAAGTAACACATGTACTTTGGTTCCTGTAAAACTCTGCTCTTTTGTTACCCAGTCTGTATTACAGTGTTACCATTGATATCCAGTTTTCGTCTCGTCTTAAAGCCATAGCTGCAGAATTCCACAGTCTCATTTTAGAGACACAGATGAAGTATTCTTCAGTCTCATCTTATTATTATTATTGTTATTATCATCCTTTATTTATATGGCACCACAAGGGTTCCGCAGCGCCCAATTACAGATTACATAAATAATCAAACAGGAATACAGCAATTTACAGTTGATGACTGTATAGGACAAGTACAGGGTAAAAAAACATAGTTACATCAGTAGATGACACTGGAATAAGTATCAGGTGGCAGAAGACTGCTGGATGTGGTACAGTTGAAGATTATTAAAGACAAAGGATAAGCACATGAGGGAAGAGGGCCCTGCTTGTGAGAGCTTACAATCTAAAGCTTAAAGCCACAGCTGCAGTATTTGTCAGTTTCGTCTTAAAGCCACAGCTGCAGTATTCTACAGTCTCATCTTAAAGCCACAGCTGCAGTATTTCTCCAGTCTCGTCTTAAAGCTACAGCTGCAGTATTCTACAGTCTCGTCTTATGCCACAGTTGCAGTATTTGTCAGTTTCGTCTTAAAGCCACAGCTGCAGTATTCGTCAGTCTCCTCATCTTAAAGACACAGCCGCAGTGTTCTTCAGCCTTACATTAAAGTCACAGCTACAGTTATTGTTCTACTTACAGTTGCGTTTCCAGTTATATCTGGTTCCAGTTCCAGTCTCACCAGTAACCAGTCCGGCTCACAATCTCGCCAGTGACCTGCCCAGTTCCAGTCTCACCAGTAACCAGCCCAGTTCTGCGCAACTCCAGAGAACCTATTTGATAATAACCTTGGGTACACAAGCACCTACTCCTGTGACAGTATATACAGTTCAATCTCACCAATACATTCACCATCCTGCTATCAACACCAAGTCCCTGGTTATCCAGTGGTCCGGATACGGCTCCCTCTGGCGAGGCCTGGGTTCGATCCCCAGTCAGGGATTGCTCCTTCTTCTCACTGATTCCTACATACCAGCCTAATGTACACATAGTCCTCCAGTCGCCCGCACAGACTTCACTAACACTGGGTTCACAAAAACCACAGTCATGACATTAGATATGGAGAAGGAGAGATTTCCAGAATTAGGAAGCAGCACAGGCATAAAATTGGAGGTGGGAGTAGGAATAACTAATCAGTTGGGAAGAGAGGCGGCAGTCATTTATGGAGTGAAGTGTACAGGCAGGAGTGTGAAGAGAGATAAGGTAAGAGATATTGTAAATAGCAGAGGGTTGGGTGAGGGCTTTGTAAGTGAGTGTGAGAAGTTTTAGTTGGGATCTCAAAAGGAAAGTGAACCAGTGTAGGGCTTGTACGAGAGGGTAGATGGTTACTAGGTTAAATTATGCAATGTGAGAGAGGAACAGAGCAATGTAGAATAACATGGATGTCTGAAGCCTGAGTGCCCTGTAATGCAAACAATCAAATGCAGCTCAAAGCTACTAGACAGCAATCATTTTCTATCCAATGTGTCTTCTAAAAGTGCCCTGTCAGGGGATGGATGGAGAAATGGGCAAATCTAATAAAGAGAGAACTCCCTACTACATACCTCACTCTCTGATACAGTGACAGTACCATGTGCCACAAGACAGTGACCTGCAAGGAACAGAGGAAGTGAGCAACATACTGTGGAAGGTAAAAGGATTACTGCCAGGCTTAAAAGACACATTCAAACAGGAGTTAAATAACTGTTATGGATGACAGATATGAGACCAAAGAAACAAGAACCACCACCATAATATAAAAAAGGGTCTTGATTGACTTCCGGTTCCGGCCGCATGCTGTGAGCAGTGTGTCAGCTCAGCTCTCGGGACCTGCCCGCACATATACCCTATTACAAGGCTACCCGCAGTCCAGACGGGGCATCAGCCGCTAACCTCCCCCAGGATATGGAGAAGTTTCTGGCTCCTACTTCCCCTGCCAGACTGCAGCCTTTCAGACAGGAGAAATGAAGGGACGAATCCAACATGGTGTGTGCGAAGCAATGAATTAGCAAACCACACAGATATATAAATGGTAAGTCCAGACAACTTATCAAAACCAGAAGTAGCATAAGAGCACTTCCGGAATATCGTATGAACATTTAGTAATAAAAACTCCAGTAAATGAGAGACATGTCAGGATTCTTTGAATTTTGAGAATTTGTGATTGTTTAAATTATGTATGGATCCATACAATGAGTTGTTTTGAGATATTTTTATGTATTATTGGGAGTTGACCTCTCCCTATTCTGTGATTGGTCAAAGGGGGTACAAATATGTACTCTTCTGCATTCGCCATAACACCTTGAAAAATACATTATGATGTTGAAATGCGTTGGTGATGATAAGCAGTGACTGAGAACGTGTGGAACCTTAAGGGGCTTAACAACTGGACCGTGGAGGAGTTGTACCTGGGATTAACCCTTTCATGTGACCTTGTATAGGCCCACTCCGGTACACAGCCACTTGTTATGGTGGTGATAACCTTTTATGAAATTTTATGTATTTTAACTTGTTTTGATGTGTATAATTAAATGTAAAAACTGTTTTACGCAATGAGAGGCACATTTTTCTAATTTCCTTTGAGGTATCTTGCCGAAAGAAAAGGATACGATAAAGGACGCTCCATTTGGATACAACTTGAAATCCTTTTACACCAATTGGACATACATTGGACTTGGTGATATATATCCTATTTGGGCAGTGCTATTCACACTATATTTATCAGAATCCAACATGGTGCCCAGAGCTTCCACTCCGCCGGCGTCTCCTGCTTCTGCACCAAAGAAAACTGCCTCTGATTCTGGCAACCCCAGCAATCCACCGGTGTGTCGCTTTCCTGACTCCCCCATCACCTATTCAGATGTGGTGGATGCTATCAAGCAATGTTTCCGCTGTTATCCCAGGCAGTAGCTGACATTTCTTCACAGCTTCAGCAACTATCTCACAGAGTTACCACTACAGAATCACATATAGGGAGACTTTGCCATGACATGGCTGATACACACATGATATCATTAAGTTGCAAAAGAAAATTGCCAGCTGTGGAAAGAATTAGAAAATATAGAAAACAGATGAAGGAGGAACAACAGTAGAGTTGTGGGTCTTCCTGAATCGGATAAAATCAGCTAGCGAGCGTTCAACTCGGAATGACCCCCGTAGTTCCTTGTTCCTAAGCTAGAGATTATTCCTTGATTTTTCATGTTTACTGTGACCTATTGTATGACCGCTGTAAGCCCTCTCCTGGAGATACATAATCGGACGTATTCCGTGACGAACCCATTTGTTCCCTCCTAATCATTCATGTTCAATTACCGAAAGCCTGTATGTATTGCATAACTGAGTTTACCTCGGGTGTGGTATTGAAAGTCTACAGTAACTAGGTCGACAATGTCTAGGTCGACCACTATTGGTCGACAGTAACTAGGTCGACAGTGTCTTTAGGTCGACATGTTCTAGGTCGACAGGTCAAAAGGTCGACATGAGTTTTTACTGTTATTTTGGTGTTGTTTTCTTCGTAGAGTGACCGGGAACCCCAATAGGTGCACCGCGTCCCCTCGCATGGTGCCTTCGCTCCGCTACCGCTTCGCTCGGCACACTTTACCGTTCCAATCGTAGTCCACGTGGATCGTTAAGTATGAAAAGGTTCAAAAAAAGAAAAAAAAATGTGAAAAACTCATGTCGACCTTTTGACCCGCCGACCTAGAACATGTCGACCTAAAGACCCTGTCGACCTAGTTACTGTCGACCAATAGTGGTCGACCTAGACATTGTCGACCTAGTTACTGTCGACTTTCAGTCCGGATCCCGTTTACCTGGATCCCCTGTGGGACCTTTGATTTGTTACCCTGCCCTGTTTTATTTATGCCCGCCCCTTTTTCACTCCTTCATCTACACTTCTCTCCCCTCAAATATTGCTGAAATATGTATGGCAGTGCGGTTCTATCTTTACTTTACCTATGCAATTTACTGATTATGTCTATGGCCCGCCTTAGATTGGGTTCCCTGAATGTGGGGGCATCAAATCCCCTGTTAAACGTCACAAGATTTTACAATATTTGCCTAAACAAAGTATAGACTTGGCGTTTTTTCAGGATACTTACCTGACTGATGTAGACACCAAGAAGCTGGCTATGATGGTAACAAAGCTAAATATTTATCTTATTAAAAACACGTTAAAGGTTAAAGAACACAGTACGCAATTGGCGCAAAAAGTACCGCAAGGGTACTCCCTTAACTATACCTTAAGGAATGTACTTATACTGTAAACCTCTGTGTAGTGGTAGAGTGTAAATGCAACACAGTATAACCTTATTACCTCAAAAGCTGTTCGAGCGTCACCGACGCTCTGAGATTACTTAATACTATAAGAAATACACAGATACCGTGCTCAGGGTCCAACGCCTAAATATATATTATGAATGATATACTTGCAAAAGAATTTAACACAATACAAGCCATACACTACAATATAACATAGACTACCTAACCAGATAACTACACGGGAAATACAATACAATACAATTACGTTTAAGGGAAAATAAGAGGGGAAGAGGAGAAGGGAGAGAGAGAAAGAAATGGCTCACAATAACAAGAAGACAAATATGATTGCAGAGAAAGCTTACACATGTGAGGAACAATCGCTGCGCAGTCAGTCAATGCTGAGAATCTTTGTTTAGAAAGTACTTGAGCTTACCCATGCTGCCTGTCCCTATATACACAACACCCAGCAACACAATTGTCCCTACAATGCCGCATGGGGCAGAAGCTAGACTCCATTTTGGGAAAACTCCACTTGATTCCAAAGACTACACCACATGGCTGAAAGGGGGAGGGGAAAATACCCGGCAGCAGCCATTTTAGATTTGCAGGTCCAAACACATGGCACTCTCTACTACACCACAATCACATAGCAGAAAACACAAGACTCCATTTTATTCCAAAATGTCCAAGCCTCAAAACAATGCATATGTTCTGATTTTACAATTCCAAACAATCTAAATCACCTTTCACAATGTAATCCAACTTCCTAGAACCATCTTATAATTTCACGTTCCAAACAACTTCAGTATCTCAATAACCAGAGCATATTCATCACAAGACCAGATCACAATGTAATTAACACAAACGTAACTGCATGGTGGTATTTATGATTAACAAGATATATAGTATACCTAACCAGCACAATCTATTTTAAATCTCCATAGGCAAACAAATACCACAAATACTATGCTACAGATTGTATACTGTTCCAATTCATCACAGACTTCACAGAGTATCCACAAACACCCAACAATCACACAACTGCCCAAACCTTGTTAACCTTAAGCCATTTGTATTTCCAAACTAACTAATCTATGCCAACCATTCTACAACTACATTGCTACAAACACATATTTAAAACTATTCTATGCCAATCAGCCATGAGATATTGAGATGATACTTAGTCTTTTCTAAGGAGCCCGGTGATGATCCAGCCATGCTTGCTGTGTGCTTTGTTCTGAGTGTAGCTACATTACATCTGTTCTCTGAGGCCACACCTGACCACTACTTTCCTGTTTGACCAGTACCTGGGGGAGGGGTCTTTCTTTCTTTGTATATGCTGATCAGGTTCAGCCCTGAAAACTTAGTAAAAGGTTGTCTTGAGCATCCATTGTTCTAACAATGTGATCTTAGCTTTTATACATATAATCATATCTATCTGCTGCAATGTCCCACAACTTCACAACCAGCATCAAACTAACCCACACATCATTCTGCTTGCTTCAATACCAAACATGATGGGCACATCTGGTTCTGTTCAAATGATACGTATTCATGACATCAATTCATCAGCCAATTCTAAATCTCCATGATGTCTGGTGCTTGACATTATTATAACCATGTACTGTATGAAACAAGCGCCGAATCCATCTCCGTGCCATGTCCGAGCAAATGCTTGTGTTTCCATATATTGCTGTGCTCGCTGCGCATATTTGCAAGTATAGCGACTTAAATGTGTGTGTGGTTTGAATGTTCTCTCTATGTAATATTTTTGACTTTGACAGTCCACCCTTTGGCAGTCACCAATAACTGCCACTTCCTAAAACATTTCAAAAAGAGAAAAATATATGTCATATGTAAATACATTTCTATGATTGGGTAAGGGAGGAGAGAAGAAGGTGGGAAAAAGGTATAACCTAGTGAGATAGCAGAAGTATGTATGTATGAATCCATGTTTGGGGGGTCATGTATCATCGTGCCGTACGTGTTGGACATCAAGCTTCGAGGTATTGCGAAGTATACATTTGAATTCCTTCTTATCCCGTACTAAGGGTCTGTGGATGGGCTGTCAAACTTTACCGAGCTCATTTCGGCTGTGGTTGTAACAAAATGGGGGAGCACATTTTAGTTGATGATACATGAATGGGGGAGGTATGTGATTGCTGATATCTGTGCCTGTATTCCCTATCGACTATGTGTGTCATTACCTGAGGGTTGTAGAGATGAAGATAAAGAACACTTATGGTAAATGCAGTGGTATTCTATGTCAGGTTAATGTACATCTGTCGGTTGAAGTTTTGTTCGGTATCAGTTGAAAGTCGTCTTCTTTGCGCTGTTTTGCCCATTAGGTGCGAGCAAAAAGCTTTGTCAATGCTCATAGATTTACAAAAAATGTTGGGCTAGCGTAAGTTTAAGAATTCTAGGGAAACTGGGGATCCATGGCAAAGTTCATCAAGTGTCCGTATCTAAGGTTGTCAAAACTTCTTCTTTGGTCTATTCGTTGTCTGTATAGCGTCTCGTCAACTTCCTCGTCCAAGGAGGTCTTTTTATCTTGGAGAAAACGGAAAAACAGGTGAAAGAAACGGACCGTATAATCGCATTTTCATTACATCATTGTTTCTACCGTTGGGTCATAAATCAAATCCATTGGGATTACAGTTTCCTCACTCCTTAGACTCATTACCTCAGGTAGTACTTTTCCAATATAACACAATCCTTCAGAGTTTGGGGCAAGCCGCTCATACGCCTTTCTCCCGCATATGAAATATGCATCATCGGGGAGTACATATGGGACGGAATATGTCATTACCATGTTACACATTTTCCATGTGAACTCTCCTAACCCTAATTCTCCCATCTGTTTAGTACACGTATCAGTTTGTACGATATGTGCACAGTATCCTGGTGATACTTCTCCAACTCTCGTAATCCTATTTCCTAAGGTATACCTATACCGGAAAGATTTTCCTCTACTGGCTATGTGGCGTACAAGCTCTGTATCTGTAGGCATTCTATCTGCTCTATGCGAAAAGGTCATGGTTTGGTTGCTCCATGACACTTCCCAATTTCCCGGCTTTCGGGGATTGGAGATGTTAAAACATAATAGGGACCTATCCACATGGTATTGGTGGAGCTTCAAACTAGGAGGGCTGGAGATATTAAACCTCCTGTCCACCGGTCTCCCACCCTTTAGCTCAAGTACCTCCCTTACCGTTAAAGGAAATGGTACTAGCCCTGATTTGCTATGACCTTGAGGTACTTGAGAGCATACCCAACAATCTGTTTTATTTAACACGCTACCCACTAAGGAGTGATAGTCACTCAATGGATGCCGGTCCATATGGATATTAAAACTGGATTGGCATTTCTTTATGCATCCATCCTCAACCATTGTCACAGAGCCTACAGATACAGTTTTCTTTTTGAACTAACAATCCTTCACAATTGTTTACAAATAACATGGTTGTTAGATCGTGCCCGGTACTCGCCTTTGCTTGGTGATTGGGTTGCTATTGGAAATTTACACCTCCGTCTCAGTCATCAGGACCTTTCTGGATCCTTTCTCGACCTCACTGGTACTCTCACCGAAACAGACTGTTCTGGTCAACATCATGGTCAACAGGAAAATCCATATCACAGTCTCTTGGGGCAAGTCCATCTTACAGGAGGAGAAAAGAAGAAATTTGTAAAGGGGGTATAAGAAATCAGTTTGAGGGGGAGAGAACTTGTTACGATAATAAGTTCTCTCGTCTTGTTGTTCTTCTTGTACTGCTGTCCTCTCAAAGGTGCTGTCTCTCAGTCTTCCAAACGAACATTCTGGTGATGCAATATTCCTTCCTAACCGGCGATCTTTCTGTAAGGAGCAAAAATCTGGCATTACCATTGGTCCAACTGAGGGGTGACATACCATCTTTAAACCATGAAAACATGAGTGAGAAGAGAGAGAAAACAAAAAAAAAAACAAAAGAGATAGAGAACAATTCATATGCATATATATATTACATAACTCGACATTAACCATCAATAGGAAAAGAGAATCAAAGCATTTTTTTAAAACATTGTTCAGCATTAGGAAAACATTGTCAGATTATCAGGCTGTCATATCTACGTGTCTAATGGTCTCCTTGAGCAGTCCCTCCCCACCAGCACCTGCATTACTCCACTGTCTGTATCTGGCCAGAAATACATTGTGGCGGAGGTCATGCTGGGGTTTGGTAGACTTCTGCAAGGACCAAGTGGATATGCAATGTGTGAATTCTTACCAATACTCGTCAGAGATGGGGATAGAGAGAGAGAGAAAAAAAAACATTTCACAGATACATTTACAACGTTTCACCTGGTCATTCCTGTGTCTTTCAGTGAATGACCTCCCAATTTATTAACCGTTACCTCAGGCTTACCATCAGTCCTAATGATCACCTTTCCTGACTATATATTATGGGTGTGGCCCAAAATCCTTCCTATATGATCCCTGATTATAATTTGGTGTGTCATAACTTTTGCTCATTTTCATGTCTAGGGGGTCTGATTTTATGTGGGCTGTTGCAGTTACTGGCATAATGCCCTTCTCTTTTGCACAGATCACAAATCCTTAAGTTCCTCCATGTGCCAATGGCCTGGGGTTTTGGTTGATTTGATGCCTCCTCAAACGCTTGGATGCTCATCACCATCAACCGCTTTCCCTGTACCTACCTGATTCCTTGGATACCATGATTATGTCGTTGTCTAGGGAGTTGATATACCTTCTGTGAATCTTTGATCATACAGTTAGATCTTTCCTAGGATCTGGGTAATCAGACATGATTGATCTCAATTCTGTCCGGGACCAGGGATGGCGCATTGCACTGTCCTTGACGGGAATGGTTCCCTGATCGTCAGTCTTCCCATTGGGGACTGTGATCACCCTGACAGGACTAAACTCAATTACATCACCTTGTTTTGGTCTTACAATATGGGGTACATTTGTTTGTGCGTGATATAAAACATTGTACGTACCTGTGGACACGACCTCACCTGACCCTCCGTTAGGGGGTTTGATTATTGCCTTTACCAATTTGGTCGCGTACACCTGGATGTCTTGTAGGATGGCTGCTGGAAGAGATGCCGACATCGTTCTGGGCTCACTTTCTTGCTGATAATTCTGAGGGAAGTTTGACATGGGGTGCGACTTGCACAGGTTAACATTTGTGATTTTTACACTTTCATTTTTATAAACATTATTACATTTGTTACTTTCGTTCTTAATACAGTTACTAAGTGCATTTTTATCATACAACATTGTGCCATTTCTCTGCAACCATAATCCTCTTCATTGCCATGTCTCTCCTCTCAAGATGAAAGTTAGATATGTAAGTTACATTTCTTTGCATTTCACTTTCCTGTTGCCATAACTGCAAACAATCATCATGTTTAACTCGTTGTTTCCAGGATTTTATGAGACTGATCCTTTGCCTTAAATTATGCAACACCTCTGAGTCAAAACTACCTATCCCGGGAAATGGTGCCTTATCCCCCGCAGTCATTCGTGTCCATTCATCACAAAAGGTCTCAGTGTGGGGACCATATTTCCCCCACATTACTAACCGAGCAGACCCTCGGGGTCTGCAAGCCTCTGGAGTCTGAATCCTGACCTCCGACCGTCTCTGTGTTGTGCACTTGGCTGCCATTGTGGACCTTTTTAACACAGAAAAACTTCCTAAAATGCACCAAACACAGAACTTCGTTGGAAATCCTTAAAGCTCTTCCCCTGAACTTCTTCTGCTCCGGGTATCTCCGGTCCGCCTTCTAGCAGACACGTGTAGCCGTTGCAGGCCCTATCTCTAGAGATTTTCCTGAGAAAATTCCCTTCCTTTTTCTTTACACAAATCACGCTTGCATGTGCTCCCTACAACACGTATGAGGGCAAGATTTACGCATGGATATACGACCTCATATCACGTTGCGTTATTGGTCACACATACAACCGTGCGGTCCAATCGTACCACTTATAGACACTTGTTGCCCATAAATGGTAGGATCATTGGAGTCTCCCTACTGTGCTCCAAAACAGCCAGAGCGTAATACAACGAAAACTTTATCACACTCTGTTGCACGTTTTCACTCAGACCGTGCTCATCACGTTCCACTAAAGATCACACAGATCACAAAGTCCACAAAGCGGAATTCAATACCGTTTTATCACATAGATCACAAAGTCCACAAAGCGGGATTCAATACACTCATACCGTTTTCAACCCACTATCATTCTTATAGTTTTCTGATCAGAAAAATCATTTCCCGTAGTCTGATAGCTCTCCCCAGAGGCGTTACAGTAAAGTAAGGTATTTAAACTAAATTTTGGAAACTGAACAAATGTGTGCTATTGTCTTGTGGCTTCTGTATTGCCTTACTATAAATGTAAGCGATATTTCACTATATAAACGCTTACCAAACACCACACAGTATCTTCTATGCTGTGTGCTTGTTTTTTTTTTCAATTACTCCCTTACCTTTTTTTTTTAAATAGCAGCAAATTTTCTCAGCACGTTATCAATGCAAATGGCAAACAGGAAGGTGAGATATGTGAAAGTACACAGATGAAAATGCAATTCTAAATTAATCTAATAACATACATTGATGTAAGCACAGACATATAGACATTACATATATGTACTAATCACTTATTACATATATGAGACCATATTCAGTGCTTCCAATTTGCATTTCAATGGCCCATCTCACAACTAGCAGAGAATCCTAGAATCTTGGAGGTGAGAGGGGAAAAAGAAAAAAAAAACAAAAAAAAAAAAAACAACAACTTTCATTAAGCCCTATCTGAACTATTTATAATTGACTATGACACTGGTTAAATAAATGCATTGGTAACTCATAAATGGTGATTTTTTATTTTTTATTTTTATTTATTTATTTATTTTTTTATTTTTTTTGACAATGGATGGCTGATTATTTCCTGAGTCAACTGAAAAGCAGCCGTTAAAAAAAAATTAAAAAAATTTGACCTTCCCAAAATGGCCGCTGCTCCTCCCCCTTCCACCTCCATGAGGGTCACACAAAATGGTGGACAGACCATGCGGCCTCTCCTGCCATAAAGAAAATCACCATGCTAGCTCCCAAAGTAACTTTTAAATGTACTTTTAAACCTACTTAAACAGATAAACAATCTAATCTTAATCAAACACGATATGATCCATTTGAACCTGGTTTTGCGACAATAAAAATACATTTTAGCATCTTAAATATTATGAGAAACGCCTTGTCCCTTAAAATTTCCTATCAGCGTCTTACTGATACCACAATACATTAACGTGGGTGTTTTTTTTTTTTGTGTTTTTTTTTCAGCATTTTGCGAGATGTCCATCATTAGCCGGTCAATTACAGCCGCGTTTGTAATGTACAGTGCATCATTAAGATCGTGATATCGCGGACCAGAGCCCCCATCTAACAAAGCTAAATATTTATCTTATTAAAAACACGTTAAAGGTTAAAGAACACAGTACGCAATTGGCGCAAAAAGTACCGCAAGGGTACTCCCTTAACTATACCTTAAGGAATGTACTTATACTGTAAACCTCTGTGTAGTGGTAGAGTGTAAATGCAACACAGTATAACCTTATTACCTCAAAAGCTGTTCGAGCGTCACCGACGCTCTGAGATTACTTAATACTATAAGAAATACACAGATACCGTGCTCAGGGTCCAACGCCTAAATATATATTATGAATGATATACTTGCAAAAGAATTTAACACAATACAAGCCATACACTACAATATAACATAGACTACCTAACCAGATAACTACACGGGAAATACAATACAATACAATTACGTTTAAGGGAAAATAAGAGGGGAAGAGGAGAAGGGAGAGAGAGAAAGAAATGGCTCACAATAACAAGAAGACAAATATGATTGCAGAGAAAGCTTACACATGTGAGGAACAATCGCTGCGCAGTCAGTCAATGCTGAGAATCTTTGTTTAGAAAGTACTTGAGCTTACCCATGCTGCCTGTCCCTATATACACGACACCCAGCAACACAATTGTCCCTACAATGCCGCATGGGGCAGAAGCTAGACTCCATTTTGGGAAAACTCCACTTGATTCCAAAGACTACACCACATGGCTGAAAGGGGGAGGGGAAAATACCCGGCAGCAGCCATTTTAGATTTGCAGGTCCAAACACATGGCACTCTCTACTACACCACAATCACATAGCAGAAAACACAAGACTCCATTTTATTCCAAAATGTCCAAGCCTCAAAACAATGCATATGTTCTGATTTTACAATTCCAAACAATCTAAATCACCTTTCACAATGTAATCCAACTTCCTAGAACCATCTTATAATTTCACATTCCAAACAACTTCAGTATCTCAATAACCAGAGCATATTCATCACAAGACCAGATCACAATGTAATTAACACAAACGTAACTGCATGGTGGTATTTATGATTAACAAGATATATAGTATAACTAACCAGCACAATCTATTTTAAATCTCCATAGGCAAACAAATACCACAAATACTATGCTACAGATTGTATACTGTTCCAATTCATCACAGACTTCACAGAGTATCCACAAACACCCAACAATCACACAACTGCCCAAACCTCGTTAACCTTAAGCCATTTGTATTTCCAAACTAACTAATCTATGCCAACCATTCTACAACTACATTGCTACAAACACATATTTAAAACTATTCTATGCCAATCAGCCATGAGATATTGAGATGATACTTAGTCTTTTCTAAGGAGCCCGGTGATGATCCAGCCATGCTTGCTGTGTGCTTTGTTCTGAGTGTAGCTACATTACATCTGTTCTCTGAGGCCACACCTGACCACTACCTTCCTGTTTGACCAGTACCTGGGGGAGGGGTCTTTCTTTCTTTGTATATGCTGATCAGGTTCAGCCCTGAAAACTTAGTAAAAGGTTGTCTTGAGCATCCATTGTTCTAACAATGTGATCTTAGCTTTTATACATATAATCATACCTATCTGCTGCAATGTCCCACAACTTCACAACCAGCATCAAACTAACCCACACATCATTCTGCTTGCTTCAATACCAAACATGATGGGCACATCTGGTTCTGTTCAAATGATACGTATTCATGACATCAATTCATCAGCCAATTCTAAATCTCCATGATGTCTGGTGCTTGACATTATTATAACCATGTACTGTATGAAACAAGCGCCGAATCCATCTCCGTGCCATGTCCGAGCAAATGCGTGTGTTTCCATATATTGCTGTGCTCGCTGCGCATATTTGCAAGTATAGCGACTTAAATGTGTGTGTGGTTTGAATGTTCTCTCTATGTAATATTTTTGACTTTGACAATGGTTTGGTCGGTACTTGCAGCTGCCCCATGCAACTCTAAGGTAAGGGGTGTGGCAATTCTAATCAGAAAGTCCCTTATGAAAATTACCCATTTCCTTTCTGACCCTAATGGTAGATTCGTTTTTACCGCTGTTATTCTTGGTATCATACTAATTGTGTAATGTTTATTAGAGATGAGCGGGTTCGGTTTCTCTGAATCCGAACCCGCCCGAACTTCATGGTTTTTTTCACGGGTCCGAGCAGACTCGGATCCTCCCGCCTTGCTCGGTTAACCCGAGCGCGCCCGAATGTCATCATGACGCTGTCGGATTCTCGCGAGACTCGGATTCTATATAAGGAGCCGCGCGTCGCCGCCATTTTCACACGTGCATTGAGATTGATAGGGAGAGGACGTGGCTGGCGTCCTCTCCATTTAGATTATAAGAGAGAGAGATTTACTGGAGCTTAGGACTAGGAGGAGTACTGTAGAAGTGTAGAGAGTGCAGAGAGTTTACTAGTGAGTGACCACCAGACAGTGCAGTTTATTTAATATATCCGTTCTCTGCCTGAAAAAAGCGATACACACAGTGACTCAGTCACATACCATATCTGTGTGCACTGCTCAGGCTCAGCCCAGTGTGCTGCATCATCTATATATATTATATATCTGTCTGACTGCTCAGCTCACACAGCTTATAATTGTGGGGGAGACTGGGGAGCACTGCAGTGCCAGTTATAGGTTATAGCAGGAGCCAGGAGTACATAATATTATATAGTGAGTGACCACCAGACAGTGCAGTTTATTTAATATATCCGTTCTCTGCCTGAAAAAAGCGATACACACAGTGACTCAGTCACATACCATATCTGTGTGCACTGCTCAGGCTCAGCCCAGTGTGCTGCATCATCTATATATATTATATATCTGTCTGACTGCTCAGCTCACACAGCTTATAATTGTGGGGGAGACTGGGGAGCACTGCAGTGCCAGTTATAGGTTATAGCAGGAGCCAGGAGTACATAATATTATATTAAAATTAAACAGTGCACACTTTTGCTGCAGGAGTGCCACTGCCAGTGTGACTGACCAGTGACCTGACCACACTGACCACCAGTATAGTTAGTAGTATACTTATATTGTGATTGCCTGAAAAAGTTAAACACTCGTCGTGTGACTTCACTTGTGTGTTGTTGTTTTTTTTATTCTATAAAAATAAAACTCATTCTGCTGACAGACAGTGTCCAGCAGGTCCGTCATTATATAATATATAATATATACCTGTCCGGCTGCAGTAGTGATATATATATATTTTTTATATCATTTATCATCCAGTCACAGCAGACACAGTACGGTAGTTCACGGCTGTGGCTACCTCTGTGTCTGCACTCGGCAGGCAGTCCGTCCATAATTGTATACCACCTAACCGTGGTTTTTTTTTCTTCTTTATACATACATACTACTACGACATCTCTTTATCAACCAGTCTATATTAGCAGCAGACACAGTACAGTACGGTAGTTCACGGCTGTGGCTACCTCTGTGTCTGCACTCGGCAGGCAGTCCATAATTGTATACTAGTATCCATCTCCATTGTTTACCTGAGGTGCCTTTTAGTTGTGCCTATTAAAATATGGAGAACAAAAATGTTGAGGTTCCAAAATTAGGGAAAGATCAAGATCCACTTCCACCTCGTGCTGAAGCTGCTGCCACTAGTCATGGCCGAGACGATGAAATGCCAGCAACGTCGTCTGCCAAGGCCGATGCCCAATGTCATAGTACAGAGCATGTCAAATCCAAAACACCAAATATCAGAAAAAAAAGGACTCCAAAACCTAAAATAAAATTGTCGGAGGAGAAGCGTAAACTTGCCAATATGCCATTTACGACACGGAGTGGCAAGGAACGGCTGAGGCCCTGGCCTATGTTCATGGCTAGTGGTTCAGCTTCACATGAGGATGGAAGCACTCAGCCTCTCGCTAGAAAAATGAAAAGACTCAAGCTGGCAAAAGCAGCACAGCAAAGAACTGTGCATTCTTTGGAAGGGCCATCCTGCGTGACACTGCAGTGCCACTCCTAGATGGGCCCGGTGTTTGTGTCGGCCACTAGGGTCGCTAATCTTACTCACACAGCTACCTCATTGCGCCTCTTTTTTTCTTTGCGTCATGTGCTGTTTGGGGAGGGTTTTTTGGAAGGGACATCCTGCGTGACACTGCAGTGCCACTCCTAGATGGGCCCGGTGTTTGTGTCGGCCACTAGGGTCGCTAATCTTACTCACACAGCTACCTCATTGCGCCTCTTTTTTTCTTTGCGTCATGTGCTGTTTGGGGAGGGTTTTTTGGAAGGGACATCCTGCGTGACACTGCAGTGCCACTCCTAGATGGGCCCGGTGTTTGTGTCGGCCACTAGGGTCGCTAATCTTACTCACACAGCTACCTCATTGCGCCTCTTTTTTTCTTTGCGTCATGTGCTGTTTGGGGAGGGTTTTTTGGAAGGGACATCCTGCGTGACACTGCAGTGCCACTCCTAGATGGGCCCGGTGTTTGTGTCGGCCACTAGGGTCGCTTATCTTACTCACACAGCGACCTCGGTGCAAATTTTAGGACTAAAAATAATATTGTGAGGTGTGAGGTATTCAGAATAGACTGAAAATGAGTGTAAATTATGGTTTTTGAGGTTAATAATACTTTGGGATCAAAATGACCCCCAAATTCTATGATTTAAGCTGTTTTTTAGTGTTTTTTGAAAAAAACACCCGAATCCAAAACACACCCGAATCCGACAAAAAAAATTCGGTGAGGTTTTGCCAAAACGCGTTCGAACCCAAAACACGGCCGCGGAACCGAACCCAAAACCAAAACACAAAACCCGAAAAATTTCAGGCGCTCATCTCTAATGTTTATGCACCTAACACACACCAGAAATCCTTTTTTAATGCTTTACTGGTGAAACTCAGGCCACACACACATATGAATTCCTGATTATTGGTGAAGATTTGGATCTAGTCTCATCATTATATATAGACCATTCAAATCCTTCCAGCAAATCCCCCTCTCTCCCCAAATTTGGTATACCCCAATTTGCCACTAGGCTTCAGACCACAGATGTCTGTACAGCATTCCATCTGACAGACAGGTAGTATACTTACCTTTCTGCTGCACACAACACCTTGTTGAGAATTAACTATTTCTTCCTTTCTCACAAACTTATCCCTGACATACTTGACACTTCTATAGAGAGACAATTTTGATATCGGACCATGCACTTATATGGTTCGACCTTTGTCTGTCAAAAGGTTCTGCTTTCCCTAGAAAATGGCGATTTCCCTTACGTTTAGCCCGCTCCCAAAAATGTTGTGAAAAATTGAAAGACACATGGACAGACTACACTGCTACCAATGCTTCACATGCCACCTCAGATTCACCTCTTTATTGACAGACGGGCAAATCAGTGCTGAGAGGGATGATTATATCCTCCTATGCAGCTAACAAGAAACTACTGGCCTCTTCCTATCTCACTTCAAAGTGACATGACCGCTGCTTACCAACAATTCAAGACATGCCCATCTCCGGGTAATAAAATTATATATCTTGCAGCAAAGAGTCACTTTGATGAACATCTTTTGGCATTAGGGGACCACCACTTGTTTAATGTTAATTTCCGGTATCACAAATTCGGCAACAAGACTGACAGATTACTGACTAATTTGCTTAATGGGACTCGATCCCCTATGTTAATACACCCACTAAAATTGTCCGATGGCCATATTACAACTACTAACCAACAAATTTCTGAGGTTATGCACTCCTTCTACAAACCACTTTATTCAGTCACCTCTGACCACCCCCCAACAGAGAATGTCCCCATAGACCCCAGATCACTAGTCCCTCATTGGGAATATCTGCCTCTTCCTCATGTTCCCCAATCCTTACTCCCTTCTCTGACTGCCCTCATTTCTCCTGATGAGGTCCTTTGGACCATTAAACACTTGAAACTCACAAAAGCCCCTGGCCATAACAGGTAGTCTGGGGAATTCTAGAAAATACTGGCTCCAGATATAGCTAACATGCTAGTCCTGGTATATAATTGCATTATTTCTCACCATTCCGTACCATTATACTTTATTTCAGCTCTAATTAAAGTTCTCCCAAAACCTTATAGGGACCTCTCCCTTACGGGCTTCTACCGCCCTATCTCCCTATTAAACCTCGACTACAAAATACTTAAAAAATATTAGCGGACTGCCTCAAACCTATTCTCCCCTTCATTGTTCACCCAGATCAGACTGAGTCTTGGTGTGTTATGCGTTACCGGCAGCTGGGATCCCGGTAGTCAGCATCCTGATGCCAGGTTCCCGGCTGCAGAATGCGGTGGGGGGCGAGTGCAACGAAGGCTTTTGCCAAGTCCCGAGTAGGAATAATCCCTGTTGGTCAGCATGCTGACCGTCGGAATAGTGAGGGGGCGATGTAGGTGGAGGTATTGTGACCGGTAGTCTCCTGACCACCGGTCACATAACTACATCCCGATTTATCACTAGTCGCCATTTGGTAATGAATGTTCGCAAGGTCTTCTTGGCTATTCAACACCTGAGCAATTTTGGATCCTTGGATCCCACTATAATTCTGGCCTTGGATGCAGAGACCTTCAACATGGTTCTTTGGCCCTATCTGTATACTACACTTTTGAAATTTGGATTCGCTCCATCTTTTATATCTCTGATAAGTTCGTTGTACTCTGGTTCCACGTCTCAAATCTCATGTAAAGGTCTCCTTTCATTCCCTTTCAGAATTGCAGAGGCACAAGGCAAGGTTTACCGTTTCCCCGCTCCTATTTGCCCTTGCCATTGAGCCCCTAGCAGTTCTATACGCTCCTCCTAAGCTATTTCGGGCATGATGATAGGCCAAGTAGAATTGAAAATATCTGTTTGCGGACGACATGCTACTATTCCTATCAAACCCTGGTTTCTTCACAGTCAGGACAATATGTAATTGGAATTCCCTGTCTGAGAGTGTAGTAATGGCAGACTCGGTCATTGGGCTAGATTAATTCCTAATGAATAAGGATATACAGCTTTATGGTGGGTAAATCATGTACTATATTAATAAAATTAAAAAAAGGAGATTTTTAATTTACGGCTAAAAATTCACCATTGGTCTTAAAAATATTACAGTGTAAGACAGTGGTTCCCAAACTGTGTGCCTAGGCACCCTGGGGTGCCTTGGATTGGTGGTCCAGGACCAATTAAAATGATTTATGGTCAATGTGATAGGCAAAACCAGTGCTGGTGAATGATAATCATAAAATATGTGGACAAACAGAAGCAAATCCTGTCCCTCACCACACAATTTAACTTATGGGTGACACATAAACACAATTTACTCTATTTAATATTTCTTTCTAAATGTCTCAATAAGAAGCTTTTTCCTGGAGGTGCCGAGAAAAAAAATTCTGATGCTCCAGGGCGCCGTGATTCCAAAAAGTTTGGGAACCACTGGTGTAGGAGATCACTAACAGGTTGAACTCGATGGACAAATTGTCTTTTTTCAACCTCAGAAACTATGTTACTACAGTATGTTACTCTGTTCCATCTGTTATGAATCGCATCTCCTCTTTTGGTTCAGTTGCTGGTCTTAAGATAAATGTCTCCAAATCTGAGATTCTACCTCTTGCAGGCCCTCATGATATTACCAACTATATTTCCTCTTTGTCTATGTTTAGAATGGTTGGGGAGAAGCTCAAATACCTAGGCATATACTTGTATAGTTCTCCCTCTATTTCTTATATCTACAAAGCCAACCATATCCCTATACTGACTAAGATTTCTACCCTAATTCATAATTGGCAAGATCTTCCCTTTTCACTTTTAGGCCGAATAGCGGTTACAAAAAGCATAATTTATCCAAAAATGTTCTTCTTAATCCAAATGTTGCCTATATCTCTGACTCCCTCTGACTTTACACACTTCGATCGTCTAGTGTCTAGATTTATATGGAAACAAAAACGATCTATTATATCTTTGGCCAAACTTCCGGCGCTCAGAATGACTGGAGGACTTAGAGTCCCTAACCTTCGTCTTTACACACTGTCTGTCCACTTTAGGTATATAAACAACTAGATTCTAAATGCCTCCACTTACACTGACCTACAGCTAGACTATGCTCTATTCCACCCCTACTCTCCTAGTGCTTTTCCCATCTCCAAACGATCTGACATTCCCTCTGACATTTTCAATCACGTCATTTTTAAAGACACCAACACAGTGTGGCTCTCAATAAACAAAAAACTACATAGAGATCACTGCTCCACCCCCTTTGTACCAATATGGGGAAACCCTGCATTCACTCCGTCTCTGTCTAACTCCCTTTGTGTTTGCTGGAGGGATAAAGGGCTTTCACTTTCTCCCAAGGTGGACATATATTGTCCTTTCCTGAACTTCAGACTATTTACAAGCTACCGAATAATCAAATCTTTACGTACTTACAGGTTCGCATTTTTGTATTTTCTTTAGATCCTCCTACCCGTCTGTCTTCTAAAAAGGATTTTCTGGTATATCGCCTCCAATTTTTACACCGTGCCCCTTATAAGATTCCACATTTATACTTTAAGCTCCTACCAGACCCTAATACCTCTACCCATCTCAAAATATTAGATTCCTGGTGACAGAACATTCCCTCCTTGGCCTCAGTCCTAGACTTATTTAAAAATTTTGACCAATCCTTGAAATGGCTACAGTCTGCCTATCTTCAGGAAGTCCACATTAGGACCATTCATAGAGCTTATATATCCCTAGCTCAAAGAAGCCATGTTGTCCCTGGCGAAATGGGCGCATGCCCAAAATGCACATTTCTCCCTGCTAAATGTGTCCATTGCGTCTGGTTCTGTAGGAAAATGAAAAGATTCTCGTACAAAATCATTGGATTTCTTAACAACATTTTTCATATCCAAGTAGCTCCTGATATCCTTGCTTGTATGTTTGCAAACTTCACCAATTGGAATTTGGGCCCTGGTAGCCTTAAGAAGCTCCCCCTCTTGACAATAATCATAACGGTAGCAAAAAAGGTGATATTAATACACTGGACTACCAAAACAGCCCCCACTTTGTCTGAAGTCTTACAAAAACTACTTCAGTTACTATATTTCAACAGGAAATTTTTCTTTCCGAACCCAGAAAAAGGCTTTGTTAAATTTCTCGAGAAATGGAGTCCCTTCATTGACTCACGGACATTGAAGGCACTACTTGGTACCTGTGTCGCCCTACTATCTCTTAGTCGGCTGCTCTGTGTCTCCTGTCCATGCTCACCTTTTTTGCTCCAGTTTCCCTTCCCCCTTTCACATTCAGTGTCCTTACACGACACTATCTCCTCTACCTTGAAGTTGTTAGAATTTTTTTTTTGGTATTTGGCGCTGCCATTGCTCCTGTGCACACACATGTTTTATAGAACAACTCTTCTATCTGTAAGCAATTACTCACCCTTCAACCCTACCTTTCCATAACCCTAGATGTAAACTTCCGCCAAGATTGACCTGTGATTTTTTTCTCTCCATTTATTTTTTCCTCCCCTTTTCCCTTTTTCTTACAGTTGATGTTTGATTTGTTGTCTCAACATATTTTACTAGTTGCAGCGCATGTAAGATGTTGTTCATGTATCTCTATGTATGACTTGTCTCTCCACGAAGGTCATACTATCTGTCCTAGCCTTTAAGGGGGGTACTCACGGAGCTATAATCTAAGCAATCTGACAAGATTGCTTAGATTTTCAGCATGATCTGTCCGTGTGTACCCCCCACTGAGATAGCGATGTGTGGCACTGTGAGTCGCTATTGCTGGTGCTAGATTGGCCTGCATGTAGGCTCAATCTAGCAGGTCGCTCATTTCACCCACCAGGCCCCCAGTGAAAAATCACCTTCCACCTCCATCAGAAATATATCCCCAGTGATAAAAAATTTCCAGTATTATAAATTTCCACCCCCTAGAAGTAATAGATCCCAGTGTCAGAGCTCCCACCCTCACCCCCAGTGTCAATAGATCCTATTTAGTGCCTCCAACCCCATTTATCACTATATATGTAATTCTTAATTTTAAATAAATCCCCCAGCCCAAAAAAACTTGTGAGGCATCATACACACCCCCTACCCACCATCAGTTCAAAGACTCCCCCTATCACTCCACCCCCTATGTCATAGCCCCGCCTCCTTACCTTATTGCTGTGCGCAGTGGGGCAACTGCACATTAGACCCCCTTGCTGATCTCTAAACATTCAGAGATCTGCATATTTGTGCAGGGAGGCCTATGTTCCCCTTCTAGCACTTTTAGTTTAGGTGCATGTACCCCTGAGTGTCAGCATTCTGGGGTGCAATTTTTGGAGTGATATCGGTCATCACAAACTGCAACATCACTCCTAGGGGTCCGGAGCAGGAGGGGGAGATTTGATCTACATATGGACAGAACTGATTTCCTCCATACAAACAGCGGAAGCAGAGTGGCATCACTAACGTATGGGATGTGAACTGGTCGGGTAATGCATCCTGGCTGCGGTCACATCCCATATGTTAGTGCCAGGCCAGTGGGTAATAAATTCCAGAATATATAAAAAGTGTTATTCAGCTCACTGATGTCTGATGAATGAACCAGATGCTTAGAGGACTCTACAGGCTGCAGTGTTCATGTCTGTAGTGTCCAAAGGATGCACCAGGTGGCACTGCAGCAGCGATACTGGCTGTAAGGTGTTGTTCCCAGCACCCTGCTAGCCATACGCAGGGACCGTGCAGCAGCAATGTGCCACTCACAGGACCCTGTGTTCTGTGCAACCGCACTGCTCATATACCCATATTTATTGCCCTGGAATGAACTACAGATGTAGCCACGCTCATCCATCCTGCGATGCACATGGAAGGCGTGACTAGTGTGCCGGTCGCTCTGATGCGCGCACATGCCATAGACTTCTATGGGGAGAACACCAGCTGTGACTAGTCGTAGCATGGCGTATGATACGTATGCCTGTGAGTACGCATCGCGGAAACTATGAGCGGGGCTACAGCTCTACATTTTGAAGAGGGCCCTGGTCTCTCAATTCACCCATTTCCATAGATATCTACATTTGCACAGCGCGCTTCTGAGACTTTATTTGATCCTTACATTTACCATGCTGGGGAAATAGCCCACTTCTCACTGTACTTATAAAGCACTGTGGCCGGAGAGACCCCAGCCCACGTAGACAATGGTGGCGCGGCACTGAAGGGGTTTACCCTCAGTGACCGGCGCCATATTCAAGGACAATGGGCGCTTGGCGCCACTTTTAAACTGTGCACTGGTGCTAGGCACCATCTTTAAATGTATTGTGGGTGCTAGGCACTGGGTATTTAAAAATATATTTAATACTGTGTTTTCACCATGTTATATTTAATGCTCTAGGCACAGTTGTAGGATTGCACATTTACAATGCAGCAAATGCCAGCACTTAGAAGGAATGTGTAAGCTGTGTTGGTTTTAAAATGCATTTACGTTTGAGGACAAATGGCCTTGTAAGCTTCCTGACGACCCTGGCACCTGGAAAGGGGTCTGTGGACAAGCCATTTCTTTGAAATTGAGATGCGTCTCTGTGTAACTTTATAGACACATGCAGGTGAAAGGATTTGTTTGCTGTCTTCTATGAATATAGGTGGTCATTCCGAGTTGTTCGCTCGGTATTTTTTATCGCATTGCAGCGATTTTCCGCTTAATGCGCAAGCGCAATGTTCGCACTGCGACTGCGCCAAGTAAATTTGCTATGCAGTTAGGAATTTTACTCACGGCTTTTTCATCGTTCTGGTGATCGTAATGTGATTGACAGGAAATGGGTGTTACTGGGCGGAAACTGGCCGTTTTATGGGCGTGTGGGAAAAAACGCTACAGTTTCCGGAAAAAACGCAGGAGTGGCTGGAGAAACGGAGGAGTGTCTGGGCGAACGCTGGGAGTGTTTGTGACGTCAAACCAGGAACGACAAGCACTGAACTGATCGCAGATGCCGAGTAAGTCTGAAGCTACTCTGAAACTGCTAAGAAGTGTGTAATTGCAATATTGCGAATAGGTCGTGCGCAATTTTAAGAAGCTAAGATTCACTCCCAGTAGGCGGTGACTTAGCGTGTGCAAAGCTGCTAAAAGCAGCTTGCGAGCGAACAACTCGGAATGACCACCATGGGGGGTAATTCCAAGTTGATTGCAGCAGGGATTCTGTTAGCAATTGGGCAAAACCATGTGCACTGCAGAGGAGGCAGATATAACATGTGCAGAGAGAGTTAGATTTGGGTGTGATGTGTTCAATCTGCAATCTAATTTGCAGTGTAAAAATAAAGCAGCCAGTATTTACCCTGCACAGAAATAATATAACCCACCCAAATCTAACTCTCTCTGCAAATGTTATATCTGCCTCCCCTGCAGTGCACATGGTTTTGCCCAACTGCTAAAAAATGTCCTCCTGCGATCAACTTGGAATTACCCCCATGGGGGGTAATTCCAAGTTGATCGCAGGAGGACATTTTTTAGCAGTTGGGCAAAACCATGTGCACTGCAGGGGAGGCAGATATAACATTTGCAGAAAGAGTTAGATTTGGGTGGGTTATAGTGTTTCTGTGTAAGGTAAATACTGGCTGCTTTATTGTTACACTGCAAATTAGATTGCAGATTGAACACACCACACCCAAATCTAACTCTCTCTGCACATGTTAAATCTGCTTCCGCTGCAGTGCACATGGGCCCTCATTCCGAGTTGTTCGCTCGGTAAATTTCCTCGCATCGCAGCGATTTTCCGCTTAGTGCGCATGCGCATTGTTCGCACTGCGACTGCGCCAAGTAAATTTGCTATGCAGTTAGGAATTTTACTCACGGCTTTTTCTTCGCTCAGGCGATCGTAGTGTGATTGACAGGAAGTGGGCGTTTCTGGCCGGAAACTGGCCGTTTTAGGGGCGTGTGGGAAAAAAACGCTACCGTTGGAGAAACGGAGGAGTGTCTGGGCGAACGCTGGGTGTGTTTATGACGTCAAACCTGGAACGACAAGCACTGAACTGATCGCAGATGCCGAGTAAGTCTGGAGCTACTCTGAAACTGCTAAGAGGTGTGTAATCGCAATTTTGAGAATCTTTCGTCCGCAATTTTACTATGCTAAGATTCACTCCCAGTAGGCGGCGGCTTAGCGTGTGCAATGCTGCTAAAAGCAGCTTGCGAGCGAAGAACTCGGAATGAGGGCTATGGTTTTGCCCAACTGCTAAAAAATGTCCTGCTGCGATCAACTTGGAATTACACCCATTGTGTGAACTGGGGCCCTCATTCCGAGTTGTTCGCTCGCAAGCTGCTTTTAGCAGCATTGCACACGGCATTCCCACACGCCCCTAAAACGTCCAGTTTCCGCCCAGAAACACCCACTTCCTGTCAATCACACTACGATCGCCTGAGCGAAGAAAATGCCCTGAGTAAAATTCCTAACTGCATAGCAAATTTACTTGGCGCAGTCGCAGTGCGAACATTGCGCATGCGCACTAAGCGGAAAATCGCTGCGATGCGAGGAAATTTAACGAGCGAACAACTCAGAATGAGGGCCTGGGTTTGCATGGAGATGTTAGAGAAGACAGGAACATGTTAATCAGATTGTGTTTTACAAATGCAAACTAGTAGGTTTCGTGTAACAACAGTTTGATGTAACATTTCTTAGGCTGCATTATGTGTGATGCAGATTATGTTTAATTTACAGTATAAGAACGTTGTTTATGTGTGAGAGGATGAATGCAATTGAAATTCAAGTTATATTTATGTTTGTGAAAGAGACAGGAAGATGATAATCAGATTGTGTTGGGAAAGCCACTGGTTTGGTTATATATGAAGAGGAGCAGGAATGTGCTTTATCTAATTCTTAACTTTTGAAATGTAACTTGTATTTATTTATATTTTGTGCGATAACCTGATTGGTTGGAGAAGACAGGGAGGGCTTACCCCCTGTGGTACTGTGTGTAGAACGGAGATAAAAAGAGGATGCCTGTGAGCCTCCAAGTGTATTTGTACCATCTTCATTCTGCTGGAACATCTTGCTGTATGCTGTTGCCCCTAGCATTAGGGAAGAGTTCTCTTTAGAACTATTGCAAATAAATACCATTTGCTTCATGAAGACCGCGTCATCTTGTGACCTACAGGGTTATTCCAAACATAGCCCCGTCCTCCGGCTGTCCAGGGAAGCACCTAACGTCTCCAAGTTCCGCCTTCCGCCAGCTACCGGTAGAGGCCTAGCAAGTGGCTAGTGGGGATTCGTCAATACCACACAGGTGTGGTAAGGCAGTGTGTCGGCACATACAGAGCAGAACCGTGGTTCCAAATTCCACGGCAGGTTAGGAGTTTGGTGGTGGCAGCATAAACCCGCCCACAGCGCAGTGGGTGGAGTCAGTAACAGGCGGTTACTGACGGTAAGCGGGAATCCCCTATGTGGCCAGGTCCCGTGTGACCTGACCATCCAATCTGTGTACTGGGGACGGGACACGAAAGCAGTGAGTGCTTTCGTACGGAACCGTCCTGTCATAGAAATTGGTGGCAGCGGTGGGATAATCCCAGGCGGCTTTTCGGTCACCCAATTATAGAAGCCGAGTTGCTCAGGAGAGGAGTAACTGCAGTGCAGGAGAACGCACAAGATGGCGGACTTCAGCGGAATGTTCAAGGATGATCTGGAGATTATGTGTCGGCTGAATGGTGTGCAGATCACTTCCAACACGTCCAAGAGCGTCATGAGGGCGGCGCTCATGAGCTTGGAGGAGTCCCATCGGGCGGAGGTGGAAAGCACTGACGGCGTCAGCATCGGAGAGGACGGCCCACCAGTGGACCTTCGTACAGAACCGGTGAGACCCACAAGCCCCGCCCCCTCTATCAACAGCCATGTTTCCCAGCAATTCCTAGCAAGGCCAGCATCCCAACGTCCCAGGGGGGGGTGGCCCGGATATCCTAGCAGATCGGCTAGCGGAATTGGGGGAAAGGGCAACGGAGCAAGAGCGCTTGATCATCATCCAGATGTAGCGTGATGAGTGGGGACCACAGGCCGTGGTACCCCGGGAGCCGTTGTCAGCTGTTGTACACAGATCAGGACGC
Organism: Pseudophryne corroboree; assembly: GCF_028390025.1. Lineage (NCBI taxonomy): Eukaryota > Metazoa > Chordata > Amphibia > Anura > Myobatrachidae > Pseudophryne > Pseudophryne corroboree. Next base: position 1,171,042,069 of record NC_086444.1, read on the forward strand.
ATTCAGTTTGCCAAGTTTGCAGACAGTGATGGGGACATTGATGGACATTTACAAGTTTTTGAAAGGACTTGTAAACTACACGATCTACCCAAGTCGGAGTGGGTGAGACACCTTGTGCCCACTCTGCATGGAGAGGCATTGGAGGACTATCGAGGAGTGGCCACAGAGGACTGTGGGGATTACGATGAAGTCACGAAGGCCCTCCTCCAGCGATTCTTCATCACTCCAGAGTCTTACAGGAAGAAGTTCAGAGACTTGCCCAAGAATTTTAGCAGCACCCATGAGCAGTTCGCCACCCAGCTGCGGCAGTATGTGGTGAAGTGGGTGAATGATTCTGAAGCCACTACATGGGACGCACTGATTGACCTGATCTGCAGGGAGCAGCTCTACCGCAGGTGCGCCCCAGAAGTGAAGGAGTGGGTGCTAGAACGGGAGCCACCCAGCTTAACGATGGCTGCCCAGTTAGCAGACAAGTATGTGGCAATTCGGCCTCAGGGGCAGAAGCGCCCAACCAGCAGCCAGCCCCAAAAGACTGTACCGCCATGGGGACACCCCTCTTCAGCTCATCGCCCCCCAAAGCAAGCATCTTCCAACCCAGGTGCTTTTGGCCAGCAACCACCCGCAGTGCCCCTGTCAGTAATCAGAGGACATCGGAGCCACGCCTGGACAAAAAGTGCTATGGCTGTGGGAAAATCGGACATCTGAGGATGAACTGTCCTGCATCCCAAGCACCCCAGACTCGTGCCCCAAATCTGAGTGCTGGAGCCCAGATTGCTTGCTTAACCCATGGAGGTGAGCCTTCAGAGACTGTACCCCCTCCAGTCAGTCCGATGGAGTGTGGCGAGGAACAGGTGGACACTGTGGAGAGAGTCACCTGTATGGATAATAAGCCCCCACCAAATATGTGGCGGCACCTGCAGCCGGTCCAAGTGGGGTCCCTGCAGGGCGAAGGCTTAAGAGACTCTGGGGCCTCCATAACTGTTGTGAGCCCCCACCTTGTCGATCCTGCTGCAGTACTGCAGGGTTGAACTGCAAAAGTAACGGTGGCCGATGGGCTAGAGCAAGAAGTGCCCATGGCCAGAGTCTACCTCGACTGGGGAGCTGGACAAGAGCTAAGAGATGTTGCCGTAATGGATGGCTTCCCAACTGATGTCATCTTGGGGAATGATCTCGGTGGAGGAATCATTACTGCATTTGCGAACGCCAGCACCCGGAGTCAAGCGGCCAGACTACAGTCTTCATCGTCCCTGCCAGCACAGCCCAGCCCAGAGGAAAAGACCACAGTGGCTGAACAACTGCCAACCACAGCGTCAGCCATCCCAGAGGAAAAGACCACAGCGGCCAGATCCGCACATCTGCCCCTTGCCTCTGGTGGGCCTACGTCCCCTAGCAACGCAGAGGATGTCGGTTCCAGTTTGTTGAATCCTGTGGGGGTGCTCCTGTCCCTAGTGGTTTGCCAACTCCGGCGGTGAGTATGAGCGACCACCCCGACCCTACCATGACTGACCCCAACTTGACTGACCCCAATATTCCCCCAGACTTAGGAGAAAGTGAGGGCCACAGGCAGGAGTTTAGGGAAGCTCAGCTCTCTGACCCATCCCTGGAAGGTAGGAGGTGCCAAGCTGGCCATCGCCTTGCTGGGATGGGGGCAGGGAGTGTGACCTGGTGGAAAGGATTACTGTACCGGGTAGCCAAGGTAGAATGGGATAGGCCAGTGCGGGAGCAAGTTCAACGGGTGGTTCCCAGGAGCTTTCAGGAGCAACTGATGTCAGTTGCACATGAAATTCCTTTGGCAGGACACCAGGGGATGGACCGAACACCGAGGCACCTGACTCAGAACTTTTTTTGGCCCGGAGTGTCGGATGACATCCGGACCTACTTTAAGTCCTGTGATGTATGCCAACGGCTTGGATGCCCCAGTGCTCGGGCTCCCCTGAGGTATTTGCCTTTGTCTTTGGAGGTCTGGGAACCTTTCCAATGAGTGGCCGTGGACATAGTAGGTCCCCTACCTGTGCCCAGTAGATCGGGGAAGAGATACATCCTCACCGTGGTGGATTATGCTACCCGGTATCCAGAGGCTGTGGCTCTGTCCGCCATCACTGCGGAAAAGGTAGCGGACACTCTGCTAGGCATATTTAGTAGAGTTGGGTTCCCCAGTGAGATCCTAACTGATCAAGGGACGCAATTCATGAGTGATCTGGTCCAGTGTCTCTAGGCGAGGTGCGGAGTGCGTCAACTCCGCACTGCCCCCTATCATCCCCAGACTAACGGACTTTGCGAGAGATTTTATGGCACTCTGAAACATTTGTGACTTCGGAGGGGGGAGACTGGGAGCGATACCTGCCGCACCTCCTGTTTGCATATCGGGAAGTGCCCCAGGAGTCAACTGGATTCTCGCCCTTTGAGTTACTATATGGCCGCAGAGTCCGTGGACCTCTCGACCTGTTCCGGGAGTCTTGGGAGGGGGAGCTGATCCACCAGGATGAGTCCGTGGTGGAGTATGTGTTGAAGCTCAGAGATCGGTTAGAGAATCTCATGGGACTAGCACAAGTGAATCTTGCGGAAGCACAGAACAAGCAGAAGTCTTGGTATGACCAGGGCGCGCGTGCTTGGGTCTTTGGAGTAGGGCAGAAGGTGCTGGTTCTGGTGCTCACACGTTTTATCAAGCTCCAGGCTGCCTGGGCGGGACCGTACATGGTCGCAAAATGCCTAAGCGACATCACCTATGTGGTGTCATTTGACAGCGATGGTAGGAGACAGCGTACCTACCATGTAAACATGTTAAAGGCATACCACGAGCGTGTGGAGTCAGTAGCCGCTGTGTGCTGCCTGCCGATGATGGAACCAGATCCCATTCCTGACCTCCTCGTGGATGCCAAGGGTGAGGGTGGTGTAGAGAAAGTTAGCTGGAGCAGTGAGCTTGGTAACCCCAAAAGGGAGCAGCTGGAGTCAGTGCTGCAGTCCTTTGAGGCCCAGTTCAGCAGGAAACCCGGCCTGACTTCCCTACGTGCCCATCATGTAGACACTGATGAGCATATGCCGATTCGGCAACCCGCGTATCGGGTTTCACCAGAGGCGCAGACTAGTATCTACCAAGAGGTGCAGGAGATGTTAGCGCCAGGCGTAATCACGTGCTCCAACAGTACCTGGGCCGCCTCCGTTGTACTGGTTCCCAATAAGGACTAGACAACCAGGTTCTGCGTAGACTACCGCAGGTTGAACGAAGTGACCAAATCTGACACCTATCCCCCACCCCGCATTGACGCACTGTTAGACGAGTTGGCTGGAGCGAAATACATCTGTACGTTCGACCTGAGCAAGGGGTATTGGCAGATACCAATGACTCCCGAGGCTCAGGAATGGTCTGCCTTCATCACCTCCTTTGACTTGTTTGAGTTCAAAACCATGCCATTTGGGATGAAGAATGCGCCAGCCACCTTCCAGAGTGTGGTCGATGATCTGCTGAAGGGGTCCAGGCCTACTTGGATGACATTGCAGTCTTCAGCCGAACCTGGGAAGAGCACCTGAGGCACGTAGGGTTGGTGTTAGAGAGGATTCGGTGGGCAGGTCTGACCATCAGGGCAGACAAGTGCCAAATGGGGATGTCAGAGGTACAGTACCTGGGACACCATGTGGGGGGAGGTAAGGTGAAGCCTGAACCAGCGAAGGTGGATGCAATCCGCGACTGGCCCCGGCCCACAACCCAGAGACAGGTCCTGGCTTTCTTAGATATCGCAGGGTACTACAGACATTTTGTCCCTGACTTTAGTTCCGTGGCCAAACCCCTGACAGATCTGACTAAGAAGAATCTCCCCAAGATAGTTGACTGGATGACCGCATGTGAGTTGGCATTCCAGTCATTGAAAACAGCTCTAGTTCAAGCCCCAGTACTGATGGTGCTGGACTATAGTAAAAACTTTGTTGTACAGACTGATGCATCACAGTACGGACTCGGGGCAGTACCGAGCCAGGAGGGGCCGGATGGACAGGAGCACCCTGTGGCCTATTTGAGCAGAAAGCTGCTACCGCGGGAGGTGGGTTATGCCAAAATTGAAAAGGAGTGTTTGGCTATTGTTTGGGCTGTGAAGAAGCTTCAGCCCTATTTGTATGTTTGCCATTTTACGGTGGTAACGGACCACAATCCATTACGTTGGCTCCAGCACACCACGTGGGAAAACGGCACACTGTTGCGGTGGAGCCTTGCTCTTGAGGTTTATGACTTTCATATTATCCACAAGCAAGGCAAGGCTCATAGCAATGCAGATGGACTGTCACGTCAGAAGGAGCCTGAACCCCCAAAGAACTCCCGGTAACCTCATTAAGGACTGCGGGACCAAGAACCAAATCGTTGGGACATGGGTCCCTGGTTGACCCGCTTGAATGGGGGGGAGGAGTGTGGCCGGAGAGACCCCCAGCCCACGTGGAAAATGGTGGCGCAGCACTGAAGGGGTTAACCCTCAGTGACCGGCGCCATATTCAAGAACAATGGGCGCTTGGCACCACTTTTAAACTTTGCACTGGTGCTAGGCGCCGTCTTTAAATGTATTGTGGGTGCTAGGCACCGGGTATTTAAAAATATATTTAATACTGTGTTTTCACCATGTTATATTTAATGCTCTAGGCACAGTTGTAGGATTGCGCATTTACAATGCAGCAAATGCCAGCACTTAGAAGGAATGTGTAAGCTGTGTTGGTTTTAAAATGCATTTACGTTTGAGGACAAATGGCCTTGGAAGCTTCTCACCTAGGAATTGAGATGCTGATGACCCTGGCACCTGGAAAAGGGTCTGTGGACAAGCCATTTCTTTGAGATTGAGATGTGTCTCTGTGTAACTTTATAGACACATGCAGGTGAAAGGATTTGTTTGCTGTCGTCTCTGAATATTGTGTGAACTGGGTTTGCATAGAGATGTTAGAGGAGACAGGAACATGTTAATCAGATTGTGTTTCACAAATGCAAACTAGTGGGTTTCGTGTAACAACAGTTTGATGTAACATTTCTTAGGCTGCATTATGTGTGATGCAGATTATGTTTAATTTACAGTATAAGAACGTTGTTTATGTGTGAGAGGATGAATGCAATGGAAATTCAAGTTATATTTACATTTGCGAAAGAGACAGGGACATGATAATCAGATTGTGTTGGGGAAAGCCACTGGTTTGGTTATATATGAAGAGGAGCAGGAATGTGCTTTATCTAATTCTTAACTTTTGAAATGTAACTTGTATTTATTTATATTTTGTGCGATAACCTGATTGGTTGGAGAAGACAGGGAGGGCTTACCCCCTGTGGTACTGTGTGTAGAACGGAGATAAAAAGAGGATGCCTGTGATCCTCCAAGTGTATTTGTACCATCTTCATTCTGCTGGAACATCTTGCTGTATGCTGTTGTCCCTAGCAATAGGAAAGAGTTCTCTTTAGAACTATTGCAAATAAATACCATTTGCTTCATGAAGACCGCGTCATCTTGTGACCTACAGGGTTATTCCAAACATAGCCCCGTCCTCCGGCTGTCCAGGGAAGCACCTAACGTCTCCAAGTTCCGCCTTCCGCCAGCTACCGGTAGAGGCCTAGCAAGTGGCTAGTGGGGATTCGTCAATACCACACAGGTGTGGTAAGGCAGTGTGTCGGCACATACAAAGCAGAACCATGGTTCCAAATTCCACGGCAGGTTAGGAGTTTGGTGGTGGCAGCATAAACCCGCCCACAGCGCAGTGGGTGGAGTCAGTAACAGGCAGTTACTGACGGTAAGCGGGAATCCCCTATGTGGCCAGGTCCCGTGTGACCTGAACATCCAATCTGTGTACTGGGGACGGAACGCGAAAGCGGTGAGTGCTTTCGTACGGAACCGTCCTGTCACAAGCACTTTCTTACATAAACCCCTTTTCCACTAACTCTTAGAAACACGGGTAAATGTGCGGGGGCGGTCATTTCACCGTGTTTTTCCCTAGTGGAAAAGGGTCCCCTGGAAAATTCCCGTATCAAGTGATCTGGGAATCCTACCTGGGTAGCTAGCCGGGTTGAACACGTGTTCAACCCGGCTAGCTGTCTAGTGTGAACGGGAGCCGTGTCGAGGTGACACAGCTCCCGTTCACAGTGTATAGGGAGGGCGGTGTGATCTCCCAGCGCCGCTCCTGCCGCGTCAGTAGCAGGGTCACCAACCCGGCAATATGCCGGGTTGGTGAGCGCTGTCTGAAAAGGGGGCTGCGACACGGCTGCGACCCGTGCTAAGTGGAAAAGGGGTGATAGTTACATGAGATTTTTTAGTAGGAGACAGAGTAGTCTCTGTGTCTGAGACACATCTCTTACAGAAAGAGGAAGGAGGTTTTTGTACAGCTCTGTATCACTGTGTGAGGCCAACTACTACTCTGCTGACAGATATACTCTGCCTCATCTTCTGCTGTCACTCCACTAATTGTTAGTGTGAATGCAGTTCCAGATCCAGATCCACTGAACCTGTCTGGGACTCCTGTATCTCGGCTGCTTGTAGAATAGATAAGAAGCTTTGGAGATTGTCCTGATTTCTGTTGGTACCAGTGTAATCTGCTGGTAGATACAGTACTACTGGCTGTACATGAGATGGTGACTGATCCTCGTGGTGACACAGAGATATAACCTGGGGTCTGAGTCATCACAGTCTCCCCACAGGACCCTGAGGATTAGAGGAGACACAGTCATTACTGATACATGTCTGTATATAGTTATATACATCCTGCTCTGATTATTTATGTTACATGTATAGATTCCCCTACACAGCACCATGTAATGCCCCCAATCTCTCACCCTGAATATAAATGAGTATCACAGCCAGCAGGTAACTGTGAGACACCATCTTGCTGTATCTGGGCTGTCAGACAGACACTATAAGATGTCTCCTGTACAATGAGATATATATAGAGAGTGACAGGTGAGGTGTGACAGGAAATCCCCCAGAGACTGTGTATGGAAATAAGATGGAAATTCGGTGGTATCATATCAGTGTACTACGTGATACAGCTGGGGGAGCCTGTGTAATATATATTATCTGATATCATACAGTATGTGCTGAGTATAAGTGGTGACTACTATCTAATCTGAACTCTTGTGATTTTAGGATATTAAAGTAAGTTATGAAGATGAAGTGTGATTGGATCTATGGTTTCCAATTTGTTTTTATACACAAAAAGATAACACAAATCTTGTACAAAAATAAATGGGGACAGACACAGACAGAATTCTCTTGGTTAATGGAGAGGATAATACAGCCACTCACACAGCTAACTCACGCCTATCCTAACAATGTGCCACCTGCAGATCCAGGATAACTAACAACACATTATCTACAAGTGGCCTAGTGTGTGACTATAGGTGTGCGCACGGGTGGTGCCTGGTGCCCACAGGCACCCTCTAATGTCTGGCACACCCTCACACAGTGTGCTGCTGCAGTGATCACCGTCATTCCTGTCCCCGTAGCCCACCACCCTATCAGGACTGTTATGTGTAGTGCTGTATACATTAATTACTTTACTGGCCGCACTGGCCTGGGTGCACAGATGGAGAAACCTCCTCCAGGTTCTTACTTTTGATGATGTGATGCCGCGCCACCTGGGCACTGTGTAAGTGGCACAACTACAGTGGGCATTGTGTAAGGGGCACGACTACTGTGTGGGCATTGTGTAAAGAGCACTGCTACTATGTTCATTGTGTAAGGGGCACAACTACTATAGTTATAGGGATGCCTATATGGGGATATATATGGGATGCCTATAGGGATGATAAGCAGATGTAAAGTTCAACTTTATTCCAAAAGAAGAGCAGAGAGATCTCCAAAATCGGGACCACCAAAAGTGGTCCATGGTCGGAAACAATTTTGGTGGGCAATCCATGTAGTTTAAAGATTTCTGAGATTAATAACTTTGATAAGTGAGGTGTAGATGGAATACCTGTCAGAGGTATGAAGTGTGTTATTTTCAAAAAATGATCAACTACAAAACAAATGGTGTTTTGTCCTTTTGAAGGAAGTAACTTAGTGATAAAGTCCATAGAGATGTGAGTCCAGGGTTGAGTCGGTATGGGTAATGGATGCAGAAGACCTGGAGGTGAAGCTTTTGGACTCTTATGCTGTGCACACTTTGGACAGGCAGCTATAAAATCTTGTACATCTGCTCTCAGCTGGGGCCACCAATAAGAACGCTGAATTAATTCTTGGGTCTTAAGTCTCCCTGCATGATCCATAAAGGAAGAATTATGCACCCACATGAGAAGTTTCTTCCGAAGTTTGGATCTGCAAAAGTTTTCCCTGGTGGAGGAGTTGGAGTGAGCTAAGTTGCAAAGAAAGAGGCTGGATCCAAGAGGAGTTGTTTTCCTGAGAATTCTGAGGGTTCGTTGGAGCTTAAATAACTAGAGAGAGCATCTACCTTCTTGTTTAAAGGACCAGGTCACTTCCGTTTCTGGTGCCCATGTGTGGAGAAGCTGATTTCTGCAGCTCTCCTGCACCCTCGGTAACCGGAGCACACAGCGCCTCCCGCTCTCGGCTTTTCTCCACGCCTGGCGCACACCACTTGTGGGAAAGCACTGGGGATTGGATGGAAAGGTTATGTCCTCTCCCATGCCCCCTAAAGCTCAAAGATCGAGGTCTAAAAAACGTCCCGGGGAATCTAAGATGGCCGCCGCACCTAGCTCACAAACGAGTCTGCAGGCTGTGACGCTGCGTTAAAAAGGCATCTGCAAAACACAGTTCTCCCTCAGGTGAGCCTGACTGTTCCCCTGCCTCTCCAGTGACTTATGCTGATGTAGTGAGAGCTGTTAGGGATGCCATGGAGCCTATAATGGATGCACATGCTACTAAAATGCAGCAGGCAGTAAAAGATCTAAAATCCCAACTCAAGCAGTTATCTAAGACTGTTCTTGCAAATGAACAAAGGCTTGGGGAGACTTTCCATGATGTTGGGGATCTTAAGCATAGATATGATGAGCTCCAGAAATCTCACTTCCAGCTGCTGAACAAGGTTGACGATCTTGAAAATAGATCGAGGAGATTGTTTCTTCGGGTTCTGTGGCTCAACGAGTCACTGAAAGGTCCTGATTTGACTCTTTTTCTACAAATGTCCCTCCTTGATTTATTGCATATTCAGGATGAATGCACTGGCTTAGTTATCGAGAGAGCCCACAGACTGGGTCCCCCACGCTCTTCACCTAATAGCAGACCTCGTGTGGTTATATTTAAATGTCTGAACTTTCTCCACAAGGAGGCAATATGGATGGCATCCAGGAAGCATAGAAATTTACAATGGGAGGGAGCTCGTTTGGCCATTTTCCGGCACTACTCCGCAGAGGTTTCCCGGGCACGTCGGGAATTTACTCCCCTTTTTTCCCATTTGGTAAAGGCGAATAAGAAACTTGCTCTGCTCTTCCCCGCAAGACTACGCCTGTTCGAGGGAAATTCTTTCTGGGACTTTACAAACCTCGCAGATGCAGAGTCTTATGTTTCTGAGGCTTCCATGGCAGATGATGACTCCTCTCAGGCAGATGACGCCCCAGATCGAGATGGTTGAGTATTGCCCCGGGACTTCTCTTTGTTTCCTGTTATGTCTGCCAATTTAACTATTGCTGTGGGATTTGCTGCAGGTGTTTCTTTTCCCAAAAGAGACTTTGGTCTTATACAGCAGGCTGAGCCTTTTTGCCCTGTTTTATGTTTTAGATTTTTATTACTCATCTGTTGTTTTTCTATGGCCATGTAATCTTACCAGAATGCTGTAAATGCTAATTTACATACAGGAATAAAGCAACACTCTAAAAAAGACATTTTATACAGTTTTAAATGGAGCCGCTGCGGCCGCTATACTTAATACGTACTTATTACACCATTAGCGTACAGAGTCCTGTATCGTGTACGGAATTTGTGTACAACCGCCGCGCTGGCTGTACAAAGTACACACAGCGCGCACACACTCAAAGATTACACCATGAACCCTTAACAGCTATGCATGCGATAGTAATACACTTTAAACCTTAGCAGGGAAAGGAAGACACCAGATTGTAGTTAAACTGTTGGGTTCCGACACCACAACAGTATTATTACTGAAAGGGGGTTACAATAACAGAGCAATACAATGCAACAGAATAATGGCTACAATCAATGTTACATACGTGTTTGGATTTCGCAGCGCTACCCAGTCTGGTCCTCGGTCATCTAGATAGATAACTTTAAGAGTCTTGAGAGAGAGACCGGGCCTGCAGCTAGCTCTTTTTATACAATCTTCCAAAACTTAACACAATGGATACTGTAATCTCTTTGTCCACTGGACACAGGGATGGTCATTTACAGTACAGGAGAGGTCGTAGGTTGGTTTGAATAGGTGGGCGATGTCTGTTCCAGATGCACTTGTGGGGGGTCTCCTCTGGGTTCCCGCCGCATACCTAATGTACAGTAAATACAGTTTCTATCTATATTCTGTTCCTGCACATAACTATGCGCAGGGACGTGCGATCTTCTGCAAACCAACACCGGAATATTGCCCTTAAAATACCCTACATCTTGATACCAAACACCACCTTATAACCTTGTTCTGTCCCCTCCTATCCTGTAAAGGTGAATCCCTTTGTTCTGATATCATTTAAACTGTTGTAACTTGCTAGTGTGGTGCAGGGGGACTATGTGTACATTGTGCACTATTTGGATTAAATATGTAATGTGTTTTGATGGCTTTTCCATGCGTTCACAAACTCTACCGTAAATACCCCTACCACGCGCTATTTCGCAGGACCGCGGGAGCGACCATACGCAAATTGTGAATATGTACACGCACGGCAGAGAAAGTACACGCACAGAGGCCATGTGTGTGTAGTTTGTACGTGGTGTGTGTACTGCAATATTTTTCGACTTCGACAGTGCTTAAGTATGTTTAGCGGGGATATTTCCCCCTTCTTCACTCTTTTTATAATCGTATATGGAAAGCTGCGTTTTTGTTTTTCTGTAACATGCTCTGTGTGCTCTAATATTTTCTTGTTATTTTTTCATATGTATATCTTCTTTTATTATGTTGCCGATGGTGGGTAAGGGCGCCCCCTCCCTAATTTTTTCCTCAGATTTTCATAATTCTGTCTGGCTCATTGGCGGTTTATGATGGCCTCTGTGTTTGCTTGAAATGGTTGCTCTCGTTTTTCTGAAGTTATGATTGTCCGTAGCAGGACTTTCTTTCACAATGTTAATGTTATATCTTGTGTGTTTTCTATGTTTCTGTCCCTCTTTTCCCCCTTTTTTTTCTCTCCTTCCGCTTATGTGTCTACCTTGGTATGTTTTGTATCTGTTTTTCTGCGGCTTTAGATATCATGGTTACTGCGCAGGTTTTCAGATTTTCCCTGTTCATTTGATGCATGGCTAGTCTGAGTGTCGGTACATGGAATGTGGGAGGGATCAACTCTCCAGCCAAACGCAAAAAGATTTTGCGTTATCTTCGAAAAGTGGGGGTTGATGTAGTCTTCATTCAGGAGTCTCATCTTATGCCAAATGAGGTGGTAAAATTGAACACTATGGGCTGGTCTGTGGTAGCCTCTTCCTCCTTCTCTTCTAAGGCTAGGGGAGTGATTGTTTTAGCACGGCACACGGTCCCTATCTCTGTTCATGCAATTTTAGATGACACTCAGGGCTGTTATATACTGGCAGATGTCACACTGTATGCATCCAGGTTCCTATTATGTAATATTTATGCTCCCAATCATTACTCTAAGCAATTTTATACGCACATTGTCACTAAACTACTAAATTACTCTGAAAATCCTATAATCCTGGGTGGGGATTTTAATTTATATTCTTCTCCGGCCTTGGATAAATCCCCCCCCCCCACACACTTCGCGCTCCCCCATCGTTACCACGTAATGGTATCCCCTATATTTGCTTGCAGCTGTCCTTAGTGGATGTGTGGCGCGTATGCTACCCATTACAAAGGGAATTTACATGCCTTTCAGCTGCGCATCACAAATTCTCGAGGATTGATTATCTGCTGTTGTCTGACTCATTTTTTTCGAAAGTGTCTGCTTCTAAAATTGAGGATATCTGTATTTCAGACCATGCTTTATGCTGGATGAAATTGATGCTTCTCTCAGAAAAATCCCCTTTTCGCTCCTGGCACTTCCCCTCTCATTTAAGTGGTTCTCTGAAATTCCGCTCCTCATTAGATGCTGCGTGGCTGGATTATCATACGCATAATGGAGAGACTTTGCGCGATGATCCTGCTCTTTTTTGGCAGGCGTCAAAATCAATTGTCATGGACACATTATGTCCTATAGTAAAAAAAAAATTAGATTTAAATTCACAATATTTGGAAGCCCAGGCGGCTCTTACTCATTCTTTTCAGGAATTTAAATCCTCCCCCTCCCCTTCTACTAGGGAATGTTACCTTACACAAAAAACACTGTTTGATACCCTCCTTTCTCAAATGGAAGCTAAATATTAATTTTCAAGAGACTGTGGCATTTACAGATTCGGCAATAAGTCTGGCAAACTTTTATCCCGTTTGTTAAAAGGCAGACACCCTAAAGTTGTCATCCACTCTCTGCTCACCCAAGGTGGGGACAGGGTATGGACCTCTGCCGAGGTTGCTGAGGTGCTACAGTCTTTTTATACCAATCTTTATGCACATCCTGTTATTAACCAGACTCACAAGTCTGGCTTTTGGTCTTCTACTGATCTGCCCCAAATGTCAGAGTCGCACTGTGCCTCTCTTCTCGCACCTATTCCCTCTGAGGAAGTTTCTGCATCAATAGCTGGACTTAAGACTGGGAAGACTCCGGGCAAAGACGGTTTTGCCAATGACTACTATAAAATTCTATTTGCTAGATTATGTGAGCCTCTTTCTGTCTTATTTAATTCTTTCATGCAGGGTGCTCCCTTGCCTCAATATTTTAATTCCGCAGTCATAAAGGTTGAGTCTCCCAGTTCTTATCGTCCGATCTCCCTCCTAAGCATGGATTATAAATTGTTCACTAAAATCCTTTCGAATAGACTTAAATTCATAGTTCCTGATATAGTTCATACGGATCAGACCGGATTTGTTTGGGGTCGGCAATCAGTAAGCAATATACGAAAGGTCTTGACTGTTATGCAGGCTTTTCAGCTCTCCAAACCCACTGACACTAATGTATTATTGTCACTGGATGCCGAAAAGGCATTTGACCTGGTCACCTGGGACCATCTGTATGAAACGCTCCACCGCTTTGGTGCACCTGAGGACTTTGTTTCTCTTATTTCCCGATTATATGAATCTCCATCCACTCAAGTTTTGGGGAATGGTATCCTCTCTTCCCCTTTTCTTATCCAGAGTGGCACAAGACAGGGCTGCCCTTTGTCACCTTTACTATTTGCCTTAGCTTTAGAACCCCTGGCGGTTTCCCTGAGAAATTCTCCCAGTTTTAAAAGCATAAAAATAATGGACACCATGGTAAAATTATAACTGTATGCTGACGACATGCTTCTATTTATTTCCCATCCTGATACGTCCATCTCTGCGATTATCTCCCTGATTGAACAATTTGGTTCCTTTGCAGCGTACAAAATTAATATATCCAAATCCGAGCTTCTCCTCTCGGGAGACTCTTCCCGTTTTCCATTACACCCGGTCCTGTCTCGATTTCCAGTGGCTCACGATAGTCTTAGATATTTAGGGGTTCAGATCCCTACTTCCCTTATGGATTTATATGTGGTTAATTTGGGCCCTATTTTGTCCAAGGTATCTAAAATCCTTACAGACTAGGTGTCTCTGCCTTTGTCTCTTATGGGTCGTGCAGAAGTTATTAAATCTGTTGTTTTTCCCAAGATATCTTATTTTCTTCTTATGCTCCCTATAACCCTCGTCGAGAAAGATGTTCTTTTTCCTAAACAATGTTTCACTAGGTTTCTATGGGCTGGTAAACGATCAAGAGTCCCCTATGCTAGGTTGCAGCTGTTATGTGAAGAAGGAGGTATGGGGATCCCAGATCCTGTTGTATTTAGTAGAGCAGCAATGTATTGGTATATTACAGACTGGCTTTGGGGCAGATCAGTATTTACGAACTTGCCACTTGAACTGGCCATATTCCATTCTTTCTCCCCTGCTGCACTCTTACACACTCCGAAATCCCAGATCCCATCTGAGATAAAACACAATATGTTATTTTGGCATATATATCAAACATGGCAGGCCACTCACACTAAATAGAAAAAAAAATGGTACAATCTCACTTTCTGTGCTCCAAATGCTCCTTCACTTGAGTGGTCCCTACACCGATGACATTGTTACATGAAAATAAAAAGATATAACACAAAATAGTGTAATACTGTATATAAGATAAAAGTTCTTTCCCAGGTGTAAAGGGAAACTATGTGATAGAACAGTCCCAGAAAGGATCCACCATCCACCTTCTTATTGGGTCACCCGAAGTGATGAGGACTTGAACGTAAATTCTTACGTGTATGCTTACTTCTTTAAGTGTAGTAGAAAACACATAAAGGTTTCTTTACTGGAGATGATGCTTAATTCTCTCCTCATTAGACCATATGATGTGGATAGATGTCACTCACGGAATTATATGCAGAATTAAAATACGGGAAGCCAATTAGGGCCAAATATAAACCCTTTTTATTATTTTAAAACCAACAAACAACCAGTCGTACCCAAAATGGGGAACAAAGATGGACTTCAGCTGACACAGTAACATCCGGATATCACAATGCCATATAATCCCCTCAGTGAATACGCTGGTAAGAGAACTTCAATTTACACTGTATCGTACTGGTTGTTTGTTGGTTTTAAAATAATAAAAAGGGTTTATGTTTATGTTTGGCCCTAATTGGCCACTTCTATTTCCACTTGGGCAAGATGTAGTTGTATATTGGCTAGGACTCAGTCCTCCAAAATGTCCTCAATAAATTTCAGAAATGGATATTACCATGGTCTCAGAGAGGGTCCCTTGGTTCTCAATTGCAGATCGAGGTCCAATAGCAGCAGGGAATATTCAGAGATTCCAGGTAGATAGCACTGGTGAGGATCCTATGGGAGTTTGTGAGTCCAGTATTTTGCCAGATGGTTGAAAAGAGCAGAAGCAATGCCCGTGGTCAAAATGGAAAAGGGGCTCAACGCGTTTCGCTGGTCTGGGTCACCGCCAGCTTCCTCAGGAGCATATCATTCCCAATATAGGATTGTGGGTTGAATTCCTAGATAACATTTTACCCACTTTTAGGTTCCTATACTCAGCCTCTTGGCAAGAGGTTCACTTGAAGACGCTTCAAAGGGCATATGTAGCCCCTAACCAGAGGGCACACATGGTCCCCGACGACACTGGCTGTTGCATCAAATGTACTGCGAATAGTGCCACCTTGTACCACAATATGTGCTCTTGTCAGAAAATATCTACATTTTGGTACAAAGTGGTCGCTTACCTCGACACAGTATTTAACTTACAGCTAATTAAACGCCCGAAGGCTTGTTTGCTACTCGATTTTAGGGAATGGTCTCCTGGGCCTGAGGATAGGGACATTGTTCCAGTACTCTCTGTTATCCTGACAATTGCCAAGAAACAAATTCTTAATCATTGGATCAAACCGTCTACCCCTTCTTTGATGGCTGTGAAACACATGACCCTCCGGATTATTTATTTTGAGAGATGTGCTACTCTTCCTGATATTGAATTGGGGGTTAGGTGGCTTGCCAAGAAGTGGGAGAGGTATATTGATACTCTAGACCCGGATGTACAGTCGTTCATCTATAAACTTTTTGAGACCACAAAGTGGTATCTACACAGACAAATCGATAGGGCCCCTTAACAACTTAGGCCCATATACTGTTTTCCTTTTAGGACTTCCTGCTGTTTTCTTAGGAAATGCAATTATATTAATTATAATATCCCTTGCTGTATGTTTAGTCTGATGCCATATGAGTACTGAACCTTCTCTTTTGCTGGAACTGCTAACCATGCCTGAATTACTTCTCTAACAATTTAACTTATGACTACTCTGGCCGCTACTCATTTATGATATGTTTATATTTGTATTGTCTTTTCCCAATTGTTTCTCCCTCCCCCCCTCCTGTCTGTCTTCTTTTACTTTCTTGTATATAGATTAGAGATGAGCGGGTTCGGTTTCTTTGAATCCGAACCCGCACGAACTTCACTTTTTTTTTCACGGGTCCGAGCGACTCGGATCTTCCCGCCTTGCTCGGTTAACCCGAGCGCGCCCGAACGTCATCATGACGCTGTCGGATTCTCGCGAGGCTCGGATTCTATATAAGGAGCCGCGCGTCGCCGCCATTTTCACACGTGCATTGAGATTGATAGGGAGAGGACGTGGCTGGCGTCCTCTCCATTTAGATTAGATTTAGAAGAGAGAGAGAGAGAGAGATTGCTGTGATACTGTAGATTAGAAGAGAGTGCAGACAGAGTTTAGTGACTGACGACCACAGTGACCAGTGACCACCAGAGACAGTGCAGTTGTTTGTTTTATTTAATATATCCGTTCTCTGCCTGAAAAAAACGATACACAGTCACACAGTGACTCAGTCTGTGTGCACTGCTCAGCCCAGTGTGCTGCACATCAATGTATTGTATATAAAGCTTATAATTGTGGGGGAGACTGGGGAGCACTGCAGGTTGTTATAGCAGGAGCCAGGAGTACATGATAAATAATATTATATTAAAATTAAACAGTGCACACTTTTGCTGCAGGAGTGCCACTGCCAGTGTGACTAGTGGTGACCAGTGCCTGACCACCAGTATATTAGTAGTATTGTATACTATCTCTTTATCAACCAGTCTATATTAGCAGCAGACACAGTACAGTGCGGTAGTTCACGGCTGTGGCTACCTCTGTGTCGGCACTCGGCAGGCAGTCCGTCCATCCATAATTGTATTATAATATATACCACCTAACCGTGGTTTTTTTTCCATTCTTTATACCGTCGTCATACTAGTTGTTACGAGTATACTACTATCTCTTTATCAACCAGTGTACAGTGCGGTAGTTCACGGCTGTGGCTACCTCTGTGTCGGCACTCGGCAGGCAGTCCGTCCAACCATAATTGTATTATATACCACCTAACCGTGGTTTTTTTTTCATTCTTTATACCGTCGTCATACTAGTTGTTACGAGTATACTACTATCTCTTTATCAACCAGTGTACAGTGCGGTAGTTCACGGCTGTGGCTACCTCTGTGTCGGCACTCGGCAGGCAGTCCGTCCATCCATAATTGTATTATAATATATACCACCTAACCGTGGTTTTTTTTTCATTCTTTATACCGTCGTCATACTAGTTGTTACGAGTATACTACTATTTCTTTATCAACCAGTGTACAGTGCGGTAGTTCACGGCTGTGGCTACCTCTGTGTCGGCACTCGGCAGGCAGTCCGTCCAACCATAATTGTATTATAATATATACCACCTAACCGTGGTTTTTTTTTCATTCTTTATACCGTCGTCATACTAGTTGTTACGAGTATACTACTATCTCTTTATCAACCAGTGTACAGTGCGGTAGTTCACGGCTGTGGCTACCTCTGTGTCGGCACTCGGCAGGCAGTCCGTCCAACCATAATTGTATTATATACCACCTAACCGTGGTTTTTTTTTCATTCTTTATACCGTCGTCATACTAGTTGTTACGAGTATACTACTATCTCTTTATCAACCAGTGTACAGTGCGGTAGTTCACGGCTGTGGCTACCTCTGTGTCGGCACTCGGCAGGCAGTCCGTCCAACCATAATTGTATTATATACCACCTAACCGTGGTTTTTTTTTCATTCTTTATACCGTCGTCATACTAGTTGTTACGAGTATACTACTATCTCTTTATCAACCAGTGTACAGTGCGGTAGTTCACGGCTGTGGCTACCTCTGTGTCGGCACTCGGCAGGCAGTCCGTCCATCCATAATTGTATTATAATATATACCACCTAACCGTGGGTTTTTTTTCATTCTTTATACCGTCGTCATACTAGTTGTTACGAGTATACTACTATCTCTTTATCAACCAGTGTACAGTGCGGTAGTTCACGGCTGTGGCTACCTCTGTGTCGGCACTCGGCAGGCAGTCCGTCCAACCATAATTGTATTATAATATATACCACCTAACCGTGGTTTTTTTTTCATTCTTTATACCGTCGTCATACTAGTTGTTACGAGTATACTACTATCTCTTTATCAACCAGTGTACAGTGCGGTAGTTCACGGCTGTGGCTACCTCTGTGTCGGCACTCGGCAGGCAGTCCGTCCAACCATAATTGTATTATAATATATACCACCTAACCGTGGTTTTTTTTTCATTCTTTATACCGTCGTCATACTAGTTGTTACGAGTATACTACTATCTCTTTATCAACCAGTGTACAGTGCGGTAGTTCACGGCTGTGGCTACCTCTGTGTCGGCACTCGGCAGGCAGTCCGTCCATCCATAATTGTATTATATACCACCTAACCGTGGTTTTTTTATACCACCTAACCGTGGCAGTCCGTCCATAATTGTATACTAGTATCCAATCCATCCATCTCCATTGTTTACCTGAGGTGCCTTTTAGTTCTGCCTATAAAATATGGAGAACAAAAAAGTTGAGGTTCCAAAATTAGGGAAAGATCAAGATCCACTTCCACCTCGTGCTGAAGCTGCTGCCACTAGTCATGGCCGAGACGATGAAATGCCAGCAACGTCGTCTGCCAAGGCCGATGCCCAATGTCATAGTACAGAGCATGTCAAATCCAAAACACCAAATATCAGAAAAAAAAGGACTCCAAAACCTAAAATAAAATTGTCGGAGGAGAAGCGTAAACTTGCCAATATGCCATTTACCACACGGAGTGGCAAGGAACGGCTGAGGCCCTGGCCTATGTTCATGGCTAGTGGTTCAGCTTCACATGAGGATGGAAGCACTCAGCCTCTCGCTAGAAAACTGAAAAGACTCAAGCTGGCAAAAGCACCGCAAAGAACTGTGCGTTCTTTGAAATCCCAAATCCACAAGGAGAGTCCAATTGTGTCGGTTGCGATGCCTGACCTTCCCAACACTGGACGTGAAGAGCATGCGCCTTCCACCATTTGCACGCCCCCTGCAAGTGCTGGAAGGAGCACCCGCAGTCCAGTTCCTGATAGTCAGATTGAAGATGTCAGTGTTGAAGTACACCAGGATGAGGAGGATATGGGTGTTGCTGGCGCTGGGGAGGAAATTGACCAGGAGGATTCTGATGGTGAGGTGGTTTGTTTAAGTCAGGCACCTGGGGAGACACCTGTTGTCCATGGGAGGAATATGGCCATTGACATGCCTGGTGAAAATACAAAAAAAATCAGCTCTTCGGTGTGGAAGTATTTCAACAGAAATGCGGACAACAGGTGTCAAGCCGTGTGTTGCCTTTGTCAAGCTGTAATAAGTAGGGGTAAGGACGTTAACCACCTCGGAACATCCTCCCTTATACGTCACCTGCAGCGCATTCATAATAAGTCAGTGACAAGTTCAAAAACTTTGGGTGACAGCGGAAGCAGTCCACTGACCAGTAAATCCCTTCCTCTTGTAACCAAGCTCACGCAAACCACCCCACCAACTCCCTCAGTGTCAATTTCCTCCTTCCCCAGGAATGCCAATAGTCCTGCAGGCCATGTCACTGGCAAGTCTGACGAGTCCTCTCCTGCCTGGGATTCCTCCGATGCATCCTTGCGTGTAACGCCTACTGCTGCTGGCGCTGCTGTTGTTGCCGCTGGGAGTCGATGGTCATCCCAGAGGGGAAGTCGTAAGCCCACTTGTACTACTTCCAGTAAGCAATTGACTGTTCAACAGTCCTTTGCGAGGAAGATGAAATATCACAGCAGTCATCCTACTGCAAAGCGGATAACTGAGGCCTTGGCATCCTGGGTGGTGAGAAACGTGGTTCCGGTATCCATCATTACTGCAGAGCCAACTAGAGACTTGTTGGAGGTACTGTGTCCCCGGTACCAAATACCATCTAGGTTCCATTTCTCTAGGCAGGCGATACCGAAAATGTACACAGACCTCAGAAAAAGAGTCACCAGTGTCCTAAAAAATGCAGCTGTACCCAATGTCCACTTAACCACGGACATGTGGACAAGTGGAGCAGGGCAGGGTCAGGACTATATGACTGTGACAGCCCACTGGGTAGATGTATGGACTCCCGCCGCAAGAACAGCAGCGGCGGCACCAGTAGCAGCATCTCGCAAACGCCAACTCTTTCCTAGGCAGGCTACGCTTTGTATCACCGCTTTCCAGAATACGCACACAGCTGAAAACCTCTTACGGCAACTGAGGAAGATCATCGCGGAATGGCTTACCCCAATTGGACTCTCCTGTGGATTTGTGGCATCGGACAACGCCAGCAATATTGTGTGTGCATTAAATCTGGGCCAATTCCAGCACGTCCCATGTTTTGCACATACCTTGAATTTGGTGGTGCAGAATTTTTTAAAAAACGACAGGGGCGTGCAAGAGATGCTGTCGGTGGCCAGAAGAATTGCGGGACACTTTCGGCGTACAGGCACCACGTACAGAAAACTGGAGCACCACCAAAAACTACTGAACCTGCCCTGCCATCATCTGAAGCAAGAAGTGGTAACGAGGTGGAATTCAACCCTCTATATGCTTCAGAGGTTGGAGGAGCAGCAAAAGGCCATTCAAGCCTATACAATTGAGCACGATATAGTAGGTGGAATGCACCTGTCTCAAGTGCAGTGGAGAATGATTTCAACGTTGTGCAAGGTTCTGATGCCCTTTGAACTTGCCACACGTGAAGTCAGTTCAGACACTGCCAGCCTGAGTCAGGTCATTCCCCTCATCAGGCTTTTGCAGAAGAAGCTGGAGGCATTGAAGGAGGAGCTAACACGGAGCGATTCCGCTAGGCATGTGGGACTTGTGGATGCAGCCCTTAATTCGCTTAACAAGGATTCACGGGTGGTCAATCTGTTGAAATCAGAGCACTACATTTTGGCCACCGTGCTCGATCCTAGATTTAAAGCCTACCTTGGATCTCTCTTTCCGGCAGACACAGGTCTGCTGGGGTTGAAAGACCTGCTGGTGACAAAATTGTCAAGTCAAGCGGAACGCGACCTGTCAACATCTCCTCCTTCACATTCTCCCGCAACTGGGGGTGCGAGGAAAAGGCTCAGAATTCCGAGCCCACCCGCTGGCGGTGATGCAGGGCAGTCTGGAGCGACTGCTGATGCTGACATCTGGTCCGGACTGAAGGACCTGACAACGATTACGGACATGTCGTCTACTGTCACTGCATATGATTCTCTCAACATTGATAGAATGGTGGAGGATTATATGAGTGACCGCATCCAAGTAGGCACGTCACACAGTCCGTACTTATACTGGCAGGAAAAAGAGGCAATTTGGAGGCCCTTGCACAAACTGGCTTTATTCTACCTAAGTTGCCCTCCCACAAGTGTGTACTCCGAAAGAGTGTTTAGTGCCGCCGCTCACCTTGTCAGCAATCGGCGTACGAGGTTACATCCAGAAAATGTGGAGAAGATGATGTTCATTAAAATGAATTATAATCAATTCCTCCGCGGAGACATTGACCAGCAGCAATTGCCTCCACAAAGTACACAGGGAGCTAAGATGGTGGATTCCAGTGGGGACGAATTGATAATCTGTGAGGAGGGGGATGTACACGGTGATATATCGGAGGGTGAAGATGAGGTGGACATCTTGCCTCTGTAGAGCCAGTTTGTGCAAGGAGAGATTAATTGCTTCTTTTTTGGGGTGGGTCCAAACCAACCCGTCATATCAGTCACAGTCGTGTGGCAGACCCTGTCACTGAAATGATGGGTTGGTTAAAGTGTGCATGTCCTGTTTTGTTTATACAACATAAGGGTGGGTGGGAGGGCCCAAGGATAATTCCATCTTGCACCTCTTTTTTCTTTTCTTTTTCTTTGCATTATGTGCTGATTGGGGAGGGTTTTTTGGAAGGGACATCCTGCGTGACACTGCAGTGCCACTCCTAGATGGGCCCGGTGTTTGTGTCGGCCACTAGGGTCGCTAATCTTACTCACACAGCTACCTCATTGCGCCTCTTTTTTTCTTTGCGTCATGTGCTGTTTGGGGAGGGTTTTTTGGAAGGGACATCCTGCGTGACACTGCAGTGCCACTCCTAGATGTGCCCGGTGTTTGTGTCGGCCACTAGGGTCGCTAATCTTACTCACACAGCTACCTCATTGCGCCTCTTTTTTTCTTTGCGTCATGTGCTGTTTGGGGAGGGTTTTTTGGAAGGGACATCCTGCGTGACACTGCAGTGCCACTCCTAGATGTGCCCGGTGTTTGTGTCGGCCACTAGGGTCGCTAATCTTACTCACACAGTCAGCTACCTCATTGCGCCTCTTTTTTTCTTTGCGTCATGTGCTGTTTGGGGAGGGTTTTTTGGAAGGGCCATCCTGCGTGACACTGCAGTGCCACTCCTAGATGGGCCCGGTGTTTGTGTCGGCCACTAGGGTCGCTAATCTTACTCACACAGCTACCTCATTGCGCCTCTTTTTTTCTTTGCGTCATGTGCTGTTTGGGGAGGGTTTTTTGGAAGGGACATCCTGCGTGACACTGCAGTGCCACTCCTAGATGGGCCCGGTGTTTGTGTCGGCCACTAGGGTCGCTTATCTTACTCACACAGCGACCTCGGTGCAAATTTTAGGACTAAAAATAATATTGTGAGGTGTGAGGTATTCAGAATAGACTGAAAATGAGTGTAAATTATGGTTTTTGAGGTTAATAATACTTTGGGATCAAAATGACCCCCAAATTCTATGATTTAAGCTGTTTTTTAGTGTTTTTGGAAAAAAACACCCGAATCCAAAACACACCCGAATCCGACAAAAATAATTCGGTGAGGTTTTGCCAAAACGCGTTCGAACCCAAAACACGGCCGCGGAACCGAACCCAAAACCAAAACACAAAACCCGAAAAATTTCAGGCGCTCATCTCTAATATAGATGCCCTATGATTCATCAGGTATAATTGTACGCTTAGCTTTAGGTATATGGTAATTTCTTATGCTGAGACGCACGTCGGTACTGTGTTTACCATTTCCTTGACCTCATATTTGGTTAGGATTACTCATCTTTTACCTCTTATACAAGGCTAAAATTATCTACTATGCATTTATTATCTCACTGATGTCGCTTAAAACCACCTTATGACAGATTATAGTAACTGTCCGGTTCCTTTCCGGTTTTTGTATGTATGTAACATGAAGGTTTTCCCTGTTCTTGTATTTCTCTAAAAAACCTCATAAAAATTGTTGAATAAAGGACCAGGTCAATAGAAAAGCTTGAAGTTGAATCGTGTAAAGAAAAGGGCCCACCTTGAATGCTGTGGGTTAAGACACTGAGCTGTCCACAAATATAAAAGATTCTTATGATCGGTATAAACAGCAATAGGATGTAAAGCTCCTTCTAACAAGTATCTCCACTCTTCAAAAGCCAACTTAATAGCTAATAATTTCTGCTCACCAATGGCGTAGTTTCGCTGAGCAGATGAGAACCTTCGCGAGAAATAACCACAAGGATGAATCTTTCCATCTTCAAAGAGTTGAGACAGTACTGCTCCTACCCCTTTCGTGGAAGCGTCCACCTCCAGTATAAATGGTCGATTTAGATCAGGTTGATGAAGGATCAGAGCTGACGTAAAAGCTTATTTCAGGATTTCAAAGGCTGCTATTGCTTCTGGCGGCCAGCAGAATGGACTTGCTCCTTTTCTGGTGAGGGCATTAATGGGAGCCACAATGGACAAAAACCTTTGATGAATTTCCTGTAGAAATTTGCAAACCACAGGAAGCGCTAACTACCCTTCAAAGTAGAAGGTATGGACTTGTTGTGAATTACCTGAACTTTAGCTGGGTCCATATGTAAATTGCTACCTGAGATAATGTAGCCAAGGAAAGGAATGGAAGGAACTTCGAAGGTACGTTTCTCCAGTTATTGTATAAGGTGAGAAACCACCCTATCTCCCGGCACAATTTTGCTGAATATTTACCAAGGTCAGATAATCATCAGCTGCAAGTAATTAAGAGCTTTTGCGGAGCCCCACAAAGAAACAAATACAAAACCAAAGGATTATATGCGCTTGATGTACTGACAATATTTACTAATCATTTACTTTTCCAGTATATGTGTAGAATATGTTTGGATTCATTAAATAAATGAGAAACTTGCTTTTGATAAAAAAAGTTTTTACTGTGTTCTTATTAAAATAAACTTTATAATAGCAATTGTGATAACAACTGTACTAGTATAATTTATAAGTAGAAAATATATAAATCAAAACAGAGCTGGATATCAATAGTCAGTTCTGGACCAGAGCCAAGATTTTTGTAGGCTCTGCATATTAATTGCTAAATAGCAAAAGTGTTATTCCTTTCAATAAGATAGTAAAAATAGTAGAATTGCTACAAACAGTCATGCAGTGTAATCAATTAATAGCAGTGATGATTCTCCTGCCACCGGCGTCCCGGTACAGAAAACAACTGTATAGGTAATTTACCCGATCCAGTGGGAATATACAGAGTACCAGAGATGATGATATCATTTGTCCAGTGTATGCTCACCCTGTATGTAGCTCCACAAAGCCGCTGGTATGATTCATTGTCAGAGTCCAATTCTGACATGCAGGATGGATAGCACACCTTTCTCCCATTGGAGACACCCGCAATGGAGATATTGACTGCAATCAGCAGCCGCTTCCAGCACACTGACATCCACATGTGTAAGGTAATGTGGAGCCGGAGTTCTACCATCCGCTGCTCCATGTATGACCCATCTCAGCGTGCAGGTAATAGCCGCTCCTGTAGTCAGTTGGAGTAGCCGCGAATGGCTCGGCACTGAAGCACTGTAGCGGTCCGTAGCTCGGAGATACCAGCTCAATCTACAGGGATGATGTCAACGCATTTCGTCCAGTATAGACATCCTATTGCTGTATAAACAGCAATAGGATGTAAAGCTCCTTCTAACAAGTATCTCCACTCTTCAAAAGCCAACTTAATAGCTAATAATTCCTACTCACCAATGGCGTAGTTTCGCTGAGCAGATGAGAACCTTCGCGAGAAATAACCACAAGGATGAATCTTTCCATCTTCAAAGAGTTGAGACAGTACTGCTCCTACCCCTTTCGTGGAAGCATCCACCTCCTGTATAAATTGTCGATTCAGATCAGGTTGATGAAAGATCGGAGCTGACGTAAAAGCTTATTTCAGGATTTCAAAGGCTGCTATTGCTTCTGGCGGCCAGCAGAATGGACTTGCTCCTTTTCTGGTGAGGGCATTAATGGGAGCCACAATGGACAAAAACCTTTGATGAATTTCCTGTAGAAATTTGAAAACCACAGGAAGCGCTGAATACCCTTCAAATTAGAGGGTGTGGACCTGTCGTGAATTACCTGAACTTTAGCTGGGTTCATCTGTAAATTGCTACCTGAGATAATGTAGCCAAGGAAAGGAAAGGAAGGAACTTCGAAGGTACATTTCTCTAGTTAACAAAATAACTTGTTCTTCTTCAATCGGGTTAGCATCTCCGTCACTTGAGATCGATGAGTCTCCAGATCTTTAGAGAATATTAAAATGTCATCTAGATAAACAACCAAACACTTGTAAAGCAAGTCTCTAAATAATTAATTGACGTAATTCTGGAAAACAGCAGGGGCACTTCACAACCCTAAAGGCATTACTAAATACTCGTAATATCCATCCCGAGTATTGAAGGCTGTCTTCCACTCATCCCCTGTGCAAATGCAAATCAGGTTGTAGGCTTCACGAAGATCTACCTCCAGAGCATAGGATCTTATACAGGCAGCCTCCCTGCACAGTGCTCCAGTGGCAGAAAGCCACACAGTCACCAACTCCCTCTCAGCTGCAGCACACCAGGGGCCCTCACAGTCCTCCGCCACAGTGCTAGCCATCTGACAGAGAGCCCTCACAGACCATCACCGGAGGTGAGTCCCCAGTCCACGACAGACCTACAGCTAGACTATTGTCTGTTAAACCCTTACTCTCCTAGTGCCCTTCTCCACTCCAAACAATCTGACATTCCCTCTGACATTCTCAATCACATAATTTTTAAAGAAGCCTACACAGCATGGCTCTCAATAAACAAAACACTACATAGAGATCACTGCTCCACTCCCTTTGTCCCAACAAGCACCCGTCAGCTCAGCTCTCATCAGCTCCGGTCACCACTCCAAACATGCTTGGCTAGTCGGTGCCAGTAACAGGAGGATAGACCTCATGGACCGCTCTGAAAAGAGGGTGGGCTAAGCTTGTCCACCCAATAGACCAATGATTGTCAGTGGACTACAGCAGGACCGAGCCTACACATACATGACCTTGCCTTGCACCAAGCTCCCTCATCACTGCCCCAAATTGATGGTCTGTAATTAACCATTAATTTTATTGCAGAGCTTATTATGTTTTATACTGACTGTTATAATATTACAAAATGGGATGCTTTTGCTAATAAGTAATACATAAGAGATTACCAGTTAATAACTTTGCATCCAGTGGCGCACCCAGGGGGGGGGTTCCGAGCACCCAGAAACCCCCCTACACTTTTTTATAGCTGCATGAGTATTATTAATGGCTGTCCAGCGTCCTCTGCAGCCTGCTGTCTTCCTGGTGGCACTTGTAAGTGCAGTAAAGGTTTACTTTATTTTAATTATAGTACATATATATCCATGTGCATACATATATACACATGTATATACACACACACACACACACACACACACACACACACACATGATACATACATGTGTATATATATGTGTACTGTATGTGTGTATATATATATATATATTTATGCATGTTTAATATGCTATGTGTGTGTATATATATATATATATATATATGTGCAGATGATAGATAGATAGATAGATAGATAGATAGATAGATAGATACCCTTGCAGTAGCCGGCACTCGGAAGGCCTCCGTGAGCTTTGTGGCTCAGGTGCCATCCTGTGAGGTTTCCACCTCCATCACTATCCCATGTAAAGAAAGCGGCACTCAGAGACTTGAAGGTGCAAAAGAATATTTAGTAAACAAGCTGCAGAGTTACATCAACGTTTCGGGGCGCACAGCCCCTTCATCATCCTGATGAGTAACTCTGCAGATTGTTTACTAAATATTCTTTTGCACCTTCAAGTCTCTGAGTGCCGCCTTCTTTACATGGGAGATTTTATTTATATATATATATATATATATATATATATATATATGGTGGAATAGTGGTAGTATGGCGCCACAGGTGTATGCGAATAAAGTAAGTGAAAATATAATCAATCGTGGACACTCCTTAAAGGATATAAGGTGTCAGCTAGCCCCCAAGTAAATTCAGGCAGTGATAAGCTGCCTTAGATTTAGGGATAGAGAGATGGGGATGGGGGCACCAGCGACCAACGGTGTCAAAATAAGTCTAAAAATATTCTAAAAGAAGTGGCTGGATACGTTCAGATTAAAAAGTAAAATTACATTTATTTATAATAAGGGTTAAGATATCAAAAAGTTGTAGAATAGAAGTAAAAATGACATAAAAAGAGAGCTGGAGAAAAAATAAAAATATATATATAAAAAATACAAAACATATAAATACCGAGTATCAAAATCTAATATGATAAAGGAATGATGCTTATCTTTAAAAAATGGAGGGTCAGTTAGAGGTACACCCAACGCGTTTCGCCCGTTCAGACTTCTTCAAGGGGTTAGGTACTACTGAACAAGGAACTTATTTATAGCTAGTACAAGTGTTAATTGGTAATTGTGACATCACTTCCTGTTGGAACTATCAGTTGTATTTACCTTCACAAATCTAAGTATTAATACGTTAGTCCTAAGGAGTTTACAGTTAGAGGTCCATATATTGTTTTTGTGGTCTAAAACGAGTCCTATAAATAATGTTTTTAGGGCTTAGAAGTTCCAGGACGCATTCCGCGTCACTTCCGCCCCGTTTCTGGCGTCCGTCGCATTGATGTGCGCATGCGCGTCATGCCGCACTTCCGGTATCAGCGTCCGGCTGTATACGTGGTGTCTTCCCCATTTCCGTCCGAGCAAACTGCTGACAGGCGCCACACTTCCTGTCAGGACGGGAACAGACTGCTCCCTTGGCTTCATTGGTTTAGGGAAGCTGTCAATCACGCGGCGGTCATCTTAATGGAGTTCTTAAGGTTGCAGACGTATTTATCATAAATGTAGGTTCAGGTAATAAAAGCGTCATCTCCATGGAAACCAATATAGGATGAGATGTAAATAAAAACATATGTTAGAACACCATGGAGATTCAGATGGTAGCAAGAGGGTTTTGTTATATATATAGTGCATAGTTTATGCTACCTGCACTGGGAATATGTATCATTCCCTTAAACACTTTGGAATGGGCAACGATATACAAGCTGTAATAACTGGAAACAACTCCGCTTATATGTTCATGGCACCTCACTATATATATAACAAAACCCTCTTGCTACCATGTGTTCTAGTAATGAATTATATTTAATATTCTACCCCTTTATTATTCAACAGGCAGTCGGACAAGGGATAGTATATAATATCTCTGCCTAAATGAATGCTAACCTGTTTATAAGTAATATATATATTTATTTGTTAATCTCCGAATATTATATATACACGTACACCATTCATACCTAATAGCATTATTAACCTCCTTATTGTAACTTACTAAATCTGAATCTCCATGGTGTTCTAACATATGTTTTTATTTACATCTCATCCTATATCGGTTTCCATGGAGACGACGCTTTTATTACCTGAACCTACATTTATGATAAATACGTCTGCAACCTTAAGAACTCCATTAAGATGGCCGCCGCGTGATTGACAGCTTCCCTAAACCAATGAAGCCAAGGGAGCAGTCTGTTCCCGTCCTGACAGGAAGTGTGGCGCCTGTCAGCAGTTTGCTCGGACGGAAATGGGGAAGACACCACGTATACAGCCGGACGCTGATACCGGAAGTGCGGCATGACGCGCATGCGCACATCAACGCGACGGACACCGGAAACGGGGCGGAAGTGACGCAGAATGCGTCCTGGAACTTCTAAGCCCTAAAAACATTATTTATAGGACTCGTTTTAGACCACAAAAACAATATATGGACCTCTAACTGTAAACTCCTTAGGACTAACGTATTAATACTTAGATTTGTGAAGGTAAATACAACTGATAGTTCCAACAGGAAGTGATGTCACAATTACCAATTAACACTTGTACTAGCTATAAATAAGTTCCTTGTTCAGTAGTACCTAACCCCTTGAAGAAGTCTGAACGGACGAAACGCGTTGGGTGTACCTCTAACTGACCCTCCATTTTTTAAAGATAAGCATCATTCCTTTATCATATTAGATTTTGATACTCGGTATTTATATGTTTTGTATTTTTTATATATATATTTTTATTTTTTCTCCAGCTCTCTTTTTATGTCATTTTTACTTCTATTCTACAACTTTTTGATATCTTAACCCTTATTATAAATAAATGTAATTTTACTTTTTAATCTGAACGTATCCAGCCACTTCTTTTAGAATATTTTTAGACTTATTTTGACACCGTTGGTCGCTGGTGCCCCCATCCCCATCTCTCTCTCTCTATATATATATATATATATATATATACACACATACATACATACACACATACATACATACATACATCCATATACACACACACACACACACACACACACACAGACACTAGTTTTACGGACCCAGCATATACTGGGTCACCTCAGTCCCCACCCCCGTGATTGGCTCCACCCAGTTCTGGAAAAAAACCCACGCAAATCCTGCGCTTGCCACTGGCATCATCTCTACATTAATCATCTACCACTGTGTGGAATTATAGTGTTCTGAAAGAACTTCCTATAAACTGTTGTAACAAACTAACAAGGAGAACTCAGCATTTGGATGCAAACCTGTTCTTTTATAGTTACTAAGTGGATACGAACTGACTTACTTTCAGCACTGGGTCTGCAGATTATTTATTGGGTCAAAGAGAGAGAGATTTCATATATTTATTAAAAATGTTCTTTATTTTTATATATTTTTTATTGTGTTCTTTGTGACTAGTGTAATGTATGCATTGTAATTGTAATACATTTTGATTGCTTGATACTTTCATGGACAGAGCTTCCCTTCTTGTTTTTTTATTCAGTATGGGGAAACCCTGCATTCCCTCCGTCTCTAACACTCTTTTTTTTGCTGGAGGGATAAAGGTCTTTGACTTTCCCCCAAGGTGTTTGACCCAGGAGAACGTAGACTGTCTTCAGACTATTTACAAGCTACCGAATAATCAATTCTTCATATACTTACAGGTTCACCATTTTGCATTTTCTTTAGATCCTGATACTCGTGTGTCTACTAAATAGGATTTGGTGTCTCTCCTCCAATTTTTATACCGTGTCCCTTATAAGATTCCACATTTATAGTTTAAGCTCCTATCAGACCCTAACTTCTCTACCCAACTCAAAATATTAGATTCCTGGTGAAAGGATATTCCTTCCTTGGCCTCAGCCCCAGATCTATTTAAAAATTTCGACCAATCCTTGAAATGGCTACAGTCTGCCTATCTTCAGGAAGTCCATATTAGGACCATTCATAGAGCTTATACTGTATATCCCTAGCTTAAAAAAAGCCATGTTGTATCTGGCGAAATGGGCGCATGCCCAAAATGCACATTTATCCCTGCTAAATGTGTCCATTGCGTCTGGTCCTGTAGGAAAATTAAAAGATTCTCCTACAAAATCATTGGATTTCTTAACAACATTTTTCATATCCGAGTAGCTCCTGATATCCATGTTTGTATGTGTGCAAACTTCACCAATTGGAATTTGGGCCCTGGTAACCTTAAGAAGCTCCCCCACTTGACAATAATCATAACGGTAGCAAAAAAGGTGGTATTAATACACTGGACTACCAAAACAGCCCCCACTTTGTCTGAAGTCTTACAAAAACTACTTCAGTTTCTATATTTCTACAGGAAATCTCTCTTTCTGAACCCAGAAAAAGGCTTTGTTAAATTTCTCGAGAAATGGAGTCCCTTCATTGACTCACTGACTCAGGATAGATTCAGTTATACAGATTTTTGAAAACACGAATTGGTACCTGTGTAGGGTATGGGTCGTTGGGTCGACACAACTTAGGTTGACAGTAATTAGATCGACCACTGAAGGTCGACATGAGCATTAGGTCGACATGTACTAGGTCGACAGGTGAAAAGGTCAACATGAGTTTTTGGACTTTTTTGGTGTTGTAAAGTGACGGGGAACCCCAATTAGTGCACCGTGTCCCCTCGCATGGCTCGCTTCCCTCACCATGCTTCGGGCAAGGTGCCTCGCTCCGCTAACACTGCACTCGGCACAGGATACCATTCCCAATTGTAATCCACGTGGAATGTAAAGTATGAAAAAGTCCAAAAATTTAAAAATAAATGACTTGTCGACCTAGTGCATGTCGACCTAATACCAAAGTCGACATTCAGTGGTCGACCTAATGACTGTCGACCTAACGACCGTATACCCCTGTGTCACCCTACTATCTCTTAGTCGGCTGCCCCCTTCCCACTTTCACATTTGGGATCAGGGTGAAATACCTACAATCAAAATCCAGATGGTCAAAATCCTGACAACAATTGACCGATGGTCAAAATCCCGACAAGGTCAAAATCCAGACATGGTCAAAATGCCAAATTTAAAATACCAACAAGGTCAAAATAGCAACATTTAAAATGCCGACAGGTTAAAAAGTCAACACGAGTTTTTCATTGTTTTTTGATGTGTATGTCGACATAGGTTGACATGGACACCGTATAAGTCTACCGCGTCCCCTCGCATGGCTCGCTGCGCTCGACATGCTTAGGGCACGGTGCCTCACTGCACTCGCCACACTATTATATGGGTGTAGTATGTCTGAACGGTGGTCAGGAGACCGCCGGTCAGCATACCGATGCCGGGATCCCGGCAGCATACCGACGCTATGATCCCGGCAGGGAGGGGAGAGTGCAGCAAGCTCCTCGTGGGCTCGCTGTGCTTACCACGCTGCGGGCTCGGTGGCGACCTGCGGTCGCCACGGGTTCTATACCCACTCTATGGGTGTCGTGAACACCCAAGAGAGGAAATAGTCCCTGTTGGTCGGCATGCCGACTATCGGGATAGTGAGGGGGAGGGATGTTGGTGGAGGCCATGCAATAAAGGTATTGCATGTGCCCCCAAAAAAGGGGCGTGGTCTCAAAAAGAAAGGAGTGTGGTCACACAATAGTAATAATGCCCACAGAAGTAGCACCCCTAATAAACATAATGCCCACAGTAGTAACACTCCGTAATACACAATGCCCACAGCAGTAGCGCCCCTTTTACAATGCCAACAGTAGTAGTGCTCCTTATGCAATGTCCACTGTACTGGTGCCCCCAGTGGTAGTGCCCTTTATGCAATGCCCCCAGTAGTAGTGCCCCTTATGTCCCCAGGAGTGATGCCTCTTATGAAGTGTCCCGTTTACAATGCCCTCATTAGTAGTGCCCCCATTAGTTTTGCCCTTAATGGTAATGCCCTTGTGTAGTATTGCCGCCAGTAGCAATGTCGCTTGTAGCAATGCACCAGTCATTTAGCACCCTGTAGATTAGCCCCAGTAGTTATGCCTCCAGTAGTTTAGCCCCCAGTGGTAATGCCCCTGCTGTTATGATCCCAGTAGTTTACCCCCACTTTAGTTTAGCCTCCCAGTTTTAATGCCCCCAGTAGTTTAGCCCCTGTAGTTTAGTCCTCATGTAGTTTTCCCCATGTAGTTTGCCCCAAGTAGTAATGCGCCCCTGTAGTTATGCCCCCAGTAGTAATGCACCCCTGTAGTTATGCCCCCAGTAGTAATGCGCCCCTGTAGTTTTCCCCCAGTAGTTAGCCCCCAGTAGCAATGCCCCCTTGTAGTTTAGCCCCCTTGTAGATTAGCCCCCAAGTAGTAATGCGCATTGTCGGACTGGGGCATTGTCAGGAATCGGCACTCTGCTGCGTCTCACCTACCAGCGCGCTGGTGTGCAGCCCTCCGGAAGTCATGGCCCCAGTTGCGGCTGCATGGGTGTATGGACCGCAAGCGTCATCTTCCGCATTGCTGAGTACCCCTGAGTCTGGTCCTGTGTGTATTCTGCTGTGTGCCAGCGTCCTGCTTGTGTGGTCGTTGCCATGACTCCTGCACTCAGCTGATCCCGGGGCGCAATCCAGCACTGCGTCTCCACCCAGAGTTCAGTGACCAATCACTGCAGAGCCAGGGGTATAACTCCCAGTCCGTGGCTCACTCACATTGCTTTGGACAACGAGTTACATACCATGTGCCTTGTTCTTCTGGTTCCTACGTTCCGGTTTCCAGCGTTCCCCGTGGTTATCTTCATCGTTGCAGTTTGTTCCTGTTTCCAGCATTCCCCATGGTTATCTACCGTATTTGCCGGCGTATAAGACGACTGGGCATATAAGACGACCCCCAACATTTCCACTCAAAATATAGAGTTTGTTATATACTCGCCGTATAAGACTACCCCCTTCCACACACCAAATAAAACGTAAAAGAACATCAGATTTGTGACATACTGTATATTATGACCTGATAAGAGATTTGGATAGGGAGTAGTTATCAAGGTATGCATAAGAAGGGGGGGAGGGGGCGAGGAGAAAGTTGTAAAATTATTGTTCCTGGTTTCACATGAGTGCCATTAGTATTGGTGCCATTACAGTACCTGTCATTGTCACCATTGTACAGCCACAACGCGACCTCAGTGCCTCCGGCCAGTCCCTGCATCTCCCTGTAATTGGCACTAGTGACCTGCCACGGCCGCACTGGATACCGCGTGATACTGAACGGTATGTAGAATGAGGTGGGCGGGCATCGGGAGGCCACTATGGGCACCGGGCGAGTATCGGAAGACCACTATGGCAGCTATGTCTATCCCAACTGAAGTGCACCCGGCATATAAGACGACCCCCCCACTTGGAGGCATGTTTTTCAGGGCAAAAAAGTTGTCTTATACGCCGGCAAATTCGGTACATTGTTCCAGTTTCCAGTTCCACAGCTTTTCTGTTACTCCGGACTCCAGCTACATCCAGCCACAATCCACCAGCAGTAAGAGACTCTCCTCAGGTGTTTTATCATTATCTACCTGTGCACTCATTATCAATTACCATCTGTGCATCTCAGCAGTTAACATCTATTTGCTTAGAGACTGTCTCCTGCTTAAGCCGTTAGGCTATCTAGACTTGTGCTTCACAGAGACTGTACATTTATCCGAGTTCTGTTTTCCCAAAGTTATTTCATCCTGAGTTATACTGAGACTGTGTGCTTTCAAGTACTATTGGAGTTTTGTTTATTCCATCTGCATTCCATTTCAAGTTGTTTTCTGCAAAAGACTTTTCTGTTGTTTGGATTCAGTTATCCATCACCATTGTTTTCATATTACCGGTTTTCTGTTTACTCAGTGTTATACCATCTGTTCTGTCATAATAAACATCAGCGCCTATGCGCAGGACTTTCATATTGCCTCCACGTTTTATCCATCACACCAACACTGACCCACTAGCGCCCCGGCCGGGGACAGACAAACCCAGAGACCTGACAATTTGTCCGAGGCCCATGGACTCGGACGATGGAGAGTGTGTGGGGTCAGGGACACTCCAAGATCTAGTGTCACGACTGGATGGTCAAAAGGCTGCGCAGCAGCAGATTATGCAATTCCTGCAAGGAATGTCTTCACGTTTAGATACTCTGCAATTATCACTTCCAAGTATAGTTTCCCAGGTGTCCTCTCCAGTTCCTAGTTCCTCAGTTTGTAGCTCTCCAGTTGCTTCTGTTCCAATGTCTCTCATCCATCTACCTACACCAAGTAAATTTGATTGTAATGCTAAGATGTGTCGTGGATTTTTTAATCAATGCGAGGTTCATTTTGAATTGCAACCACAGAACTTTCCAACACCTAGAACAAAGGTTGCGTATATTGTTTCACTTTTAGCTGGCTCTGCCCTGAACTGGGTCTCTCCGCTGTGGGAGCGAGCAGATGCATTGTTGAACAACTATACAGAGTTTGTTGCCGCATTCCGACGCATCTTTGACGAACCTGGGCGTACGACCTCTGCTTCTTCAGACCTCCTTCAGATACGCCAGGGAACACGTACTGTGGGTCAGTACGTTATCCAGTTCCAGACATTGGCATCGGAGGTAAAGTGGAACAACCAGGCATTGGTTGCCGCCTTCTGGCATGGTCTGTCTGACTGCATAAAGGATGAGTTGACTACCCGAGACTTATCAGAGCAACTGGAAGCTCTAATTTCCCTATGCGTCAAGTTGAATCTACGTTTACGCGAACGAGCCTGTGAACACTCTCGAGGTGATCTTCGCAAGCACCGAGCTATGCCTCCTGTACAGTCTCTACCTATTATTGCTGATGAACCCATGCAGGTAAACATGTTTCGTTTAACACCTGAGGAGCGGTCCAGAAGATTAAAGGAAAGACTGTGTCTCTATTGTGCTGCTGCTGGTCATCCGATTGGTTCCTGCCCTGCTCGGTCGGGAAACGCCAGGTCCAAACTTGTAGAGGAGGAGTCAAGTTAGAGACCTTGAATAAAGCTCCTTCTTTTCAAGACCTTACATTACCTGTCACTTTGGAAATGCCAGATGAACTCCAGTCTCTGTCCACCTTAGTGAATTGTGGTGCTGCTGGGAATTTTATCACACAAGCTGCAGTGGATAGACTTCATCTCCCAGTGTCTAAACTGTGTCGTCTAGTATATCTCACTGCCGTGGACAGAAGCTGTATTCCTGAAGGTTCCATCATTCAGCAAACCAAGCCAGTGGTTCTGGGAGTGGGCTTCCTGCATTCCGAGCTTATTGAGTTCCTGGTTATACCTAAAGCTGGCTATGTGATCGTACTGGGTATGCCTTGGCTTCAATTGCACAATCCGCAATTTGACTGGTCTACATTACAGTCAACAGTATGGAGTTCCCCTTGTCATCAGTCATGTCTGGCTCAAGTACTTCCAATCAAGTCTTCAAGTGTAAAGTCTCAGTCTGGCCTTCCGGAGGCCTATCAGAAATTCACTGACGTCTTCAGTGAGAAAGCAGCGGATGTCTTGCCTCCCCATCGAGAATGGGATTGTCCCATTGATTTGGTTTCCAGGGAGCAAGCCGCCTAGAGGGCGTACATACCCTCTTTCAGTTCCAGAGACCCAAGCAATGAGTGTATACATTAAGGAAAATTTACAGAAAGGGTTCATCCGTCCATCCTCTTCCCCAGCTGGTGCTGGATTCTTCTTTGTCAAGAAGAAAGATGGAGGACTTCGTCCCTGTATCGATTATCAGGGTTTAAATGACATCCCGATTAAAAATAGCTACCCGTTACCTCTCATCACAGAGTTGTTCGACAGAGTTAGAGGTGCGTCCATCTTCACGAAACTGGATCTTCGCGGGGCTTATAATCTTATCAGGATTCGAAGTGGCGATGAGTGGAAAACCGCCTTCAATACTCGTGACGGCCACTATGAATATCTAGTTATGCCCTTCGGCTTGAGTAATGCCCCGGCCGTGTTTCAAAACTTTGTCAGAGATCTCTTGTATAAATGTGTGGTAGTTTACCTCAATGACATCTTGATATTCTCCTGTGATTTAGTTTCTCATCGCCAACAGGTAAAAGAGGTTCTTCGACGTATTCAAAAGAATCATCTGTATGGCAAGTTGTCCAAATGTGCATTTGAAGCTTCTTCAATATCTTTCTTGGGATACATTATTTCCGGAACAGACCTTCAAAATGGACCCAGCTAAACTGGAAGCTATAGAGAGCTGGGCTCTTCCAACAACACTCAAGTCAGTTCAACGTTTCATAGGCTTTGCTAATTACTACAGATAGTTTATTAAAGGCTTCTCCACGTTAATAGCTCCAATCACCTGCCTTACCCGGAAAGGGGGGAATCCTTCCCAATGGTCTGACAAAGCACTGTCTGCTTTTCTTAAAATAAAACAAGCTTTTATTTCAGCTCCTGTGTTACAAGTGTTACAACAGCCGGATGTCAATAAGGCCTTCATCCTGGAAGTAGATGCCTCAACGGTTGGCGTGGGCGCAGTCCTGTCCCAGGTGGGCGTTGATGGTAAGACTCACCCCTGTGGGTTTTTCTCTCGTAGGTTCTCACCCGCTGAAATGAACTATACCTTCGGTGACCAGGAGCTGTTAGCAATCAAAATGGTCCTTGAAGAATGGAGGTATCTGTTGGAGGGTACGAGATTCCCTATTACCATCTACATGGATCACAAGAACCTGCTTTACCTGAAAGCTGCGCAGTGCCTGAATCCTCGGCAAGCAAGGTGGGCCCTATTCTTTTCCCGTTTTGACTTTAAGTTAATGTTTAGGCCTGGCTCACAAAACGTTAAAGCAGATGCTTTGTCTCACTCTATGAGCTCAAATGAGGAATCTTCAGAACAGGCTGCTCGACCAGTATTAAATCCTGTAGTTTTCGCAGCTACAGGGGTGTCACAAGTTCCACCTCCAGGCAAGATGTTTGTCTCTCCAGAGCTTCGTTCAAATCTCCTGTCCTGGGCTCATTCGTCCAAATTTAATGGTCACCCTGGGGTTCTCAAGACTTTCAAGTTCCTGTCCCAAATGTATTGGTGGCCTCGAATGAAAATAGATATTCAAGAATTTATAGCTTCATGTCCCAAATGTGCTCAGCATAAAGTTTCTCGTCAGGCTCCCGCAGGCCAATTGTTACCCAATTCCATTCCCAGGCGCCCTTGGTCTCACTTATCGGTCTCACTTATCGATGGATTTTATTTCAGATCTCCCTCCAACCAAAGGGTATGACACCATCTGGGTCGTAGTCGATAGGTTTTCAAAAATGGCGCACTTCATTCCACTCATGGGGTTACCCTCTGCTCCAAAATTGGCACAGTTGTTTTGTCACTAAATATTTAGGTTACATGGACTTCCAACAGAAATCATATCTGACCGAGGTGTACAGTTTGTGGCCAAGTTCTGGAGGGCTCTGTGTTCTGCGCTACAAGTAAAACTGAAATTCTCTACGGCCTATCACCCTCAAACAAATGGGCAGACAGAGAGGGTAAATCAAGAGCTTGAGACCTATTTGAGACTGTATATCTCTTCTTCACAGGATGACTGGGTAGAATTATTGCCCTGGGCAGAGTTTGCTCATAATTTTCGTTATCATACTTCTACAGATACAACTCCTTTTTTCGCAGTTTATGGACAGCATCCTACAGTACCGGATTTCCAAGAGTTACCCGTCTCTTTAGCGGGTCGCTCAAATTTGGAAGAAGATTCATTAATCGCTTAAAAAAGTTACTCAACGGTATAAAATGTTTGCTGATCGAAAGAGACGAGCAGTTCCTAGTTTAAAACCGGGTGACAAAGTCTGGTTATCTACCCGAAATCTCCATCTCAGAGTTCCATCAATTAAATTAGCTCCACGGTTTATTGGGCCATTCCCGGTGGAAAGTGTTATTAATCCGGTGGCTTATAAATTAAAACTGCCTGCTTTTTTGAAAGTTCCCAACTCATTCCATATTTTTCTCCTCAGACCACTAATTCTCAATCGTTTCCAGAGAACGCTTCCGGCAGCTCCAAAGGTACAAACTCATCAGAGCATGGAATATGAGGTGGAAAAGATCTTAGACTCTCGACATCGTTATGGTCATTTGCAATACCTGATTGACTGGTCTGGATATGGTCCTGAAGAGAGGAGTTGGGTCAACGCCTCGGATGTCCATGCTCCACGGTTGGTCCAAGCCTTCCACAGACTCTTCCCTGCCAAGCCTCGTGGGTGTTCGGTGCCCACCCATAAAGGAGGGGGTACTGTCAGGAATCGGCGCTCTGCTGCGTCTCACCTACCAGCGCGCTGGTGTGCAGGCCTCCGGAGGTCATGGTCCCAGTTGCGGCTGCATGGATGTATGGACCGCGAGCTTCATCTTCCGCATTGCTGAGTACCCCTGAGTCTGGTCCTGTGTGTATTCTGCTGTGTGCCAGCATCCTGCCTGTGTGGTCGTTGCCATGACTCCTGCACTGAGTCTCCACCCAGAGTTCAGTGACCAATCACTGCAGAGCCAGGGGTATAACTCTCAGTCCGTGTCTTACTCACATTGCTTTGGACAACGAGTCACATACCATGTGCCTTGTTCTTCTGGTTCCTACGTTCCTGTTTCCAGCGTTCCCCGTGGTTATCTTCATCGTTCCAGTTTGTTCCTGTTTCCAGCATGCCCCGTGGTTATCTACATTGTTCCAGTTTCCAGTTCCACAGCTTTTCTGTTACTCCGGACTCCAGCTACATCCAGCCACAATCCACCAGAAGTAAGAGACTCTCCTCAGGTGTTTTATCATTATCTACCTGTGCACTCATTATCAATTACCATCTGTGCATCTCAGCAGTTAACATCTATTTGCTTAGAGACTGTCTCCTGCTTAAGCCGTTAGGCTATCTGGACTTGTGCTTCACAGAGACTGTACATTTATCCGAGTTCTGTTTTCCCAAAGTTATTTCATCCTGAGTTATACTGAGACTGTGTGCTTTCAAGTACTATTGGAGTTTTGTTTATTCCATCTGCATTCCATTTTAAGTTGTTTTCTGCAAGAGACTTTTCTGTTGTTTGGATTCAGTTATCCATCACCATTGTTTTCATATTAACCGGTTTTCTGTTTAATCAGTGTTATACCATCTGTTCTGTCATAATAAACATCAGCGCCTATGTGCAGGACTTTCATATTGCCTCCACGTTTTATCCATCACACC
Organism: Pseudophryne corroboree; assembly: GCF_028390025.1. NCBI lineage: Eukaryota > Metazoa > Chordata > Amphibia > Anura > Myobatrachidae > Pseudophryne > Pseudophryne corroboree. Next base: position 1,171,081,813 of record NC_086444.1, read on the forward strand.
AACACTGACCCACTAGCACCCCCACCGGGGACAGACAAATCCAGAGACCTGACAGGCATGAATGGCCCATGGGGGAATGCAGTGATAGGGGCCTATACTTAAGGGTATGGCCAGCCTACAAAGGGGGTGTGGATAACACCCACAGAGGCTTGAAATACACAATAATCTAGTGCAGTGTAATGCAACATATCTACCATGTATAATACAAGTGCACAACCTGATCCCTAGAGAAAGGAGTAGGCACTCAGGCAGTGGGGCCTATCGGTGGTTTTCCTGGTATCCCTGTGGGCCAGTCTGACCCTGGTAATGCGCCCCTGTAGTCATGACCCCAGTAGTAATGCGCCCCCAGTAGTATTGCACCCCCAGTAGTAATGCACCCCCAGTACACACAGTCTCACATATGTTTAAAAAAAAACCAACACCATACTTACCAAGCCCCGCTCCTGCGACCGACCGCTGTGATCCTCCTGGCGTCTGTTCCCCGGCACAATGACAGAGCCGGACGCCAGAGCTCAGTAGTGTAAGCTCCTGCCACCAGCTTCCGCTGTAAAGATAGCCGGGCGCCTGCTGGTAACACAATCTCAGTTGGTTCCCGGCATCTCTCTGCGGCGCTGGTCACACATCGGGTGAGCTGAGCCGGAGGAGGCGGAACTGAGTTCTGCCCCGTTCCGGCTTACTTTAACCCCTGCATCCTTATCTGATAATTGCTGCCTTTTCTATATGGTTTGTTATCTTTCAAAAGGAATAAAATTGTTTTTGAAAAATTGTTTCTAGATTTATCTAGATTTACTACCATATACAGTACATAAGCAGCAAAAAAAAAAAAAAGTAAGAAATTTTCAGTTTTTTATTTAATAACGTTTAGAATATTTTTTTTATTTAAATCATTTATGTAAAAATAATACTTAGGTTTTTTTTTCACCCCACCCCCCTCCCCCCCTGTCCATAGGCCCCCAGTTGAAAATCACCTTCCTCCCCCATCAGAAATATACCTCCAGTGGTAAAATATTCCCAGCATTATCAATTTCCACCCCCTAGAAATAATAGATCCCAGTGGCAGAGCCCCCACCCTCACCCCCAGTGACAATGGAACCCTATTTAGTGTCCCCAAACCCATTTATCACTGTATATGTATTTCTTAATTTTAAATATATCCTCCAGCCAAAAAAACCTTGTTGTGAGGCAGCATACACACCCCCTACCCACCGCCAGTCCATAGACTTACCCTATCACTCCACCCCCATGTTATAGCCCCGCCTCCTTACCTTATTGCAGTGCAAAGCAGTGTGTGGGGCAACTGTATATTAGACCCCCTTGTTGCAGCTGATCTTTAAACATTCAGAGATCTGCATTTTGTGCAGGAGGGGCTAAGGTGGTCATTCCGAGTTGTTCGCTCGGTAAATTTCATTGCATTGCAGCGATTTTCCGCTTAGTGCGCATGCGTAATGTTCGCACTGCGACTGCACCAAGTAAATTTGCTAAGAAGTTAGGAATTTTACTCACGGCTTTTTCATCGTTCTGGTGATCGTAATGTGATTGACAGGAAGTGGGTGTTTCTGGGCGGAAACTGGCCGTTTTATGGGCGTGTGGGAAAAAACGCTACCGTTTCCGGAAAAAACGCAGGAGTGGCTGAAGAAACGGGGGAGTGTCTGGGCGAACGCTGGGAGTGTTTGTGACGTCAAACCAGGAACGACAAGCACTGAACTGATCGCACTGGCAGAGTAAGTCTCGAGCTACTCAGAAACTGCACAGAGATGTCTTATCGCAATATTGCAAATCTTTTGTTCGCAATTTTAAGATGCTAAGATACACTCCCAGTAGGCGGCGGCTTAGCGTGTGCAATGCTGCTAAAATCAGCTTGCGAGCGAACAACTCGGAATGACCACCTATGTTCCCTTCCTAGCACTTCTAGTTTAGGCACATGTACCCCTGAGTGTCGACATTCTGGGGTGCAATTTTTGGAGTGATGTCGGCGATCACAAACCGCAACATCACTTCTAGGGGTCCGGAGCAGGAGGGGGAGATTTGATCTACATATGGGTAGAACTAATTTCCTCCATACTAACAGTGGAAGCAGAGTGTCATCACTAACGTATGGAATGTGAACTGGTCAGGTGATGCACTCATGACCGCGGTCACATCCCATATGTTAGTGCCAGGCAAGAGATTAATAAATTACAGAATATATAAAAAGTGTTATTCAGCTCACTGATGTCTGATGAATGAACCAGATGCTCCGAGGGCTGTACAGGCTGCAGTGTTCAGGTCTGTAGTGTCCAAAGGATGCACCAGGTGGCACTGTAGCAGTGATACAGGCTGTAAGGTGTTGTTCCCAGCACCCTGCTAGCCATATGCAGATATGCAGAGACCGTGCAGCAGCAATGTGCCACTCACAGGACCCTGTGTTCTGTGCAACCGCACTGCTCATATACCCATATTTATTGCCATGGAATGAACTACAGATGTAACATAGTAACATAGTAACTAGAGATGAGCGAGTTCGGTTCCTCGAGATCCGAACCCCCCCGAACTTCACCTATTTTACACGGTTCCGAGGCAGCCTCGGATCTTCCCGCCGAGCGCGCCCGAACATCATCATCCCGCTGTCGGATTCTCGCGAGATTCGTATTGCATATAAATAGCCGCCATTTTCACTCATGCATTGGAGATGATAGCGAGAGGACGTGGCTGCGTTCTCTCGGTTTCTGTGTTCAGTGTGCTGCACATATCTACGTTCTCTGCCTGAAAACGCTCCATATCTGTGCTGCATTGTAGTATATAGTAGGAGGACAGTGCAGAATTTTGCTGACTACCAGTTTATATATAGCAGTACGTACAGTAGTATATTGCTTTACCTCTGTGTCATCAAGTATACTATCCATCCATACTTGTGCTGCATTGTAGTTGTGCGCAGTATATAGTAGGAGGACAGTGCAGAGTTTTGCTGACCACCAGTATATATATAGCAGTACGGTACAGTAGGCCATTGCTATTGATATATTACTGGCATATAATTCCACACATTAAAAAATGGAGAACAAAAATGTGGAGGGTAAAATAGGGAAAGATCAAGATCCACTTCGTGCTGAAGCTGCTGCCACTAGTCATGGCCGGGATGATGAAATGCCATCAACGTCATCTGCCAAGGCCGATGCCCAATGTCATAGTAGAGACCATGTAAAATCCAAAAAACAAAAGTTCAGTTAAATGACCCAAAAATCGAAATTAAAAGCGTCTGAGGAGAAGCGTAAACTTGCCAATATGCCATTTACGATACGGAGTGGCAAGGAATGGCTGAGGCCCTGGCCGAGCTTATTGAGTTCCTGGTTATACCTAAAGCTGGCTATGTGATCGTACTGGGTATGCCTTGGCTTCAATTGCACAATCCGCAATTTGACTGGTCTACATTACAGTCAACAGTATGGAGTTCCCCTTGTCATCAGTCATGTCTGGCTCAAGTACTTCCAATCAAGTCTTCAAGTGTAAAGTCTCAGTCTGGCCTTCCGGAGGCCTATCAGAAATTCACTGACGTCTTCAGTGAGAAAGCAGCGGATGTCTTGCCTCCCCATCGAGAATGGGATTGTCCCATTGATTTGGTTTCCAGGGAGCAAGCCGCCTAGAGGGCGTACATACCCTCTTTCAGTTCCAGAGACCCAAGCAATGAGTGTATACATTAAGGAAAATTTACAGAAAGGGTTCATCCGTCCATCCTCTTCCCCAGCTGGTGCTGGATTCTTCTTTGTCAAGAAGAAAGATGGAGGACTTCGTCCCTGTATCGATTATCAGGGTTTAAATGACATCCCGATTAAAAATAGCTACCCGTTACCTCTCATCACAGAGTTGTTCGACAGAGTTAGAGGTGCGTCCATCTTCACGAAACTGGATCTTCGCGGGGCTTATAATCTTATTGTCACGAACCGGTCTCTCACCTTTGCGGGTTCTGGGGTTCATCCGTTGCCAGTGCGGTTGCTCGCGGTGCTGTGCGCCCGTGTGGGGACACGGCGTGATCAATGGCACAGGTAATGCAAAGTCTGGGAACTGTGAGTGCGGGGACCAAATGGCCTAAGGCACTGCGGTGTGTCTGCTGTATAGGAGGTGGCCATGTTGGAGACCAAATAGCTTATACAGAGCACTTGTGAAAACACCTGTGGGCAGGTGTAAGCCAATCCCGTGCTTGTGCTGCCTTTAAGTAGGCTGGGATTATGTTACTCTGGGCCAGTGCTTTGTTGTATCAACGCTGTGCTCTAGCTCTGAGCTCTCTCCGTGCATTCCTGTGTGATTCCCGTGGTCCAGATATCGCCTCCGTTCCCAGAGGTCCGTCTGCAGCCTTCACTGCTGAAAGATCCACCGGCTCTCCGCTGTGCTGTCAGTTAATTGCTCACCTACTGGAAACAGTTGAATTCCCAGAGTCTTGCATGAGGTTACCTAGTCTGTCTGCCTATCCTACAAAGTCTGGAGGATCTCATTTCCCTCAGCTGTTCGTTTGTTCAACTCTGCATTTAACCCATTCATCACCTTGTCTTCTACTACAGTTTCACAGTGATCTCCGGAACCCGCAAGTAACCCAATTCAGTACTTTTTGCTATGTTGCCATTACAAGGATAATTCTTCACAGTCTCTCAGTTAACTCTCAAAACTCCATTGCAAATCCTTACAGTTATCTCTTCATGTCTGCATTATCCAGTTAATCACATTCTGCAGTTCAGCATCAAAGCTTGTTTATATTTGCTATGTTGCCATTACAAGGATAATTCTTCACAGTCTCTCAGTTAACTCTCAAAACTCCATTGCAAATCCTTACAGTTATCTCTTCATGTCTGCATTATCCAGTTAATCGCATTCTGCAGTTCAGCATCAAAGCTTGTTTATATTTGCTATGTTGTCATAACAAGGATAATTCTTCACAGTCTCTCAGTTAACTCTCAAAACTCCATTGCAAATCCTTACAGTTATCTCTTCATGTCTGCATTATCCAGTTAATCACATTCTGCAGTTCAGCATCAAAGCTTGTTTATATTTGGACAATCCAACATTTATTCATCAGCTTGTTTTGCATATGTTTCCATGAACATTTCTTTTATTTATTTTTGAGTTTTCTCTTGCATATTATTCCTGCAATACTTCAGTATAATATGATGATTAACAACTTGTCAGTTAACTCTTTACTGAATTGTTATTTTGAATAAATATATGAATCGGAACTTTCTTCGTCCTCCCTGCTTTCTTCATAGCCCAGCACCTACACCTGTGGTTGGTTCCGGGTTAACGGATTCACAAAAACACCCGGACCTGACAGTAAGCACTGGCCACATGGATCCGTCAAGTGACCAATTCGCAGGAGGCGGTGCTACGTCAGATATCCTTTCCCGTCTGGAAAACCAGGAGTCTATACAGACACAAATAGTGCAGTTTATGCAAACTATGGCAGACCGTTTAGAGACTCTTCATACAGCTATTAAAACGTCTCAAGTTCAGATTCCAACTCCGGTTGTCCCAGTTACCACTACAGCTTCTGCTGTGATGCTGCCTACGTCCCGCTTGCAGTTACCCTCTCCAAGTAAGTTTGACGGGACTCCAAAACTTTGCAGAGGATTCCTGAATCAATGCGAGATCCAGTTCGAACTGATGTCTGCCAGTTTCCCATCAGCTCGTTCTAAGGTTGCATATATTATTGCCCTCCTCTCCGGTCAGGCTCTGGAGTGGGCATCACCATTATGGGAGAGAGGTGATCCTATCCTCTCTAATTACAAAGAGTTCGTATCTTCCTTCCGGAGAATCTTTGACGAACCAGGCAGGACCACCTCAGCATCCTTGGAGATTCTCCGTCTACGTCAAGGTTTACGTCCTGTCAGTCAATATATTATTCAGTTTTGCACGTTGTCTTCAGAGTTAAACTGGAATGAGGAGGCCCTGATCGCCGCGTTTTGGAATGGACTTTCAGAAAGAATCAAGGATGATTTAACTATCCGGGATGTGCCAATTAAACTGGATGAATTGATTTCTCTCTGTAACAAACTTGACCTACGCTACAGGGAGCGATGTTTAGAGAAATCCAGGGCAGAGCGATCCAGTCCACGTGATCATCCTAGATCTCGACAAGATTCTTCATCACAGTCTCTAGTAATGACTGAAGAACCTATGCAGATTGGGCGCTCTCGCCTCACAGAGGAGGAACGACTTCGTCGTCGACAGGGTAACCTCTGCATGTACTGTGGGTCCTCCGAACATTTAGTTAAATTCTGCAAACTCCGACCGGGAAACTGTCGCCTCCTAGCTTATTCAAGAGAGGTTAAGCTAGGAGTTACTTTAGAATCACGTTCTGGGAAAGAGCCAACCTTGTCTATTCAATTAGAAGTTCCAAGTTCTACAGTGGAAGTTTCAGCCCTCCTAGATTCCGGGGCAGCCAAGAACTTCATCTCCTCAGCCTTTGTCATACGGTCTAAAGTTCAAACCATGCCCCTGGAAGCAGCAGTTGCTGTTACAGCAGTGGATGGAAGTCGAATTCCAGATGGTATAATTACTCATCGAACCGTATGTCTCAAGATGAAAGTTGGTGAGCTCCATTCCGAATACCTCTCCTTCTACGTGATTCCCAAAGCCTCTCAAGATGTGATACTTGGTTTACCTTGGCTGCAGAAACATAATCCTCAACTTAATTGGCAAACCATGGAAGTCCTTTCATGGGGTAAATCTTGTACCAAGGACTGTGTAGCTACAATTGTACCTCTTCGGTCAATTAGCCTTTCCGATCTACCTCCGGTGTATCAATCCCTTGCGGATGTTTCCAGTAAGCAAGCAGCAGACTCTCTACCTCCTCATCGTGAATGGGACTGCCCAGTCGTCCTGGTTCCGGGCAAGATCCCTCCTAGGGGACAAATTCATCCGCTATCCATCCCAGAGACGCGAGCTATCCGGGATTGGTCCACTCCTACAACTCTCAAGGGGATTCAGCGATTTCTTGGCTTTGCTAATTTCTATAGGAGATTCATTAAGAATTATTCTACGTTAGCTGCTCCTATCACAGCCCTAACTCGCAAGGGAGCAAATCCTACGAACTGGTCTTCTGAAGCAATCAAAGCCTTCTCTGATTTAAAGCAAGCCTTTGTGTCAGCCCCCATTCTTCGACAGCCTGATTTGAATCGTCCCTTTCTACTAGAGGTGCATACATCTACAGAAGCAGTAGGAGCTGTGTTGTCACAAGTCTTTGAAGATAAAAAGGTCCATCCCTGTGGATATTTCTCCCGTAAGTTCCTCCCGGCAGAACGTAATTATGCAATCGGTGAGCAAGAGTTACTTGACATCAAGTTGGCATTTGAGGAGTGGAGATACCTTCTAGAAGGAGCTCAACATCGCATTACAGTTTATACTGATCATAAGAATCTTCTGTATCTGCAGTCAGCTCTGTGTTTGAATCCATGACAAGCTCGATGGGCGCTTTTCTTCTCACGATTTGATTTCAAACTCACCTATCGTCCAGGGTCTCAGAACAAAAAGGCAGATGCCCTTTCCCGGTCCTTTGCTTCTTCTGAATTAAATGATGCTACCACGAATCAAGCCATTGTGAATCCTACGTCCTTTTTAATGACTCGAACCTCTCCAGTTCCTCCGCCTGGCAAGACCTTTGTCGCCACAAGTCTCCGAAAACGGCTGCTTACCTGGGCTCACTCCTCTTCCTTCATGGGTCATCCTGGGGTTCTAAAGACTCTCAAATTTATTCAACAGTCTTATTGGTGGCCACGTCTCAAAGCCGATGTCCAAGAGTTTATAGCAGCATGTCCTAAATGTGCCCAACATAAGAGTCCAAGAAGTTCTCCACCAGAGTTTCATCCTTTGCCAGCCCTAGAGGTTCCAGCAGCAGATCAAGAGCTTCAACGTCTATCTAGCATCTGGAGTTGTGTACGTAAGTCCTTGGTCAAAGCTTCCGCTCGTTATAAATCTTTTGCAGATAGAAAACGTAAAGCTGTACCGAATTACAAAGTGGGAGACCAAGTTTGGATTTCTACGCGCAATCTCAAGTTCAAAGTTCCTTCTAAGAAATTTGCTCCCAAGTTTATTGGTCCATTTCCCATTGTAAAGGTACTCAACCCTGTGTCATACAAAGTCAAGTTGCCACCGTCTTTGAGAATTCCTAACGCCTTTCATACATCTTTACTGAAGCCTTTGATTCTCAATAAGTTCCGTACTACCCAGTCCAAATCTCCTAAAGTTCACTCTTTGCAGAATGAGGAATTTGAAGTTAAAGAGATTGTGGACTCACGTTCCCGATATGGACGTTTACAGTTTCTGGTCGACTGGAAGGGTTACGGTCCGGAGGAGAGATCCTGGGTTTTCTCTGAAGATGTTCATGCTCCAAGACTGGTACAGAAATACTTCTCCAAAAATCCTGACAAGGTTCAAAGGTGTTCGGAGACCACCCGTAGAAGAGGGGGTACTGTCACGAACCGGTCTCTCACCTTTGCGGGTTCTGGGGTTCATCCGTTGCCAGTGCGGTTGCTCGCGGTGCTGTGCGCCCGTGTGGGGACACGGCGTGATCAATGGCACAGGTAATGCAAAGTCTGGGAACTGTGAGTGCGGGGACCAAATGGCCTAAGGCACTGCGGTGTGTCTGCTGTATAGGAGGTGGCCATGTTGGAGACCAAATAGCTTATACAGAGCACTTGTGAAAACACCTGTGGGCAGGTGTAAGCCAATCCCGTGCTTGTGCTGCCTTTAAGTAGGCTGGGATTATGTTACTCTGGGCCAGTGCTTTGTTGTATCAACGCTGTGCTCTAGCTCTGAGCTCTCTCCGTGCATTCCTGTGTGATTCCCGTGGTCCAGATATCGCCTCCGTTCCCAGAGGTCCGTCTGCAGCCTTCACTGCTGAAAGATCCACCGGCTCTCCGCTGTGCTGTCAGTTAATTGCTCACCTACTGGAAACAGTTGAATTCCCAGAGTCTTGCATGAGGTTACCTAGTCTGTCTGCCTATCCTACAAAGTCTGGAGGATCTCATTTCCCTCAGCTGTTCGTTTGTTCAACTCTGCATTTAACCCATTCATCACCTTGTCTTCTACTACAGTTTCACAGTGATCTCCGGAACCCGCAAGTAACCCAATTCAGTACTTTTTGCTATGTTGCCATTACAAGGATAATTCTTCACAGTCTCTCAGTTAACTCTCAAAACTCCATTGCAAATCCTTACAGTTATCTCTTCATGTCTGCATTATCCAGTTAATCACATTCTGCAGTTCAGCATCAAAGCTTGTTTATATTTGCTATGTTGCCATTACAAGGATAATTCTTCACAGTCTCTCAGTTAACTCTCAAAACTCCATTGCAAATCCTTACAGTTATCTCTTCATGTCTGCATTATCCAGTTAATCACATTCTGCAGTTCAGCATCAGAGCTTGTTTATATTTGCTATGTTGTCATAACAAGGATAATTCTTCACAGTCTCTCAGTTAACTCTCAAAACTCCATTGCAAATCCTTACAGTTATCTCTTCATGTCTGCATTATCCAGTTAATCACATTCTGCAGTTCAGCATCAAAGCTTGTTTATATTTGGACAATCCAACATTTATTCATCAGCTTGTTTTGCATATGTTTCCATGAACATTTCTTTTATTTATTTTTGAGTTTTCTCTTGCATATTATTCCTGCAATACTTCAGTATAATATGATGATTAACAACTTGTCAGTTAACTCTTTACTGAAATGTTATTTTGAATAAATATATGAATCGGAACTTTCTTCGTCCTCCCTGCTTTCTTCATAGCCCAGCACCTACACCTGTGGTTGGTTCCGGGTTAACGGATTCACAAAAACACCCGGACCTGACACTTATCAGGATTCGAAGTGGCGATGAGTGGAAAACCGCCTTCAATACTCGTGACGGCCACTATGAATATCTAGTTATGCCCTTCGGCTTGAGTAACGCCCCGGCCGTGTTTCAAAACTTTGTCAACTAAGTATTCAGAGATCTCTTGTATAAATGTGTGGTAGTTTACCTCAATGACATCTTGATATTCTCCTGTGATTTAGTTTCTCATCGCCAACAGGTACAGTAAAAGAGGTTCTTCGACGTATTCAAAAGAATCATCTGTATGGCAAGTTGTCCAAATGTGCATTTGAAGCTTCTTCAATATCTTTCTTGGGATACATTATTTCCGGAACAGACCTTCAAAATGGACCCAGCTAAACTGGAAGCTATAGAGAGCTGGGCTCTTCCAACAACACTCAAGTCAGTTCAACGTTTCATAGGCTTTGCTAATTACTACAGATAGTTTATTAAAGGCTTCTCCACGTTAATAGCTCCAATCACCTGCCTTACCCGGAAAGGGGGGAATCCTTCCCAATGGTCTGACAAAGCACTGTCTACTTTTCTTAAAATAAAACAAGCTTTTATTTGAGCTCCTGTGTTACAAGTGTTACAACAGCTGGATGTCAATAAGGCCTTCATCCTGGAAGTAGATGCCTCAACGGTTGGCGTGGGCGCAGTCCTGTCCCAGGTGGGCGTTGATGGTAAGACTCACCCCTGTGGGTTTTTCTCTCGTAGGTTCTCACCCGCTGAAATTAACTATACCATCGGTGACCAGGAGCTGTTAGCAATCAAAATGGCCCTTGAAGAATGGAGGTATCTGTTGGAGGGTACGAGATTCCCTATTACCATCTACATGGATCACAAGAACCTGCTTTACCTGAAAGCTGCGCAGTGCCTGAATCCTCGGCAAGCAAGGTGGGCCCTATTCTTTTCCCATTTTGACTTTAAGTTAATGTTTAGGCCTGGCTCACAAAACGTTAAAGCAGATGCTTTGTCTCACTCTATGAGCTCAAATGAGGAATCTTCAGAACAGGCTGCTCGACCAGTATTAAATCCTGTAGTTTTCGCAGCTACAGGGGTGTCACAAGTTCCACCTCCAGGCAAGATGTTTGTCTCTCCAGAGCTTCGTTCAAATCTCTTGTCCTGGGCTCATACGTCCAAATTTAATGGTCACCCTGGGGTTCTCAAGACTTTCAAGTTCCTGTCCCAAATGTATTGTTGGCCTCGAATGAAAATAGATATTCAAGAATTTATAGCTTCATGTCCCAAATGTGCTCAGCATAAAGTTTCTCGTCAGGCTCCCGCAGGCCAATTGTTACCCAATTCCATTCCCAGGCGCCCTTGGTCTCACTTATCGGTCTTACTTATCGATGGATTTTATTTCAGATCTCCCTCCAACCAAAGGGTATGACACCATCTGGGTCGTAGTCGATAGGTTTCAAAAATGGCGCACTTCATTCCACTCATGGGGTTACCCTCTGCTCCAAAATTGGCACAGTTGTTTTGTCACTAAATATTTAGGTTACATGGACTTCCAACAGAAGTCATATCTGACCGAGGTGTACAGTTTGTGGCCAAGTTCTGGAGGGCTCTGTGTTCTGCGCTACAAGTAAAACTGAAATTCTCTACGGCCTATCACCCTCAAACAAATGGGCAGACAGAGAGGGTAAATCAAGAGCTTGAGACCTATTTGAGACTGTATATCTCTTCTTCACAGGATGACTGGGTAGAATTATTGCCCTGGGCAGAGTTTGCTCATAATTTTCGTTATCATACTTCTACAGATACAACTCCTTTTTTCGCAGTTTATGGACAGCATCCTAGAGTACCGGATTTCCAAGAGTTACCCGTCTCTTTGGTGGGTCGCTCAAATTTGGAAGAAGATTCATTAATCGCTTAAAAAAGTTACTCAACGGTATAAAATGTTTGCTGATCGAAAGAGACGAGCAGTTCCTAGTTTAAAACCGGGTGACAAAGTCTGGTTATCTACCCGAAATCTCCATCTCAGAGTTCCATCAATTAAATTAGCTCCACGGTTTATTGGGCCATTCCCGGTGGAAAGTGTTATTAATCCGGTGGCATATAAATTAAAACTGCCTGCTTTTTTGAAAGTTCCCAACTCATTCCATATTTTTCTCCTCAGACCACTAATTCTCAATCGTTTCCAGAGAACGCTTCCGGCAGCGCCAAAGGTACAAACTCATCAGAGCGTGGAATATGAGGTGGAAAAGATCTTAGACTCTCGACATCGTTATGGTCAATTGCAATACCTGATTGACTGGTCTGGATATGGTCCTGAAGAGAGGAGTTGGGTCAACGCCTCGGATGTCCATGCTCCACGGTTGGTCCAAGCCTTCCACAGACTCTTCCCTGCCAAGCCTCGTGGGTGTTCGGTGCCCACCCATAAAGGAGGGGGTACTGTCAGGAATCGGCGCTCTGCTGCGTCTCACCTACCAGCGCGCTGGTGTGCAGGCCTCCGGAGGTCATGGTCCCAGTTGCGGCTGCATGGGTGTATGGACCGCGAGCGTCATCTTCCGCATTGCTGAGTACCCCTGAGTCTGGTCCTGTGTGTATTCTGCTGTGTGCCAGCATCCTGCCTGTGTGGTCGTTGCCATGACTCTTGCACTCAGCTGATCCCGGTGTGCAATCCAGCACTGAGTCTCCACCCAGAGTTCAGTGACCAATCACTGCAGAGCCAGGGGTATAACTCTCAGTCCGTGGCTCACTCACATTGCTTTGGACAACGAGTCACATACCATGTGCCTTGTTCTTCTGGTTCCTACGTTCCTGTTTCCAGCGTTCCCCGTGGTTATCTTCATCGTTCCAGTTTGTTCCTGTTTCCAGCATGCCCCGTTGTTATCTACATTGTTCCAGTTTCCAGTTCCACAGCTTTTCTGTTACTCCGGACTCCAGCTACATCCAGCCACAATCCACCAGAAGTAAGAGACTCTCCTCAGGTGTTTTATCATTATCTACCTGTGCACTCATTATCAATTACCATCTGTGCATCTCAGCAGTTAACATCTATTTGCTTAGAGACTGTCTCCTGCTTAAGCCGTTAGGCTATCTGGACTTGTGCTTCACAGAGACTGTACATTTATCCGAGTTCTGTTTTCCCAAAGTTATTTCATCCTGAGTTATACTGAGACTGTGTGCTTTCAAGTACTATTGGAGTTTTGTTTATTCCATCTGCATTCCATTTTAAGTTGTTTTCTGCAAGAGACTTTTCTGTTGTTTGGATTCAGTTATCCATCACCATTGTTTTCATATTACCGGTTTTCTGTTTAATCAGTGTTATACCATCTGTTCTGTCATAATAAACATCAGCGCCTATGTGCAGGACTTTCATATTGCCTCCACGTTTTATCCATCACACCAACACTGACCCACTAGCACCCCCACCGGGGACAGACAAATCCAGAGACCTGACAGGCATGAATGGCCCATGGGGGAATGCAGTGATAGGGGCCTATACTTAAGGGTATGGCCAGCCTACAAAGGGGGTGTGGACAACACCCACAGAGGCTTGAAATACACAATAATCTAGTGCAGTGTAATGCAACATATCTACCATGTATAATACAAGTGCACAACCTGATCCCTAGAGAAAGGAGTAGGCACTCAGGCAGTGGGGCCTATCGGTGGTTTTCCTGGTATCCCTGTGGGCCAGTCTGACCCTGGTAATGCGCCCCTGTAGTCATGACCCCAGTAGTAATGCGCCCCCAGTAGTATTGCACCCCCAGTAGTAATGCACCCCCAGTACACACAGTCTCACAAATGTTTAAAAAAAAAACAACACCATACTTACCAAGCCCCGCTCCTGCGACCGACCGCTGTGATCCTCCTGGCGTCTGTTTCCCCCGGCACACTGACAGAGCCGAGAGCCGGACGCCAGAGCTCAGTAGTGTAAGCTCCTGCCACCAGCTTCCGCTGTAAAGAGAGCCGGGCGCCTGCTGGTAACACAATCTCAGTTGGTTCCCGGCATCTCTCTGCGGCGCTGGTCACACATCGGGTGAGCTGAGCCGGAGGAGGCGGAACTGAGTTCTGCCCCGTTCCGGCTTACTTTAACCCCTGCATCCTATTATCTGATAATTGCTGCCTTTTCTACATGGTTTGTTATCTTTCAAAAGGAATAAAATTGTTTTTGAAAAATTGTTTCTAGATTTATCTAGATTTACTACCATATACAGTACATAAGCAGCAAAAAAAAAAAAAAAGTAAGAAATTTTCAGTTTTTTATTTAATAACGTTTAGAATATTTTTTTTATTTAAATCATTTATGTAACAATAATACTTGGGTTTTTTTTTCACCCCCCCCCCCCCCTGTCCATAGGCCCCCAGTTGAAAATCACCTTCCTCCCCCATCAGAAATATACCTCCAGTGGTAAAATATTCCCAGCATTATCAATTTCCACCCCCTAGAAATAATAGATCCCAGTGGCAGAGCCCCCACCCTCACCCCCAGTGACAATGGAACCCTATTTAGTGTCTCCAAACCCATTTATCACTGTATATGTATTTCTTAATTTTAAATATATCCTCCAGCCAAAAAAACCTTGTTGTGAGGCAGCATACACACCCCCTACCCACCGCCAGTCCATAGACTTACCCTATCACTCCAACCCCATGTTATAGCCCCGCCTCCTTACCTTATTGCAGTGCAAAGCAGTGTGTGGGGCAACTGTACATTAGACCCCCTTGTTGCAGCTGATCTTTAAACATTCAGAGATCTGCATTTTGTGCAGGAGGGGCTACGGTGGTCATTCCGAGTTGTTCGCTCTGTAAATTTAATTGCATCGCAGCGAATTTCCGCTTAGTGCGCATGCGCAATGTTCGCACTGCGACTGCGCCAAGTAAATTTGCTAAGAAGTTAGGAATTTTACTCACGGCTTTTTCATCGTTCTGGTGATCGTAATGTGATTGACAGGAAGTGGGTGTTTCTGGGCGGAAACTGGCCGTTTTATGGGCGTGTGGGAAAAAACGCTACCGTTTCCGGAAAAAACGCAGGAGTGGCTGAAGAAACGGGGGAGTGTCTGGGCGAACGCTGGGAGTGTTTGTGACGTCAAACCAGGAACGACAAGCACTGAACTGATCGCACTGGCAGAGTAAGTCTCGAGCTACTCAGAAACTGCACAGAGATGTCTTATCGCAATATTGCAAATCTTTTGTTCGCAATTTTAAGATGCTAAGATACACTCCCAGTAGGCGGCGGCTTAGCGTGTGCAATGCTGCTAAAATCAGCTTGCGAGCGAACAACTCGGAATGACCACCTATGTTCCCTTCCTAGCACTTCTAGTTTAGGCACATGTACCCCTGAGTGTCGACATTCTGGGGTGCAATTTTTGGAGTGATGTCGGCGATCACAAACCGCAACATCACTTCTAGGGGTCCGGAGCAGGAGGGGGAGATTTGATTTACATATGGGTAGAACTAATTTCCTCCATACTAACAGTGGAAGCAGAGTGTCATCACTAACGTATGGAATGTGAACTGGTCAGGTGATGCACTCATGACCGCGGTCACATCCCATATGTTAGTGCCAGGCAAGAGATTAATAAATTACAGAATATATAAAAAGTGTTATTCAGCTCACTGATGTCTGATGAATGAACCAGATGCTCCGAGGGCTGTACAGGCTGCAGTGTTCAGGTCTGTAGTGTCCAAAGGATGAACCAGGTGGCACTGTAGCAGTGATACAGGCTGTAAGGTGTTGTTCCCAGCACCCTGCTAGCCATATGCAGATATGCAGAGACCGTGCAGCAGCAATGTGCCACTCACAGGACCCTGTGTTCTGTGCAACCGCACTGCTCATATACCCATATTTATTGCCATGGAATGAACTACAGATGTAACATAGTAACATAGTAACTAGAGATGAGCGGGTTCGGTTCCTCGAGATCCGAACCCCCCCGAACTTCACCTATTTTACACGGTTCCGAGGCAGCCTCGGATCTTCCCGCCGAGCGCGCCCGAACATCATCATCCCGCTGTCGGATTCTCGCGAGATTCGTATTGCATATAAATAGCCGCCATTTTCACTCATGCATTGGAGATGATAGCGAGAGGACGTGGCTGCGTTCTCTCGGTTTCTGTGTTCAGTGTGCTGCACATATCTACGTTCTCTGCCTGAAAACGCTCCATATCTGTGCTGCATTGTAGTATATAGTAGGAGGACAGTGCAGAATTTTGCTGACTACCAGTTTATATATAGCAGTACGTACAGTAGTATATTGCTTTACCTCTGTGTCATCAAGTATACTATCCATCCATACTTGTGCTGCATTGTAGTTGTGCGCAGTATATAGTAGGAGGACAGTGCAGAGTTTTGCTGACCACCAGTATATATATATAGCAGTACGGTACAGTAGGCCATTGCTATTGATATATTACTGGCATATAATTCCACACATTAAAAAATGGAGAGCAAAAATGTGGAGGGCAAAATAGGGAAAGATCAAGATCCACTTCGTGCTGAAGCTGCTGCCACTAGTCATGGCCGGGATGATGAAATGCCATCAACGTCATCTGCCAAGGCCGATGCCCAATGTCATAGTAGAGACCATGTAAAATCAAAAAAACAAAAGTTCAGTAAAATGACCCAAAAATCGAAATTAAAAGCGTCTGAGGAGAAGCGTAAACTTGCCAATATGCCATTTACGATACGGAGTGGCAAGGAATGGCTGAGGCCCTGGCCTATTTTCATGGCTAGTGGTTCAGCTTCACATGAGGATGGAAGCACTCATCCTCTCGCTAGAAAAATGAAAAGACTTAAGCTGGCAAAAGCACAGCAAAGAACTGTGCGTTCTTCTAAATCACAAATCCCCAAGGAGAGTCCAATTGTGTTAGTTGCGATGCCTGACCTTCCCAACACTGGACAGGAAGAGGTGGCGCCTTCCACCATTTGCACGCCCCCTGCATGTGCTTGAAGGAGCACCCGCAGTCCAGTTCCTGATAGTCAAATTGAAGATGTCACTGTTGAAGTACACCAGGATGAGGATATGGTTGTTGCTGGTGCTGAGGAGGAAATTGACATGGAGGATTCTGATTGTGAGGTGGTTTGTTTAAGTCAGGCACCCGGGGAGACAGCTGTTGTCCGTGGGATGAATATGGCCATTGACATGCCTGGTCAAATTACAAAAAATATCACCTCTTCGGTGTGGAATTATTTTAACAGAAATGCTGACAACAGGTGTCAAGTGTGTTGCCTTTGTCAAGCTGTAATAAGTAGGGGTTAGGACGTTAACCACCCATGAACATCCTCCCTTATACGTCACCTGGAGCGCATTCATCAGAAGTCATTGACAAGTTCAAAAACTTTGGGTGACAGTGGAAGCAGTCCACTGGCAACTAAATCCCTTCCTCTTGTAACCAAGCTCCTGCAAACAACACCACCAACTCCCTCAGTGTCAATTTCCTCCTTAGACAGGAAACCAATAGTCCTGCAGGCCATGTCACTGGCAAGACTGACGAATCCTCTCCTGCCTGGGATTCCTACGATGCATCCTTGAGTTTAATGTATACTGCTGCTGGCGCTGCTGTTGTTGCTGCTGGGAGTCGATCGTCATCCCAGAGGCGAAATCGGAAGACCACTTGTACTACTTCCAGTAAGCAATTGACTGTTCAACAGTCCTTTGCGAGGAAGATGAAATATCACAGCTGTCATCCTGCTGCAAAGTGGATAACTCAGGCCTTGGCAGCTGCGGTGGTGTTAAACATGTGTCTGGTATCCACCGTTAATTCACAGGGAATTAGACAATTGATTGCGGTACTGTGTCCCCGGTACCAAATACCATCTAGGTTCCATTTTTCTAGGCAGGCGATACCGAGAATGTACACAGACCTCAGAAAGATTCACCAGTTTCCTAAAAAATGCAGTTGTACCCAATGTCCACTTAACCACGGACATGTGGACAAGTGGAGCAGGGCAGACTCAGGACTATATGACTGTGACAGCCCACTGGGTAGATGTATTTCCTCCCACAGCAAGAACAGCAGCGGCGGCACCAGAAGCAGCATCTCGCAAATGCCAACTCATTCCTAGGCAGGCTACGCTTTGTATCACCACTTTCCATAAGAGGCACACAGCTGACAACCTCTTACGGAAACTGAGGAACATCATCGCAGAATGGCTTACCCCAATTGGACTCTCCTGGGGATTTGTGACATCGGACAACGCCACCAATATTGTGCGTGCATTACATGTGGGCAAATTCCAGCACATCCCATGTTTTGCACATACACTGAATTTGGTGGTACAGAATTTTTTAAAAAACGACAGGGGCGTGCAAGAGATGCTGTCGGTGGCCTGAAGAATTTCGGGCCACTTTCGGTATTCAGCCACCGCGTGCCGAAGATTGGAGCACCAGCAAACACTCCTGCCCCGCCATCATCTGAAGCAAGAGGTGGTAACGAGGTGGAATTCAACCCTCTATATGCTTCAGAGGATGGAGGAGCAGCAAAAGGCCATTCAAGCCTATACATCTGCCTACGATATAGGCAAAGGAGGGGGAATGCACCTGACTCAAGCGCAGTGGATAATGATTTCAACGTTGTGCAAGGTTCTGCAACCCTTTGAACTTGCCAAACGTGAAGTCAGTTCCAACACTGCCAGCCTGAGTCAGGTCATTCCCCTCATCAGGCTTTTGCAGAAGAAGCTGGAGACATTGAAGGAGGAGCTAAGACAGAGCGATTCCGCTAGGCATGTGGGACTTGTGGATGGAGCCCTTCATTCGCTTAACCAGGATTCACGGGTGGTCAATCTGTTGAAATCAGAACACTACATTTTGGCCACTGTGCTCGATCCTAGGTTTAAAGCCTACGTTGTATCTCTCTTTCCGGCAGACACAAGTGTGCAGTGGTGCAAAGACCTGCTGGTGAGACACTTGTCAAGTCAAGCGGAACGTGACCCGTCAACAGCTCCTCCTTCACATTCTCCCGCAACTGGGGCTGCGAGGAAAAGGCTAAGAATTCCGAGCCCACCCGCTGGTGGTCATGCAGGGCAGTCTGGAGCGAGTGCTGACATCTGGTCCGACTGAAGGACCTGACCACGATTACTGACATGTCGTCTACTGTCACTGCATATGATTCTGTCACCATTGAAAGAATGGTGGAGGATTATATGAGTGACCGCATCCAAGTAGGCACGTCAGACAGTCCGTACGTATACTGGCAGGAAAAAGAGGCAATTTGGAGGCCCTTGCACAAACTGGCTTTATTTTACCTAAGTTGCCCCCCCTCCAGTGTGTACTCCGAAAGGGTGTTTAGTGCAGCCGCTCACCTTGTCAGCAATCGGCGTACGAGGTTACTTCTAGAAAATGTGGAGAAGATGATGTTCATCAAAATTAATTATAATCAATTCCGCCATGGAGACATTCACCAGCAATTGCCTCCAGAAAGGGACCTGAGATGGTGGATTCCAGTGGGGACGAATTAATAATCTGTGAAGAGGGGGACGTACACAGTGAAAGGGGTGACCAATCGGACGATGAGGAGGTGGACATCTTGCCTCTGTAGAGCCAGTTTGTGCAAGGAGAGATTGATTGCTTCTTTTTTGGTGGGGGCCCAAACCAACCAGTCATTTCAGTCACAGTCGTGTGGCAACCCTGTCGCTGAAATGATGGGTTTGTTAAAGTGTCCATGTCCTGTTCTCTGCATAGCTGAACTTAACATTGCGGCCAGTCTTTGCAGTGGTGCGTGGCTGCGGAGCCACAGCACCATCACTGTCACTCTCACTGGAGGCCACAGCACCAACCTCCCCCTCCTCCTCCCCCTCACGCACCTCCTCCCTCTCACTCACCTCTGACTGGGACATATTCCAGACAAACAACAAATAACACTGTTAAAAAAAACCACTCCTCCACTACCACTACACACCACACACACACACACACACACACACACACACACACACACACACACACACACACACACACACACACACAATGACAATAGACTTTAAAAAAAAAACAAAGACAAAAAACTACACAGACTTTTAAATAACTACACAACAAGTGTGACAAGACTACTTACACACACAGTACAGCACTCACCAATCGCAAAGAACCACCTCAAAACCATCAAAAACTCCTATCAACTCTCCAACACCAAACACAACTTCCTCTCACCTCTCCACTAGCTAAACACACGAGGTTCAGGCGGTTTGGGGCGGTTTTATAGTAATGAGCACAGACACTCCTCCATCACAAAACAAACCAATCACGGACGAGTGACAAAAATGAAACTTAGAAAAAAAAACACGGCCGGGAACGGAAAAACACTGCCGTAACAGACAAATTACGCATTTGTAAAAAAAACAGACAACACAGCCGCAAATACACAAAATCGGCCGCATTCTACCTTGGAAAAACACGAATGACATCGACACCAAAAAATGGAAATAATCAAATCACGACAGCATAGTAAATGAGGCGTAATAAATTCAAAAAGTTGCAATTTCACACATTCGATGTCAGTCGTGTTTAATCTCCCTCCAAATTGACATAAATACGAATCTTAGTAAATATACCCCAGTGTATCCAAAATTTAAACGACAGACAACATATAACATTTAAATTCAAACATACGTCGGCGTGCATCCACCTGTTGTATGGTCTAATACAGAAACAACTATGTGGATCTGTGGACCCTGCTGCTCCACCTATACACTCAAAATTGTAAGACCTCTGGTCAGTATTTTGAAGCTCACATGGAATTATTAGCATTATAGCATAATAACGTGACTGTTGTGTCCCTTATTGGGATTCCAAGTGTATGAACAGAAGGAGCTATAAGGCCACTGTAAGTGTGGGCCACTGTTTGTTAGTAGCAGAAGAAAAGAAAAACACCCTAAGGTGAATTTACTCCAGGCGCTGATTGGGGAGATGCACCACAGCAGCTATAACAAAACGGGGTTGGTCAGACCCCCAAGCCACAAATGTATACAAAAGAAAGTTGAATTGGCAGACAGTGGGCACGCACAGCACCAAGCACTTGGTGCTGTGCGTGCCCACTGTCTGCCAATTCTATTTCCTGAGGAATCTCTACCTGGACCAGGTCCCCACTATCGTCTCAACTTGTGGATCCCCGTTAGAAGAACACCCATCCCCAGCGTGGATTTTTCACACAGCTAAACAAGGGACAAGCTTCTGCGGATGCCTACCGCTTAAACACCTTGAACAACTGCTGGTGGTAAATATTATACATAATGGAACACTAACGGGACACCCAGAGTTTATCAATAGGGGACTGTTTTATTGGAACAGGTTTGAACTGCTTTCATTGATTCGCATCAGGACTAAGAGGGGCACAGCTGCTTTGAGATCTGACACCCACTAGTGTCTTCCTACATACATTTATTGTGTTTTTTAACTATCTTAAATATTTTCTTTTATATCATTAAATATGTGTTTTTTCATGTGACCTGCTTCTCTCATATATGACCAAATAGCGCTTCAACTTTCTTTTGTATACCACTGTTTGTTAGTAGACTGGAGAAAATATCAAATGGTATAATTTGCCTATAATAAGGTGGAAAAAAGAAGTAACAGTGATTCTGCTGTCAGCGTTAGACATGGGATCTCCCAAATTCAATATTCTACTACACTCGGTATTCCCAGGGGCTCTCCCACCCTAGTACTGACCAAGCCCACTCCTGCTTAGCTTCCAAGTTCAGATGGTATTGGGCGTATTACAGTGTGGCATAATAGTAGAGTAACGTGTATATCACCTCCCAATGAATCACTGATGAGAGATCACTTGAAAAAGATAAACTAAAGGTAATATAGTCGGAAAAAACAATAGGTGGATCTGCTGCCAACGTAAGGCGGGGGTAAGAATGTTACCTCCAGATCACTGGTGAGAGTCCACGAACCAGAAGAAAAGAGAGACAAGGGAGGAATCAAAAGGAAAGAAGAAAAGCAGGAGAGAAGAGTAAAGGAAGAGCAAGAAAAAGAAACCATCAATATGTTATAAACCGTATTGGAACCACTGGTTACTTGAATCTAGCACAATTATCTGTTATGCATGTAGCGAGCTACTTACAATATAAAATGGTGTCAGCCTGTTGGTCTATGATACAATAGGTTGTTATGAGTAAGGTTCGACCGTTTATTGGGTAAATTATACTGTGGCTGAATGGTATTGTACCGTTTAGCCAAGTGGATGTACTTAGAGCAGAAAAATGGTGAATACGTGTTCCTGCAATATATATAAGGTTGTAGGTATTTAGGGCTTGGAGAAATGCCAAGTATTCCCTAGAAGTTTTACTGTAGGAGTTATAATTGTTCTCTATGTGACATAGTATCCAGGATCTAACTGCTATTCCTGCATTGCTTACAGTGGTCTGACCAAACTATCTAAATAAACTAAACAATTGTGTTTATTGTTCCACTAGGCATACACATGTAACTCACAGTGATCTAATAACACCATCTAAATGAATTAAACAAAATATGTTCATTAGTCTAGTGTGCATACATGAATATGACTATGCATAGCTGATCTATTTATTAACTTGACCTATGTGTCAAGTTATAAATGCTAGGACTCAAAAGAGATTTACCAGATATGCCCTGAGAGTAACAGTTGCAATCGTAATTTATAATAGCAATATCTAAACAGTCAAAGGGGATTTACCAGATATTCCCAAAAAGTACCAGTTGCAAACGTAATTTATGGTAACAGTGTGTAACATTGTCTCAACAGTCTAGCAACTGTTACAGCCTTCCTGAAAACAAACTATCTTCATAGAATCAGCAATTTATAAACACGGTTTATAGCCACCCTCCTTGAATACAAATCATTAGTGGTGCTATCCCCATATGTAAGTATGTATGGCTAAATAGGACCTCAACACTTGTTGGAAAATGACAGGACCAAAGTTATAACATATACATTGGCAGAATATGTGGTCCACAAGTACAGTATATTAGTTGATGTACCGGGGGCCGTGTTGTGGGTAAAGATATGTGGGAGACTTGCAAGTCCTGAATTAAATAAAGTAAGCAGCACTATAGCGTGCATACGTCGGAGACCAGTCGGGACTCTGGAGGTAAAGAATAGGGAGTCCTGGAGCGGGAGCAGATAGCGGCACCGAGATGGTATCCGGCGTGGGGCAGAACAATGCTGGTGAACGAGCGGCTATGAATGCTGTGGCCGCTTGCAGTCAGGGAAATCCGAATAGCCGGATCCCCAGGCTGGAAGCGGTATGAGAGCACTGCAGCTAATTTTACCGTGAGATCATTCAGGCTTGGCAGAGAGGCTGGTCCGTGAGTCCTAGACGAGTGCAGCGGCGGCAGCAGTGAGACGGGCCGTAAAAAGCGGAAGACCGTTTTTTCACCCACTACCTGGGCTTGATCATTTCCGTATGTGTGAAGCGCTGCTGAGTTGAATATAAGGTGATTACCTCATGACGTAAAATGGTCATGTGTAAGTATGCAGCTTTTGTCTGATTGCTGGGATACGCTAATCCCAGTGCTCTGTACAGGAAAGAAGAAAACATGAACTGCTGAATGAGCAGGTGTACACAGATTGAGTAAATAATACCAGCTAATCTGTTGTACGGGATTACAAGTATAAATCCCTAATTGTCTCTTAGATCAAGAGGGACATAATCCCTACCATTTTCATAAAGCTAGAGATTACATTGCATATACTCCTGTGCGCATGCATGCCCATATCTTCACACGTGCATCCATGTTGTCACGTCTGAGGATTCTTGTGGATCCGGATTTGGGGAAGATGATTCTGGTGCACTTGGATCTCTGAATAACAAACGAGCGGGACGGATGAAGGTCTTGCGCATTTATTACTTGGAATAGTTTAACAGAGTTCGCCAAAGACAGGTGAATAGAGATACTACTGTAGGTTAGCGGGTGGCTGAGGATACCAGAACCGTGACCCAGTACTTTAAGGAGAAATTCCGAAGGCTGGTTACTGCGGTGTCCAGAACAGGTAGCTGGGAAGGACACGGGAACAGAGTCGTCAGTCTGCGTAAGGCTAAATCAGGAGGCTTGGGTACTTTGCTGTAACAAGAACCTGACACTGGAGATGCTGCAGGAGCACAGAGAACTCGCTTCACAGATACTGTGAAAGACGTTGCACTGGCAATTTCCCTCCTCCTGGCCTTCCTGTCTTATAGCAGCTGCTAGAGCTAATTGCCCACAGGGAAGTGATAAATTGGAGAAGTGTGGGCAAGACAGGCTTTTTGCCCACATCCAAGATGGCCACCGGGAACACAGCCCAGCCTGTTCACAGAAGCCCTGCTCCACAGCAGCACTGCTAACATGCTGCCAGTCTGCTGAGCTGCCAAACAGTGCCCCTGCCTTTCCTCCTAGCACACCCTGCCCGACGCCAGCAGCCCGCACCTCCGCCAGCTAGTCCTCTCCAAAGGGACCGGACAGGTAAGAGCCGGCTCCTCTGCACAGTCTCCCGCCGGACCATGACATTACCCACCCCCCCTCTTTAGCGTGGCCCCTGGACACAATTTCGGCTTCTCTGGATGTTCAGAATGAAATTTGCGAACTAATGCTCCGGACCATATCCTTTCCAGTCCAATAGGTACTGTAACCGGCCATAACGAATTCGGGAGTCAAGTACCTTTTTAACCTCAAACTCTATTCCTCTCTGGGTGAGTACTTTGGGTGGTTGTGGTAACAGTCTACGAAATCGGTTCAAAACTAAAGGTTTTAGCAAGGAAACATGGAAAGAAGAAGGAATTTTGAGGTAAGGGGGTAGTTTGAGTTTATAAGCCACTGGATTCATTATTCCCACAATTGGAAAAGGACCTATAAAGCGGGGGGCAAACTTCATTGAAGATACTCGTAAGCGTAAGTTCCTTGTAGAAAGCCAAACTTGGTCTCCTACCTTGAGACTAGGAATTGTTCTTCGTTTTCTATCAGCCCATTTCTTGTAACGAAGAGAAGCCTTTTGAAGATTGGTATGAACCTGATTCCAGATGTTCAAAAAACGCTTAAGGGAAGTTTCCACTGCTGGTAAATCGAGTGCCGGTAGACTTTGAAATGCTGGAACTTTAGGATGGGCTCCGTAAACAATGAGGAAGGGTGTAAGCCCAGTAGAAGACAGTATTGTTGTCGGTGAACTCAGCCCAAGGTAAATGTTCTACCCAATCATCCTGAGAAGAGGAAAGGTGAATGCGTAGAAAGGTCTCCAAATCTTGATTAACTCGTTCCGTGGAACCGTTGGACTGTGGATGATAGGCTGTGGAATACTGCAATTTGATTTGTAAGGCTGTGCAAAGGGATTTCCAGAACTTTGCTACAAATTGCACCCCTCGATCAGACATTATTTCGGTGGGAAGACCGTGAAGCCTGAAAATCTCGGAAATGAAATGATGGGCCAATTCAGATGCTGTTGGTAATTTCTTCAATGGTACAAAGTGGGCCATTTTGGAGAATCGGTCTATCACCACCCAGATTGTAGTGTAGCCTCTAGAAGATGGTAAATCTGTTATGAAGTCCATTGATAAATGGGACCACGGTTGAAAGGGTACAGAAAGAGGCAGTAACTTCCCAGCTGGAGGTTGCCGAGAGACATTGTGTTGGGCACACTTAACGCAGGAGGAAATGAAGGCTGTCACATCTGCTTTCAGCGTGGGCCACCAATAGGATCTTTGCAGAAATTCCATTGTCTTGTGAACACCTGGATGACCTGAAAATCGGGAAGTGTGAGCCCAAGATATGAGTTTCTTCCGTAGTTGGGGAGTGACAAAAGTTTTCCCTGCAGGAGGTTGTAGACGAGTGGAGGCAAAAACTTTTGCATCTAGGACGGGGTGTGTTTGAGGAGGTTCTTCAGATTCAATGGAGGTAGTGGACCGTGACAGAGCATCTGCTTTTAGATTCTGTGAACCGGGCCGATAAGTCAGGATGAACGAAAAGCGGGAGAAGAACATAGTCCAACAAGCAAGACGCGGACTCAGACATTGTAGATCTTTCAGGAAGGTTAAGTTCCGATGATCTGTATAAATGGTAATAGGGAAGTTAGCTCCTTCCAGGAGGTATCGCCATTCCTCTAGGGCTAGCTTGACTGCCAACAACTCCTGCTCCCCGATAGTGTAGTTCTTCTCGGCGGGGAGAAACTTCTTCGAGAAGTAACCACAAGGATGGAACTTATGATCTTCGTACCTTTGAGAGAGTACTGCTCCTACCGCTTCTGAGGAGGCGTCCACTTCGAGAAAAAAGGGTTTATTTATATCTGGTTGCCTTAATACTGGTGCTGATATGAATGCTTGTTTAAGCAGATGGAAAGCGGACTCTGCCTCTGGGGACCAATGCGACGGGTCTGCTCCTTTCGAGTAAGAGCGGTGATGGGGGCTACCAAGGCGGAGAATCCTCTAATAAATTTCCGATAGTAGTTAGAGAACCCTAGGAAACGCTGCACCGCTTTAAGAGAGGAAGGTCTTGACCAGTTCAATATGGCTTGTACTTTCTCCGGATCCATCTGTAATCCGGAGCCTGAAATTATATACCCTAGAAAGGGAACTGAAACCTGCTCGAAGATGCATTTCTCTAGCTTGCAATACAGATGATTCTCCCGTAGTCTACGTAGAACCTCTAGGACGTGTCGTCGATGTGTGCCAAGGTCTGGGGAAAAGATTAAGATGTCGTCCAGATAGACCACGACAGATTGATATAGAAGGTCTCGGAAAATTTCATTGACGAAATTTTGGAATACGGCAGGGGCGTTACTCAGACCAAATGGCATGACGAGATATTCAAAATGACCATCCCTGGTATTAAACGCGGTTTTCCATTCGTCGCCTGCTCGTATCCTGATCAGATTGTAGGCTCCTATTAGGTCTAGTTTGGAGAAGATGGACGCTCCCTTGACTCGATCAAATAATTCAGAAATGAGGGGTAGAGGGTAACGATTTTTTACCGTGATGTTATTCAGGCCCCGGTAATCTATACACGGTCTTAACCCCCCATCTTTTTTCTGGACAAAGAAGAAGCCAGCTCCGGCTGGTGAGGTAGATGACCGAATGAACCCCTTGGCCAAGTTTTCTCGGATATACTCGGACATAGCCTTAGTTTCTGGAATTGATAAAGGGTAGGTCCGACCTCTGGGTGGATCTTTCCCTGGTTCGAGGTCTATAGGACAGTCCCATTTCCTATGGGGTGGCAAGATATCTGCTCACTGTTTACTGAAGACGTCGGAGAAGGAAGCGTACTGAGACGGAATCTGCGGGGGTGATGTGACAAGGGTTTTATTGAGTGGTTTGATACACGGCAAACAAGAGGTCAAACAAGTCTTCCCCCAGGATAAGATTTGCATGGAGTGCCAATCGATATGCGGGTTATGCCTACTAAACCAAGGGTAACCCAGCACAATTTCATGTGATGCCTTGGGTATAACTAAAAGTTCCAATTGCTCTTTATGAAGAGCACCGATACCAACTGAAATAGGAAGAGTCCGTTGAGAAATTACTCCACCAGGAATACGGCTTCCATCAACCACAGATAACGAAATGGAACGGGACAAATCTCGCACAGGGATCTGAAGCTGCTGAACCAGATGGGCTGTGATGAAATTCTCTGCTGCTCCTGTATCTAAAAGAGAGAGAATGGACTTAGTACCTTGCGAGAGTTCAATAGTGACTGGTAGAGTAGGTTCAGAGGATTTTGGAGACCGAGACAAGACTCCTAACCTGGTGTCTCCTAGCCCAGTTAGGAGCGGGAGTTTCCCGGACGCTGCGGGCAAGATGCCACCATGTGTCCTGGTGCTCCACAGTAAAGACACAAATTTTCTCGCCGCCGTTTCTGGCGCTCCTCAGGAGTAAGTCGGGCCCGATTCAGCTGCATGGGTTCGTCAGGAGAATCTACTGCTAGCGGAGGGGGTGCCAGAGGTACAGGGCGGAAACGATAGCGATCGCCCTTGCTTTTTTCGGCCTGCCTCTCCCGGAATCGTAGATCGACTTTGTTACATAATGAAATGAGGTCATCCAGTTTTGGTGGTAAGTCTCGAGTCGCTAGATCATCCTTCAAACGGTCAGAAAGGCCACTCCAAAACGCTGCAACCAAAGCTTCCTCATTCCATTGCAGTTCAGAGGCGTAGGTTTGAAACTGAATGATATACTGGCCGACTGACCTATTCCCTTGGCGTAGACGCATAATCTCAATGGATGCTGATGTCGAGCGTCCCGGTTCATCAAAGATCTTCCTAAAAGTGGCTAGGAATTTTGGATAGTCACTCAGCAGAGCATCATCTCTTTCCCAGAGCGGTGAGACCCATTCCAGGGCTGCCCCTGAGAGTAAGGAGACTATGTACGCCACCTTCGCCTTTTGCGTTGGGAAATTGGCTGACTGTAACGTAAAGTGCACATCGCACTGATTAAGGAATCCACGACAGAGTTTAGAGTTCCCGTCGAACTTGTTGGGGGTTGGCAACGGAGAGAGGACGGTGATGACCCCAATGATGCCGGAACGGCCTGAGAAACTTGTGACTCCGGTCGACGGACAGGAGTAGTATTTGCTAGAGAGGCTTGGATGGAATCCTGCCGAGTGGATATCTCCTGGAGGCACTGCGCCAAATGTCGCTGTGAATTTTCCAATCCCTCCAGACGCCTCGCTATGCTGTGTAGGAGATCCAAGCCAGAATCCTGTCCAGTTCCTGGATCCATATGGCCAGTGCAAACTGTCACGTCTGAGGATTCTTGTGGATCCGGATTTGGGGAAGATGATTCTGGTGCACTTGGATCTCTGAATAACAAACGAGCGGGACGGATGAAGGTCTTGCGCATTTATTACTTGGAATAGTTTAACAGAGTTCGCCAAAGACAGGTGAATAGAGATACTACTGTAGGTTAGCGGGTGGCTGAGGATACCAGAACCGTGACCCAGTACTTTAAGGAGAAATTCCGAAGGCTGGTTACTGCGGTGTCCAGAACAGGTAGCTAGGAAGGACACGGGAACAGAGTCGGCAGTCTGCGTAAGGCTAAATCAGGAGGCTTGGGTACTTTGCTGTAACAAGAACCTGACACTGGAGATGCTGCAGGAGCACAGAGAACTCGCTTCACAGATACTGTGAAAGACGTTGCACTGGCAATTTCCCTCCTCCTGGCCTTCCTGTCTTATAGCAGCTGCTAGAGCTAATTGCCCACAGGGAAGTGATAAATTGGAGAAGTGTGGGCAAGACAGGCTTTTTGCCCACATCCAAGATGGCCACCGGGAACACAGCCCAGCCTGTTCACAGAAGCCCTGCTCCACAGCAGCACTGCTAACATGCTGCCAGTCTGCTGAGCTGCCAAACAGTGCCCCTGCCTTTCCTCCTAGCACACCCTGCCCGACGCCAGCAGCCCGCACCTCCGCCAGCTGGTCCTCTCCAAAGGGACCGGACAGGTAAGAGCCGGCTCCTCTGCACAGTCTCCCGCCGGACCATGACATTACCCACCCCCCCTCTTTAGCGTGGCCCCTGGACACAATTTCGGCTTCTCTGGATGTTCAGAATGAAATTTGCGAACTAATGCTCCGGACCATATCCTTTCCAGTCCAATAGGTACTGTAACCGGCCATAACGAATTCGGGAGTCAAGTACCTTTTTAACCTCAAACTCTATTCCTCTCTGGGTGAGTACTTTGGGTGGTTGTGGTAACAGTCTACGAAATCGGTTCAAAACTAAAGGTTTTAGCAAGGAAACATGGAAAGAAGAAGGAATTTTGAGGTAAGGGGGTAGTTTGAGTTTATAAGCCACTGGATTCATTATTCCCACAATTGGAAAAGGACCTATAAAGCGGGGGGCAAACTTCATTGAAGATACTCGTAAGCGTAAGTTCCTTGTAGAAAGCCAAACTTGGTCTCCTACCTTGAGACTAGGAATTGTTCTTCGTTTTCTATCAGCCCATTTCTTGTAACGAAGAGAAGCCTTTTGAAGATTGGTATGAACCTGATTCCAGATGTTCAAAAAACGCTTAAGGGAAGTTTCCACTGCTGGTAAATCGAGTGCCGGTAGACTTTGAAATGCTGAAACTTTAGGATGGGCTCCGTAAACAATGAGGAAGGGTGTAAGCCCAGTAGAAGAATGGTAAGTATTGTTGTCGGTGAACTCAGCCCAAGGTAAATGTTCTACCCAATCATCCTGAGAAGAGGAAAGGTGAATGCGTAGAAAGGTCTCCAAATCTTGATTAACTCGTTCCGTGGAACCGTTGGACTGTGGATGATAGGCTGTGGAATACTGCAATTTGATTTGTAAGGCTGTGCAAAGGGATTTCCAGAACTTTGCTACAAATTGCACCCCTCGATCAGACATTATTTCGGTGGGAAGACCGTGAAGCCTGAAAATCTCGGAAATGAAATGATGGGCCAATTCAGATGCTGTTGGTAATTTCTTCAATGGTACAAAGTGGGCCATTTTGGAGAATCGGTCTATCACCACCCAGATTGTAGTGTAGCCTCTAGAAGATGGTAAATCTGTTATGAAGTCCATTGATAAATGGGACCACGGTTGAAAGGGTACAGAAAGAGGCAGTAACTTCCCAGCTGGAGGTTGCCGAGAGACTTTGTGTTGGGCACACTTAACGCAGGAGGAAATGAAGGCTGTCACATCTGCTTTCAGCGTGGGCCACCAATAGGATCTTTGCAGAAATTCCATTGTCTTGTGAACACCTGGATGACCTGAAAATCGGGAAGTGTGAGCCCAAGATATGAGTTTCTTCCGTAGTTGGGGAGTGACAAAAGTTTTCCCTGCAGGAGGTTGTAGACGAGTGGAGGCAAAAACTTTTGCATCTAGGACGGGGTGTGTTTGAGGAGGTTCTTCAGATTCAATGGAGGTAGTGGACCGTGACAGAGCATCTGCTTTTAGATTCTGTGAACCGGGCCGATAAGTCAGGATGAACGAAAAGCGGGAGAAGAACATAGTCCAACAAGCAAGACGCGGACTCAGACATTGTAGATCTTTCAGGAAGGTTAAGTTCCGATGATCTGTATAAATGGTAATAGGGAAGTTAGCTCCTTCCAGGAGGTATCGCCATTCCTCTAGGGCTAGCTTGACTGCCAACAACTCCTGCTCCCCGATAGTGTAGTTCTTCTCGGCGGGGAGAAACTTCTTCGAGAAGTAACCACAAGGATGGAACTTATGATCTTCATACCTTTGAGAGAGTACTGCTCCTACCGCTTCTGAGGAGGCGTCCACTTCGAGAAAAAAGGGTTTATTTATATCTGGTTGCCTTAATACTGGTGCTGATATGAATGCTTGTTTAAGCAGATGGAAAGCGGACTCTGCCTCTGGGGACCAATGCGACGGGTCTGCTCCTTTCAAGTAAGAGCGGTGATGGGGGCTACCAAGGCGGAGAATCCTCTAATAAATTTCCGATAGTAGTTAGAGAACCCTAGGAAACGCTGCACCGCTTTAAGAGAGGAAGGTCTTGACCAGTTCAATATGGCTTGTACTTTCTCCGGATCCATCTGTAATCCGGAGCCTGAAATTATATACCCTAGAAAGGGAACTGAAACCTGCTCGAAGATGCATTTCTCTAGCTTGCAATACAGATGATTCTCCCGTAGTCTACGTAGAACCTCTAGGACGTGTCGTCGATGTGTGCCAAGGTCTGGGGAAAAGATTAAGATGTCGTCCAGATAGACCACGACAGATTGATATAGAAGGTCTCGGAAAATTTCATTGACGAAATTTTGGAATACGGCAGGGGCGTTACTCAGACCAAATGGCATGACGAGATATTCAAAATGACCATCCCTGGTATTAAACGCGGTTTTCCATTCGTCGCCTGCTCGTATCCTGATCAGATTGTAGGCTCCTATTAGGTCTAGTTTGGAGAAGATGGACGCTCCCTTGACTCGATCAAATAATTCAGAAATGAGGGGTAGAGGGTAACGATTTTTTACCGTGATGTTATTCAGGCCCCGGTAATCTATACACGGTCTTAACCCCCCATCTTTTTTCTGGACAAAGAAGAAGCCAGCTCCGGCTGGTGAGGTAGATGACCGAATGAACCCCTTGGCCAAGTTTTCTCGGATATACTCGGACATAGCCTTAGTTTCTGGAATTGATAAAGGGTAGGTCCGACCTCTGGGTGGATCTTTCCCTGGTTCGAGGTCTATAGGACAGTCCCATTTCCTATGGGGTGGCAAGATATCTGCTCACTGTTTACTGAAGACGTCGGAGAAGGAAGCGTACTGAGACGGAATCTGCGGGGGTGATGTGACAAGGGTTTTATTGAGTGGTTTGATACACGGCAAACAAGAGGTCAAACAAGTCTTCCCCCAGGATAAGATTTGCATGGAGTGCCAATCGATATGCGGGTTATGCCTACTAAACCAAGGGTAACCCAGCACAATTTCATGTGATGCCTTGGGTATAACTAAAAGTTCCAATTGCTCTTTATGAAGAGCACCGATACCAACTGAAATAGGAAGAGTCCGTTGAGAAATTACTCCACCAGGAATACGGCTTCCATCAACCACAGATAACGAAATGGAACGGGACAAATCTCGCACAGGGATCTGAAGCTGCTGAACCAGATGGGCTGTGATGAAATTCTCTGCTGCTCCTGTATCTAAAAGAGAGAGAATGGACTTAGTACCTTGCGAGAGTTCAATAGTGACTGGTAGAGTAGGTTCAGAGGATTTTGGAGACCGAGACAAGACTCCTAACCTGGTGTCTCCTAGCCCAGTTAGGAGCGGGAGTTTCCCGGACGCTGCGGGCAAGATGCCACCATGTGTCCTGGTGCTCCACAGTAAAGACACAAATTTTCTCGCCGCCGTTTCTGGCGCTCCTCAGGAGTAAGTCGGGCCCGATTCAGCTGCATGGGTTCGTCAGGAGAATCTACTGCTAGCGGAGGGGGTGCCAGAGGTACAGGGCGGAAACGATAGCGATCGCCCTTGCTTTTTTCGGCCTGCCTCTCCCGGAATCGTAGATCGACTTTGTTACATAATGAAATGAGGTCATCCAGTTTTGGTGGTAAGTCTCGAGTCGCTAGATCATCCTTCAAACGGTCAGAAAGGCCACTCCAAAACGCTGCAACCAAAGCTTCCTCATTCCATTGCAGTTCAGAGGCGTAGGTTTGAAACTGAATGATATACTGGCCGACTGACCTATTCCCTTGGCGTAGACGCATAATCTCAATGGATGCTGATGTCGAGCGTCCCGGTTCATCAAAGATCTTCCTAAAAGTGGCTAGGAATTTTGGATAGTCACTCAGCAGAGCATCATCTCTTTCCCAGAGCGGTGAGACCCATTCCAGGGCTGCCCCTGAGAGTAAGGAGACTATGTACGCCACCTTCGCCTTTTGCGTTGGGAAATTGGCTGACTGTAACGTAAAGTGCACATCGCACTGATTAAGGAATCCACGACAGAGTTTAGAGTTCCCGTCGAACTTGTTGGGGGTTGGCAAACGGAGAGAGGACGGTGATGACCCCAATGATGCCGGAACGGCCTGAGAAACTTGTGACTCCGGTCGACGGACAGGAGTAGTATTTGCTAGAGAGGCTTGGATGGAATCCTGCCGAGTGGATATCTCCTGGAGGCACTGCGCCAAATGTCGCTGTGAATTTTCCAATCCCTCCAGACGCCTCGCTATGCTGTGTAGGAGATCCGAGCCAGAATCCTGTCCAGTTCCTGGATCCATATGGCCAGTGCAAACTGTCACGTCTGAGGATTCTTGTGGATCCGGATTTGGGGAAGATGATTCTGGTGCACTTGGATCTCTGAATAACAAATGAGCGGGACGGATGAAGGTCTTGCGCATTTATTACTTGGAATAGTTTAACAGAGTTCGCCAAAGACAGGTGAATAGAGATACTACTGTAGGTTAGCGGGTGGCTGAGGATACCAGAACCGTGACCCAGTACTTTAAGGAGAAATTCCGAAGGCTGGTTACTGCGGTGTCCAGAACAGGTAGCTGGGAAGGACACGGGAACAGAGTCGGCAGTCTGCGTAAGGCTAAATCAGGAGGCTTGGGTACTTTGCTGTAACAAGAACCTGACACTGGAGATGCTGCAGGAGCACAGAGAACTAGCTTCACAGATACTGTGAAAGACGTTACACTGGCAATTTCCCTCCTCCAGGCCTTCCTGTCTTATAGCAGCTGCTAGAGCTAATTGCCCACAGGGAAGTGATAAATTGGAGAAGTGTGGGCAAGACAGGCTTTTTGCCCACATCCAAGATGGCCACCGGGAACACAGCCCAGCCTGTTCACAGAAGCCCTGCTCCACAGCAGCACTGCTAACATGCTGCCAGTCTGCTGAGCTGCCAAACAGTGCCCCTGCCTGTCCTCCCAGCACACCCTGCCCGACGCCAGCAGCCCGCACCTCCGCCAGCTGGTCCTCTCCAAAGGGACCGGACAGGTAAGAGCCGGCTCCTCTGCACAGTCTCCCGCCGGACCGTGACACATGTATACAAACAAATACACACATAGGTGCGCATGCGTGCACGCACGTACAAACATGCACAATTTCCGTATTATCATATTAAAAACTTATTAAAAAAATATATCATTACTAATAAAAAGACCAGTAAGAAAACAATAAAAAGAAACTGACCAATCTGGTTACAGGTGTCAGATCTTGTATAAATGGTAAGTAACTGACAAATACCATTTATATAGGCAGAAAACTGGAGTCATTCCCTTCCATAAATTATGGTGTAACTTAGTCTAAAAACCCATATGGCAGGGCCAGTGTGATATAAAGTACAAAAAATGAAAAAAATAAAATAAAAAAAATTGGGACACTCCACGAACATCATAGTATCCAACCAGGAGAAATCTGCAACGGTAGATCAAATAACAGGCATCAGCTCCCCGAAGAGTCTGCAGATAGTCAATCTCACTAACAGAGTATTGACCACTGAACAAACAGAGGTCCTATCGAAAGGATTATGCTTTTCTCCCACACATTCGTTTAATAGATTTTTGTGGGAAAAGGACTTGAGACTGCTCAGTAGAAAATTACTTTTGAAAAAATTATTTTCCAGACAAGGATCTCACAACATGAATGAAATCCCTGACCCCCCCTCTCTCTGAAGAGGAACAACTGAACTGGCACTCCAAACACTGAAGGAACTCTACTTGGAATCCACTGAGACACCGATGCCTATAGCTAATCAAAGACCTAAAAGTAGGAATAAATCCACCTTCTACCCATCTGACACCAGTAGCCCTGAGATTAAGATTTTCCTAGAAATGGTATCTAAAGAGTTTGACAGGATTGCTTCTAGACCACGTAACGTCTACTCCCCACATCATTTATGCTATCGGGAGTGTCAAGCACTCCGAGAACTCAGTTCCTGGTGAGACACGATCATTAAACCCTCTGACAAGGGTGGAAATGTGGTGCTATGGCCAGTACAGCTATATATAGCTGCAGCCCATCGTCAACTCCATAATACCTCTTGCTATCAAGAACTCCCTCTTAACCCTACGGCTAAATATTTGAAACAATACACTTGTTTGATTGAAGATGCACTTATCATCGGGACTATTACCAAACAGGAAGCCCAATATTTGACAGTCACTAATCCCAGAGTTCCGACTTTTTTTTTGTTACCCAAGATACATAAGAACTCCAGGCAGGCCCACTGTCTCTGGCAATGAAGGGCTGCTTGAGCAGCCAAGTAGATTTCTAGATCTACATCTGAGGGATACAGCCAACACATCATGAGCTGGCTGAGATACATAGATTAGATTTTTATCATCTGCAATGGAAAAGAGAGTCATCTATTGAATTTCATTCAGAAATTAAACTATAACAACCTGAACCTTAGACTAACCTATACCATCAGCAGGTCCAAAGTATCCTTCCTAGTCCTTAACATCTACAAGTCTGGAGGAGGGAAATTGGCCACAGAACTGTTCAGGAAAGATACAGCTACTAACAGTCTCCTCTTACAAAATAGCTCGCACTTCCCGCCCACTATTGAGAATATACCAAAGGGAGAAATTTTAAGGCTTCGACGCAATTGCTTAGAGGATGCCATCTTTCAATTTCCGAGTGTGGAATTAACAAATCGGCCTATAGAGCGAGGCTATAGCAAACGCTCATTGAGAAAAGCACGTCAACAAGTGTCACATGTTAAAAGGGACAATTTATTTTTTCAAACGAAGAGAAAAATAGAAGACCGATAGTGCTAAGATCAGATTCATTGGCTCATTCTGTCCAGAATGGAGATCCCTACGTGATGCTATACAGAAACATCTCCCGATTTTACATCTTGATACTGAACACTCTCCTTTTCTTGATACAAGAATACAAATGAGCTGGCGCAGATCCAGGAACATCAAGGATCTGTTGGTTCGAAGTCACTTTTTGCAAGAACAACACAAACGAGCAAAGGGAACAGTTGGGTCCTTCTCCTGTGGCCACTGTAAGGCCTGTACTCAGATACAAAACACTGTCTCAGTCCAAGATCGTGAAGGACGTAATATTCTTATTAAACATTTCTTCAATTGCAACACAGAGGGAATAGTATACTGCATTACTTGTAGCTGCAATGTCAGTTATGTAGGCATGACTACAAGGAACCTAAAACAGCGAACCTTAGAACATGTGGGCAGAGCCGGCCATAGGCATAGACAAACTAGGCAATTGCCTAGGGCATCAGCATCTTATGCTAATTAAAATTATATGTGGCGTGCCTATATTCTGTGTGTAGCATTTCATATGCAGATACAGCCACAGTCTCACACAGTATATAGGCATGCTGCATATCATTTTAATCAGCAGGAGTTGCTTGTGCATCCTAGTCACATAGCAATGCAAATAATATGCATTTTCATAAAAAAGGTGCCTGACGTTAGCATTGAGGCAAGATTTATGAGGACACATCTGTATCCAAGCAGAGGCAGAGGTCACAGTGTTAGTGGCAGTGTGGGGGCAGGAAAGTGGGGTGGCGAGTCTTTGTGCTGTGTTGTGCTGCTCAGTCCAGTCTAGTGTAATCAGTGTCTTATTCTGCATCAGTCCAGCCAGTCACAGTGTTGGTGTCCTCTGCTGCTATATGTCCCCAGTGCTGCTTGCTGCTGTATAAATTCCTTGCATTTTTGCTGTGTTGTCTTGCATCAGACCAGGGGTAGTGTCTTGTGCAGCATCAGTCCAGTGACCAGTCACAGTGGTGGTGTCCTCTGCTGCCATATATCCAGTGTAGCTGTATAAGTCCCTTTTTTTGGTACTGTGTTGTCCTGCATTAGACCAGGGGTAGTGTCTCGTGTAGCATCAGTCCAGTGACCAGTCACAGTGGTGGTGTCCTCTGCTGCCATATATCCAGTGTTACTGCCGTATAATTCCCGTGATACTGGCGTATAATTCCTGTGACATTGCCGTATAATTCTCGGAATACTGGCGTATAATTCCTGTGACATTGCCACATAATTCCCGGAATATTGGGGTATAATTCCTGTGACACTGCAATATAATTCCCGTGATACTTGAGTATAATTCCTGTGACACTGTTGTACAATTCCTGTGATATTGCCGTATAATTCTCGGAATACTGGCGTATGATTCATGTGATACTGGCATATAATTCCTGTGACATTGCCGTATAATGCCTGTGATATTGCCATATAATTCTCGGAATACTGGCATATAATTCCTGTGACATTGCCGTATAATTCTCGGAATACTGGCGTATAATTCCTGTAATACTGCCATATAATTCCTGTGATACTGGCGTATAATTCCCGTGATACTAGCGTATAATTCCTGTGACATTGCCGTATAATTCTTGGAATACTGACATATAATTCCTGTGACATTGCCATATAATTCCCGGAATATTGGCGTATAATTCCCGTGATACTGGCGTATAATTCCTGTGACATTGCTGTACAATTCCTGTGATATTGCCGTATAATTCTCGGAATACTGGCGTATAATTCCTGTGACATTGCCGTTTAATTCTCAGAATATTGGCATATAATTCCTGTGACATTGCCGTATAATTCTCGGAATACTCGCGTGTAATTCCTGTAATACTGCCATATAATTCCAGTGATACTGGCGTATAATTCCTGTGACATTGGCGTATAATTCCTGTGATATTGCCGTATAATTCTCAGAATACTGCCTTATAATTCCAGTTATCCTGTCGTATAATTCCATATAAATCCATATAATTCCGTATATATCCAGTCCAATGGTGCTGCCATATAAATTCAGTGGTACTGTCCTGTGCTGTATATTATTTACTCCAAATAAAGGGGTTATTAATATTTAATCCAAATAATTTTTACAGGGTTTGCCCTGTGAGTTGTAGGGGTATGCTCTCTTGTGCCGTATATAGGGCCTAATTCTGAGTTGATCGCAGCAGCAAGTTTGTTAGCAATTGGGCAAAACCATGTGCACTGCAGGGGGGCAGATATAACATGTGCAGAGAGAGTTAGATTTGAGTGGGGTGTATTCAAACTGAAATCTAAATTGCAGTGTAAAAATAAAGCAGCCAGTATTTACCCTGCACAGAAATGAAATAACCCACACAAAGCTAACTCTCTCTGCAAATGTTATATCTGCCCCCCCTGCAGTGCACATGGTTTTGCCCAATTGCTAACAAACTTGCTGCTGCGATCAACTCAGAATTACCCCCACTGTGTTATATAACTCCAGAAAAATTATGGAGAACAAACATTTGGAGGATAAAATAGGGAAAGATCAAGAACCACTTGCTCCTAGTGCTGAAGCTGCTGCCACTAGCCATGACATAGACAATGAAATACCATAGACAATGAAAGGCCTAGGTCTACCAAGGTCGATGTCCATTGTCATAGTAGAGGGCATGTAAAATCCAAAAAGCCAAAGTTCAGTAAAAAGACCTCCCTAAAAAAAATTTTTTTAAATGGTCTGAGGAGAAACGTAAACTTGCCAATATGCCATTTATGACACAGAGTGGCAAGGAATGGCTGAGGACCTGGCCTATGTTCATGACTAGTTGTTCAGCTTCACATGACGATGGAAACCCTCATAACTGAGGCCTTGACACTTATATTGGTGTTAGACGTGCATCCAGTATCCGCCATTAGTGCAGTGGGATTTAGACAATTGATGGAGGTATTGTGTCCCCGGTACCAAATCCCATCTAGATTCCACTTCACTAGGCAGACGATAGCAAGATTTTGCCATTTAATTCCAGTGATTTGGATGTTTAATTATTAATTACAGTGATCTTGCCAATTAATTCCAGTGATTTGGACATAAACCGTATTTGCCGGCGTATAAGACGACTGGGCGTATAAGACGACCCCCAACATTTCCACTCAAAATATAAAGTTTGTTATATACTCGCCGTATAAGACTACCCCCTTCCACACACCAAATAAAACGTAAAAGAACATCAGATTTGTGACATACTGTATATTATGACCTGATAATAAGAATTTACTTACCGATAATTCTATTTCTCGTAGTCCGTAGTGGATGCTGGGAACTCCGTAAGGATCATGGGGATTAGCGGCTCCGCAGGAGACTGGGCACAAAAATAAAGCTTTAGGACTACCTGGTGTGCACTGGCTCCTCCCCCTATGACCCTCCTCCAAGCCTCAGTTAGGATACTGTGCCCGGACGAGCGTACACAATAAGGAAGGATTTTGAATCCCGGGTAAGACTCATACCAGCCACACCAATCACACCGTATAACCTGTGATCTGAACCCAGTTAACAGCATGATAACAGAGGAGGCTCTGGAAAGATGGCTCACAACAATAATAACCCGATTTTTGTAACAATAACTATGTACAAGTATTGTAGACAATCCGCACTTGGGATGGGCGCCCAGCATCCACTACGGACTACGAGAAATAGAATTATCGGTAAGTAAATTCTTATTTTCTCTGACGTCCTAGTGGATGCTGGGAACTCCGTAAGGACCATGGGGATTATACCAAAGCTCCCAAACGGGCGGGAGAGTGCGGATGACTCTGCAGCACCGAATGAGAGAACTCCAGGTCCTCCTCAGCCAGGGTATCAAATTTGTAGAATTTAGCAAACGTGTTTGCCCCTGACCAAGTAGCTGCTCGGCAAAGTTGTAACGCCGAGACCCCTCGGGCAGCCGCCCAAGATGAGCCCACCTTCCTTGTGGAATGGGCTTTTACAGATTTTGGCTGTGGCAGGCCTGCCACAGAATGTGCAAGCTGAATTGTACTACAAATCCAACGAGCAATAGTCTGCTTAGAAGCAGGAGCACCCAGCTTGTTGGGTGCATACAGGATAAACAGCGAGTCAGATTTCCTGACTCCAGCCGTCCTGGAAACATATATTTTCAGGGCCCTGACTACGTCCAGCAACTTTGAGTCCTCCAAGTCCCTAGTAGCCGCAGGTACCACAATAGGCTGGTTCAGGTGAAACGCTGAAACCACCTTAGGGAGAAATTGAGGACGAGTCCTCAATTCTGCCCTGTCCGTATGAAAAATTAGGTAAGGGCTTTTATAGGATAAAGCCGCCAATTCTGAGACACGCCTGGCTGAAGCCAGGGCCAACAGCATTACCACTTTCCATGTGAGATATTTTAAGTCCACAGTGGTGAGTGGTTCAAACCAATGTGATTTTAGGAACCCCAAAACTACATTGAGATCCCAAGGTGCCACTGGAGGCACAAAAGGAGGCTGTATATGCAGTACCCCCTTGACAAACGTCTGAACTTCAGGAACTGAAGCCAGTTCTTTCTGGAAGAAAATCGACAGGGCCGAAATTGAACCTTAATGGACCCTAATTTTAGGCCCATAGACAGTCCTGTTTGCAGGAAATGCAGGAAACGACCCAGTTGAAATTCCTCTGTAGGGGCCTTCCTGGCCTCGCACCACGCAACATATTTACGCCAAATACGGTGATAATGCTGTGCGGTTACATCCTTCCTGGCTTTGATCGGGGTAGGGATGACTTCATCCGGAATGCCTTTTTCCTTCAGGATCCGGCGTTCAACCGCCATGCCGTCAAACGCAGCCGCGGTAAGTCTTGGAACAGACAGGGTCCCTGCTGGAGCAGATCCCTTCTTAGAGGTAGAGGCCACGGGTCCTCTGTGAGCATCTCTTGAAGTACCGGGTACCAAGTCCTTCTTGGCCAATCCGGAGCCACGAGTATAGTCCTTACTCCTCTCCTTCTTATGATTCTCAGTACCTTGGGTATGAGAGGCAGAGGAGGGAACACATACACTGACTGGTACACCCACGGTGTTACCAGAGCATCCACAGCTATTGCCTGAGGGTCCCTTGACCTGGCGCAATACCTGTCTAGTTTTTTGTTGAGGCGGGACGCCATCATGTCCACCTTTGGTTTTTCCCAACGTTTCACAATCATGTGGAAGACTTCTGGGTGAAGTCCCCACTCTCCCGGGTGGAGGTCGTGTCTGCTGAGGAAGTCTGCTTCCCAGTTGTCCACTCCCGGAATGAACACTGCTGACAGTGCTATCACATGATTTTCCGCCCAGCGAAGATTCCTTGCAGCTTCTGCCATTGCCCTCCTGCTTCTTGTGCCGCCCTGTCTGTTTACGTGGGCGACTGCCGTGATGTTGTCTGACTGGATCAGCACCGGCTGACCTTGAAGCAGAGGTCTTGCTAGGCTTAGAGCATTGTAGATGGCCCTTAGCTCCAGGATATTTATGTGAAGTGATGTCTCCAGGCTTGACCACAAGCCCTGGAAATTTCTTCCCTGTGTGACTGCTCCCCAGCCTCTCAGGCTGGCATCCGTGGTCACCAGGACCCAGTCCTGAATGCCGAATCTGCGGCCCTCTAGAAGATGAGCACTCTGCAACCACCACAGGAGAGACACCCTTGTCCTTGGTGACAAGATTATCCGCTGATGCATCTGAAGATGCGACCCGGACCATTTGTCTAGCAGATCCCACTGGAAGGTTCTTGCATGGAATCTGCCGAATGGGATTGCTTCGTAAGAAGCCACCATCTTTCCCAGGACCCTTGTGCATTGATGCACTGAGACTTGGCCTGGTTTTAGGAGATTTCTGACTAGCTCGGATAACTCCCTGGCTTTCTCCTCCGGGAGAAACACCTTTTTCTGGACTGTGTCCAGGATCATCCCTAGGAATAGAAGGCGTGTCATCGGGATCAGCTGCGATTTTGGAATATTGAGAATCCAACCGTGCTGCCGCAGCACTATCTGAGATGGTGCTACCCCGACTTCCAACTGTTCCCTGGATCTTGCCCTTATCAGGAGATCGTCCAAGTAAGGGATAACTAAAACTCCCTTCTTTCGAAGGAGTATCATCATTTCGGCCATTACCTTGGTAAAGACCCGGGGTGCCGTGGACAATCCAAACGGCAGCGTCTGAAACTGATAGTGACAGTTCTGTACCACAAACCTGAGGTACCCTTGGTGAGAAGGGTAAATTGGGACATGTAGGTAAGCATCTTTGATGTCCAGAGAGACCATATAGTCCCCTTCTTCCAGGTTTGCAATCACTGCTCTGAGTGACTCCACCTTGAATTTGAACCTTTGTATGTAAGTGTTCAAGGATTTTAGATTTAAAGTTGGTCTCACCGAGCCGTCCGGCTTAGGTACCACAAATAGTGTGGAATAGTACCCCTTTCCCTGTTGCAGGAGGGGTACCTTGATTATCACCTGCTGGGAATACAGCTTGTGAATGGCTTCCAATACTGCCTCCCTGTCTGAGGGAGACGTCGGTAAAGCAGACTTTAGAAAACGGCGAGGGGGAGACGTCTCGAATTCCAATTTGTACCCCTGAGATACCACCTGAAGGATCCAGGGGTCCACTTGCGAGTGGGCCCACTGCGCACTGAACTTCTTGAGACGGGCCCCCACCGTGCCTGAGTCCGCTTGTAAAGCCCCAGCGTCATGCTGAGGACTTTGCGGAGGCGGGAGAGGGCTTTTGTTCCTGGGAACTGGCTGTTCGCTGCAGCCTTTTTCCTCTCCCTCTGCCACGGGGCAGAAATGAGGCGCCTTTTGCCCGCTTGCCCTTATGGGGCCGAAAGGACTGCGCCTGATAATACAGCGTCTTCTTAGGTTGAGAAGCTACCTGAGGTAAAAATTTGGATTTTCCAGCAGTTGCCATGGCTACCAGGTCTGATAGACCTACCCCAAATAACTCCTCCCCCTTATAAGGCAATACTTCCATGTGCCTTTTAGAATCCGCATCACCTGACCACTGCCGCGTCCATAAACCTCTTCTTGCAGAAATGGACAGCGCGCTAACTCTTGATGCCAGTCGGCAAATATCCCTCTGTGCATCACGCATATATAAAAATGCATCTTTCAAATGCTCTATAGTCAGTAATATACTGTCCCTATCTAGGGTATCAATATTTTCAGTCAGGGAATCCGACCACGCCACGCCCGCACTGCACATCCAGGCTGAGGCGATTGCTTGTCGCAGTATAACACCCGTGTGAGTGTATATACATTTTAGGATATTCTCCTGCTTTCTATCGGCAGGTTCCTTTAGGGCGGCCATATCAGGAGAGGGTAGTGCTACCTGTTTAGACAAGCGTGTGAGCGCTTTATCCACCCTAGGGGGTGTTTCCCAACGTGCCCTATCCTCTGGCGGGAAAGGGTATGATGCCAATAACCTTTTAGGAATTATCAGTTTTTTATCGGGGGAAACCCACGCCTCATCACACACTTCATTTAATTCCTCGGATACAGGAAA
Source organism: Pseudophryne corroboree (assembly GCF_028390025.1). Classification (NCBI taxonomy): domain Eukaryota; kingdom Metazoa; phylum Chordata; class Amphibia; order Anura; family Myobatrachidae; genus Pseudophryne; species Pseudophryne corroboree. Next base: position 1,171,125,180 of record NC_086444.1, read on the forward strand.
AACTACAGGCAGTTTTTTCTCACCAAACATAATACCCTTTTTAGTGGTACTTGTATTATCAGAGATATGCAATACATTTTTCATTGCTTCAATCATGTAACGTGTGGCCCTACTGGAAGTCACGTTTGTCTCCTCATCATCGACACTGGAGTCAGTATCCGTGTCTGTGTCTGCCATTTGAGGTAACGGGCGTTTTAAAGCCCCTGATGGCGTTTGAGACCCCTGGACAGGCACAAGCTGAGTAGCCGGCTGTCTCATGTCGTCAACTGTCTTTCGTAAAGAACTGACACTGTCATGCAATTCCTTCCATAAGCTCAGCCACTCAGGTGTCGACTCCCTAGGGGGTGACAACTCTATAATAGGCAATTGCTCTGCCACCATCTCATTTTCCTCCTCAAACATGTCGACACAATCGTACCGACACACCGCACACACACAGGGAATGCTCTGATAGAGGACAGGACCCCACTAGCCCTTTGGGGAGACAGAGGGAGAGTATGCCAGCACACACCAGAGCGCTATATATAGACAGGAATACCACTATAAAACGTGCTTTTCCCTTTATAGCTGCTGTTATTATTAGAACTGCGCCAAATTAGTGCCCCCCTCTCATTTTTACCCTTTTCTGTAGTGCAGGACTGCAGTGGAGAGTCAGGGAGACGTCCTTCCAGCGGAGCTGTGATGGAAAATGGCGCCCGTGTGCTGAGGAGATAGGCTCCACCCCCTTCTCAGCGGCCTTTTCTCCCGCTTTTTGGTGAGTTCTGGCAGGGGTTAAAATACATCCATATAGCCCTGGGGGTTATATGTGGTGTATTTTCGCCAGCCAAGGTGTTTACATTGCTGCTCAGGGCGCCCCCCCCTAGCGCCCTGCACCCTCAGTGACCGAAGTGTGAAGTGTGCCTGAGTAACAATGGCGCACAGCTGCAGTGCTGTGCGCTACCTTGTCGAAGACTGATGTCTTCTGCCGCCGATTTTTCCGGACCTCTTCTTGCTTCTGGCTCTGTAAGGGGGCCGGCGGCGCGGCTCTGGGACCGGATTCCGAGGCTGGGCCTGTGTTCGGTCCCTCTGGAGCTAATGGTGTCCAGTAGCCTAAGAAGCCCAAGCTGGCTGCAAGCAGGCAGGTTCGCTTCTTCTCCCCTTAGTGCCTCGATGCAGTGAGCCTGTTGCCAGCAGGTCTCACTGAAAATAAAAAACCTAAAACTAAACTTTCACTAAGAAGCTCAGGAGAGCCCCTAGTGTGCACCCTTCTCGGCCGGGCACAAAAATCTAACTAACTGAGGCTTGGAGGAGGGTCATAGGGGGAGGAGCCAGTGCACACCAGGTAGTCCTAAAGCTTTACTTTTGTGCCCAGTCTCCTGCGGAGCCGCTAATCCCCATGGTCCTTACGGAGTTCCCAGCATCCACTAGGACGTCAGAGAAAAGAGATTTGGATAGGGAGTATTTATCAAGGTATGCATAAGAAGGGGGGAGGGGGCGAGGAGAAAGTTGTAAAATGTATAAAAGTATACCCCTGTGTGCATTTAGTGTTACCGGTTTCACATGGGTGCCATTAGTATTAGTATTAGTGTTCAGCCTCTCACTAAGCCCTTTCTGGCAAATTTGAAGCCTACAGTATAACCACCTTTACTTTTCAATAATCTGTTCAGAAGAGGTGTTTGTAGAACGGTGTTTTATTATTCAGTAAAGGGATCACAGATATGATGCGTTGATTTGATGTACAATACGATATGATGATATGTGATAATGAGGTAAAACTGTTAATGAAACAAGAATATGCAATTATGATATGCATGTGAAAAGCAAAATGGATATACACAAGTACATATAACATGGGCTGTGCAAACGTGATTACATGTGCAAGTATAAACTACAGTGCAGCTAACATTACTCACTGGCTAAACAGGTTGAGATGAGACATTTAATATACAAACTCACCATCGAATGCTATATGAGAGTTGGACCCATGTAAAGCATGACTGTCTGGGACCATGAGGGAAGTAGAAAGGCTGATCCCAGCTTCTTCATCCCAGAATGCATTGCAAGACTGGCTACAAGAGGCTATGAGGGTCAAATTAATTGATGGGACTGACCACCAGATGGGGCAATAATGCAACTTTCTGTAGTAAAAGTAATCAGATCTACACAAAGCAAATGCTGAAGGCATGACACTCTCCGTCTGGTATCACTGGTACCATATTTTAAACTCTAAACAGATAACAATAAGAATAGTTCAGTCACTGGTCTGAGGAACAACTTAGTCTCTCCTCGCTTACAGATCTTGACCTCAACCTTACGAACCTTCCCATCCTTGCTTGGGAACGTCTTGGTGACAAGACTTAAAGGCCATTCGTTGCGTTGTGACTGGCAATCTCTGACGAGCACAATGTCACCTGGTTTTAAGTTGGGTTTGGCAACTTGCCACTTGCTCCTTGACTGCAGGGTAGAAAGGTATTGTCTTTTCCATCTGTCCCAAAAGGTGTTTGCAAGGCTTTGAACTTGTCTCCATTGACGTTTGAACAGGTCTTTGGTATTGAATTCTCCAGGAGGAGCATAGGTAATCCCGGTCTTCTGTGTAAGAAGAGTGGCCGGAGTAAGTAGAAGTGGGTCTTCTGGGTCATTAGACACTGAAGTCAATGGTCTTCCGTTGACAATAGCTGAGACTTCAGCCATGAAGGTTGTTAAGCTCTCGTGAGTAAGTCTTGCAGTTCCCACTTGCAAGAATATGGAATCAAGGATTCTGCGTATCATGCCGATCATCCTTTCCCAGGCACCTCCCATATGAGAAGAATGAGGCGGGTTGAAGGTCCATGTACAACCTTGCTCACTGAGATATCTCTCTATGCTTTTAGTGTCAATGTTCGAATTAATTTGTAATTCTTTGGCTGCTCCAATGAAGTTGGTACCTCTGTCGGACCGGATGTGTTTTACTGGGCCACGGATAGCAATGAAGCGTCTAAAGGCATTAATGAAGCTTGAAGTGTCCATTGATTCTATAACTTCGATGTGAACAGCTCTGATGCTCATACAAGTGAATACAACCGCCCAGCGCTTGCTGTTCGCATTCGCACCTCTAGTATGTCGTGTGATGACAGTCCATGGACCAAATACATCAAGACCAACATTGGAGAAAGGAGGGTCTGTACTAAGTCTGTCTGTTGGAAGATTAGCCATCTTCTGAGTTTGGGAAGTACCACGAAGTCTACGGCAAATGATACATTTGAAGATTGTGCTGCTTACACACCTTTTCGCTCCAATAATCCAGAACCCAGCTGATCGTAGAGCTCCTTCGGTAAACAATCGTCCTTGGTGTTTGACTTCGTTGTGATAGTGTTGCACAATTAAAGAAGCTATGTGGTGACTCCCAGGAATGATTAAAGGATTTTTCTCATTTGTCTCCAAGTTTGCTTCTTGAAGACGGCCTCCTACTCTCAATAAATGATTTTCATCAAGAAAAGGGTCTAGCTTTTTTAAGGTGCTGTCTTTGGGAATAGGATTTCCACTGTTAATGCAGTCGATCTCTCCGGAAAAGATTTGGTGCTGCACAACACGGATGATAAGGTTCTTGGATCGTTGTGTTTCTTCTGGTGCGTAAACATTTTGACAGTGGTGCCAACCTTTACATCCATTCACACTTACAGATGCGTTGCGTTTAAATGAATGGACTATGTGAGTTAAGCAGGTAATGGCTCTGACAAGTGATTTCCAAGTTGAAAATCTTTGGAATCTGTGAGGCTGAAGTTGACAATCTGAAGTTACGGTATGGATTGTAGTTATTTGTGGACGAATTTCAACATCTGAGTCTGCGTCTACTAGCTTGAATATGCTACTTTCAGGATTGTTCGAATCTGCCTTGTACAGGAATTCAGGTCCTCTGAGCCATGTAGTGTCTTTGAGAATACTGGCTGGGACAGCTCTTGTAGCGTGATCTGCTGGATTGTGAGCAGTAGATACATAGTGCCACTGTTTTGGATTGGTGGATCTTCTGATTCTTAGCACACGATTGCTGACATAAACATGGAACCGTCTGGTCTCGTTGCATATGTAGCCTAATACTACCTTACTGTCTGTGTAGAAATCTGCTTCAGAGAGTCCAATTGGTAACTCAGATGAAATGAGCTCAGCTAATTCTACAGCTAGTACTGCAGCACAAAGTTCAAGTCTGGGCACTGTGTGTTCTGGACGTGGAGCTAACTTTGCTTTGCCCATGACAAATCCAATATGACATTGTCCCTTGATGTCCATGGTCTTAAGATATGCAACTGCAGCAATTGCTTGGGTTGAGGCATCAGAGAATACACATAGTCTCTGGTTTTGTACTGCTGTAGAAGGCACGGGGGCATATGGACGTGTAATGCGGAGGTTGGTTAAGGTAGATAGAGAATCTTTCCACTCTTGCCACAAGTTTCTTTTCTGGGAAGGCAGTGGGGCATCCCAGTCAATTGACTCACAGGTTAGGTCTCTGAGCAAAGCTTTACCTTGGATAGTGACAGGAGCTGCAAATCCTAAGGGGTCGTACAAGCTGTTTAGAGTAGAGAGAACACCTCTGCGAGTGAAGGGTCTTTCTTCGCTGTTTACTTGGAAGGTAAAGGTGTCAGATTTTAAGTCCCACAAGAGTCCAAGGCTACGTTGAGCTGGTGGGGAATCGGTTCCTAAATCCAAGTCTCTTAAATCGCTGGTATGATCTTGGGAAGGGAAGGCTTCCATCACTACTTTGCTGTTGGAAGCTATTTTGTGAAGCCTCAGGTTTGAACAAGCAAGCATTTCCTGAGCTCTTTTGAGGAGGCTGATTGCTGTCTCGGCTGTTGGCATAGATTTTAGGCAGTCATCCACGTAGAAGTCTTTATCTACAAGTTGTCTAACATCAGAACCATACTCTAGCTCACCCTCTTGAGCTGAACGTCTGAGTCCATAGATGGCAACTGCAGGTGAAGGGCTGTTACCAAAGATGTGTACCTTCATGCGATACTCCGTGATGTCTTTTGAGGGGTCATTGTCTCTGAACCAGAAGAATCTTAGGAAATTCCTGTCTTTTTCTCTCACAAGAAAGCAATGAAACATTTGTTGAATGTCAGCTGTGAAGGCAATAGAGTCTTTTCGGAAACGGATGAGTACTCCTAGGAGTTTGTTGTTAAGGTCTGGTCCTGTCAGGAGTACGTCATTTAAAGAAACACCTTCAAACTGGGCACTGGAATCGAACACCACTCTTATCTGACCTGGTTTCTTCGGGTGATATACTCCGAACATTGGCAGGTACCAGCATTCTTCTGTGTCTTTAAGAATGGGAGCTATCTGGGCGTGACCATTCTCAAATATTTTAGCCATAAAGGAGAAGAAATGATCTTTCATCTCTGGTTTCCTGTGAAAGTTGTGTTTAAGTGAAGAGAAGCGTTTGAGTACTTGTTCTCTGTCATTAGGAAGGCGTTGTCTGGGTGTTCTAAAGGGTAGAGGAGCAACCCAGCTGTTGGCATCATCCTTGACTAGTCCTTTCCCCATTATTTCCAAGAATAGTTTGTCCTCTATGGACATTGCCACCTGGTCATCCTTCTTTGTTCTCTGGAAGACTGCGTGTCCCAGATGATCTTGATAGTTGTCACAGATATGGTTGTCACTAGTTGAGTCTATGAAGGTACAGTGTGGTAATTCCTTTATGAGGAAATGGTTATGACATGGCTGGAATAGAGAAGGGCGTCCATTTTCTAAAGTACAGGTAAGCATGCTGTTGACAGAATCTGGTTTATGCACATCTCCAAGACATACTTCTCCTATTATTACCCATCCCAGATCCAGTCTTTGAGCGTAAGGTGCGTTATGTGGACCATTAATCTGACTTCTGGCTTTGTGGACTTGTAGGATATCCCTCCCAATGAGTAGATTTATTTGGGCATGTGGATCCAGTTCTGGTATCAGATGTGCTATGTGTTTCAAATGTGTATGGTGTTTAGCTACATCTGGTGTAGGAATCTCACTCCTATTGTCTGGAATCTCGTCACACTCTGTGATAGTTGGTAAAGAGAGACATGTCTTCCCATCCAAGGACTCAATTTGATAGCCAGTTGCTCTCCTTCCTGTTGTCTCAAAACTCCCTGCGCAGGATCTTAAGGAGTAAGGAGTGCTGGGTCCTTTAACATTAAAGGTCTCAAAGAAGATTGATCTGGCTAGAGTCCTGTTACTTTGGTCATCTAGGATTGCATAAAGTTTAACGGCTTTGTCTGGATGGTCTTTGGGGTAAACTTTGACTAAACATATTTTGGAGCAGGATCTACCGCTAATGGTATCTTTGCAGACTTCGGTACATTGTGAAGTTATTTCTGGTGTGACTGCAACAGTGTCTTTTTGTTCTACACTGTGCTCCCCGCCATGCTCTGTATCGGTATAACTGTGTTGCAAAGCCCATGGGGGAGGACCAGGGTGTAGAGCGGTATTGTGGTCTGTGCTGTGGCATTCTGTGCAGTTAGCACTAACCTTGCAGTCCTTGGCGAGGTGTGATGTGGAGGAACAGCACTTGTAGCAGATCCTATTCTCCTTTAAGAAGGCTTTGCGGTTCTCCAGGGACTTTTCTCTGAAGGTTCTGCATTTCAGGAGAGGATGCGGTTTGTGATGCAGAGGACATTGCTTGGCTGGATCTTTGTCTGCGGTCTCTTGGCGATTAAAGCTGGTAGACCTGCGGAAAGAATCTGAATAATGCACATTAGTCTTGTGAACTGCAACTGATGTTTTGCGGGGGTTAGGTACCATAGGTGCAGTATTTGTCAAGGTAAAGGCAAAACTAGGATCATTCCTGGTCATAGCTTGCTGGTGTACAAAGTCCACGAAAACTGAGAATGGTGGAAATTGCACTTTGTTCTGCCGCTTATATTTGGAGCCATGGTTGATCCATTGTTCCTGCAGATTATACGGTAGTTTCTGCACTATAGGGTTAACGCCTCTGGCTGTGTCAAGGAAGGCAAGTCCTGGTAAATCTCCCTCACATTTAGCTACTTGAAGTTCTTTTAGTAAGTCACTTAGTTCTCTGAGTCTCTGATAGCCTTTGTTGGGTAACCTGGGGAAATCGTCTATTCTTTTGAACAGAGCACTCTCTATTATCTCTGGTGAGCCATAGCACTCATTAAGTCTATCCCAGATCATCCTAAGTCCATTCTCAGGGTGGTTAATGTTAATCACTCTTATCCTTCTAGCATGTTCTGCAGATTCATTCCCAAGCCATTTAATTAAGAGGTCTATCTCTTCACTATGTGAAAGGTCTATTCCTCTGATAGCATTTTGAAAAGAGGACTGCCAGGCTCTGAAGTTCTCAGGGCGATCATTGAACTTTGAAATACTAATCGTGACTAATTCACGGCGGGTGAGAAATTTAGCAAAGTCTAATGTGTCCTGATTGGCTCTTGGAGATGTCGGTACATTAACACGGTAGGTATATGGTGTGTAGTCATACCTGTTAGTGTTGTCTGGTTCCCGACGGTTGGTATCACACCGCTTCTGTGTGAAGTAGGCTGTGTCTTTCTTGGAGTTTGCAGATTCAGACATCTGAGGTGGGGAAGAGTTGTCCCTCATAGGTTCACAGTGTCTAGGATTCTCTTGCTTGCAAATGTGTGGTCTGTTGTCCACTGGTGGTGGCGCTGTAGAGTGTACTTGATTTGTTTGCATGAGGTCTGAATGCGTACCTTGTAAAGATGGAGGGTTGCTACTCCTTTTTGAGACTTGACGTACGTATTCTGATGTGCGTTGCAGTGAATCCTGAGATCCATTCTCTGTGTCAAGTACATTGGTTCTTCTTATATCAGGGAGTTCTGCAGTCTCCAAGATTTCTGCTTCAGCTATGGCAGCCGCTGCCTCCTTCTCTGCAGCGAGCTTCTCGCCGATTGCTTCTAAGCGTTTGATCTCGATTTTTAATTGCATCTCCTGCTCGGCAAAGTTAGCCCTTACTTTTGCGGCTTCCGCTTTTGCACGTGCCATGATGGCTGCATTACTGACAGACAAGGATTTGGAGGAACCAGAGACTTGGGACCTTGTTTTGTATGAGGATATCGTTTTCTGTGACATGGTGATCTGGTAGAGATGTTTGATTGTGTAGAGACTGCTGTAATGCTGTCTGCAAGTAACTGTTCAGACTGTGTCGCAGATCTCTGAGGAGTCAGTATCTTTGAACTGTTATGAAGCTGCTTGACTGTGAAGAGACTGTTGTGTTGCCTTATAAGCGTGGCTGCACTGACTTGTACAGGTTTCTGTGTAGTCAAATGGCGGTACTCCTATTGCTGAGCTGCCATAGTTGGTAGACTGTATAGAAACTGTGTGGCTGTCATATGCAGATAGCTGTGGCTGGCAGTGTAACGGCTCTGTAAGTCAGTATATGTCCCCACTGCTGACAGGCAATGATTTACTGACGGAGTCAGTGTAAGAGAGTCCATCTGCTTGTAGCATTCGATGTTTTACTGTTCAGCCTCTCACTAAGCCCTTTCTGGCAAATTTGAAGCCTACAGTATAACCACCTTTACTTTTCAATAATCTGTTCAGAAGAGGTGTTTGTAGAACGGTGTTTTATTATTCAGTAAAGGGATCACAGATATGATGCGTTGATTTGATGTACAATACGATATGATGATATGTGATAATGAGGTAAAACTGTTAATGAAACAAGAATATGCAATTATGATATGCATGTGAAAAGCAAAATGGATATACACAAGTACATATAACATGGGCTGTGCAAACATGTGATTACATGTGCAATTATAAACTACAGTGCAGCTAACATTACTCACTGGCTAAACAGGTTGAGATGAGACATTTAATATACAAACTCACCATCGAATGCTATATGAGAGTTGGAACCATGTAAAGCATGACTGTCTGGGACCATGAGGGAAGTAGAAAGGCTGATCCCAGCTTCTTCATCCCAGAATGCATTGCAAGACTGGCTACAAGAGGCTATGAGGGTCAAATTAATTGATGGGACTGACCACCAGATGGGGCAATAATACAACTTTCTGTAGTAAAAGTAATCAGATCTACACAAAGCAAATGCTGAAGGCATGACAATTAGTATTAGTGCCATTACAGTACCTGTCATTGTCACCATTGTACGGCCACAACGCGACTGCAGCGCCTCCGGCCAGTCCCTGCATCTCCCTGTAATTGGCACTAGTGACCCGCAGCGGCCGCACTGGATACCGCGCGATTCTGGATGGTATGTAGAATGAGGTGGGCGGGCATCGGGAGGCCACTATGGGCACCGGGCGAGTATCGGAAGGCCACTATGGCAGCTATGTCTATCCCAACTGAAGTGCACCCGGCGTATAAGACGACCCCCCCCCCACTTGGAGGCATGTTTTTCAGGGCAAAAAAGTAGTCTTATACGCCAGCAAATACTGTAATTACAGTGATTTTGCTAATTAATTCCAGTGATTTGGACATATAACTATTAATTACAGTGATCTTACAAATTAATTCCAGTGATTTGGACGTATAATTCCAGTGATTTTGCTAATTAATTCCAGTGATTTGGACATATAATTATTAATTACAGTGATCTTGCCAATTAATTCCAGTGATTTGGACGTATAATTCCAGTGATTTTGCCAATTAATTCCAATGATTTGGATGTATAATTATTAATTACATTGATCTTGCCAATTAATTCCAGTGATTTGGACGTATAATTATTAATTACAGTGATCTTGCCAATTAATTCCAGTGATTTGGACGTATAATTACAGTGATTTTGCCAATTAATTCCAGTGATTTGGACGTTTAAGTCCAGTGATTTTGCCAAATAATTCCAGTGATTTGGAGGAATAATTCCAGTGATTTGGATGTATAATTCCAGTTGGAATTGTTTGTGGCGCTTGGCTTAGTCATACAGCTACCTCATTGCTCCTCTTCGACATCTTTGCATGAGGTGCTGTTTGAGGCCTAGTTTTTGAAAAGTGCCATCCTGTGTGACACTGTCGTATGAGTCCAGGTGTACTGCTGTATTAGTCCTGGGGTACTGCCGTATAAGTCCACCAATTGCAGATATTTTGTAAAAGTGACTGGAGCGTGCTGGAGATGCTATCAGTGGGCCGAACAATTGCGGCCCACTCTCGACATTCAGCCACTGCGTGACACAACTAGATGGGCCAGGTGGTTATGTCGCTTAGCTTAGTCATACAGCAACCTCGGTGCACCTTTTTTCTTCTTTGCATCATGTGCTGTTAGGGGCCTTTTTTTTATATCTGCCCTCCTGTCTGCTACTGCAGTGCCACGTCTTGATGGGCCAATTGTTTGTGTCTCTTGGCTTAGTCATACAGCTACCTCATTGCAATTCTTTTTCTTCTTTGCATGATGTGCTGTTTGGGGCCTTTTTTATATCTACCCTCCTGTCTGACACTGCAGTGTTACTCCTAGATGGGCCAGGTGTTTGTGTTGTCCACTTGTGTCACTTAGCTTAGTAATCCAGCAACCTCGGTGCAATCGTTTGGCCTAAAAACAATATTGTGAGGTGTGAGGTGTTCAGAAAAGACTGGAAATGAGTTGAAATGATTGTTATTAAGGTTAATATTACCGTAGCAAAATTACCCCCAAATTCTGTGATTTTTTTTTAATGTTTTTTTTTTAAAAATCATCCAGATCCAAAACAAAAACAAAAACAAAAACATGAAAGGGTGGTTTTGGCAAAACCAAGCCAAAACCATAACACGAAAGTGGAATTAGAACCAAAACCAAAACACAAAACATGAAAAGTGCCAGCCGCACATCTCATTCTCTGTGTATGACTTATCTGTCCTAACATTTACTGTATGATTGTACGGTTCACATCGTATTCCCCTTGTCACATCTCAGAATCATCTGTATGACAATGTCATCCTATTATCTAATGTTGTTATTTCTGCCTTTTCTACATGGTTTGTTACCTTTCAAAACTAATAAAATTGTTGAAAAATTGTTTCTAGATTTATCTAGATTTACCACCATATACATAAGCAGCAAAAAAAAAAAAAAGGGTAAGAAATTATCAGTTTTTTTTATGCAATAACATTTAGAATATTTTTTTTTATTTATTTAAATAATTTATGTTAAAAATATACCTGGGTTTTTTTTTTCACACCCCCACCCCGCCCCCCTGTCCATAGGCCCCCAGTGAAAAATCAGCTTTTGCTCCCATTGGAAATATACCCCCAGTGGTAAAAGATTTCCAGCATTATCAATTTCCACCCCCTAAAAGTAATAGATCCCTGTGGAAGAGATCCCACCCTCACCCCCAGTGTCAATAGATCCTATTTAATGCCCCCAACCCCATTTATCACTATATATGTAATTCTTCATTTTAAATATATCCCCCAGCCAAACAAACCTTGTTGTGAGACAGCATAGACACCCCCTACCCACCGCCAGTCCAAAGACTCCCCCTTTCACTCCACCCCCCCATGTCATAGCCCCGCCTCCTTACCTTATTGCAGTGCGCAATGGGGCAACTGTACATTAGACCACCTTGTAAATCTCTAAACATTCAGAGATCTGCATATTTGTGGAGAGAGGTCTATGCTCTCCTCCTAGCACTTTTAGTTTAGGCGAATGTACCCTTTGCATCACAAACCGCAACATCACTCCCAGGTGTCCGAAGCAGGAGGCAGAACTGCATATGGGCAGAACTAATTTCCTCCATACTATCAGCGGAAGCAGAGTGGCATCACTAACATATGGGATGTGAACTGGTCGGGTAACGCACTCCTGGCAGTGGTCACATCCCATATGTTAGTGCCAGGCCAGTGGGTAATAAATTCCAGAATATATAAATAGTGTTTTCCAGCTCACTGATGTCTGATGAATGAACCAGATGCTCCGAGGGATGTACAGGCTGCAGGGTTCAGGTCTGTAGTGTCCAAAGTATGCACCAGGTGGCACTGTAGCAGTGATACTGGCTGTAGGTGTTGTTCCCAGCACCCTGCTAGCAATATGCAGGGAACATGCAGCAGCAATGTGCCACCCACAGGACCCTGTGTTCTGTGCAACCACACTGCTCATATACCCATATTTATTGCCTTGGAATAAACTACAGGTGTAGCCACGCTCATCCATCCTGTGATGCACATGGGAGGCGTGACTATTGTGCCTGTTGCTCTGATGCGCCCACATGCCATAGACTTTAATGGGGAGAACACCAGCTGTGACTAGTCGTAGCATGGCGTACACTGCATGATGTGCATTCCTGTGAGTACGCATCGCGGCAACTATGAGCGGTGCTACATCCGTACATTTTTGAAGAGGGCCCTGGTCTCTTAATCCACCCATTTCCACAGATATCTACATTTGTACAGTGCCCTTCTGAGGCTTTATTTGATACGTGCACTCCCCATCCTGAAGAAAGAGCCCACTTCTCACTGTACTTATAAAACACTTTCTTACATATACCGCTTTCACATCGCTAATGCCGAATCCCACCCGGTAAAAGAAACGTGTCCTTACCGGGTGGGATCCGGCATTTGCTCCCTTCTGCTGGCTTTCCGACCCGGCAATTTACCGGGTCGGTTGCCATATTAGCGGGGGGGTGCAGCAGCAGCAGGGGTGGGGGTGGAGGCGGCGCTGGGAGATGAGCTCATCTCCTGCGCCGCCTCTCCCTTTGCTGTGAATGGGAACCGTGTCGCATCGACACGGCTCCCATTCACATTGCACCTGACCTGGTATTCAACACGGGTATAATCCTTCTTTTATACCGGGTTGAATTACCGGGTCAGGCGACCCGCTAATTCTCAGAAAGTGCTTTCACATCGCACACTGACTCGTGTCGACACGGCAATATGCCGTGTCGATACCGGGTTATTTGTGCGATGTGAAAGGGGTATTAGTTACATGAGATTGTTAGGGGGAGACGGAGTAATCTCTGTGACTGAGACACATCTCTTACAGAAAGAGGAAGGAGGTTTTTGTACAGCTCTGTATCACTGTGTGATAGGGATCTGATAACTCTGCTGACAGATATACTCTGCCTCATCTTCTGCTGTCACTCCACTGATTGTTAGTGTGTATACAGTTCCAGATCCTGATCCACTGAACCTGTCTGGGACTCCTGTATATCGGCTGCTTGTGGAATAGATAAGAAGCTTTGGAGATTGTCCTGATTTCTGTTGGTACCAGTTTAAGTAGCTGCTTATACCAGTACTGGCTGTACATGAGATGGTGACTGATCCTCCTGGTGACACAGAGATATAACCTGGGGTCTGAGTCATCACAATCTGCCCACAGGACCCTGAGGATTAGAGGAGACACAGTCATTACTGATACATATCTGTATATAGTCATATATATCCTGCTATGATTATTTATGTTACATGTATAGATTCCCCTACACAGCACCATGTAATGCCCCCAATCTCTCACCCTGAATATATATGAGTATCACAGCCAGCAGGTAAATGTGAGACACCATCTTGCTGTATCTGGGCTGTCAGACAGACACTATAAGACGTCTCCTGTACAATGAGATATATATAGAGAGTGACAGGTGAGGTGTGACAGGAAATCCCCCAGAGACTGTGTATGGAAATAAGATGGAAATTCTGTGGTGTCAGTGTGACAGTGACTGGTGTGTACTAGAGACAGGATGTCAGTGTGATGTCCTCTGTGGTGTCAGTGTGACAGTGACTGGTGTGTACTAGAGACAGGATGTCAGTGTGATTCCCTCTGTGGTGTCAGTGTGACAGTGACTGGTGTGTACTAGAGACAGGATGTCAGTGTGATGTCCTCTGTGGTGTCAGTGTGACAGTGACTGGTGTGTGCTAGAGACAGGATGTCAGTGTGATGTCCTCTGTGGTGTCAGTGTGACAGTGACTGGTGTGTACTAGAGACAGGATGTCAGTGTGATGTCCTCTGTGGTGTCAGTGTGACAGTGACTGGTGTGTACTAGAGACAGGATGTCAGTGTGATGTCCTCTGTGGTGTCAGTGTGACAGTGACTGGTGTGTGCTAGAGACAGGATGTCAGTGTGATGTCCTCTGTGGTGTCAGTGTGACAGTGACTGGTGTGTGCTAGAGACAGGATGTCAGTGTGATTCCCTCTGTGGTGTCAGTGTGACAGTGACTGGTGTGTACTAGAGACAGGATGTCAGTGTGATGTCCTCTGTGGTGTCAGTGTGACAGTGACTGGTGTGTACTAGAGACAGGATGTCAGTGTGATGTCCTCTGTGGTGTCAGTGTGACAGTGACTGGTGTGTACTAGAGACAGGATGTCAGTGTGATGTCCTCTGTGGTGTCAGTGTGACAGTGACTGGTGTGTGCTAGAGACAGGATGTCAGTGTGATGTCCTCTGTGGTGTCAGTATGACAGTGACTGGCGTGTGCTAGAGACAGGATGTCAGTGTGATGTCCTCTGTGGTGTCAGTGTGACAGTGACTGGTGTGTGCTAGAGACAGGATGTCAGTGTGATGTCCTCTGTGGTGTCAGTGTGACAGTGACTGGTGTGTGCTAGAGACAGGATGTCAGTGTGATGTCCTCTGTGGTGTCAGTGTGACAGTTAGAGATGAGCGGGTTCGGTTCCTCGGAATCCGAACCCGCCCGAACTTCAGTTTTTTTTACACGGGTCCGAGCGACTCGGATCTTCCCGCCTTGCTCGGTTAACCCGAGCGCGCCCGAACGTCATCATCCCGCTGTCGGATTCTCGCGAGGCTCGGATTCTATCGCGAGACTCGGATTCTATATAAGGAGCCGCGCGTCGCCGCCATTTTCACACGTGCATTGAGATTCATAGGGAGAGGACGTGGCTGGCGTCCTCTCCGTTTATAGAGAAGAGAGTGAGACAGTAGAGAGAGACACAGTAGTAATTTTGGGGAGCATTAGGAGGAGTACTAGTTACTTGCTGAAGTGATAGATAGTGTGACTGTATTATCTGACTTGTGGGGGAGACACTGACAGTGGGGAGCAGTTAGAGTCTGAGAGCAGGACTCAGGAGGAGTACATATAACGTACAGTGCACACTTTTGCTGCCAGAGTGCCACACTGCCATTGTGACCACACTGACCACCAGTATAATATATATTGTGATTGTCTGCTTAGGAGTACTACTTGCAAGTTGCTGATAGTGTGACCAGTGACCTGACCACCAGTTTAATAATCACCACCAGTTTAATATATATATATATATATATATAATTGTATATAATATATATATAATATTGTATACCACCTACCCGTGGTTTTTTTTTTCTTTCTTCTTTATACATACTACTATAGTAGCTTACTGTAGCAGTCTGCGGTGCTGCTGAGCTGACAGTGTCCAGCAGGTCCGTCATCAGTCATTACATAATAAATATATCTACCTGTCCGGCTGCAGTACTAGTGTGATATTATATATGTATATATTGATTTCATCTCATTATCATCCAGTCTATATTAGCAGCAGACACAGTACGGTAGTCCACGGCTGTAGCTACCTCTGTGTCGGCAGTCGCTGGTCCATCCATAATTGTATACCACCTACCCGTGGTTTTTTTTTTCTTCTTTATACATACTACTATAGTAGCTTACTGTAGCAGTCTGCGGTGCAGCTGAGCTGACAGTGTCCAGCAGGTCTGTCATCAGTCATTACATAATAAATATATCTACCTGTCCGGCTGCAGTACTAGTGTGATATATATATATATATATATATATATATATTGATTTCATCTCATTATCATCCAGTCTATATTAGCAGCAGACACAGTACGGTAGTCCACGGCTGTAGCTACCTCTGTGTCGGCAGTCGCTGGTCCATCCATAATTGTATACCACCTACCCGTGGTTTTTTTTTTCTTTCTTCTTTATACATACTACTATAGTAGCTTACTGTAGCAGTCTGCGGTGCTGCTGAGCTGACAGTGTCCAGCAGGTCCGTCATCAGTCATTACATAATAAATATATCTACCTGTCCGGCTGCAGTACTAGTGTGATATTATATATATATATATATATATATTGATTTCATCTCATTATCATCCAGTCTATATTAGCAGCAGACACAGTACGGTAGTCCACGGCTGTAGCTACCTCTGTGTCGGCAGTCGCTCGTCCATCCATAAGTATACTAGTATCCATCCATCTCCATTGTTTACCTGAGGTGCCTTTTAGTTGTGCCTATTAAAATATGGAGAACAAAAATGTTGAGGTTCCAAAATTAGGGAAAGATCAAGATCCACTTCCACCTCGTGCTGAAGCTGCTGCCACTAGTCATGGCCGAGACGATGAAATGCCAGCAACGTCGTCTGCCTAGGCCGATGCCCAATGTCATAGTACAGAGCATGTAAAATCCAAAACACCAAATATCAGTAAAAAAAGGACTCCAAAATCTAAAATAAAATTGTCGGAGGAGAAGCGTAAACTTGCCAATATGCCATTTACCACACGGAGTGGCAAGGAACGGCTGAGGCCCTGGCCTATGTTCATGGCTAGTGGTTCAGCTTCACATGAGGATGGAAGCACTCTGCCTCTCGCTAGAAAACTGAAAAGACTCAAGCTGGCAAAAGCACCGCAAAGAACTGTGCGTTCTTCGAAATCCCAAATCCACAAGGAGAGTCCAATTGTGTCGGTTGCGATGCCTGACCTTCCCAACACTGGACGTGAAGAGCATGCGCCTTCCACCATTTGCACGCCCCCTGCAAGTGCTGGAAGGAGCACCCGCAGTCCAGTTCCTGATAGTCAGATTGAAGATGTCAGTGTTGAAGTACACCAGGATGAGGAGGATATGGGTGTTGCTGGCGCTGGGGAGGAAATTGACAAGGAGGATTCTGATGGTGAGGTGGTTTGTTTAAGTCAGGCACCCGGGGAGACACCTGTTGTCCGTGGGAGGAATATGGCCGTTGACATGCCTGGTGAAAATACCAAAAAAATCAGCTCTTCGGTGTGGAAGTATTTCAACAGAAATGCGGGCAACATTTGTCAAGCCGTGTGTTGCCTTTGTCAAGCTGTAATAAGTAGGGGTAAGGACGTTAACCACCTCGGAACATCCTCCCTTATACGTCACCTGCAGCGCATTCATAATAAGTCAGTGACAAGTTCAAAAACTTTGGGCGACAGCGGAAGCAGTCCACTGACCAGTAAATCCCTTCCTCTTGTAACCAAGCTCACGCAAACCACCCCACCAACTCCCTCAGTGTCAATTTCCTCCTTCCCCAGGAATGCCAATAGTCCTGCAGGCCATGTCACTGGCAATTCTGACAATTCCTCTCCTGCCTGGGATTCCTCCGATGCATCCTTGCGTGTAACGCCTACTGCTGCTGGCGCTGCTGTTGTTGCTGCTGGGAGTCGATGGTCATCCCAGAGGGGAAAAATCGTAAGACCACTTTTACTACTTCCACCAAGCAATTGACTGTCCAACAGTCCTTTGCGAGGAAGATGAAATATCACAGCAGTCATCCTGCTGCAAAGCGGATAACTGAGGCCTTGGCATCCTGGGTGGTGAGAAACGTGGTTCCGGTATCCATCATTACTGCAGAGCCAACTAGAGACTTGTTGGAGGTACTGTGTCCCCGGTACCAAATACCATCTAGGTTCCATTTCTCTAGGCAGGCGATACCGAAAATGTACACAGACCTCAGAAAAAGAGTCACCAGTGTCCTAAAAAATGCAGCTGTACCCAATGTCCACTTAACCACGGACATGTGGACAAGTGGAGCAGGGCAGGGTCAGGACTATATGACTGTGACAGCCCACTGGGTAGATGTATGGACTCCCGCCGCAAGAACAGCAGCGGCGGCACCAGTAGCAGCATCTCGCAAACGCCAACTCTTTCCTAGGCAGGCTACGCTTTGTATCACCGGTTTCCAGAATACGCACACAGCTAAAAACCTCTTACGGCAACTGAGGAAGATCATCGCGGAATGGCTTACCCCAATTGGACTCTCCTGTGGATTTGTGGCATCGGACAACGCCAGCAATATTGTGTGTGCATTAAATATGGGCAAATTCCAGCACGTCCCATGTTTTGCACATACCTTGAATTTGGTGGTGCAGAATTATTTAAAAAACGAGAGGGGCGTGCAAGAGATGCTGTCGGTGGCCAGAAGAATTGCGGGACACTTTCGGCGTACATGCACCACGTACAGAAGACTGGAGCAACACCAAAAACGCCTGAACCTGCCCTGCCATCATCTGAAGCAAGAAGTGGTAACGAGGTGGAATTCAACCCTATGTATGCTTCAGAGGTTGGAGGAGCAGCAAAAGGCCATTCAAGCCTATACAATTCAGCACGATATAGGAGGTGGAATGCACCTGTCTCAAGCGCAGTGGAGAATGATTTCAACTTTGTGCAAGGTTCTGCTGCCCTTTGAACTTGCCACACGTGAAGTCAGTTCAGACACTGCCAGCCTGAGTCAGGTCATTCCCCTCATCAGGCTTTTGCAGAAGAAGCTGGAGACATTGAAGGAGGAGCTAAAACAGAGCGATTCCGCTAGGCATGTGGGACTTGTGGATGGAGCCCTTAATTCGCTTAACAAGGATTCACGGGTGGTCAATCTGTTGAAATCAGAGCACTACATTTTGGCCACCGTGCTCGATCCTAGATTTAAAACCTACCTTGGATCTCTCTTTCCGGCAGACACAAGTCTGCTGGGGTTCAAAGAACTGCTGGTGAGAAAATTGTCAAGTGAAGCGGAACGCGACCTGTCAACATCTCCTCCATCACATTCTCCCGCAACTGGGGGTGCGAGGAAAAGGCTCAGAATTCCGAGCCCACCAGCTGGCGGTGATGCAGGGCAGTCTGGAGCGACTGCTGATGCTGACATCTGGTCCGGACTGAAGGACCTGTCAACGATTACGGACATGTCGTCTACTGTCACTGCATATGATTCTCTCCCCATTGAAAGAATGGTGGAGGATTATATGAGTGACCGCATCCAAGTAGGCACGTCAGACAGTCCGTACTTATACTGGCAGGAAAAAGAGGCAATTTGGAGGCCCTTGCACAAACTGGCTTTATTCTACCTAAGTTGCCCTCCCACAAGTGTGTACTCCGAAAGAGTGTTTAGTGCCGCCGCTCACCTTGTCAGCAATCGGCGTACGAGGTTACTTCCAGAAAATGTGGAGAAGATGATGTTCATTAAAATGAATTATAATCAATTCCTCCGTGGAGACATTGACCAGCAGCAATTGCCTCCACAAAGTACACAGGGAGCTGAGATGGTGGATTCCAGTGGGGACGAATTGATAATCTGTGAGGAGGGGGATGTACACGGTGATATATCGGAGGATGATGATGAGGTGGACATCTTGCATCTGTAGAGCCAGTTTGTGCAAGGAGAGATTAATTGCTTCTTTTTTGGTGGGGGTCCAAACCAACCCGTCATTTCAGTCACAGTCGTGTGGCAGACCCTGTCACTGAAATGATGGGTTGGTTAAAGTGTGCATGTCCTGTTTATACAACATAAGGGTGGGTGGGAGGGCCCAAGGACAATTCCATCTTGCACCTCTTTTTTCTTTAATTTTTCTTTGCGTCATGTGCTGTTTGGGGAGTGTTTTTTGGAAGGGCCATCCTGCGTGACACTGCAGTGCCACTCCTAGATGGGCCCGGTGTTTGTGTCGGCCACTAGGGTCGCTTATCTTACTCACACAGCTACCTCATTGCGCCTCTTTTTTTCTTTGCGTCATGTGCTGTTTGGGGAGTGTTTTTTGGAAGGGCCATCCTGCGTGACACTGCAGTGCCACTCCTAGATGGGCCAGGTGTTTGTGTCGGCCACTAGGGTCGCTTAGCTTACTCACACAGCTACCTCATTGCGCCTCTTTTTTTCTTTGCGTCATGTGCTGTTTGGGGAGTGTTTTTTGGAAGGGCCATCCTGCGTGACACTGCAGTGCCACTCCTAGATGGGCCCGGTGTTTGTGTCGGCCACTAGGGTCGCTTATCTTACTCACACAGCTACCTCATTGCGCCTCTTTTTTTCTTTGCGTCATGTGCTGTTTGGGGAGTGTTTTTTGGAAGGGCCATCCTGCGTGACACTGCAGTGCCACTCCTAGATGGGCCCGGTGTTTGTGTCGGCCACTAGGGTCGCTTAGCTTAGTCATCCAGCGACCTCGGTGCAAATTTTAGGACTAAAAATAATATTGTGAGGTGTGAGGTATTCAGAATAGACTGAAAATGAGTGGAAATTATGGTTTTTGAGGTTAATAATACTTTGGGATCAAAATGACCCCCAAATTCTATGATTTAAGCTGTTTTTTAGTGTTTTTTGAAAAAAACACCCGAATCCAAAACACACCCGAATCCGACAAAAAAAATTCGGTGAGGTTTTGCCAAAACGCGGTCGAACCCAAAACACGGCCGCGAAACCGAACCCAAAACCAAAACACAAAACCCGAAAAATTTCAAGTGCACATCTCTAGTGACAGTGACTGGTGTGTGATAGAGACAGGATGTCAGTGTGATGCCCTCTGTAGTGTCAGTGTGACAGTGACTGGTGTGTACTAGAGACAGTATGTCAGTGTGATGTCCTCTGCGATGTCAGTGTGACAGTGACTGGTGTGTGCTAGAGACAGGATGTCAGTGTGATGTCCTCTGTGGTGTCAGTGTGACAGTGACTGGTGTGTGATAGAGACAGGATGTCAGTGTGATGCCCTCTGTGGTGTCAGTGTGACAGTGACTGGTGTGTGCTAGAGACAGGATGTCAGTGTGATGTCCTCTGCGATGTCAGTGTGACAGTGACTGGTGTGTGCTAGAGACAGGATGTCAGTGTGATGTCCTCTGTGGTGTCAGTGTGACAGTGACTGGTGTGTGCTAGAGACAGAATGTCAGTGTAATGTCCTCTGTGTTGTCAGTGTGACAGTGACTGGTGTGTGCTAGAGATAGGGTGTCAGTGTGATGTCCTCTGTGGTATCAGTGTACTACCTGATACAGCTGGGGCAGCCTGTGTATTAGACAAGATATTATCTGACATCATACAGTATGTGCTGAGTATAAATGGTGACTACTGTCTGTAATCTAAACTCTGTGATTTTAGGATATTAAAGTAAGTTATGAAGATGAAGTGTGATTGGAAATGTGGTTTCCAATCTGTTTTTAAACACAAAAAAGATAACACAAATCTTGTGCAAAAATAAATGGTGACAGACACAGAGAGAATTCTCTTGGATCATGAAGCACCTGTGAGAGGATAATACAGCCACCCACACAGCTAACTCACTGCTAACCTAACAATGTGCCACCTGAAGATCCATGATAACTAACAAAACATTATCTACAAGTGGCCTAGTGTGTGACAGCTAAACAATAACTATAGGTGTGCGCACGGGGGTGCCTGGTGCGCACAGGCACCCTCTAATGTCTGGCACTCCCTCACACAGTGTGCTGCTGCAGTGATCACCGTCATTCCTGTCCCCGCAGCCCGTCGCCCGTTCAAGACTGTTGTGTGTAGTGCTGTGTGCATTAATTACTTTACTGGTCGCATTGGCCTGGGTGCATGGACAGAGAAACCTCCTCCAGGCTCCGCCTTTTGATGACATCATGATGCACCACCTGGGCACTGTGTAAGGGGCACAACTACTGTGTGGGCACTGTGTAAGGGGCACAACTACTGTGTGGGCACTGTGTAAGGGGCACAACTACTGTGTGGGCACTGTGTAAGGGGCACGACTACTGTGTAAAGGGCATGAGTACTGTGTGGGCATTGTGTAAGGGGCACAACTGCAGTGAGCATTGTGTAAGGGGCACTACTACTATATGCATTGTGTAAGGGGCACTGTAACTAAGGCTGTTGTGTAAGGGGCACTACTACTATATGCATTGTGTGAGGGGCACTGATACTATGGTCATTGTGTAAGGGGCACTGCTACTATAGTCATAGGGATGCCTATATGGGGATATATAGGGGATGCCTATAGAGATGATAAGCAGATGTAAAGTTCAACTTTATTCCAAAAGAAGAGCAGAGAGATCTCCAAAATTGGGCAACAAAATGTGGTCCATGGTCAGTAACATTTTTGGTGGGCAAGCCATGTAGTTATAAAATTTCTTTGATAAATACCTTTGATAAGTGAGGTGCAGATGGAATACCTGTCAGAGGTATGAAATGTGCCATTTTCAAAAACAATCAACTACAACCCAAATGGTGTTTTGTCCTTTTGAAGGAGGTAAATTAGTGATAAAGTCCATAGAGATGTGAGTCCAGGGTTGAGTCGGTATGGGTAATGGATGCAGAAGACCTGGAGGTGAACCTTTTGTTCTCTTCTACTGTGCACACTTTGGGCAGGAAGCTATAAAATCTTGTACATCTGCTCTCAGCTGGGGCCACCAATAAGAACGCTGAATGAATACTTGAGTCTTAAGTCTCCCTGCATGACACATAAAGGAAGAATTATACACCCACATGAGCAGTTTCTTCTGGAGTTCGGGAGCTACAAAAGTTTTCGCTGGTGGAGGAGTTGGAGTGAGCTGAGTTGCAAAGAAAGAGGCTGGATCCAAGATGAGTTGTTTTCCTGAGAAATCTGAGGGTTCGTTGGAGCTTAAAGAACTAAAAAAGAGCATCTGCCTTCTTGTTTAAAGGACCAGGTCGATAGAAAAGCTTGAAGTTGAATTGTGTGAAGATAAGGGCCCACCTGGCCTGCCATGGATTAAGACACTGAGCTGTCTGCAAATATAACAGATTCTTATGATCGGTATAAACAGCAATAGGATGTTAGTCTCCTTCTAACAAGTATCTCCACTCTTCAAAAGCCAATTTAATAGCTAATAATTCCTGCTCACCAATGGCGTAGTTTCGCTGAGCAGATGAGAACCTTCGTGAAAAATAACCACATGAATGAATCTTTCCATCTTCAAATAGTTGAGACAGTACTGCTCCTATCGCTTCCGTGGAAGCGTCCACCTCCAGTATGAATAGTCGATTCAGATCTGGTTTATGAAGGATCGGAGCTGACGTAAAAGCTTGTTTCAGGATTCAAAGGCTGCTATTGCTTCTGGCGGCCAGCAGAATGGACTTGCTCCTTTTCTGGTGAGGGCAGTAATGGGAGTCACAATAGATGAATAACCTTTGAGGAATTTCCTGTAGAAATTTGTGAACCCCAGGAACCACTGAATACCCTTCAAAGTAGAGGGTATAAACAACCAAAAACTTGTAAAGCAAGTCTTTAAATAATTAATTGACGTAATTCTGGAAAACAGGCGTGGCATTACACAACCTGAAAGGCATTACTAAATACATGTAATGCCCATCCTGAGTATTGAAGGCTGTCTTCCACTCATCCCCTGGGCGAATGCGAATCAGGTTGTAGGCTCCACGAAGATCTAACTCCAGAGCATGGGATCTTACACTGGCGGCCTCCCTGCACAGTGCTCCAGTGGCTGAAGGCCGCACAGTCACTAACTCCCTCTCAGCTGCTGCACACCAGTGGCCCTCACAGACCTCCTCTGCCGCAGTGCTAGCCATCTGACAGAGAACCCTTAGAGACCATCACCGGAGGTGAGTCCCCAGTCCATGACAGACCTACAGCTAGACTATGCTCTGTTAAACCCCTACTCTCCTAGTGTCCTTCTCCACTCCAAACAATCTGACATTCTCTCTGACATTCTTAGTCATGTTATTTTTAAAGATGCCTACACAGCGTGGCTCTCAATAAACAAAACACTACACAGAGATCACTGCTCCACTCCCTTTGTCCCAACAAGCACCTGTCAGCTCAGCTCTCATCAGCTCCGGTCACCACTCCAAACGTGCTTGGCTTGTCGGCGCCAGTAACAAGAGGATAGACCTCACGAACCGCTCTGAACAGAGGCTGGGCTAAGCTTGTCCACCCAATAGATTAATGATTGTCAGTGGACTACAGCAGGACCGAGCCTACACATACATGACCTTGCCTTGCATTAAGCTGCCTCATCACTGCCCCAAATCGATGGTCTGTATTTAACCATTCATTTTATTGCAGAGATTATTACTGTATGTTTTATGCTGACTGTTATACCATTACAAAACCGGGTGCTTTTGCTAATAAGTAATGCATAAGAGATTACCAACTAATAACTTTGCATTAATCATAAACTGCTGTGTGGAATTACAGTGTTCTGAAAGAACGTCCTATAAATTGTTGTTACAAACTAACACTGAGAACTCAGTATTTGTATACAAACCTGTTCTTCTATAGTTACTAAGTGGATACAAACTGACTTACTTTCAGCGCTGAGTCTGTAGATTATTTATTAGCTCAAAGAGAGAGTGATTTCATATATTTTTTTAAAAATGATCTTTATTTTTTTATTGTGTTCTTAGTGACTAGTGGACTGTATACATTGTAATTGTAATAAATTTTGATTGCTTGATACTTTCATGGAAAGCGCTTCCCTTATTGTTTTTTTTTTGTTTACTGGAGGGATAAAGGTCTTTGACTTTCCACCAAGGTGTTTGACCCAGGAGGACGTAGATTGTCTTCAGACTATTTACAAGCTACCGAATAATCAATTCTTCATGTCCTTACAGGTTCGCCATTTTGCAGTTTCTTTAGATCCTGCTACCTGTGTGTCTACGAAATAGGATTTTCTGGTGTCTCACCTCCAATTTTTGTACCGTGTCCCTTATAAGATTCCACATTTATACTTTAAGCTCCTACCAGACCCTAATACCTCTACCCATCTCAAAATATTAGATTCCTGGTGAAAAGATATTCCCTCCTTGGCCTCAGCCCCAGACCTATTGAAAAATTTCAACCAATCCTTGAAATGGCTACAGTCTGCATATCTTCAGGAAGTCCACGTTAGGACCATTGATAGAGCTTCTATATCCCTAGCTCCCAGAAGCCATGTTGTCCATGGCGAAATGGGCACATGCCCAAAATGCACATTTCTCCCCACTAAATTCTTACATTACTTCGGGTCCTGTAGGAAAATTAATAGATTCTCGTACAAAATCATTGGATTTCTTAACAACATTTTTCATATCCGAGTAGTTCCTGATATCGTTGCTTGTATGTTTGCAAACTACACCAATTGGAATTTGGGCCCTGGTAGCCTTAACAAGCTCTCCCTTTTGACAATAATCGTAACGGTAGCAAAAACAGGTGATCTTAATTAGAGATGTGCGGCGAGCACTTTTCGTGTTTTGGGATTTGGTTTTGAATCTGGATCCTCGCTTGTGTTTTGGATCTGAATTGGTTTTGCCAAAACCACCCTTTCGGGTTTTGGTTTTGGATCTGGATTATTATTTAAAACCTCCCCCTCAAAAACAGCTAAAATCACAGAATTTGGGGGTAATTTTGATCCTACGGTAATATTAACCTGAATAACATTAATTTCCAGTCTATTCTGAACAGTTCACAATATTCTTTTTAGGCCAAAAGGTTGCACCGAGGTAGCTGGATGACTTTGCTTAGCGAGACAAGTGTGCGGCACAAACACCTGGCCCATCTAGGCGTGGCACTGCAGTGTCAGACAGGATGGCACTTTTAAAAACTAGGCCCCAAAAAGCACATCATGCAAAGAAGAAAAAGTGGTGCAAGGAGGTCACTGGATGACTTTGCTAAGCGACACAAGTGTGCGGCACAAACACCTGGCCCATCTAGGAGTGGCACTGAAGTGTCTGACAGGATTGCAGTTTTCAAAAATAGGCCCCAAATAGCACATAATGCAGAGAAAAAAAAGAGGTGCAAGATAGAATTGTCCTTGGGCCCTCCCACCCACCCTTATGTTGTATAAACAGGACATGCACACTTTAACAAACCAATAATTTCAGCGACAGGGTCTGCCACATGACTATAGATGAAATGATGATTGGTTTGGTTGGGCCCCAACAAAAAAATAAGTAATTAATCCCCCACCAAAAAAGAAGCAACTCATCACAAACTGGCTCTACAGAGGCAAGGTGTCTTCCTCATCCTCAGCCTGATTCCTCACCCTTTTAAGTGTGTACATACTTCTCACAGAGTATTTGTCCCCACTGGAATCCACCATCACAGGTCCCTGTGTACTTTCTGGAGGCAATTGCTGGTAAAGGTCTTCCTGGAGGAATTTATCATTCATTTTGATGAACATCATCTTCTCCACAAGGTTACCGGCTGCACTAAACACTCTTACAGAGTACACACTGGAGGGGGGGCAACTTAGGTAAAATAAAGCAAGTTTGTGCAAGAGCCTCCAAATTACCTCTTTTTCCTACCAGTATACATACGGACTGTCTGACATGCCTACTTGGATGCTGTTACCCATATAATTCTCCACCATTCTTTCAATGGTGACAGCATCATATGCAGTGACAGTAGACATATCAGTAATCGTTGGTAGGTCCTTCAGTCCGGACCAGATGTGAGCACTCACTCCGGACTGCCCTGCATCACTGCCAGCGGATGGGCTCTGAAATGTTAGCCTTCTCCTCGCAGCCCCAGTTGCAGGAGAAAATGAAGGAGGAACTGTTGATGGGTCACGTTCTGCTTGAGTTGACAATTTTCCCACCAGCAGGTCTTTGAACTTCTGCAGACTTGTGTCTGCCAGAAAGAGAGATCCAATGTAGGCTTTAAACCTAGGATCGAGCATGGTGGCCAAAATGTAGTGCTCTGATTTCAACAGATTGACCCCCTTTGAATCCTGGCAAAGCGAATCAAGGGCTCCATCCACAAGTCCCACAAACTTAGCAGAATCCCTCCATCTTAGCTCCTCCTTCAATTTATCCAGCTTCTTCTGCAAAAGCCTGATGAGGGGAATGACCTGACTCAAGCTGGCAGTGTCTGAACTGACTTCACGTGTGGCAAGTACGAAGGGTTGGAGAACATTGCACAACACGGAAATCATTCTCCACTGTGCTTGAGTCAGGTGCATTCCCCCTCCCTTACCTATATTATAGGTGGATGTATAGGCTTGAATGGCCTTTTGCTGCTCCTCCATCCTCTGAAGCATATAGTTTTGAATTCCACCTTGTTACCACCTCTTGCTTTGGGTGATGGCAGGGCAGGTTCAGGAGTGTTTGCTGGTGCTCCAGTCTTCGGCACATGCTGGCTGAATGCAAAAAGTGTCCTACAATTTTTCGTGCCACCGACAGCATCTCCTGCATGCCCCTGTCATTTTTCTAAAAATTCTGCTGGAATCTGCCTAGATGTAATGCACGCACAATATTGGTGGCGTTGTCCGATACCACAAAAATGCCCAGGAGAGTCTAAGTGGGGTAATACATTGTGCGATGATGTCACTCAGTTTCCATAAGAGGTTGTCAGCGGTGTGCCTCTTACGAAAAGCGGTGGTACATCGCATAGCCTGCCTAGGAACTAGCTGGCATTTGTGAGATGCTGCTACTGGTGCCGCTGCTGTTGTTGCTGCGTGAGGCAATACATCTACCCAGTGGGCTGTCACAGTCATGTAGCCATTAGTTTGCCCTGCTCCACTTGTCCACATGTCCGTGGTTAAGTGGACACTGGGTACAACCGCATTTTTCAGGACACTGAGGACACTTTTCTTAATGTCCCTGTACAGTCCGGGAATCGCTTTCCTAGTAAAGTGGAATCTAGATGGGATTTGGTATCGGGGACACACTACCTCCATCAATTGTCTAAATCCCACTGCACCAATGGCGAATACCCGATGCACGTCTAACACCAACATAGCTGTCAAGGCCTCAGTTATCTGCTTTGCAACAGGATGACTGCTCTCATATTTCATCTTCCTCACAAAGGGGTGGTCTTCAGTATGCCGGCTGTTGGGATCCCGGTGCTCAGTATACCGGTGCCGGAATCCCGACACAACGACAATTATTCTCCCTCTTGGGGGTCCATGACCCCCCTGGAGGGAGAATGCCCACAGTGAGCCCACAAGGGGCTCATTTGTGCTTGGCAAGCTGCCGGTATGCCGGTTGTTGGTATCCCAGCGTCGGTATGCTGGTCGACGGGATCCCGGCCGCTGGCATACCATACTACACCCCTTACAAAGGACTGTTGGACAGTCAATTGCTTAGTTGAAGAAGTACAAGTGGTCTTCTGACTTCCCCTCTGGGATGACAATCGACTCGCAGCAGCAACAACAGCAGCGGCAGCAGCAGTAGGCATACAACACAAGGATCCTCTGGAGGAATCCCGGTTAGGAGAGGACTTGTCAGTTATTGGGAAAAAGACCTTAGGCTCTATGGGAGAAAACTTCTCCTTAAGAAATTCTTCTCAAAACAAAAATACTTGGCAACAACACCAGATCCCAGTCTTTCCACAGAGGATCTAAATGCCCTTAGCATGTTAGAGGAACTGCATATGGAATCTGCTGGTAATGAATTACCAGTATCCAGACCGAAGTGTAAACCCAAATCGTCCTTCTTTCCCCCAGACCACAATAGTCCTGAAATTCGAGTTTTCTTGAATCTGGTCTCGAAAGAATTCGATAACATATACGATCAGACCAAAAAGGGCATACATCGCTTTCCCGCTAACTTAAAATTTAATGAGAGGCGGGCATTACAAGAACTCCAAGGTTGGAAAGACGTTATCATTAAACCCTCGGATAAGGGAGGCAATATTGTTATCTGGCCACAGGATATGTATATCATGGAAGCCCGACGCCAACTTAACAATACCACTTGCTACAGGAAGTTGTTCAACAATCCAACTTCTGACTTTCTTCAATCATACAATAAGATAATACAGGATGCGGCTGCACAAGGCACTATCACACAACAAGAATCTAAATATTTGACAGTCTCAAATCCCAGAACACCTACATTTTATCTGCTACCTAAAATACATAAGGATGCAGCACGACCCCCAGGAAGACCCATCATGTCGGGCAATGGGGGTCTGTTGGAACAGCCTAGTCGGTTCCTTGATTTACATCTTCGGGAATTTGTACTCTCTCTACCCTCCTACCTACGGGATACTGCAGACCTCCTGAGAAAAATTCATGACATACATTTCGAAAAGAACTTTCTATTGGTGACCCTTGGTGTGGAGGCACTATATACTGGCATCAGTCATCAACACGGCCTCACAGCAGTCAAGTTCTTCCTGGACCAGGGGGGAGAAAGTGATTTCTCTAATTTTCTACAACAATTGCTACACTTTCTCCTTGCCAAAAACTATTTTGTCTTTAAAGATCAATTCTTTTTACAAATAAGAGGGACAGCAATGGGCGCAGCTTGTGCGCCCACATACGCTAATCTCTTCTTAGGATGGTGGGAACATTTTTTCGTCTTTAATTCCGCCAACGAGAAATATACTATACATGTCGTCATGTGGCTTCGATACATTGACGACATTTTTATTATTTGGAATGGCGAAAGAGAATTATTAGCTGAATTCATTAAAATATTGAACATCAATGATTTGAACATCCTGCTCACGCACACCATCAGTCCAGAAACTGTCCCGTTTCTTGACTTAAACATTTATAAATCTGACACAGGATACCTGGCCACTGAATTATATCGCAAGGAAACTGCAACCAATAGCCTCCTCCTCCAGACGAGCTCACACTTCCCCCAAACCATTGAAAATATTCCGAAGGGGGAATTTTTGAGATTGAGAAGGAACTGTTCGGAAGACCTAGTATTCAAGAAAAAAAGTTGGGAACTAACAAAACGCCTCCAAGCCAGGGGTTATAGCAAACGATCCCTTAAACGTGCCTACTCAGCTACCAGGAAGACTAAAAGAGAAGATCTCATCTTTGGAAAAGGAAAAGTGAAACCTGAACAAGATGACCATATCAGATTTATCGGCACCTTCTGCCCAGAATGGAGAATGCTGAGGAACGTCATATCCAAACATCTACCAATACTACAATTAGATCCTGATCTCGCACCATTTGTAAAAACCCCAGTCCAGATGAGCTGGCGCAGGGCCAAGAATATTAAGGACCACTTGGTCCACAGCCATCTTACAACTTCTACCCCTAAGAAACCAACAACAACAGGCTCTTTCCCCTGTGGCCATTGCAAACTATGCCCACAAATTTCATCTAATAAGACGGTCATGGATAGACACGGACAATCAATTAAAATACAACACTTCTTCAACTGCAACTCACAGGCAGTAATCTACTGTTTAACCTGCAGCTGTGACTTGAAATATATAGGCATGACCACCAGGAAACTGAAAGAGAGAATCCTAGAACACATGGGCAATATCAGAAATGCCCAACAAGACATCACCCGAATGAAACAACTTACCTCGGTCGCTAGACACTTCCACATGGTCCATAAAGGATCAGTCAAGGGTCTGAAGGTCTTCGGCCTGGATTCTATTAAGTTGGGTATTCGCGGAGGAGATATCACTCATGAATTATTAAAACGAGAAAGTGAATGGATCTTCCGCCTGGGCACTTTGAAGCCACTTGGACTCAATGAGAATATAAACTTTGGTGCTTTCTTATAAATCAGCAATGTCCTAATATTCATTTATCTCTTCCCTTTTTTTATGTATTCCCTTTTTCCCCCTCTTTCCCTTTTTCCCCCACCCCCCCTCTTTTTCCATTTTCTATATTTCCAGATTTCTATATTTTCTTCAGCACCAATTCCCATCATCTAATTTCACCCACTCTTCACACCACTTACCAATATACCATTACTAGCTCACATTTCCTCAGGTTTTTTTCACTCCCTCAACTAGTTATATCCATTCCAGCATATTTTCCCTCCCAGCATCACCCAGCAGGATCCTCCCTCTCAGCACCTCAATACACTATACACCACACATTACTTTCACCTCACTTATATGCCTCCTTCACCCACTAATTCTCCACCTCATCATACCTTCCTCAAGAATCACCAGCAAACACCAATTCTCAGACCCCAACAATTTCAATATCATTCATCACCACAATCAATATTTCACAATCCCACAACTAACTAGTTATCACTCCACTTCTCTTTCACCTCATCCCTACCTTCACAAGCACATAATTCTAACCCTAACATAATTCTTTCTTCAATCATCTTAAGCTATCTAAACAATAATTTATTTTCATTCACATTTAATAATATTTTTATTTTCATTTGGATATTTTTATTAGTATTTTATTTATTTTTTATATTTTTTAATTTAATTTTATTTTTATTTTTATATTTATATTTATTTTTATTTTTATTTCATTTTCATATTTTTATAAATCTTTCATTAACTTTTCATTACTGTAAGATACAATCTCAGCAATATCTGATTTAATTTGAAAACACATATCCCTATCGGGCCAAATCTGTTCCATTATTCTCTATCCATAATAACCATAAGCTTTCCCATTTATCTGCCCTTCTCTTTAATGGCCATCCTGACTTCTCCAGGTATAGTAATCACCTCACACCTAGATGGCTGCGGACTACAGCGACTTGCAATGGAGACAAATTAACATGATAATATTGTTACTTCACTATCCTTTTGCAATCAAATGCGTCCGCTATTTTTGATATTTGTTTCATTTTCAAGCTATTAAGTTTTTAATCAGGGCACATTCGCCAGGCTCCAACATGGCGCACACGACGTCTCTTTCCTTTATGCGCCTCCTATTAATGGAACCAGCAGTCATTTTCAATAGCGTCTAACAAGGGGCACATTTGCCCTCTTCTAACATGGCGCACATGACTTCCGCTCACGTGCAGCGCCTCCAATCTCCGACGATCCCAGCCGCTGTTGTCAGCGGCTCTCTACGGAATTGCAGCTGATGCGGTACACCCGTGATTCTCCATATGATTGGTCCAAACCTTCTAAGTGCGGCTATTTAAACCGCCAGTTTACTCTCACATCTAGACCCAGGAAGTGAGCAAGCCCTAACGGGTGAAACGCGTTTTCCAGTGGGTCCCTTTCAGTGGGTCCTTCTATCCAGCTACACCTGTTCATGGTCCTAGCCACAAGACAGGATTTCTAATTCAGCTATATTGGCCCAAAAGGTCCTTGCTTCTTTATCAGAAAAACTGCACTTTATCCCTGAATGCATTCAGGTCAGGTATTCTTTTCATGTGATTTATTAAGGCTCTGTGTTTTCAGCCACAGCTTATACCAGCTTATTCTAGCTAAGATCCAGTTATTTATACTGGCAGCAGTAATACATTTATATATAGATTGTTTCTGCAATTTCTTGTTACCACAGTGATGTTTTTGGTGCGCTCTCACGGAGAATCAATTATATGACTAGTACTAGTAATTTATATCATATTATTACTGTCTCATATGACTAGAGTGATTTTCCTTTAGCTCTAATGTGAGCGATTCTCGATATATGTTTTGAATTCTCAGCACCAGCAGTTACCTTGCATATTGTACTGAGTGCATTGTCATTAGACCAAAAGTTTTTGTTACAACTGTTACTTCTCCCACTTAGGGGCAGTATCACTTTATATGCAAACCTGTGTCTGCACCTCCCTAGCCTTGAATGTCATAATCCTAATGAATAATTTATCCTTTTTTTGTATCAACCTAGTTCCATCTTTCAATACTTCTTTTTCCGTGGACTCTCATTCATGATCCAGGGACACAATACCACTACTGTGGGATTTGATGTCTCCTGCCTAACATGAAAAGCAGATCCACACTTTAACCCTGTGACCAAACGAGTCACCCTTCCCTATCCTAGGTGCACTCTCATTGAAGTCTGACCCACCCTTTCTACTATCAAACCACACTGCTAATGCCCGATCTCGTCCGATCTTGGAAGCGAAACAGTGTTGGGCTGGGCTAGTACCTGAGGAGGAGACTCACAGGGAATATCCAGTGTTGTAGATCATCAATCATTTTACATGATGTGTGGTATGTGACTTCAACAGCAGTATCACCACTTGTTTCTACATTTTCACTAACTTTTGGACTAGCGAAGGTGCTCAATCCAATTGGGAAACTAGCTTTAGTTCTCTTAGTATAAATACAGAGATACACATCCATCTGTGCAGTTGTACAACAAATAACATGAACCTTATACCGTCATGTCAAAGACACCAGTTGTTTTTGACCATTGATAGAATCACGAATCAATTCACAAAATTGGTCTCATCAATACAGATTACCTGTACTGGTCGGGTTGAAATGGATGTATGATTTTGCAGTATCTACATCCTTTCGTATCTCATTTCCTGAGCTAGGACCAGAACATTTTATTATATTTTTCAAAATTTAATCCCATTTTAGTCTAATTTATTTTGGATCATGCACATCCCTGAGAATGGGCAATCACAATCATCTTAAAGGATATCTTAATAAAATTATGTTTTATTAGCATTTTGCATAATTAATTGTATAATCACTTTATGTGATTACAATTGAATAAGAGTGCGCCCACACAAGAGCTTTCTTTTTTCTCCCCTATTTGACATACGTTGTTTCTGGCTCTGGGCGCACCACCAAACCGGACACAGAATTTAGGATTTTCTAATATAATTGTCCAAATTTGGTTCCTACTGATCAAAACTGTACTAATTATATACCAGTGCCGGGTCGCTCCCCTCCTTGTTCCAGTGACTTGTCAGTTATGCCAATGACTTGGCCTGCAGGACTACTAACATTCCAGACTGAGGAGGAAATTGACGTTGAGAGATTTAGTGGTGTGGCTTGCAGGAGCTTGGGTACAAGAGGAAGAAGGAATTTAGGTGTCAGTGGACTGCTTACACTCTTACCCAAAGTTTCTGAACTTGACAATGACTTCTGATGAATGCGCTGCAGGTGATGTATAAGGGAGGATGTTCCTAGGTGGTTAATGTCCTTTCCCCTACTTATTACGGATTGACAAAGGCAACACACGGCTTGACACCTTTTGTCTGGATTTATGGAGAAATAATTCCACACTGAAGAGGTTCCTTTTTTGGTATTTTGCCCAGGCATCACAATGGACTTATTCATCCCACGGACAACAACTGTCTCCCCCGGTGCCTGATTTAAACAAAACATGTCACCATCAGAATCCTCCTCAACTTCCTCCTCAGCGCCAGCAACACCCATATCCTCATCCTGGTTTACTTCAACAGTGACATCTTCAATTTGAATATCAGAAACTGGACTGTGGGTGCTGCTTCCAGCACTTGCAGAGGGCGTGCAAATGGTGGAAGGAGCCACCTCTTCCCGTTCAGTGTTGTGAAGATCATGCATCACACTTGGACTCTCCTTGGGGATTTGTGATACCATCTTAGAACTAGAGATGAGCGGGTTCGGTTCTCTGGGATCCGAACCCCCCCAAACTTCACCTATTTTACACTGTTCCGAGGTAGCCTCGGATCTTCCTGCCTTGCTCGGTTAACCCGAACGCGCCCAAACGTCATCATCCCGCTGTCGGATTCTCGCGAGATTCATATTCTATATAAAGAGCAGCGCGTCGCCGCCATTTTCACTCGTGCATTGGAGATTGAACAGAGAGGACGTGGCTGCGTTCTCTCCCTGAAAAGCTCCATATCTGTGCTCAGTGTGCTGCAAATATCTGTGCTCAGAGTGCTGAAAATATCTACGTTCTCTGCCTGAAAATGCTCCATATCTGTACTCAGTGTACTGCAAATATCTGTGCTCAGTGTGCTGCATTCTGCTCTGTGTCAGGTATACTATCTCTGTGCTGCATTATTGTGAGCAGTATATAGTAGGACAGTGCAGCATTTTGGTGACCAGCAGTATACATATATAGTACAGTACAGTAGGCCATTGCTGTATCTTGCAGCTCTGTGTCACTTCTAGTATCCTAATCAGTGCTCAATATCTGCTGCATTGTTGTGACCAGTATGTATACTGTACTGTGCGACGTGTGTTATACACCTGGTGACTTTATAATCCTGTAATCTGTACTGAGCGATGTGTGAGATACACCTGGGGATTATACACCCTCTATACTGTACTGTGTGATGTGTGAGATACACCTGGGGATTATACACCCTGTATACTGTACTGTGCAACGTTTGTGATACACCTGGTGATTATACACCCTGTATACTGTACTGAGCGATGTGTGAGATACACTTTGGGATTATACACCCTATATACTGTACTTGCGATTTGTGTTATACACCTGGTGATTATACATCCTGTAATCTGTACTGAGCAATGTGTGAGATACACCTGGGGATTATACACCCTATATACTGTACTGTGTGATGTGTGAGATACACCTGGGGATTATACACCCTGTATACTGTACTGTGCAACGTCTGTGATACACCTGGTGATTATACACCCTGTATACTGTACTGAGCGATGTGTGAGATACACTTCGGGATTATACACCCTATATACTGTACTGTGTGATGTGTGAGATACACCTGGGGATTATACACCCTATATTATTATTAATATTATTATTATTATCCTTTATCTATATGGCGCCACAAGGGTTCCGCAGTGCCCAATTACAGAGTACATAAATAATTAAACAGGAAAACAGCAATTTACAGTTGATGACAGTATAGGACAAGTACAGGGTAAATAAACATAGCTACATCAGCAGATGACACTGGAATAAGTATCAGGTGGCAGAAGACTGCTGGATGTGGTACAGTTGATGATTATTAAAGTAAGACAAAGGACAAGCACATGAAGGAAGAGGGTCCTGCTCGTAAGAGTTTACAATCTAAATGGGAAGGGTAGACAGACATGGGTGACACAGATGGGGTACATAGAGAATGTGCAACAGAGGGTTAGGATGAGATTTGGCTGGGTTTGGTGAAGAAGTGGACCCCCAGAAGGCACAAGTCAATACTTAACTTTGCAACATTTTACTGGGCTATGCAGGAGAAAATTAAAAATAGGGGAAAATAAAAATAAAAAAAAGAATCGATAACTTCTACCTCTTTCTTTTGGAAGCTGAAATAATGGACAACTACCTCATGGAAGCCAGATACAGTATACCAAACAGTACTTAGCAGAGTTAGGAATGAGTGCTTATGAAATACAGTAACGTTTTGTCATAATATTTCAGAAACTGCATGGCTGGTCTCTTGCACTCTTTTGCTCTAATACACCACCTGCTTTAGGATTTATATTCAAAAACATGTCTCCATAATCCCAAAAACGTCAGTCTTCTTGGAAAGTGGTTTGTTCCTTTGTAAGGGAAAGAGAACAAATGTTCTTAAACAACGGTTTCTCAATTTCTTTTTCCTCTGGATAGGGATTGTGGATTTGCAGGAATATCTGAGCATTTCTGTAATCAGAAAGCAGTGACTTTCTACAAATGTTTACGAATAATTCCAGTGATTTTGTAATTTTCTTCCAGTGATTTGGACCAATAATACCATTGATTAGAACGAATAATTCCAGTGATTTTGTCATTTTCTTCCAGTGATTTGGACCAATAATACCATTGATTAGAACAAATAATTCCAGTGATTTTGTCATTTTCTTCCAGTGATTTGGACCAATAATACCATTGATTAGAATGAATAATTCCTGTGATATTGAGGTGTTTGTGTCACTTAGCTTAGCTGTCCAGCGAGAACAGTGCACCTCTTTTTCTCTTTTCTTTGCATCATGTGCTGTTTGGGGTCAATTTTTTTAAGTGCCATCCTGTCTGACACTGCAGTGCCACTCCTAGATGGGCCAGGTGTTTGTGCCGGCCACTTGGGTCGCTTTGCTTAGTCATCCAGCGACCTTGGTGCAAATTTTAGGACTAAAAATAGTATTGTGAGGTGTGAGGTGTTCAGAATAGACTGGAAATGAGTGGAAATTGTGGTTATTGAGGTTAATAATACTATAGGATCAAAATTACCCCCAAATTCTATGATTTAAGCTATTTTTGACAGAATCCGACAAAAAATTTTCATGGAGGTTTTGCCAAAATGCGTCCGAATCCAAAACACACGCCCGCAGAACCGAATCCAAAACCAAAACACAAAACCCGAAAAATTTCCGGTGCACATCTCTACTTAGAACACACAGTTCTTTGCTGTGCTTTTGCCAGCTTACCTCTTTTCATTTTCTAGCAGGAGGATAAGGGCTTCCATTGTCATGTGAAGCTATACCACTAGTCATGAACATAGGCCAGGGCCTTAGCCATTCCTTGCCACTCCATGTCATAAATGGCAAGTTTACATTTTTCCTAAGATGATTTAATTATTTATTTTTTTGTCATTTTACCGAACTTTGGCTTTCTGGATTTTACATGCCCTCTACTATGACATTGGGCATCGGCCTTGGCAGACGACGTTGATGGCATTACATCATCTACTGTATGTCATGACTAGTGGCAGCAGCTTCAGCAATAGGAGGAAGTGGTTCTTGATCTCTCCCTATTTTATCCTCCAAATTTTTGTTCTCCATTATTTTTCTGGAGTTATATAACAATATGAGGCACAGGAGAGCGTACCCCTACACCACAGAGGGCAAACCCTGAAAAAATTATTTGAATTAAATATTAATAACCCCTTTATTTGGAGTAAATATTATACAGCACGGGACAGCACCACTGGACTTATATGGCAGTACCACTGGACTTATATGGCAGTACCACTGGACTGAACTTATACGGCAGTACTCCTGGACTTATACGGCAGTACCCCTGGACTTATACAGCAGTACCCCTGGTCTGGACTTATAC
Source organism: Pseudophryne corroboree (assembly GCF_028390025.1). Taxonomy (NCBI): domain Eukaryota; kingdom Metazoa; phylum Chordata; class Amphibia; order Anura; family Myobatrachidae; genus Pseudophryne; species Pseudophryne corroboree. Next base: position 1,171,162,543 of record NC_086444.1, read on the forward strand.
GGCAGTACCACTAGACTTAAATGGTGGCAGCACCACTGGACTTATACTGCAGTACCTCTGGACTTGTACGGCAGTACCACTAGACTTGACTTATACGGCAGTACCACTGGACTTATACAGCAGTACCCTTGGACTGGACTTATATGGCAGTGCCACTGGACTTATATGGCAGTACCACTGGACTTATATGGCAGTACCACTGGACTTATATGGCAGTACCACTAGACTTATACGGCAGTACCACTAGACTTATACGGCAGTACCACTAGACTTATGTGGCAGTACCACTAGACTTATACGGCAGTACCACTAGACTTATGTGGCAGTACCACTGGACTGGCCTTATATGGCAGTACCACTGGACTTATATAGCAGTACCACTGGACTTATACGTCAATACCACTGTTCTGGACCTATGCAGCAGTACCACTGGACTTCAACGGCAGTAGTTTCACTGGACTAATATGGCAGTACCACTGGACTTATATGGCAGTACCACTGGACTTATATGGCAATACCACTGTTCTGGACCTATGCGGCAGTACCACTGGACTTCAACGGCAGTAGTTTCACTGGACTAATATGGCAGTACCACTGGACTTATACGGCAGTACCACTGGACTGGACTTATAAGGCAGTACCACTGGACTTATATGGCAGTACCACTGCACTTATACGTCAGTGCCACTGAACTTATATGGCAGTACAACTAGACTGGACTTATACGACAGTACCCTTGGACATATATGGCAGTACCCCAGGACTGGACTTATACGGCTGTACCTCTGGACTTATACGGCAGTACCACTGGACTTATACAGCAGTACCACTGGACTTATACGGCAGTACCACTGGACTTATACGGCAGTACCACTGGACTTATACGGCAGTACCACTGGACTTATACAGCAGTACCACTGTTCTGGACCTATGCGGCAGTACCACTGGACTTCTACGGCAGTAGTTTCACTGGACTTATACGGCAGTACCGCTGGATTTATATGGCAGTACCATTGGACTTATATGGCAGCACCACTGGACTTATACGGCAGTACTACTGGACTGGACTTATGCAACAGTACCCCTGGACTTATACGACAGTTCCCCTGGACTTATATGGCTGCACCACTGGACTTATACATCAGTAACACTGGACTGGACTTATATGACAGTACCTCTGGACTAATATGGCAGTACCACTGGACTGGACTTATATGGCAGTACCAATGGACTTATACGGCAGTACCACTGAACTAATATGGCAGTACCACTGGACTAATACGGCAGTACCACTGGACTGGACTTATATGACAGTACCACTGTACTAATACGGCAGTACCCCTGGACTTATACAGTAGTACCCATGGACTTATACGGCAGTACCCATGGACTTATACAGCTGCACCCTGAACTGGACTTATACGACTGATCCACTGGACTGGACTTATACGGCAGTACCACTGGACATGACTTATACGGCAGTACCCCTGGACTTATACGGCCGCAGCACTGGACTTATGGCAGCACAGGACACCACCACTGAACTGATGCAGCACAGGACACCACCACTGGACTTGACTGGACTTATACAGCAGCACTGGACTTATGGCAGCACAGGACACCACCACTGTGATTGGACTAATGCAGCACAAGACAGCACTGGAATGACACATAAGAGCAGGTTGCCACCCCACGCGCCACACCACTTTCCTGAACAGACACTGAGGAGACATGTCCTCTCGCTACACTCTCCAGGACCAGAGTGAAAATGGCTGCGACGCGCAGCTCCTTATATGGAATCCAAAACCCACGACAATCCGACAAAAGGATGATGATGTTTTGCCTCGTTTGGTTTCCGAGTCTGGCGGGAAATCTTGAACCGGACTCAGATCCAGGCTCGGGACGTGATGTTCGGTAGAGTTTGGTTCTCAGAGAACCGAACCCGCTCATCTCTAATCTTAATACACTGGACTACCAAAACAGCCACCACTTTGTCTGAAGTCTTACAAAAACTACTTCAGTTACTATATTTCAACAGGAAATCTCTCTTTCCAAACCCAGAAAAAGGCTTTGTTAAATTTTCCGAGGAATGGAGTCCCTTCATTGACTCACTGACTCCTAAAGATTTCACAAGAATCAAAATGTGGTTTCTGCACTGGCCAGTAAACTGCAGCCACACAGTTTAAAGGAGAACACTTATAAATCTCCACAGGACACTTATGCAACAAAAATAAAACAGTGTAGGCACTGGTCACTTGCAGTATACTGTTCTTAAATCCTTCAATATTCATGAGTGGTACACCAGGAAACACATCCTCTTAATTAAGAACTTACATTAGGGTTCTCACCTGTAGGCCAAACAAGGTACAGTATCTTTAACTCCCGATATAATTTCTTCAATATATAAAAAACGGGATAACTTCATAAAAGATGAACACTTACATATTAATTCTGTCACGCGTTCACATAAGGGTATCTTTAGATCGCCCCAGGAAACAGCTGTCCAGTACAATGTACAGTCCAAAAAGCTGATGTTTAATATTAAAAGATGATATACAATAAAATAACGAAGTGTGCAGCACAGCAAGAACAACACTGAGTCTGGTGCGGAAGCTGGTCTCCACTCACGGCTGGGTCTGGCTGCAGTCACAGACAGGGTATAGATGATATGCGCCGCTCACTCGATCACTGGTGAAGTCAGTAGCGGATCTTGCCACCGGCAAGCAGGACTTTTGATAGAAAGAAAACTGAGGTACCCAACAGTGCGCACAGGGCAGCCAGTAGTGCAGTATACCAACAAGAGGCTTTTCCCACCTCCCAAGTGAAACATACAATACAAAAGATACGTGGAATACCGCTTCACCAGCGCATTACTACAATATGGCAATATGCTTTCTCAGTCTGTAGAATCAATACATCTCCTCCCGGTTTTCCTGTACATGAGGAGGTTTCTCAGACCTCAGGCACGAAATAGGTACCGAAAAAGAGAAATGGTGGGCAAGATAGTGTAATACTGTTTAAAAATTTAATGACATACAAAACATGTATTTAAAATCAGTTTCCAACACAGTATACAATTATAAAGACATAAAATCTTGCAACTGACACCATCAGTGTCGGTGGGAGTAATGGCTAATTACCGGATCCCTGAAGAAAAACGGGCTCATAAGCATAAGATGGACATCAGTCTGAGCAGAGCAAATCACCAGGCTGCAGCTCCGGGATCCCTCAATCACAAGATTCCATCAAAGATCAGGTCAGCCTATCCTCTTCCTCGTCCACGTCTGGGGTCTGTTCAAGAAAGCGAGCACCTACGCGTTACGACCCTCCCCGGGTCTTTCTCAAGGTCAGCTCAAAGTTCCAATGTCTTCCAAACTATCTGCCCCATACTTATACATCACATCCGGATCTTATTGGTCCCAGCGCAGCTGATCCCTATACATATGTTAACTAAAGGTTCGTGGACACTTGCGCTAGGACCTCCCCTAGTTACCGTCCAGAATCCCTAACAACTCCACTCACAATCGGTACCCCGCGTGACACGTCCTTCCGCTTCCGTCACAGCGCTGTTTACATCCTTGCGTTCCACCGGCTTTCTGCGCTTCAACCATTCCTTTTTCGGAAGTCCGGTCACGTGGTATCACAGAGATCATTTGACTGGTTCTCCTCCACCACGTGTGTAGTAATTGGTTGATCGAAGTGGTGACTGCATCTTCCGTTGTCATGGTGATGCGTTGTGGAAACGGGATACATTGTCATACGTAAAGGGTACTGGTATTCAGAGAATTTTCTATTTCTCACTCTGATTTTCCACAAACCTTAATACAATAAAAAATATGAGTACTGGGAAACATGAAAAACTACAATAAAACATGATCTAAAAAATAACCAGTATTACAAGAGGCAAGATGTTCTACAAAAACCACTTCACCTCAAAGTCTAAATTCAGACCTTTTGGCTGGAGTGTCCCCCATTCATAAATGGCCCTCATCTCAGCTTTTGCTAATTGACTCGTAAGATCCCTTCTTCTCCAGTGTCCCCTCACCCATTTCATGCCCACAAACCGTCTAATAGCGGTCGTGGAACATCCATGATGTTTTCTGAAATGGATTATTGAGGTGAAGTGGTTTTTGTAGAACACCTTGCCTCTTGTAATAGTGGTTCTTTTTTAGATCATGTTTTATTGTAGTTTTTCATGTTTCCCAGTACTCATATTTTTTATTGTATTAAGGTTTGTGGAAAATCAGAGTGAGAAATAGAAAATTCTCTGAATACCAGTACCCTTTACGTATGACAATGTATCCCGTTTCCACGACGCATCACCATGACAACGGAAGATGCAGTCACCACTTCGATCAACCAATTGCTACACACATGGTGGAGGAGAACCAGTCATATGATCTCTGTGATACCACGTGACCGGACTTCCGAAAAAGGAATGGTTGAAGCGCAGAAAGCCGGAGGAACGCAAGGATGTAAACAGCGCTGTGACGGAAGCGGAAGGACATGTCTTGCGGGGTACCGATTGTGAGTGGAGTTGTTAGGGATTCCGGACGGTAACTAGGGGAGGTCCTAGCGCAAGTGTCCACGGACTTTTAGTTAACATATGTATCGGGATCAGCTGCGCTGGGACCAATAGGATCCGGATGTGATGTATAAGTATGGGGCAGATAGTTTGGAAGACATTGGAACTTTGAGCTGACCTTGAGAAAGACCCGGGGAGGGTCGTAACGCGTAGGTGCTCGCTTTCTTGAACAGACCCCAGACGTGGACGAGGAGGAGGATAGGCTGACCTGATCTTTGATGGAATCTTGTGATTGAGGGATCCCGGAGCTGCAGCCTGGTGATTTGCTCTGCTCAGACTGATGTCCATCTTATGCTTATGAGCCCGTTTTTCTTCAGGGATCCGGTAATTAGCCATTACTCCCACTGACACTGATGGTGTCAGTTGCAAGATTTTATGTCTTTATAATTGTATACTGTGTTGGAAACTGATTTTAAATACATGTTTTGTATGTCATTAAATTTTTAAACAGTATTACACTATCTTGCCCACCATTTCTCTTTTTCGGTACCTATTTTGTGCCTGAAGCAGGACTTTATCCCGGGGTGCCGCCTTCCGGAGGGCGCCGGCGCCATCCGGAGGACGCCGCACCAGGGCAAGATACGCTGCTGTGCCCCCCCGCTGCCCGCTGTGAAGGGGAAACTAGACGCGTAGCGTCTAGTTTCCTTTCATGGAGAGGACCTTAACTGTGCGATGCGCAATGACGTCATCACGCACCGCAAATCATTTCAGAGCGCTACTACTGTACAGGGGGCGTAAATGACCACGCCCCCTGTATGAAGCCACGTCCCCTATTGCCGCCCGGGGTGCAAAAAGCCCCTGAACCGGCCCTGGGTGAAGTTCATTGCTGAAGCTGGTTACACGTAACAGCAGGTCTCTAACATGTTTCGGGGATTCCTATCCCCTTTATCAAAGAATTCTGCTTGCTCCAACAGTTCAGGTTTATAAAGGCCAGGTCTCCAAGTCATGTGATCGCTCTGTCCATTCACAACATGCACATCACACCAGGGGTATAATTAGCAATCAGCTATTTCTAACTGCAGTACCTGGCTAATAAACACATCCATTTCCCTAATACTGCATGGTAACAATTAGATGAATATTTTCAATCACATAGATATACAAATTAATATACATATAAAAAAATACAAGTACATAGTAGGCATAAAAAAGTATTTGTAATTATATACAAATATATATAAAAAACACATAACTATATAAAAATATCTAATCTAGATGGTACAATAATTGGACTGTGTAAATTTAACAAATGATTAACACTATTGCCCCGCACATAACCACACTCATCCATCAAAAATACAGAAAGGATAAGAGACAATTAGTGGGTATATAATAATCTGGCAAACCTAAAGAGGAAGACAATACACGGTTAAATAAACCACTTAGTTTCAAAATCGCTATTAAGCCCGCTAGGGGCTAGCGTTCTTAACTGGAATATAGTTTTCATTTCTTGTTTTGCTAAAACTTCTTCAGAGTTCTTCACTCTCCAGTTCCCTCTAACAAGCTGAATACCGCAAAAAGCTTTTACATGTTTAATGTCACAGGCATGCTTGGTTTTAAAGTGCAGTGACATAAGAATTATTGTAAGCCGACAGATTGTAACTCGTATATAGGATTTAATCACCATAATTGGTTACAGAGTATACCTAAAAGTCAGTTTCAACGTTTGAAACATAACTGTACAGACACCTCGGTATTTATAACACAAGCCGACCAGATGGAAGAGAACTTTGTAGCCAAAGGATATGATATTGGTTTAGTTAGACAAGCGAAACTGGACACTTTGAGCGCAGATAGACCATCGATGTTAGAGAAAAAATCTATCAGGAACCATAGAAGTAGTGATATTAGATTTATCACTCGTTTCACTACACAACATCGAGTAGTGGAAAATATTATTAAAAAGCACTGGAGCCTTTTAACCAGGGTTCCTGACATTACAGAATTCATTAGCAACGAACCGAAATTTACGTATAGACGCACACAAAATTTGCGCAGCACCTTGGTTAAGAGTTCTCTTCCAGTCAGTAGGATGACTATACGCATTGTATCGAAAGGGTTCTATAGGCGCGGTTTTTGCACTATGTGCAAGAACTGCAAGATGAACATTAAAATTACAGAATATAGATCTAATGTCACCAAAAAATCATATAAAATACATGATTTCATAACTTGTACCAACAAAAATGTGATCTATTTGTTGGAATGTGAATGTGGCGTACAGTATACAGGTAGAACTGAAGGAAAGAATGAGCGAACATGTGCACAATATAAAGAAGGGGTATGAGCAACATAATATGTCACTGCACTTTAAAACCAAGCATGCCTGTGACATTAAACATGTAAAAGCTTTTTGCGGTATTCAGCTTGTTAGAGGGAACTGGAGAGTGAAGAACTTTGAAGAAGTTTTAGCAAAACAAGAAATGAAAACTATATTTCAGTTAAGAACGCTAGCCCCTAGCGGGCTTAATAGCGATTTCCAAACTAAGTGGTTTATTTAACCGTGTATTGTCTTCCTCTCTAGGTTTGCCAGATTATTATATACTCACTAATTGTCTCTTATCCTTTCTGTATTTTTGATGGATGAGTGTGGTTATGTGCGGGGCAATAATGTTAATCATTTGTTAAATTTACACAGTCCAATTATTGTAGCATCTAGATTAGATATTTTTATATAGTTATGTGTTTTTTATATATATTTGTATATAATTACAAATACTTTTTTATGCCTACTATGTACTTGTATTTTTTATATGTATATTAATTTGTAGAGCGCAGAGCCCGTTGCTGGTTGATCAAATATGGGAGAACCCCTGTCATTTTTTTCCCCATATTTTTTCAACCAGGACCGGCTCAAAGAGCCCGAGGCTGGTTATGTTTAGGAGGGGGACCCCACGCAATTTTTTTCCCAGTTTTTACAGTAAACAGACCCTTTCCCATAGATAACCATGCACAGATCTCACTGATTCATGCATCATTATCCAAACTCACCTGGAAAAAGCAGGTCTATTTTTTTGCTGCTTTTTTTAACAAATCGCAAAAAAATAGACCCGCACTTGAGCACTTGAGCACTCAGAGACTAACACCCAAATAGTGAATACCCATGTTGTATGAAATAACAGCCACGTTTGACCGATGGTCTATTCATTCTTATTTCTGAACTTTGCCATTCAAACCATTACGAATGGCCCAAACATCGCCGAGATTTGTGCTTAGTGAATTCCCGTGTTGGGACTTAGAAAAAAACCCCACAAATCGGACAAACTCGGATTATTAGTAAATATAGGCCCTGGCCTTTATAAACCTAAACTGTTGGAGCAAGCAGCACTCTTTGATAAAGGGGATACTGTAGGAATCTCCAAAACACGTTAGAGACCTGCTGTTACGTGTAACCAGCTTCAGCAACGAACTTCACCAGTGATCGAGTGAGCGGCGCATATCATCTATACCCTGTCTGTGACTGCAGCCAGACCCAGCCGTGAGTGGAGACCAGCTTCCGCACCAGACTCCCAGTGTTGTTCTTGCTATGCTGCAAACTTCATGATTTTATTGTATATCATCTTTTAATATTAAACATCAGCTTTTTGGACCGTACATTGTACTGGACAGCTGTTTCCTGGGGCGATCTAAAGATACCCTTATGTGAACGTGTGGCAGAATTAATATGCAAGTGTTCATCTTTTATGAAGTTATCCCGTTTTTTTATATATTGAAGAAATTATATCGGGGGTTAAAGATACCCTGTTTGGCCTGCAAGTGAGAACCCTAATGTAAGTTCTTAATTAAGAGGGTGTGTTTCCTGGTGTACCACTCACGAATATTGAAGGATTTAAGAACAGAATACTGCAAGTGACCAGTGCCTACACACAGTTTTATTTTTTTGCATTATTTCCAAAAGATTTCAGTTCTAAAGATTTTTGAAGGCACTAATTGGTACCTGTGTCGCCCTTCTATCTTAGTCGGCTGCTCCTTTCCCCCTTTCACATTCCGTGTCCTTACCTGATTCTATCTCCTCCACCTTGATGTAGTTAGAATTATTTTTGTTGTATTTGGCGTTGACATTGCTCCTATACGCACACATGTTTTAGAGAACAACTCTTCTATCTGTAAGCAATTACTCACCCTTCACCCCTACCTCTCCATACCCCTAGATGTCAACTTCCACCAAGATTAACCAGTGATTGATTTCTCTCTATTTATATATTTATTTATCCCCCCCCCTTTTCCCTTTTTCTTACCGTTGATGTTTGATTTGTTGTCTCTACATATTTTACTTGTTGCAGCGCATGTAAGATGTTGTTCATGTATCTCTATGTATGACTTGTCTCTCCACGAAGGTCACATTATCTGTCCTAACCTTTACTGTATGATTGTACGGTTCACATCGTATTCCCCTTGTCACATCTCAGAATCATTTGTATGACAATGTCATCCTATTATCTGATGTTGTTATTGCTGCCTTTTCTACATGGTTTGTTACCTTTCAAAACTAATAAAATTGTTTTTGAAATAATGTTTCTAGATTTACCGCCAATTACATAGGCAGCAAAAAGCCAGTGAGAAATTATCAGTCTTTTGTTTAATAACCCTCTACCCACCGCCAGTCCAAAGACTCCCCCTATCACTGCACCCCCCATGTCATAGCCCCGCCTCCTTACCTTATTTCCGTGCAAAGTGGTGTGTGGGGCAACTGTACATTAGATCTCGTTGCTGCAGCTGATCTCTAAACATTCAGAGATCTGCATATTTGTGCAGGGGGGTCTATGTTCCCCTCCTAGCACTTTTAGTTTAGGCACATGTACCCCTGAGTGTCGGCATTCTGGGGTGCAATTTTTGCAGTGATGTTGGTGATCACAAACCGCAACATTACTTCCAGGTGTCCGGAGCAGGAGGGGAGATTTGATCTGCATATGGGCAGAACTGATTTCCTCCATACTAACAGCGGAAGCAGAGTGTCATCACTAACGTATGGGGTGTGAACTGGTCGGGTAACTGTGTTCTGTGCAACCGCACTGCTCATATACCCATATTTATTGCCCTGGAATGAACTACAGATGTAGCCACGCTCATCCATCCTGCGATGACTGCACGTGTGTCTGTAGCTATGATGCACGCACATTACATAGACTCCTATACAGCGAACACCAGCTGTGACTAGTCGTAGCATGGTGTACACTGCAGCTTGCCATGATGCGCATGCCGGTGAGTACGCATCGCGGAAACTATGGTGGTCATTCCGAGTTGATCGCTAGCTGCCGTTGTTCGCAACGCAGTGATCAGGATAAAAATCGGCACTTCTGCGCATGCGCAATGTATTTTCTCAAAAGCCGATGCAGTTTCACACAAGGTCTAGCGACGCTTTTCAATCGCACTGTTGGCCACAGAGTGATTGACAAGAAGTGGGTGTTTCTGGGAGGTAAATGACCGTTTTCGGGGAGTGTGTGTAAAAACGCAGGCGTGACAGATACAAACGCAGGCTTGCCTGGGGAAACGCGGGCGTGGCTGGACGAATGCAGAGCATGTTTGTCACGTCAAAACAGGAACTAAATAGTCTGAAGTGATCGCAAGCTAGGAGTAGGTCTGGAGCTACTCTGAAACTGCACAAACTTTTTTAGTAGCCGCGCTGCAATCCTTTCGTTCACACTTCTGCTAAGCTAAGATACACTCGCTGAGGGCGGCAGCTTAGCGTTTGCATGGCTGCTAAAAGCAGCTAGCGAGCGAACAACTCGGAATGAGGGCTTATGAGCGGTGCTACATACGTACCTTTTGAAGAGGGCCCTGGTCTCTCAATCCACCAATTTCCACAGATATCTACATTTGTACAGCGCCCTTCTGAGGCTTTATTTGATACTTACATTTACCATGCTGGGGAAGAGCCCACTTCTCTCTGTATTTATAAAGCACTTTCTTACACAGTTATATGAGATTGTTAGGAGGCGACAGAGTAATATCTGTGTCTGAGACACATCTCTTACAGAAAGAGGAAGGAGGTTTCAGTGGCAAACGCAGGATTTGCATGGGGGAGTTTCCAGAACTGGGCGGAGCCAATCACGGGGGTGGGGACTGAGGTGACCCAGTATATGCTGGGTCCGTAAAACTAGTGTGTCTGTGTGTGTGTGTGTGTGTGTATATATATACATATATATATATCTGCACATATATATATACATATATATACATACACACACACATACATATACACGGGTGGTCTTCAGTATGCCGGCGGTCGGGCTCCCGGCGACCAGCATACCGGCGCCGGGAGCCCGACCGCCGGCATACCGACACTTATTCTCCCTCGTGGGGGTCCACGACCCCCCTGCAGGGAGAATAGAATAGTGAGGCGCGCGTGCCCGTAGCGTGGCGAGCGCAGCGAGCCCGCAAGGGGCTCATTTGCGCTCGCCACACTGTCGGTAAGCCGGCGGCCGCCCTCCCGGCGCCGGTATGCTAGTTGCCGGGAGATCATGGTGAACCCATATACACATATACATAGCATATTAAACATGCATATATATATATATATATATGTACACACACATACAGTACACATATATATATATACACATGTATATATATATCATGTGTGTGTGTGTGTGTGTGTGTGTGTGTGTGTGTGTGTGTGTGTGTGTGTGTTTATATGTATGTATGTATATACATGTGTATATATGTATGCACATGGATATATATGTACTATAATTAAAATAAAGTACTTTTATTGCACTTGCAAGTGCCACCAGGAAGACAGCAGGCTGCAGAGGACGCAAGACAGTCATTAATAATACTCATGCAGGGGGCGTGGCTTCATACAGCGGGTGTGGTCAGTTACGCCCCCTGTACTGTAGTAGGATGTGCAGTGCGTGATGACGTCATTGCGCACCGCACAGCAAAGGTCCTCTCCACGAATTAAAACTAGATGCTAAGCGTCTAGTTCCCTTCGTGGAGAGGACCTTTGCTGTGCGGTGCGCAATGACGTCAACGCGCACCGCACATCATTACAGTTAAGGTCCTCTCCAGGAAGAGAAACTAGACGCGTAGCATCTAGTTTCCCTTTACAGCGGACAGCCCACGAAGGGAATCTAGATGCGTAACGTCTAGTTTCCCTTCACAGCGAGACAGCGGGCAGCGACAGCGGGGGGCACCACAGCAGCAGCAGATCTTGCCATGGTGCGGCGCCCTCCGGATGGCGCCGGCATCCTCCGGAAGGCGGCGCCCCGGGCAAAAGTCCTGCTTGCCCGTGGCAAGATCCGCTACTGGTACCAGTGTAAGTTGTTGCTTATACCAGCACTGGCTGTACATGAGATGGTGACTGATCCTCCTGGTGACACAGAGATATAACCTGGGGTCTGAGTCATCACAATCTCCCCACAGGACCCTGAGGATCAGAGGAGACACAGTCATTACTGATAAATGTCTGTATATAGTCATATACATCCTGCTCTGATTATTTATGTTACATGTATAGATTCCCCTGCACAGCACCATGTAATGCCCCCAATCTCTCACCCTGAATATAAATGAGTATCACAGCCAGCAGGTAACTGTGAGACACCATCTTGCTGTATCTGGGCTGTCAGACAGACACTATAAGACGTCTCCTGTACAATGAGATATATATAGAGAGTGACAGGTGAGATGTGACAGGAAATCCCCCAGAGACTGTGTATGGAAACAAGATGGAAATTCTGTGTTATCAGTGTATTACCTGATTCAGCTGGGGGAGCCTGTGTAATAGACAAGATATTATCTGACATCATACAGTATGTGCTGAGTATAAATGGTGACTACTGTCTGTAATCTAAACTCTTGTGATTTTAGGATATTAAAGTAAGTTATGAAGATGAAGTGTGATTGGATCTGTGGTTTCCAATTTGTTTTTATACACAAAAAAGATAACACAAATCTTGTGCAAAAATAAATGGGGACAGACACAGAGAGAATTCTCTTGGATCATGAAGCACCTGTGAGAGGATAATACAGCCACCCACACAGCTAACTCACTGCTATCCTAACAATGTGCCACCTGCAGATCCATGATAACTAACAAAACATTATCTACAAGTGGCCTAGTGTGTGACAGCTAAACAATAATCATAGGTGTGTGCACGGTGGGTGCCTTGTGCGCACAGGCACCCTCTAATGTCTGGCACTCCCTCACACAGTGTGCTGCTGCAGTGATCACCGTCATTCCTGTCCCCGCAGCCCGCCGCCCGATCAAGGCTGTTATGTGTAGTGCTGTGTGCATTAATTACTTAACTGCCCGCACTGGCCTGGCTGCACGGACGGAGAAACCTCCTCCAGACTCCGCCTTTTGATAACGTCATGCCGCGCCACCTGGGCACTGTGTAAGGGGCACAACTACTGTGTGGGCATTGTGTAAGTGGCACAACTACTGTGGGCATTCTGTAAGGGTTACTACAACAGTGTGCATTGTGTAAGGGGCACTACTATTATAGGCATTGTGTAACAAGCACAACTACAGTGGGCACTGTGTAAGGGGCACTTCAACAGTGGGCATTCCGTAAGGGGCACGATTACTGTGTGAGCATTGTGTAAGGGGCATGACTACTATGGGCATTGTGTAAAGGGCACTGCTACTATGTTCATTGTGTAAGGGGCACAAATTCAGTGTGATCCTTGTGTAATGATCACAACTACTGTGGGGGGCATTATGTAAGGGGAAAGACTACTGTGCTTGCATTGTGTAAGGGGCACTCCTACTATGGGCACTGTGTAAGGGGCACAACTACAGTAGGAATTGTGTAAGGGGTATGCACAACTACAGTGGGCATTGTGTAAGGGGCATGACTACTGTGTGGGCATTGTGTAAGGGCACAACTGCAGTGAGCATTGTGTAAGGGGCACTACTACTATGGGCACTGTGTAAGGGGCACAACTACAGTAGGAATTGTGTAAGGGGCACAACTACTGTGTGTGCACTGTGTAAGGGGTATGCACAACTACAGTGGGCATTGTGTAAGGGGCACGACTACTGTGCGAGCACTGTGTAAGGGGCATGACTACTGTGTGGGCATTGTGTAAGGGGCACAACTGCAGTGAGCATTGTGTAAGGGGCTCTACTACTATATGCATTGTGTAAGGGGCACTGCTACTATAGGCATAAGGATGCCTATATAGGGATATATAGGGGATGACTATAGGGGTGATAAGCAGATGTAAAGTTCAACTTTATTCCAAAAGAAGAACAGAGAGATCTCCAAAATTGGGCAACAAATTGTGGTCCATGGTCAGAAACAATTTCGGTGGGCATTCCATGTAGGTTAAAGATTTCTGAGATAAATAACTTTGATAACTGAGGTGCAGATGGAATATCTATCAGTTATGAAATGTGTTATTTTCGAAAAATGATTAACTACAACCCAAATGGTGTTTTGTCCTTTCGAAGGAGGTAAATTAGTGATAAAGTCCATAGAGATGTGATTCCAGGGTTGAGTCGGTATGGGTAATGGATGCAGAAGAACTGGAGATTAACTTTTTGGACTCTTCTACTGTGCACACTTTGGACAGACAGCTATGAAATCTTCTACATCTGCTCTCAGCTGGGGCCACCAATAAGAATGCTGAATGAATTCTTGGGTCTTAAGTCTCCCTGCATGACCCATAAATGAAGAATTATACACCCACATGAGCAGTTTCTTCCAGAGTTCGGGAGCTATGAAAGTTTTCCTGGTGGAGAAGTTGGAGTGAGCTGAGTTGCAAAGAAAGAGGTTGGATCCAAGATGAGTTGTTTTCCTGAGAAATCTGAGGGTTTGTTGGAGCTTAAAGAACTAGAGGGAGCACCTGCCTTCTTGTTTTAAGGACCAGGCCAATAGAAAAGCTTGAAGTTGAATCGTGTGAAGAAAAGGGCCCACCTTGCCTGCCGTGGATTAATACACTGAGCTGTCAGCAAATATAACAGACTCTTAGGATCGGTATAAACAGCAATAGGATGTAAAGCTCCTTCTAACAAGTATCTCCACTCTTCAGAAGCCAACTTAATAGCTGATAATTCCTGATCACCAATGGCGTAGTTTTGCTGAGCAGATGAGAACCTTCGCGAGAAATAACCACAAGGATGAATCTTTCCATCTTCAAAGAGTTTAGACAGTACTGCTCCTACCCCTTTCGTGGAAGCGTCCACCTCCAGTATGAATGGTCAATTCAGATCAGGTTGATGAAGGATCGGAGCTGACGTAAAAGCTTGTTTCAGAATTTCAAAGGCTGCTATTGCTTCTGGCGGCCAGCATAATGGACTTGATCCTTTTCTGGTGAGGGCAGTAATGGGAGCCACAATGAACAAAAACCTTTGATGAATTTCCTATAGAAATTTGCGAACCACAGGAACTGCTTAATACCCTTCAAAGTAGAGGATATGGACCTGTCGTGAATTGCCTGAACTTTAGCAGGGTCCATCTGTAAATTGCTACCTGAGATAATGCAGCCAAGGAAAGGAATGGAAGGAACTTCAAAGGTACATTTCTCCAGTTTACAATATAACTTGTTCTTCCCCAGTCGGGTTAGCATCTCCTTCACTTCAGCTCAATGAGCCTCCAGATCTTTAGAGAATATTTAAATGTCATCTAGATAAATGACCAAACACTTGTAAAGCAAGTCTCTAAAAAATTAATTGATGTAATTCTGGAAAACATCCAGGGCACTACACAACCCAAAAGGCATTACTAAATCCTAATAATGCCCATCCCGAGTATTGAAGGCTGTCTTCCACTCATCCCCTGGGCGAATGTGAATCAGGTTGTAGGCTCCACGAAGCTCTAACTCCAGAGCATGGGGTCTGACACAGGCAACCTCCCTGTACAGTGCTCCCTCTCAGCTGCTGCACACCAGCGGCCCTCACAGTCCTCCACCGCAGTGCTAGCCATCTGACAGAGAGCCCCCAGAGTCCATCACCGGAGGTGGTTCCCCAGTCCATGACAGACCTACAGCTAGACATTGCTCTGTTAAACCCCTATTCTCCTAGTGCCCTTCTTCGCTCCAAAACAATCTGACATTCCCTCTGACATTCTCAATCACGTCATTTTTAAAGACGCCTACACAGCATGGCTCTCAATAAACAAAACACTACATAGAGATCACTGCTCCACTCCCTTTGTCCCATATATCCCAACAAGCTCCTGTCAGCTCAGCTCTCGTCAGCTCTGGTCACCGCCCCAAACGTGCTTGGCTAGCCGGCGCCAGTAACAAGAGCACAGATCTCACATACTGCTCTGATCAGAGGCTGGGGTAAGTGTGTCCAACCAATAGACCAATGATTGTCAGTGGACTACAGCAGGACCTAGGCTACACATACATGACCTTGCCTTGCACCAAGCTGCCTCATCACTGCTCCAAAACAATGGTCTGTAATTATTAATTTTATTGCAGAGCTTACTATGTTTTATACTGACTGTTATACCATTACAAAACAGGATGCTTTTGCTAATAAGTAATGCACAAGACATTACCAACTAATAACTTTGCATCTACTCTGCATTAATCATCTACCACTGTGTGGAATTACAGTGTTCTGAAAGAACGTCCTATAAATTGTTGTTACAAACTAACAAGGAGAACTCAGCATTTGGATACAAACCTGTGCTTCTATAGTTACTAAGTGGATACAAACTGACTTACTTTTTAGCGCTGGGTCTGCAGATTATTTATTGGCTCAAAGAGAGCGTGATTTCATATTTTTTTTTTACATTTTCTTTATTTTTTTATATTTTTTTATTGTGTTCTTTGTGACTAGTAGAATGTAAGCATTGTAACTGTAATAAATTTTGATTACTTGATACTTCCCTTATTTGTTTTTTATTCAATATGGGAAAACCCTGCATTACCTCCATTTCTAACACTCTTTTGTTTGCTGGAGGGATAAAGGTCTTTGACTTTCCCCCAAGGTGTTTGATCCAGCAGGACGTAGATTGTCTTCAGACTATTTACAAGCTACCGAATAATCAATTCTTCATGTACTTACATGTTCACCATTTTGCATTTTCTTTAGATTCTGCTACAGATGTGTCTACTAAAAAGGATTTTCTGGTATCTCTCCTCCACTTTTTACACCGTGTCCATTATAAGATTTCACATTTTATACTTTAAGCTCCTACCAGACCTTAATACCTCTACCTATCTCAAAATATTAGATTCCTGGTGACAGGATATTCCCTTCTTGGCCTCAGCCCCAGACCTATTTAAAAATTTCGACCAATCCTTGAAATGGCTCTGAGTAGCTCCTGATATCCTTGCTTGTATGTTTGCAAACTTCACCAATTACAATTTGGGCCCTGGTAGCCTGAAGAAGCTCTCCCTCTTGACAATAATTGTAACGGTAACAGAAAGGTGATATTAATACACTGGACTACCAAAACAGCTCCCACTTTGTCTGAAGTCTTACAAAAACTACTTCAGTTACTATATTTTCACAGAAAATCTCTCTTTCCGAACCCAGAAAAAGGCTTTGTTAAATTTCTCGAGAAATGGAGTCCCTTCATTGACTAATACCCCTTTCACACCACACAAATTACCCGGTATCGACTCGGCATATTGCCGGATCGACGCGGCTTGCTGTGCGGTGTGAAAGGGGCATAACCGAAATCCCGGGTCACCTGACCCGGCAATTCAACCCAGAA
The DNA here is from genome assembly GCF_028390025.1 of Pseudophryne corroboree. Classification (NCBI taxonomy): domain Eukaryota; kingdom Metazoa; phylum Chordata; class Amphibia; order Anura; family Myobatrachidae; genus Pseudophryne; species Pseudophryne corroboree. The sequence continues at coordinate 1,171,179,751 of NC_086444.1, forward strand.
GTAAAGCAGTGTTATACCAGGGTTGAATACCGGGTCAGTGGCTGCATAAATGGGCTCTCGGGTCGGTGCGACCATGTACCCGTTCACTGCAACAGGAAGAGGTGGCGTGGAAATTATCTCATCTCCCAGCGCCGCCTCTACCTCCGCCCCCGCTGCTATGGCAACCCACCCGGCATATTGCTGGGTCGGGAAAGACAGCAGCAGAAGCCAATGCCGGAACCCACCCGGGAAGTACCCGTTTCCAATTCCCGGGTGGGATCCGGCATTGGCAGTGTGAAAGGGGTATAACTGACTCCTACAGAGTTCAGTTGTAAAGATTTTTGAAGGCACTAATTGGTATCTGTGTTGCCCTACTATCTTTTAGTTGGCTGCTTCCTTCCCCGTTTCACATTCAGTGTCCTTACCCAATGCTATCTCCTCTACATTGATATAGTTAGAATTATTATTTTTTTGTATTTGGGGTTGCCATTGCTCCTATGGGTGGTCTTCAGTTTGCCAAATGTCAGGATCCCGGCGCACAGTATACCGGCGCTGGAATCCCGACACCCGGCATACCGCCATATATTCTCCCTCATGGGGGTCCACGACCCCCCTGGAGGGAGAATAAAATAGCGTGGCACGCGTAGCGCGCCACCGTGCCCGTAGCGTGGCGAGCACAGCAAGCCCACAAGGGGCTCCTTTGCACTCTCCACGGTGTCGGTATGCCGGCAGTCGGGCTCCTGGCACCGGTATGCTGGTCGCCGGGAGCCCGGCCGCCGGCATACCATACTACACCCGCTCCTATACGCACACATCTTTTATATACCAACTCTTCTATCTGTGAGCAATTACTCACCCTTCACCCCTACCTTTCCATACCACTAGATGTCGATTTCCACCAAGATTGACCTGTGATATATTTCTCTCTATTTTTTCCTCCCCTTTTCCCTTTTCTTACCGTTGATGTTTGACTTGATGTCTCAACATATTTTACTTGTTGCAGCGCATGTAAGATGTTGTTCATGTATCTCTATGTATGACTTGTCTCTCTACAAAGGTCACATTATCTGTACTAACCTTTACTGTATGATTGTATGGTTCACATCCTATTCCCCTTGTCATATCTCAAAACCATCTGTATGACAATGTCATCCTATTATCTGATGTTATTGCCGCCTTTTCTACATGATTTGTTACCTTTCAAAGTGAATAAAATTGTTTTTGAAATAATGTTTCTAGATTGATCTAGATTTACCACCATATGCATAAGCAGCAAAAAATAAAAAAGTAAGAATTTATCAGTTTTTATTTTATAACTTTTAGAATATATTTTGTTTTTATTTATTTAAATAAGTTATGTAAAAATAAGCCCTAGGTGTTTTTTTCACCCCCTCTGTCCATAGGCCCTCAATGAAAAATCACCTTCCACCCCCAACAGAAATATACCCCTCATGTGCTTATCCTTTTCTTTCTTTAATAATCCTCAACTGCCCAAATCTTGCAGTTTTTAGGCCACCTTGAAACTTATCTCTATGTCATTTACTGGTGTAGTTATGCTAAGTTACTCTGTACTTATCCTATATTGTCTTCAGCTGTAAGTGACTGTTTTCCTGTTTTGATTATGTGCATATGTACTCTGTAACTGGGCGCTGCGGAACTCTTGTGGCACCATATAAATAAAGGATAATAATAATAATAATAATAATAATAATAATAATAATAATAAAGTGGTAAAAGATTCCCACCCATTTTCAATTTCCCATCCCTAGAAGTAATAGATCCCAGTGTCAGAGCCCCCACCCTCACCCCCAGTGTCAATAGACTATTTTTAGTGCCCCCAACCCCATTTATCACTATATATGTAATTCTTCATTTTAAATATATCCCCCAGCTAAAAACACCTTGTTGTGAGGCAGTATAGACACCCCCTACCCACCGCCAGTCCAAAGACTCACCCTATCACTCCACCCCCATGTCATAGCCCCGCCTCCTTACCTTATTGCAGTGCACAGTGGGGTAACTTTACATTAGACCCCCTTGCTGCAGCTGATCTCTAAACATTCAGAGATCTTTATTTTGTGCAGGGAGGCCTATGTTCTCCTCCTAGCACTTTTAGTATTGGAACATGTACCCCCGAGTGTCAGCATTCTGGGGCGCAATTATTGGTGTGATGTCGGCGATCACAAACTACAACATCACTCCCAGGGGTCCTGAGAAGGAGGAGGAGATTTGATCTACATATGGGCAGAACTGATTTCCTCCATACTGTAATGCCATGGTTAGTTAAATACCATGAGCTCTATAAATTATGGACCCACATTAAAATAGATGTAATAGAATGCATAAGTATGTGTAATGCAACACATTAAACCTATGTATTAGGCCAGTATAAATTACCCTTGTATGATGGAGTACAGGCATAAAGAGACCCCCTATTACACGGGCATGGCATTGGAGCGGTAAAAAAAAAGGGGACTGGGGAAGCTTCTAGAAGTCCCATGCACTATGCCCGGGTGACCTGGATGATAAAAATGGTTGATCCTGGGGCGAGGGTCAACGGCCACAGTGTGAGGGAGACATGGCAATTGGAGCTGCTGCATGAGAGGGAGAATGCGGATGCTGTGTGAGCAGATTACCAGGAGGTACTGGCGGCTTAGGAGTGTGATCTGTGGAGTGCAAGCAAGGGGCTGATGGTGCTGAGTCTTACTTGACTGAGAGAGAGGACAGGCAGTCACCCGAGTGAGTTGAGGGCTCCGGTGATAAGTGGAGGCAGTGGCCATTACAGATCATGCGGATCAGAGTAGAGACTGCGCATAGTAACCAGACCCTGAGCTGAGTCACATTCATGGGGAGATGGAGCAGAGGTACTGGGGTAGCTGTAAAATAAAGAGAACACCCCTATCCTTATTGAGGGAGGAGTCAGAGAAGCCCTCTTTCTAGACAGCCATATTACTATTAAAAAACTGTAAATACCCACCCAGACCACACCACAAATACCTGCACCCTCACCCTTGTACTTATCGATTTAGCAGAGGCTGGTACTCACCCCCTCACCTAAGCGTGCTGGCTGACCCCAGTATATATGAGCAACCGTAGTGTGGGCATTAACTTTGCCCTAAATGACCAAGGATTTATCCTTACTAATTATATACTCTATCACTTCAAAGGTTGGACACTATAATAGTATATAATGGACTGTAAATCTAGTGGTTGTGGTACCTTCACCGATATGCCACTAACTATAATATGATGTGACTAAGGAATATACGTATGTATCCCTTCTCAGGAATAGAGATGCACTATATTGCATTATTAGAGAGATACAGTTAGAATTTTATATAGCCAGATTGGAGGTAGCAGCAACAATAGTCAAGTGGATTAGAGCCATTCACAAACTTTGGATATCTACTTATACATAGTGCACCTGTTTTATTGCAGCAGCAAGACTTTGAGATTACTGAAGCTTATACCGCTTTCACATCGCAAACCCTGCTCTTAAAACGGGTCTTAAAACGGGTCTGAGCAGTTAAACCCCCTTCGCATTGCATGTTGTAACCAGTATATTACCGTTTCATTACCGTTTTGGTACCTTTCACACTGAACCCGTTTCACCCATAGAAAACAGTGGTTTCATTTTAAATGGACTTTTCTGGCCCACACATTATTAATAATTATTAATTAATTATTAATAATTTGGCTAGTCGTACGATGGAACCCAGCAGCTTCAAGCATATTTACCATGTTTTTGTAGATTACTGCATCCTTCACTGTCCCAGTGATTTGTCTACATATTTCTTCATCCCCTCTGATCCTAAGCAGCTCCCTAACCTCCTCATCACTCCAATTTGCTATTTTAAACTGTATTCTGTATAATAAAATGCTTCTTCACTCATGTGTTTCCTCCAGTTTATTTCCTGCTTCTGCCTGGTGACATCACGCATGGAGACAGCCTATCACCTTCTGTGGCTTGGAAATACAGTTTCTGAGCCTTTCACATTGCACAATGAAACGTGTCTGAACCAAGTAGGACCCTGCTTTTTAACCGTTTTAAAATACCGGTATTCTGTAACCGGTAAATTCAATGTGGCCCTTTCACACTGCAGCTAGAACCGTTTTGGAAGGCTTAAAAATCTGCAATTTACCAGGTTATAGCTCCAGTGTTAAAGGGGTATAAGTGTTACTGGATACATCGTAACAGAGTCATTGTAACAGAGACATTATCTCATCAGCACAGGAGAGGATTTATACAAAGTATAATACACAGACTCTTTACTAAACTACAGCTGAAAGCAGGAATAAGAGAATAGTGGATTATAAAAGTCTCAGTAGTATCTCCATAAACTATAGAGAGAACTATAATCCAAAGTACTTATATAACTATATACCAGGAGACTCATATACACCAATTAGAAGGATTACACCTTACCAGAAACCTTGGCTAGCTTATATTCACTATTTTCAGAAAGGGCCCCAACGTATCAGTTAGACATCAAGTGACTGTCTAATTCAATGAATACCCGGGTATTCCAGAGTTAAAAGTTAAGTACGAGAGGGGGATTTCTGAAGTATATTACTATTTTTTGTATTGCATGTGAATATCTTCATGTATAGGAAAAAGCAAGGGGGAATGTTAGTGTGAACTCTAATCTTTATTGTAAGGGTCTGTGTTAGGCTTAAAGTTGTTTATTGAGTATACTCTTGGGAACCTGTAAATAAAGCATAAGATATGTACTTACCCATTCGATCTTCTGTATGACTGTAGTTCTGATGAAACGTGGTCCATCTACAGGTAACTCCCTATTATTACTTACCTATGTCATTGTTTGGTAGAAGTGTATCAACACTAAAATTAATAGGCTTACCCAGGCTAGTCTAGAACCAATAAAACAGCTTGGGTGGAGGCACTTAACGGTATCCTAACCCTGTTACTAAAAAACTTTTAAAGTAAGGGCGGGTTACAATACTAACAGCGGAAGCAGAGTGTCATCACTGACGTATAGGATGTGAAGTGATCGGGTAATGCATCCTGTCTGCGGTCACATCACATATGTTAGTGCCAGGCAAGAGTGTAATAAATTACAGAATATAGAAGTAGTGTTATTCAGCTCACTTATGTCTGATGATTGAATCAGATGCTCTGAGGGATGTACAGGCTGCAGGGTTCATGTCTGTAGTGTCCAAAGTATGCACCAGGTGGCACTGCAGCAGCGATACTGGCTGTAAGGTGTTGTTCTCAGCACCCTGCTAGCCATATGCAGGGACCGTGCAGCAGCAATGTGCCACTCACAGGACCCTGTGTTCTGTGCAACCGCACTGCTCATATACCCATATTTATTGCCTTGGAATAAACTACAGGTGTAGTCACGCTCATCCATCCAGCGATGCACATGGAAGGCGTGACTATTGTGCCTGTCGCTCTGATGCGCTCACATTACATAGACTCCTATAGAGTGAACACCAGCTGTGACTAGTCATTGCATGGCGTACACTGCAGCTTGTCATGATGCGCATGCCTATGAGTACGCATCGTGGCAACTATGAGCGGGGCTACATCCGTACATTTTGAAGAGGGCCCTGGTCTCTCAAGCCACCATTTCCACAGATACTGTATCTACATTTGTACCGTGCGCCTTCTGAGGTTTTATTTGATACTTACATTTACCATGCTGGGGAAAGAGACACTTCTCACTGTACTTATAAAACACTTTCTTACATAGTTACATGAGATTGTTAGGAGGAGACGGAGTAATCTCCATGTCTGAGACACATCTCTTACAGAAAGAGGAAGGAGGTTTTTGTACGGCTCTGTATCACTGTGTGAGAGGGGTAGTATAACCCTGCTGACAGTAATACTCTGCCTCATCTTCTGCTGTCACTCCACTGATTGTTAGTGTGAATGAAGTTCCAGATCCGGATCCAGTGAACCTGTCTGGGACTCCTGTATATCGGTTGGTTGCACCATAGATAAGAGGCTTTGGAGATTGTCCTGATTTCTGTTGGTACCAGTGTAAGTAGCTGCTTATACCAGCACTGGCTGTACATGAGATGGTGACTGATCCTCCTGGTGACACAGAGATATAACCTGGGGTCTGAGTCATCACAATCTGCCCACAGGACCCTGAGGATTAGAGGAGACACAGTCATTACTGATACATGTCTGTATATAGTCATATACATCCTGCTCTGATTATTTATGTTACATGTATAGATTCCCCTACACAGCACCATGTAATGCCCCCAATCTCTCACCCTGAATATAAATGAGTATCACAGCCAGCAGGTAACTGTGAGACACCATCTTGCTGTATCTGGGCTGTCAGACAGACACTATAAGACGTCTCCTGTACAATGAGATATATATAGAGAGTGACAGGTGAGGTGTGACAGGAAATCCCCCAGAGACTGTGTATGGAAATAAGATGGAAATTCTGTGGTGTCAGTGTGACAGTGACTGGTGTGTGCTAGAGACAGGATCAGAATCAGAATCAGCTTTATTGGCCAGGTATACTTGCGTATACTAGGAATTTGTCTTCAGTTTGCTATACAACAGCCAAGTAGGTAACACATACGCAGGTGGGGGGCAAGTAAAGTCATACAGATAGGAATACCATAGGGACACAAGTTAGTTACATGTACGTCTAGTCAGTCAATGTTCAGGAGTTCAGCAGGCGGACCGCTTGGGGAAATAAACTTTTCAGGCTTCTGGTGGACCTAGCGGGGATGGCCCTGTAACGCCTGCCTGAAGGAAGCAAGTTAAACATGCTGTGGCCAGAGTGTAGCTGGTCCTTTACTATCTTCGTTGCCCACTTTTTAGCTCTGGACAGGTACAGGTCCTGGACTGAGGGAAGATGGGCCTCGATGATCTTCTCTGCAGTTCTGACCACCTTTCGGAGCCTGCATCTGTCCCTCGTGCTGGTAGAGCCGTACCATACCAGTATCAAGGAGCACACTATAAACTCCACAATCGAGTAAAAGAGTAGCAGAAGCTTCTGTGGGATGTTGAACTTCCTTAGTTGCCTGAGGAAGAACAACCTCTGCTGCACTTTCCCGACAGTGGCATCAGTGTTGGACCCACATCTAAGGTCCCAGGAGATTGTGGTCCCTAGAAACTTGAAGGAATCAACTAGCGATACCACACTGTCAGCAATCATTAGCGGAGGTGCACTAGCTGACTTCTTCTTAAAGTCTACTATCATCTCAACAGTTTTGAGGGGGTTGAGATCAAGGTTGTTGTGGCTGCACCACTGGGCCAACCGGTCTACTTCCTGTCTATAGACCTCCTTGATGAGGCCGATGACGGTGGTGTCATCGGCTAATTTGATGATCTTTACTGATTGTGCCTCTGAGATGCAGTCATTTGTGTACAGGGTGAAGAGCAGCGGTGAGAGGACACAGCCCTGAGGGGCCCCTGTACTAATGGACCGCGCTTGAGAGGTAAATTCCCCTGCTTCCACCACCTGTGTCCTATCTGTCTGGAAGTTTACTATCCAGGAATAGGTAGCTTCTGGGACCCATAGGTGAAGTAATTTGGGGTGGAGGATTCTGGGGACAATTGTATTGAAGGCCAAGCTGAAATCGACAAACAGGACCCTTGCATAGGTACCAGGAATGTCCAGGTGCTCTAGAATGTAGTGCAGGTCCAGATTGACTGCATCATCGACACAACAATTCAATCGACAAGTGATCTGTAGGGGATCCAGTTTTCAGGTGTTTCAAAACCAGATGCTCTAACTTTTTCTTGACCACAGACTATCGGCCTGTAGTCATTCAGGTTCATGATAGAGGGTTTCTTGGGAACCGGGACAATAGTAGACCTTTTGAGGCATGAAGGGACTTTTTGTAGCTCCAGCGATTTGTTGAAGATTAGAGACAGGATCTCAGTGTGATGTCCTCTTTGGTGTCAGTGTGACAGTGACTGGTGTGTGCTAGAGACGGGATGTCAGTGTGATGTCCTCTGTGGTGTCAGTGTGACAGTGACTGGGGTGTGCAGGGCCGCCATCAAGGGGGTGCCCTGTGTACAGTTGTCCCGAGCCCTGCCACTCTGACAGAGTGGGGCCCGGGCTGCACACACAGCCACCCGTGGATATACCAGGCGGCAGCTGCCACCACCGTACCCACGGGCCGCCTCTCCCCGTCCCTCCCCCTTCCCTCTGCTGCTCACCACCGCTCCCGCTGATGTGAAGGGAGGAGGACGCATCCCTGTGCCTCTCCTGCCCCTCTGTGTCTTCGTTCAATTCAGCACCGCCCGTGAGCCAATCAGAGCTCGCGGACCGCGACCTTTGATTGGCTCACGAATCGGAGCTGAATTGAATGGAGACACCCGCAGGAAACTGAGGGGAAGGAGAGGCGCAGGCTGTGCTCTCCTCCCCTCACACAGACACAAGACAGCAGCGGTGAGCAGCAGCGGAGGGGGTGGGGCGTGGGCTTCATGTATATCTGGCACTGGGGGGCATATATGGCACTGAGGACATATCTGGCACTGGGGGCATATCTGGCACTGGGGGGGCATGTATACCTGGCACTGAGGGCATATCTGGCACTTAGGGGACATGTATACCTGGCAATAGGGGCATATCTGGCACTGGGGGCATATCTGGCACTAGGGGGGCATGTATACCTGGCAGTTGGAGCATATCTGGCACTGGGGGCATATCTGGCACTGGGGGCATATCTGGCACTGGGGGGACATGTGTATCTGGCACTGGGGGCATATCTGGCACTGGGGAGACATGTATACCTGGCACTGAGGGTATATCTGGCACTTGGGGGACATGTATACCTGGCAATGGGGGCAAATCTGGCACTGGGGGAATATCTGGCACTGGGGGGGACATGTATACCTGGCACTGAGGGCATATCTGGCACTGGGGGGACATTTATACCTGGCATTGAGGGCATATCTGGCACTTGGGGGACATGTATACCTGGCAATGGTGGGCATATCTGGCACTGGGGGCATATCTGGCACTGGGGGGACATGTATACCTGGCACTGAGGGCATATCTTGCACTTGGGGGACATGTATACCTGGCAGTGGGAGCATATCTGTCACTGGGGGCATATCTGGCACTTGGGGGATATGTATACCTGTCAATGGGGGCATATCTGGCACTGGGGGAACATGTGTATCTGACACTGGGGGCATATCTGGCACTGGGGGGGGGACATGTATACCTGGCACTGGGGGCATATCTGGCACTGGGGGTACATGTATACCTGGCACTGAGGGCATATCTGGCACTGGGGGGACATGTATACCTGGCACTGAGGGCATATCTGGCACTGGGGGCATATCTGGCACTGGGGGCCATGTGTATCTGGCACTGGGGGGACATGTATACCTGGCACTGAGGGCATATCTGGCACTGGGGGGACATGTATACCTGGCACTGAGGGCATATCTGGCAATGGGGGCATATCTGGCGCTGGGGGCATATCTGGCACTGGGGGGACATGTATACCTGGCACTGAGGGCATATCTGGCACTTGGGGGATATGTATACCTGTCAATGGGGGCATATCTGGCACTGGGGGAACATGTGTATCTGACACTGGGGGCATATCTGGCACTGGGGGGGGGACATGTATACCTGGCACTGGGGGCATATCTGGCACTGGGGGGACATGTATACCTGGCACTGAGGGTATATCTGGCACTGGGGGGACATGTATACCTGGCACTGAGGGCATATCTGGCACTGGGGGCATATCTGGCACTGGGGGCCATGTGTATCTGGCACTGGGGGGACATGTATACCTGGCACTGAGGGCATATCTGGCACTGGGGGGACATGTATACCTGGCACTGAGGGCATATCTGGCACTTGGGGGACATGTATACCTGGCAATGGGGGCATATCTGGCACTGGGGTGACATGTGTATCTGGCACTGGGGGCATATCTTGCACTGGTGGGACATATATACCTGGCACTGAGGGCATATCTGGCACTGGGGGCATATCTGGCACTGGGGGCATAGGTGGAGTCATTTGTGCATCTGGCACTCTGGGGGCATTTGTGTATCTGGCACTCTTGTATCTGGCACTGTGGGGCAATGTGTATCTGGCACTATTGGGGTCATATGTGTATCTGCCCCTCCCCCCATACGTGTATCACGCCCCCATCTTCATTGGACACACCCATTTTTTGGCAAGAGCGCCTTCGGCGTGAGCACACAGTACCTGTAAGACATTTTTTCTACTTGCACCACTGGCCGCCGGTGACACTGACCGCGGCTGGCCTGCTGCTAGTCAGTGGCGGATTTGAGAACTGAAGCCACCGCCAGCGGCGCTGGGTCCACGCCTGTACTTCCGCGGGCTGTGCCGTCCGAGCAGCAGCAGCACTGACTGAGTGTGAGAGACCGCCCTCCACTGCTGCTGCTGGTGGTAGGTTGTGATGCGGGGACTGCTTTACTAACGTGGCTATTACCTCCATGAGGGGGAGGGGGTGGGTGCTGCCTATTTTTTCAGTCCCGGGCCCCACAATTTCTGGTGGCAGCCCTGGGGGTGTGCTAGAGACAGGATGTCAGTGTGATGTCCTCTGTGGTATCAGTGTGACAGTGACTGGTGTGTGCTAGAGACAGGATGTCAGTGTGATGTCCTCTGTGGTGTCAGTGTGACAGTGACTGGTGTGTGCTAGAGACAGGATGTCAGTGTGATGTCCTCTGTGGTGTCAGTGTGACAGTGACTGGTGTGTGCTAGAGACAGGATGTCAGTGTGATGTCCTCTGTGGTGTCAGTGTGACAGTGACTGGTGTGTGCTAGAGACAGGATGTCAGTGTGATGTCCTCTGTGGTGTCAGTGTGACAGTGACTGGTGTGTGCTAGAGACAGGATGTCAGTGTGATGTCCTCTGTGGTGTCAGTGTGACAGTGACTGGTGTGTGTGCTAGAGACAGGATGTCTGTGTGATGTCCTCTGTGGTGTCAGTGTGACAGTGACTGGTGTGTGCTAGAGACAGGATGTCAGTGTGATGTCCTCTGTGGTGTCAGTGTGACAGTGACTGGTGTGTGCTAGAGACAGGATGTCAGTGTGATGTCCTCTGTGGTGTCAGTGTACCACCTGATACAGCTGGGGCAGCCTGTGTAATAGACAAGATATTTTCTGACATCATACAGTATGTTCTGAGTATAAATGGTGACTACTGTCTGTAATCTAAACTGTGTGATTTTAGGATATTAAAGTAAGTTATGAAGATGAAGTGTGATTGGATCTGTGGTTTCCAATTTGTTTTTATACACAAAAAGATATCACAAATCTAGTGCAAAAATAAATGGGGACAGACACAGAGAGAATTCTCTTGGATCATGAAGCACCTGTGAAAGGATAATACAGCCACTCACACAGCTAACTCACTGCTAACCTAACAATGTGTCACCTGCAATCAGTTTGTGAATGATCGTGTGTTGCTTAATGCACAATAAAAATGCTGCCGTGGGATGTCTATTACATGTGGTAGCGTCTCCCACACTATCTAGCAATCGTATGTGGGTGAAAAGTGTATAAGATGTCCCAAGAGGCGCTATTGCTTAATGAAATGTTTTTACACAGCTGGATTAATGATAGTCGACTAGTAACAGTGAATGGCTGGCAATGTCATGTGGTGTAATCAGTGACAATGTGAATGTAAGAATATTAATGTGGATACATCCCTTCATGCAAGGTGTGTCTTGGTGTGTAATGGTATCTTTAATAACTCCTTCAGCGTCCTCTTCCTTATTCTATAGAGCTCCGGAATGTGGACGTTCCATATGCAAAAAATAAGAAAATTCTCCTTGTGTGTGCTGGTTTTTACACATTGAATAATGGCCTCAAGATTTAAAGCCATACAACACACAACAGATACCATTTAAAAAGTAATGTTCATAACAAAAAATATATTGAAAAGGCACACTAGCACAGAGGGAATATCTAGACTGATTATGGTTGTAAAAATTACTGGAAGTACTGAGAGCTGTCTCCAACTCTCAGATAGATGTGGCAAAACTCCAGAATCGACCTTCCGGGATTGGTGACCTGGATACCGGCAATAGTAACAGTTCCTGTCAATACGGATATTCCCCGTGCCCCTTCCAACGCGTTTCAACCCGTACTCGGGTCTTTGTCAAGCCAATTGAAGCTGAGATTTGTAGGCGACTTTTGTCAGGAATGGCGAGAAATCAAGAACATTATTAATAAACGCTGGCCGATATTATTAAATGACCAGGACCTAGCGGACAATTTGGGCACTGCAGTATCCATGATCTGGAAGAGATCGCCAAATCTCAGAGACAAGCTCATCAGCAGCCATTTCTGTTGTATCCCCCGGAAGAAAAACCAGGAAAAAGGGGACATACCCCTGTGGTTCCTGTAAAGTATGTGAACATGTAGATATGGAACCCATTATTAAAAACAGATTTGGGGGAAAAAGTGGAAACATGTGAGTTTATGAATTGTCAAACCTCAAAAATCATATACTGTATTCAGTGCCCATGCAAAATGATGTACGTTGGTATGACCACAAAAATGGTTAAAACACGTATCATGGAACATATGGGTAATATTAAGAACGTTGAAAACGATCTAGCAAGGTTCAGACAAATTTCCACTGTTGCCAGACACTTTCTTCACAAACACTCGAAATCCCCCGGGGAGCTTAGATTTTTTGGCCTGGAAAGGCTGAAAATGGGCATTAGAGGGGGAGATGTGTCAAGAGAACTTCAAAAGTTAGAAAGCTGGTGGATATTTAAGCTCAACACCGTGGCTCCAAATGGTCTGAATGAGAACATTAATTACAGTGTTTCTCTGACGTCCTAGTGGATGCTGGGACTCCGTCAGGACCATGGGGATTAGCGGCTCCGCAGGAGACAGGGCACAAAAATAAAGCTTTAGGATCAGGTGGTGTGCACTGGCTCCTCCCCCTATGACCCTCCTCCAAGCCTCAGTTAGGTTTTTGTGCCCGTCCGAGCAGGGTGCAAATCTAGGTGGCTCTCCTAAAGAGCTGCTTAGAAAAAGTTTTTAGGTTTTTTTATTTTACAGTGAGTCCTGCTGGCAACAGGCTCACTGCAACGAGGGACTTAGGGGAGAAGAAGTGAACTCACCTGCGTGCAGGATGGATTGGCTTCTTAGGCTACTGGACACCATTAGCTCCAGAGGGATCGAACACAGGCCCAGCCATGGAGTCCGGTCCCGGAGCCGCGCCGCCGACCCCCTTGCAGATGCCGAAAAGTGAAGAGGTCCAGAAACCAGCGGCAGAAGACTTTTCAGTCTTCATGAGGTAGCGCACAGCACTGCAGCTGTGCGCCATTGTTGTCACACACTTCACACCAGCGGTCACGGAGGGTGCAGGGCGCGGGGGGGGGGGCGCCCTGGGCAGCAATGATAATACCTCGTTTTGGCTAAATGGATGTATTTAACCCCTGCCAGGTCTCACAAACACCGGAGAAGAGCCCGCCGAAATAGGGGGCGGGGCCTATCTCCTCAGCACACAGCGCCATTTTCCTGCTCAGCTCCGCTGCGAGGAAGGCTCCCAGGACTCTCCCCTGCACTGCACTACAGAAACAGGGTAAAACAGAGAGGGGGGGCACTTTTTTGGCGATTTTTATATATATTAAGCTGCTATAAAGGAGACAACACTTCTATAGGGTTGTTCCTATATATTTATAGCGCTTGGGTGTGTGCTGGCAAACTCTCCCTCTGTCTCCCCAAAGGGCTAGTGGGGTCCTGTCTTCGATAAGAGCATTCCCTGTGTGTCTGCTGTGTGTCGGTACGTGTGTGTCGACATGTATGAGGACGATGTTGGTGTGGAGGCGGAGCAATTGCCAGTAATGGTGATGTCACCCCCTAGGGAGTCGACACCGGAATGGATGGCTTTGTTTATGGAATTACGTGATAATGTCAGCACATTACAAAAATCAGTTGACGACATGAGACGGCCGGCAAACCAGTTAGTACCTGTACAGGCGTCTCAGACACCATCAGGGGCTGTAAAACGCCCTTTACCTCAGTCGGTCGACACAGACCCAGACACGGACACCGAATCTAGTGTCGACGGTGAAGAAACAAACGTATTTTCCAGTAGGGCCACACGTTATATGATCACGGCAATGAAGGAGGCTTTACATATCTCTGATACTGCATGTACCACAAAAAGGGGTATTATGTGGGGTCTGAAAAAACTACCTGTAGTTTTTCCTGAATCAGACGAATTGAATGAAGTGTGTGATGAAGCGTGGGTTAACCCCGATAGAAAACTGCTAATTTCAAAGAAGTTATTGGCATTATATCCTTTCCCGCCAGAGGTTAGGGCGCGCTGGGAAACACCCCCTAGGGTGGATAAGGCGCTCACACGCTTATCAAAACAAGTGGCGTTACCGTCTCCTGAAACGGCCGCCCTCAAGGATCCAGCGGATAGGAGGCTGGAAACTACCCTGAAAAGTATATACACTCATACTGGTGTTATACTGCGACCAGCCATCGCCTCTGCATGGATGTGCAGTGCTGGGGTGGTTTGGTCGGATTCCCTGACTGAAAATATTGATACCCTGGATAGGGACAGTATTTTATTGACTTTAGAGCAATTAAAGGATGCTTTTCTTTATATGCGAGATGCTCAGAGGGATATTTGCACTCTGGCATCGAGAGTAAGTGCGATGTCCATATCTGCCAGAAGAAGTTTATGGACGCGACAATGGTCAGGTGATGCGGATTCCAAACGGCATATGGAAGTATTGCCGTATAAGGGGGAGGAATTATTTGGGGTCGGTCTATCGGATTTGGTGGCCACGGCAACAGCCGGGAAATCCACCTTTTTACCTCAGGTCCCCTCCCAACAGAAAAAGACACCGTCTTTTCAGCCGCAGTCCTTTCGTTCCTATAGGAACAAGCGGGCGAAAGGACAGTCTTATCTGCCCCGAGGCAAAGGAAAGGGTAAGAGAGTGCACCAAGCAGCTTCTTCCCAGGAGCAGAAGCCCTCCCCGGCTTCTGCAAAGCCCTCAGCATGACGTTGGGGCTTTACAAGCGGACTCAGGGGCGGTGGGGGGTCGACTCAAAGAATTTCAGCGCACAGTGGGCTCACTCACAGGTGGACCCCTGGATACTGCAGATAGTATCTCAGGGTTACAGGTTGGAATTCGAGAAGTCTCCCCCTCGACGGTTCCTAAAGTCTGCTCTGCCAACGTCTCCCTCAGACAGGGCGGCGGTATTGGAAGCCATTCACAAGCTGTATTCTCAGCAGGTGATAGTCAAGATACCCCTCCTACAACAGGGAAAGGGGTATTATTCCACTCTATTTGTGGTAACGAAGCCGGACGGCTCGGTAAGACCTATTCTAAATCTGAAATCTTTGAACCTGTACATACAAAAATTCAAGTTCAAGATGGAGTCACTCAGAGCAGTGATAGCGAATCTGGAAGAAGGGGACTTTATGGTGTCCCTGGACATCAAGGATGCTTACCTGCATGTCCCAATTTGCCCTTCACACCAAGGGTACCTCAGGTTCGTGGTGCAAAACTGTCATTATCAGTTTCAGACGCTGCCGTTTGGATTGTCCACGGCACCTCGGGTCTTTACCAAGGTAATGGCCGAGATGATGTTTCTTCTGCGAAGAAAAGGCGTATTAATTATCCCTTACTTGGACGATCTCCTGATAAGGGCAAGGTCCAGAGAACAGCTGGAGGACGTAGTAGCACTAACCCAAGTAGTGCTGCAACAGCACGGGTGGATTCTGAATTTTCCAAAATCTCAATTGAACCCGACGACACGTCTGCTGTTCCTGGGAATGATTTTGGACACGGTTCAGAAAAAGGTGTTTCTTCCGGAGGAGAAAGCCAGGGAGTTATCCGAACTTGTCAGGAACCTCCTAAAACCAGGAAAAGTGTCTGTGCATCAATGCACAAGAGTACTGGGAAAGATGGTGGCTTCTTACGAAGCGATTCCATTCGGCAGATTCCACGCACGAACTTTTCAGTGGGATCTGCTGGACAAATGGTCCGGATCGCATCTGCAGATGCATCAGCGGATAACCTTATCGCCACGGACAAGGGTGTCTCTTCTGTGGTGGTTGCAGAGTGCTCATCTGTTAGAGGGCCGCAGATTCGGCATACAGGACTGGGTCCTGGTGACCACGGATGCCAGTCTGAATGGCTGGGGAGCGGTCACACAGGGAAGAAACTTCCAGGGAGTATGGTCAAGCCTGGAGATGTCTCTTCACATAAATATACTGGAGCTAAGAGCGATTTACAATGCTCTAAGCCTGGCAAAACCCCTGCTTCAGGGTCAGCCGGTGTTGATCCAGTCGGACAACATCACGGCAGTCGCCCACGTAAACAGACAGGGCGGCACAAGAAGCAGGAGAGCAATGGCAGAAGCTGCAAGGATTCTTCGCTGGGCGGAAGATCATGTGATAGCACTGTCAGCAGTGTTCATTCCGGGAGTGGACAACTGGGAAGCAGACTTCCTCAGCAGACACGATCTACACACGGGAGAGTGGGGACTTCATCCAGAAGTCTTCCACATGATTGTGAACCGTTGGGAAAAACCAAAGGTGGATATGATGGCGTCTCGCCTCAACAAAAAACTGGACAGGTATTGCGCCAGGTCAAGAGACCCTCAGGCAATAGCTGTGGACGCTCTGGTAACACCGTGGGTGTTCCAGTCAGTGTATGTGTTTCCTCCTCTGCCTCTCATACCAAAAGTACTGAGAATTATACGGCAAAGGGGAGTAAGAACGATACTCGTGGCTCCGGATTGGCCAAGAAGAACTTGGTACCCGGAACTTCAGGAGATGCTCACGGAAGATCCGTGGCCTCTACCTCTAAGACGGGACCTGCTTCAGCAGGGACCGTGTCTATTCCAAGACTTACCGCGGCTGCGTTTGACGGCATGGCGGTTGAACGCCGAATTCTAAGGGAAAAAGGCATTCCGGAAGAGGTCATTCCTACACTGGTAAAAGCCAGGAAGGAGGTGACTGCACAACATTATCACCGCATTTGGAGAAAATATGTTGCGTGGTGTGAGGCCAGGAAGGCCCCCACGGAGGAATTTCAACTGGGTCGATTCCTACATTTCCTGCAAACAGGATTGTCTATGGGCCTCAAATTGGGGTCCATTAAGGTTCAAATTTCGGCCCTGTCGATTTTCTTCCAGAAAGAATTGGCTTCACTTCCTGAAGTCCAGACTTTTGTAAAAGGAGTACTACATATACAGCACCCGGTTGTGCCCCCAGTGGCTCCGTGGGACCTTAATGTAGTTTTGGATTTTCTCAAATCCCATTGGTTTGAGCCACTCAAAGCGGTGGATTTGAAATATCTTACATGGAAAGTAACCATGCTACTGGCCCTGGCTTCAGCCAGGAGAGTATCAGAATTGGCGGCTTTATCATATAAGAGCCCATATCTGATTTTCCATTCGGACAGGGCAGAACTGCGGACGCGTCCTCAGTTTCTGCCTAAGGTGGTGTCAGCGTTTCACCTGAACCAGCCTATTGTGGTGCCTGCGGCTACTAGCGATTTGGAGGATTCCAAGTTGCTGGACGTTGTCCGGGCATTGAAAATATATATTTCAAGGACGGCTGGAGTCAGAAAGTCTGACTCGCTGTTTATACTGTATGCACCCAACAAGCTGGGTGCTCCTGCTTCTAAGCAGATGATTGCTCGTTGGATTTGTAGCACAATTCAACTTGCACATTCTGTGACAGGCCTGCCACAGCCTAAATCTGTCAAGGCCCATTCCACAAGGAAGGTGGGCTCATCCTGGGCGGCTGCCAGAGGGGTCTCGGCATTACAACTCTGCCGAGCAGCTACGTGGTCGGGGAGAACACGTTTGTAAAATTCTACAAATTTGATACCCTGGCTAAAGAGGACCTGGAGTTCTCTCATTCGGTGCTGCAGAGTCATCCGCACTCTCCCGCCCGTTTGGGAGCTTTGGTATAATCCCCATGGTCCTGACGGAATCCCAGCATCCACTAGGACGTCAGAGAAAATAAGATTTTACTTACCGATAAATCTATTTCTTGTAGTCCGTAGTGGATGCTGGGCGCCCATCCCAAGTGCGGATTGTCTGCAATACTTGTACATAGTTATTGTTACAAAAAAATCGGGTTGTTATTGTTGTGAGCCGTCTGTTCAGAGGCTCCTACGTTTGTCATACTGTTAACTGGGTTCAGATCACAAGTTGTACGGTGTGATTTGTTGTGGCTGGTATGAGTCTTACCCGGGATTCAAAATCCTTCCTTATTGTGTACGCTCGTCCGGGCACAGTATCCTAACTGAGGCTTGGAGGAGGGTCATAGGGGGAGGAGCCAGTGCACACCACCTGATCCTAAAGCTTTATTTTTGTGCCCTGTCTCCTGCGGAGCCGCTAATCCCCATGGTCCTGACGGAGTCCCAGCATCCACTACGGACTACGAGAAATAGATTTATCTTTAAGTAAAATCTTATTTTCTTCAGACTTGAATATATAAGTCTCTATATTGCCTCAAGAAAACTTCCTTTATTAAAAAATAGACTTCTCTCTTTGAATTAGTTAACCAAGCTCCTTCGTACTTTTCATGTTTGATCACCAAAACTCTCTGTCCTTAAAACTGTAATACTCCTCAAAAGAAAAAACAGATATCTGTCACTTTCGGACCTTTCTTAAAATAAATTTATTCTTCTATGGGAATTTTAGAATACACTATGTATAAAAGACAGTATATGATATCAACAGTATGTTACTTGTTATGTTTTACTAATATTCATTTATAGTAACATCTGAAAAATCCGGAATTGGTCAAGATGAGTTTCTCTAACACTATAAGTATACTGGATACTCTTGGATGTAACAATTATACAGGATCCTTACTTGAATATCTGTTACGCCATAGATGTGCCACACTACATAGATTAAATAATGCATCATATTAATGGTAGGTTAAAACTTGATGTTTGGTTAATATCTGTGTAGGGTATCATCTTGATATCTGGAAATACATCAGATTTGCCTCTCTGCCACCATAGGAATAATAGAGATTCTTGGTTGCCCCAAAGGTGCTGGACGCTTACCTGTATATATATATACACGATTGACATCGAGTATCTATGACACCATAAGGGTAATATTATAAAGAAGCCAGATATTGACCAAGATAGGGGATATATATTGAATATCTGTGACACTATGGGGGTCATTCCGAGTTTTTAGCTCGTTGCAGATTTTCGCAATGGAGCGAATTGGTGGGAAATGCGCACGGTATGCAGCGCGCCTGCGCCAAGTTATTTAACACAAAACTTTGCTAATTTACTCACGGCGTAACAAAGCTTTTCCATCGCTCTGCTGATCGGAGTGTGATTGACAGGAAGTGGGTGTTTCTGGGCGGAAACTGGCCGTTTTATGGGAGTGTGCAGAAAAACGCAGGCGTGCCAGCAGAAAACGCAGGAGTGTCTGGGGAAACGGGGGAGTGGCTGGGCGAACGCTGGGCGTGTTTGTGACGTCAAACCAGGAATTAAATGGACTGAGCTGATCGCACTGGAGGAGTAAGTCTGGAGCTACTTAGAAACTGCGGGGAAATCGTTACGAGAAATTTTGCCAAGCTTTCGTTAGCAAATCTGCTATGCTAAAATACACTCACAGTAGGCGGCGGCTTAGCGTGTGCAATGCTGCTAAAAACGGCAGTTAGCGAAAATCTCGGAATGAGGGCCTATAAGTGTAACACTATAAAGATGCAAGATACTTACCAAGGCATATGTGCCTTATTAAGACACATATGTATGATTTAATTATAACCAATATCTCGCTATGTGATAGAAATAGCGTGATATGATCAGGATGACAAATGATATTATGATCATTTTTGCCAATTTAATACGCTATTTAACCTATACACTTACTGTGGAACCACCATCTTGGTTAAGGGCCACACACAGATAATGTATGTTTGTGGTACAGTTATAATATGGCTTTCTGGGGAGATTAATATATGCTGTGTATCAAATGTTCTTTTGACATCATAAGGATGCCAGACACCAAGATATATGCTTATTATGCATTCATAACTAATACTTTTTGTTATAATTACCAGATATCTGCTTTTGGACTATTATGAATAAGGGCTATATGCTGTTAAGCAATATTTGCATAATAGATCTTGCATGCATGAAATGCTCCTTTTGACACTATGAATATAAGACAATGGGGATAGTAAGTCTATTACATCTATACACCATAAATTATCTGTGTATATACTAGAGATAAGCGGGTTCGGGTCGTTGAGATCCGAACCCCCCAAACTTCACCTATTTTACACGAATCCGAGGCAGCCTCGGATCTTCCCGCCTTGCTCGGTTAACCCGATCGAGGCCGAACGTCATCATCCCGCTGTCGGATTCCCGCGAGATTCGTATTCTATATAAAGAGCCGCGCGTCACCGCCATTTTCACTCGTGCATTGGAGATTGAACGGAGAGGACGTGGCTACCTTTTCTGCCTGAAAAGCTCCATATCTGTGCTCAGTGTGCTGCAAATATCTGTGCTCAGTGTGCTGCAAATATCTACGTTCTCTGCCTGAAAAGCTCCATATCTGTGCTCAGTGTGCTGCATTTTGGTGACCAACAGTATATTGTTGTACAGTACAGTAGGCCATTGCTGTATCTTGCAGCTCCGTGTCACTGCAAGAATCCATTCCATATCTGTGCTGCATTTTTTTTGAGCAGTATATATAGCAGTACAGTGCAGCATTTTGGTGAGCAACAGTATATAGTTGGACAGTACATTAGGCCATTGCTGTATCTTGCAGCTCCGTGTCACTGCAAGTATCCATTCCATATCTGTGCTGCATTTTCGTGAGCAGTATATATAGTATTACAGTGCAGCATTTTGGTGACCAACAGTATATAGTTGTACAGTACATTAGGCCATTGCTGTATCTTGCAGCTTGTCATGATCCGGGTATCTGGACGCCATTATTTGCCATTTAGATGTCTCCTGAGGCTGGCTCAGCGTTCCAGGGCCGGATCTCACCTGTGTTACTGATGTCCATGCTCTACATCTCCCTCCTATCACTCTGAGACACTGTCACAGCGGCATCACGTTTGGAGTCTCCAGCCTCTGCGGCCTCCGCCGCCGCTCCTGTGTTTCCAGATTACTGATTGTCAGTGTGGCGTTTCATGTCTGCCGCGATCTCTGCTGTTATCCATGTGGTTCCAGCGTGCAGGTTACCAGTGTGACGTCTCCTTCCCTCCGCGGTCTGCACCGCCATCACTGCTGAATCTCCACATGGTTTCTCAAACTAACTTTCCCTCCAAGTGCCAACATGGGCGCAGCCATGTTGGTTTCAGTCACATGCCTCAGTTTCCACCAATCCGCTGCTTCTGTAATCTGCATAATTGCCCAGCCAATGCCTGCCTTGCTGCAGGTATAAGTATCCTATGCCTGGGCCAGGTAGTCGTCAGTGCTTTGGTTGTCAAACCTTGTTCCAGTCTCTCTCTCTCCTATGATTGTTTCTCCAGGTTTCCAGCTCCTGTTTCCAGCAGCCACTAAGAGACCCGCACCTGCTTTCTATCTTGCGGTGCAGCCTGACTCTGCAGTCCTCCGTGACTACTCCAGCTTCCAGCTACCAACTATCTGCTTCCAGCGGTCAGCTTCCAGCAGTATCCAGCTTCCTTAAAGTGCCGGTGTTGTTCCAGCGAATACTTACATACCAGCAGTATCCACAAACCATCGGTAACCACCTTTCATCTTTCCAGTATCCACGCTCCCTAGCTTCATCCTATCACCTGGCTGGTCCCATCCAGCATCCACTCCATGTCTTCATCATCTGGCTGGTCCCATCAAGCATTCACAGCAATCCTTTCAGCTACAGTGATTCAGCTCCAAGAATTACATCTGCTGACGTGTTCCTCGGCTACCCTCACTACTACAGACAGGCCTGGTAAGCACAATCCATCTATGGGACTTTAACATCTGATCCATATCCTACCAGTGCTCTGTGGCTCCAGCCAAGTTCTTAGTGATCCAGGAACTGTACCATTTTATCACTGCTTGTTCTTTATTTACTGCTGTGCAAAATACGGAGTTTGTTAATAAAACTTTTATTGACTTTTAAACCCTGGTTGTCATGGTCACACCTTCAGGTGATCCTTCTCCACTACACTTACATGTCCAGGGGTCTGATTAAACCTTCCAAGTTTAAGTTTATCTCAGCACCTACAACTGAGGCTTCCTCCTGTCAGCCCAGACCCTCAGTTGTGACAGTAAGCACTGACCATATGAATCCAGCCGGAGACCAGGATCAAGCGGCCAGGCCGATTCAAGAACTGGCAACCAGACTCGAACATCAGGAGGCTGCACAAGGCCACATTATCCGCTGTCTCCAGGATCTCTCCACTCGGCTGGATGGGATCCAAACGACCCTCCGTGGATCTGGCGCATCCGGTGCGTCCACCACAGGAACACCAGCTGTAACCCCACCCACCTTACCCATTTCTGCTCCACGTCTTCATCTTCCAACGCCAGCAAAATTTGATGGATCTCCAAGATTCTGCAGGGGATTTCTCAATGTGAAATTCACTTTGAGCTACAACCTGGCAGTTTTCCCAGTGACCGTACTAAAATTGCCTATATTATTTCCCTTCTTAGTGGCTCAGCCCTTGACTGGGCATCACCTTTGTGGGAGAAGTCAGATACCCTGCTGTCCTCCTATACTGACTTTGTGACATTTAGGCGAATCTTTGACGAGCCAGGCCGAATAACTTCAGCTTCTTCTGAGATTCTCCATTTACGCCAGGGTACGTGTACTGTGGGACAGTATCTTATACAGTTCAAGATCCTGGCATCCGAACTGGCATGGAACGACGTAGCCCTGTATGCTGCATTCTGGCATGGCTTATCAGAACGCATCAAGGATGAATTAGCTACCAGAGACTTGCCCTCTAAGTTGGATGAGCTAATCTCATTATGCACAAAAGTTGATCTACGGTTCAGAGAAAGAGCAACTGAGCGGGGAAGGTCATCTACTCAAATCTTCTGCTCCTCCCCCTCGTCAACCGTCTCCATCCAAAGATGAACCCATGCAAATTGGTCGTTCCAGTCTATCTCCTGCTGAGCGCCGAAGATGTCTTTCCGAGTCCCTCTGTCTTTACTGTGCAGCTCCGCCTCACGCAATCAATGCTTGTCCCAAACGTCCGGGAAACTTCAAGTCCTAGCTCGCCAAGGAGAGGGCCGGCTAGGAGTAATGCTCTCCTCTCCATCTCCTCATGATTGCAATCTCCCAGTCTCGCTTCAAATTGCTCAACGTCATAGGAACGTCATTGCCCTCCTAGATTCCGGAGCAGCTGGGAATTTCATAACTGAAGCATATGTTAAACGGTGGTCCCTACCCACTGAGAGACTTTCCTCATCCATTTCCTTGACTGCCATGGATGGCAGTAAGATTTTTGATGCAGTTATTTCTTTAAGGACTCTACCAGTTCGTCTGAGAGTAGGAGTTCTTCATTCAGAATTTATTTATTTTTTAGTGATTCCAAGAGCCACACATCCTGTGGTTTTGGGCCTTCCATGGCTTTGTCTCCACAATCCATCGATTGACTGGAAGACTACGCAAATACTAGCATGGGGTCCCTCCTGTGCTGAGACCTGTTTGTCCAAAGTGCTTCTTGATTAGACGACCTAGAGGAGGAAGAACAATGTTCCACCTCCTCCATATCAAGACTACATGGACGTGTTCAGTAAAGCGTCTGCTGACATCCTTCCTCCTCATAGGGAATGGGACTGTCCAATAGATCTCATCCCAGGGAAGGTTCCACCTCGAGGCCGAACTTATCCGTTGTCCATACCAGAGACGCATTCTATGGAAGAATACATTAAGGAGAATTTGGCGAAGGGTTTCATCCGACCTTCTTCTTCCCCAGCAGGTGCAGGTTTCTTCTTCATGAAGAAGAAAGACGGTGGCCTGCGGCCGTGCATCGACTACAGAGGCTTGAACGACATTACCGTTAAGAACCGATATCCTTTACCCTTAAATTACAGAACTCTTCGATAGAGTTAGCGGAGCAACCATCTTTACAAAGTTGGATTTGAGGGGTGCCTACAATCTCATCCAGATCCGAGAGGGTGACGAGTGGAAGACCGCCTTTAACACCCGTGATGGACATTATGAGTTCCTCGTCATGCCCTTCGGATTAAGTAATGCTCCAGCTGTCTTCCAGCATTTCGTGAAGGAGATCTTCAGAGACATCTTATATCGCCATGTCGTGGTTTATCTAGATGATATACTCATCTTTGCCAATAATCTAGAGGAACATCGTTTCTGGGTAAAGGAGGTTCTGTCCCGTCTCGAGTCAATCATCTCTATTGCAAATTAGAGAAGTGTGTTTTTGAAGTCAAATCCATTCCGTTTCTAGGCTACATTGTGTCCGGTTCCGGACTAGAGATGGATCCTGAGAAATGACGGCCCTCATTCCGAGTTGTTCGCTCGCAAGGCGATTTTAGCAGAGTTGCTCACGCTAAGCCGCCGCCTACTGGGAGTGAATCTTAGCATCTTAAAATTGCGAACGATGTATTCGCAATATTGCGATTACACACCTCGTAGCAGTTTCTGAGTAGCTTCAAACTTACTCGGCATCTGCGATCAGTTCAGTGCTTGTCGTTCCTGGTTTGACGTCACAAACACACCCAGCGTTCGCCCAGACACTCCTCCGTTTCTCCGGCCACTCCTGCGTTTTTTCCGGAAACGGTAGCGTTTTTTCCAACACGCCCATAAAATGGCCTGTTTCCGCCCAGAAACACCCATTTCCTGTCAATCACACTACGATCGCCTGAGCGAAGAAAAAGCCGTGAGTAAAAATCCTAACTTCATAGCAAATTTACTTGGCGCAGTGCGGACATTGCGCATGCGCACTAAGCGGAAAATCGCTGCGATGCGAAGATTTTTACCGAGCGAACAACTCGGAATGAGGGCCGACAAGCAATCCAGAATTGGCAGATACCCTTAACCCTCAAAGGGGTCCAGAGGTTTTTAGGATTCGCCAATTACTACAGAAAGTTTATACAAGACTTTTCCACCATTGTGGCGCCTATCACTGCGTTGACTAAGAAGGGTGCTAATCCGTCCAAGTGGTCTGAAGAAGCTATGCAAGCTTTTCATCTTTTAAAGCAACGATTCATCTCTGCTCCGGTTTTGAAACAGCCTGACATCGACTTTTCCTTTCATCCTAGAGGTGGATGCCTCCTCCGTTGGAGTAGGAGCGGTGTTATCCCAGAGAGCTAAAGATGGTCATCTACATCCTTGCAGTTTCTTCTCCCAGAAGTTCTCCCCAGCTGAGTGCAACTATGCCATTGGCGATCAGGAGTTGCTGGCAATCAAACTCGCTCTAGAGGAGTGGAGATACCTGTTGGAGGGAGCTTCTCATTCAGTTACCATACTCACCGACCACAAGAATCTTTTATATCTGAAAGGCGCACAATGTCTTAACCCTCGTCAGGCCAGATGGGCACTTTTCTTTTCCAGGTTCGACTTTAAACTCCAGTTCTGTCCGGGCTCTCAGAATCGCAAGGCCGATGCCCTTTCCCGCTCTTGGGAGCAAGAAAACGAGTCGTAGTCTTCTGACCAGCATCCTATTATTAATCCGTTGGCATTCTCCACGGTAAGGATGGACTCTACGCCCCCACCAGGGAAAAGTTTTGTGAAACCGGTATTAAGGAAGAAGCTCATGCATTGGGCCCATGCTTCCCGTTTCGCCGGACATACAGGCATTCAGAAAACCCTTGAGTTTCTCTAGGTCTTATTGGTGGCCAACTCTGAAGGACGTCATGGTGTTTATTGCATCTTGCCCAAAATGTGCCCAACACAAAGTATCCCGCCAGTCGCCTGCGGGGCAACTGGTTCCGTTATCCATTCCCCGTCGACCATGGACCCATTTGTCGATGGACTTCGTTACAGACCTGCCTATGTGCAACAAGTTTAATACCATCTGGGTGGTAGTTGACCGATTCACCAAGATGGCACATTTCATTCCTCTCACCGGTCTTCCATCAGCTTCCAAGTTGGCTCAAGTATTCATTCAAGAAATCTTCCGACTTCACGGTCTTCCTGAAGAGATCATCTCTGATAGAGGAGTACAATTTGTAGCCAAGTTCTGGCGAAGTTTGTGTCAAGTCCTCCAAGTTAAATTAAAGTTTTCTACAGCTTACCATCCTCAGAAATGGTCAAACTGAGAGGGTGAATCAGGACTTGGAGGCCTTCCTCCGCATCTATGCATCTTCCTCTCAAAACGACTGGGTTCAACTCCTTCCCTGGGCCGAGTTCAGCCATAACAACAAATATCATTCCTCATCGTCAACACCATTCTTCATTAACTATGGATTCCACCCTAAAGTTCCAGAATTCCAGCAACTTCGGTACCAGCAGTGGATATCACCTTACGCCAGTTTTCAAATAACTGGAAAAATGAGCGAGCGGCTCTGCTCAAAGCATCATTTAGATACAAGAAGTTTGCGGATAGGAAGCGTAGGGCAGTTCCTGCTCTCAAGGTGAGTGATCGTGTGTGGTTGTCAACGAAGAATTTGAGGTTAAGAGTTCCCAGCATGAAGTTTGCACCTCGTTACATCGGTACTTTTCGAGTTGAACAAGTCGTCAATCCTGTTGCTTACAGACTCCAGTTACCCCCCTTCTTGAAAATACCTAGGACATTCCATGTTTCCCTTCTGAAACCACCGATTCTGAATCGCTTTCATTCTGCACTACCTCTGGCTCCTAAAGTCCAGACTCAACAGGGAGTTGAGTATGAAGTTGCCAAGATTCTGGATTCACGTTTCCGTTACGGTCAGTTGCAATATCTTATCGACTGGAAGGGCTATGGTCCTGAAGAACGCTCTTGGACCAATGCTTCAGATGTCCATGCTCCTGTCTTGGTCCGGAATTTCCACTCCAAGTTTCCTCAAAAGCCGAAGAAGTGTCCTGGGGCCACTCCTAAAGGGGGGGTGCTGTCACGATCCGGGTATCTGGACGCCATTATTTGCCATTTAGATGTCTCCTGAGGCTGGCTCAGCGTTCCAGGGCCGGATCTCACCTGTGTTACTGATGTCCATGCTCTACATCTCCCTCCTGTCACTCTGAGACACTGTCACAGCGGCATCACGTTTGGCATCTCCAGCCTCTGCGGCCTCCGCCGCCGCTCCTGTGTTTCCAGATTACTGATTGTCAGTGTGGCGTTTCATGTCTGCCGCGATCTCCGCTGTCATCCATGTGGT
The DNA here is from genome assembly GCF_028390025.1 of Pseudophryne corroboree. NCBI lineage: Eukaryota > Metazoa > Chordata > Amphibia > Anura > Myobatrachidae > Pseudophryne > Pseudophryne corroboree. The sequence continues at coordinate 1,171,206,926 of NC_086444.1, forward strand.
TCCAGTGTGCAGGTTACCAGTGTGACGTCTCCTGCCCTCCGCGGTCTGCGCCGCCATTACTGCTGAATCTCCACATGGTTTCTCAAACTAACTTTCCCTCCAAGTGCTAACATGGGCGCAGCCATGTTGGTTTCAGTCACATGCCTCAGTTTCCACCAATCCACTGCTTCTGGAATCTGCATAATTGCCCAGCCAATGCCTGCCTTGCTGCAGGTATAAGTATCCTGTGCCAGGGCCAGGAAGTAGTCAGTGCTTTAGTTGTCAAACCTTGTTCCAGTCTCTCTCTCTCCTATGATTGTTTCTCCAGGTTTCCAGCTCCTGTTACCAGCAGCCACTAAGAGACCCGCACCTGCTTTCCATCTTGCGGTGCAGCCCGACTCTGCAGTCATCCGTGACTACTCCAGCTTCCAGCTACCAACTATCTGCTTCCAGCGGTCAGCTTCCAGCAGTATCCAGCTTCCTTAAAGTGCCAGTGTTGTTCCAGCAGATACTTACATACCAGCAGTATCCACAAACCATCGGTAACCACCTTTCATCTTCCAGTATCCACGCTCCCTAGCTTCATCCTATCACCTGGCTGGTCCCATCCAGCATCCACTCCGTGTCTTCATCATCTGGCTGGTCCCATCCAGCATTCACAGCAATTCTTTCAGCTACAGTGATTCAGCTCCAAGAATTACATCTGCTGACGTGTTCCTCGGCTACCCTCACTACTACAGACAGGTCTGGTAAGGACAATCCATCTATGGGACTTTAACATCTGATCCATATCCTACCAGTGCTCTGTGGCTCCAGCCAAGTTCTTAGTGATCCAGGAACTGTACCATTTTAATCACTGCTTGTTCTTTATTTACTACTGTGCAAAATACGGAGTTTGTTAATAAAACTTTTATTGACTTTTAAACCCTGGTTGTCATGGTCACACCTTCGGGTGCTCCTTCTCTGCTACACTTACATGTCCAGGGGTCTGATTAAACCTTCCAAGTTTAAGTTTCTCTCAGCCCCTACAACTGAGGCTTCCTCCTGTCAGCCCAGACCCTCAGTGTTGCTGCAAGTATCCATTCCATATCTGTGCTGCATTTTTGTGAGCAGTATATATAGTATTACAGTGCAGCATTTTGGTGACCAACAGTATATAGTTGTACAGTACAGTAGGCCATTGCTGTATCTTGCAGCTCCGTGTCACTGCAAGTATCCATTCCATATCTGTGCTGCATTTTTGTGAGCAGTATATATAGTATTACAGTGCAGCATTTGTGACCAACAGTATATAGTTGTACAGTAGCCATTGATATAATTTTACTGGCATATAATTCCACACATTAAAAAAATGGAGAACAAAAATGTGGAGGGTGAAATAGGGAAAGATCAAGATCCACTTCCACCTAGTGCTGAAGCTGCTGCCACTAGTAATGGCAGAGACGATTCAATGCCATCAACGTCGTCTGCCAAGGCCGATGCCCAATGTCATAGTAGAGAGCATGTAAAATAAACTAAAGTTCAGTAAAATGACCCAAAAATCTAAATTAAAAGCGTCTGAGGAGAAGCGTAAACTTGCCAATATGCCATGTGGCAAGGAACGGCTGAGGCCCTGGCCTATGTTCATGGCTAGTGGTTCAGCTTCACATGAGGATGGAAGCACTCATCCTCCCACTAGAAAACTGAAGAGTTAAGATGGCAAAAGCACAGCAAAGAACTGTGCGTTCTTCTAAATCACAAATCCCCAAGGAGAGTCCAATTGTGTCGGTTGCCATGCCTGACCTTCCCAACACTGGACGGGAAGAGGTGGCTCCTTCCATCATTTGCACGCTCCCTGAAAGTGCTGGAAGGAGCACCCACAGTCCAGTTCCTGAGAGTCAAATTGAAAATGTCACAGTTGAAGTACACCAGGATGAGGATATGGGTGTTGCTAGCGCCGAGGAGGAAATTGACAAGGAGGATTCTGATAGTGAGGTGGTTTGTTTAAGTCAGGCACCCGGGGAGACACCTGTTGTCCGTGGGAGGAATATGGCCATTGACATGCCTGGTCAAAATACAAAAAAATATCAGCTCTTCGGTGTGGAATTATTTAAACACAAATGCGGACAACTGGTGTCAAGCCGTGTGTTGCCTTTGTCAAGCTGTAATAAGTAGGGGTAAGGACGTTAACCACCTAGGAACATCCTCCCTTATACGTCACTTGGAGTGCATTCATCAGAAGTCATTGACAAGTTCAAAAACTTTGGGTGACAGCGGAAGCAGTCCCTTCTTCCTCTTGTACCCAAGCTCCTGCAAACCACACCACCAACTCCCTCAGTGTCAATTTCCTCCTTAGACATGAAAGCCAATAGTCCTGCAGGCCATGTCACTGGCAAGTCTGACGACTCCTCTCCTGACTGGGATTCCTCCGATGGATCCTTGAGTGTAATGTCTACTGCTGCTGGCGCTGCTGTTGTTGCTGCTGGGAGTCGATCGTCATCCCAGAGGGGAATTCGGTAGACCACTTGTACTACTTCCAGTAAGCAATTGACTGTCCAACAGTCCTTTGCGAGGAAGATGAAATATCACAGCAGTCATCCTGTTGCAAAGCGGATAACTCAGGCCTTGGCAGCTGTGTTGGTGTTAGACGTGCGTCCAGTATCCGGCGTTAGTTCACAGGGACTTAGAGAATGTATTGAGGTAGTGTGTCTCCGGTACCAAATACCATCTAGGTTCCACTTCTCTAGGCAGGCGATACCGAGAATGTACACAGACATCAGAAAAAGAGTCACCAGTATCCTAAAAAATGCAGTTGTACCCAATGTCCACTTAACCACGGACATGTGGACAAGTGGAGCAGGGCAGACTCAGGACTATATGACTGACAGTCCACTGGGTAGATGTATTGCCTCCCGCAGCAAGAACAGCAGCGGCGGCACCAGTAGCAGCATCTCGCAAACTCCAACTCGTTCCTAGGCAGGCTACGCTTTGTATCACCGCTTTCCATAAGAGGCACACAGCTGACAACCTCTTACGGAAACTGAAGAACATCATTGCAGAATGGCTTACCCCAATTGGACTCTCCTGGGGATTTGTGACATCGGACAATGCCACCAATATTGTGCGTGCATTACATGTGGCCAAATTCCAGCTCATCCCATGTTTTGCACATACATTGAATTTGGTGGTGCAGAATGTTTTTTTAAAAATGTCAGGGGCGTGTAAGAGATGCTGTCGGTGTCCCGAAGAATTGCGGGCCACTTTCAGCATTCAGACACCGTTTGCCGAAGACTGGAGCTCCAGAAAACACTCCTGAACCTGCCCTGCCATCATCTGAAGCAAGAGGTGGTAACGAGGTGGAATTCAACCCTCTATATGCTTCAGAGGATAAAGGAGCAGCAAAAGGCCATTCAAGCCTATACATCTGCCTACAATATAGGCAAAGGAGGGGGAATGCACCTGACTCAAGCGCAGTGAAGAATGATTTCAATGTTGTGCAAGGTTCTGCAACCCTTTGAACTTGCCACACGTGAAGTCAGTTCAGACACTGCCAGCCTGAGTCAGGTCATTCCCCTCATCAGGCTTTTGCAGAAGCAGCTGGAGAGATTGAAGGAGGAGCTAAAACGGAGCGATTCCGCTAGGCATGTGGGACTTGTGGATGGAGCCCTTCATTCGCTTAACCAGGATTCACGGGTGGTCAATCTGTTGAAATCAGAGCACTACATTTTGGCAACCGTGCTCGATCCTAGGTTTAAAGGCTACATTGTATCTCTCTCTCTGGCAGTTAGAAGTCTGCAGATGTTCAAAGACCTGCTGGTGAGACACTTGTCAAGTCAAGCGGAACGTGACCCGCCAACAGCTCCTCATTCATTTTCTCCCGCCACTGGAGCTGCCAGGAAAAGGATCAGATTTCCAAAACCACCTGCTGGCGGTGATGCAGGGCAGTCAGGAGCGAAAACTGACATCTGGTCCGGACTGAAGGACTTGCCAATGATTACTGACATGTCGTCTACTGTCACTGCATATGATTCTGTCACCATTGAAAGAATATTAGAGGATTATATGTAGAGCCGGCGGAACCCGCTCAGCAAAGGGATGCAGTGCAGGTAGGCGCCAGGCAGGAGAGGCGCTCTAACTGCTCTGCATCCCTTCACTGTGCGCTGTTGTTGCCGGCTGCCGCTGCGCCTATAACTCACTGTACAAGCAGCGGCAGCCAGCAGCCTGGATCGCGGATCTTCTACTCCCCCCACTCCAGCCCCGCTGCTGATGTCACCTCCTCCCCTCCTGTGTCAGCGCTGTGACGCTTGCAGGAGGAGGTGTGGGGACGGGACCAGCAAAGGACGGCTTCAGGAGCAGAGAGCTGCAGTCACTGCTGACTGCAGTACTGCCAGGAGCCACTAGATGCCCCCATCTCTATGGACGGAGCCATCTCATCACCTGACAGGACTCAGAAACAAAAGAGACTAAAGTGAGTTCTCTTTTTATGTGTGATTATCTATCTATGTGTCTGCCTATTATCTATCTTTCTATGTGTCTATCTATCTATCTCATATCTATGGGTGAGTGTATTTTAGCATGGTTGATGCTAGATTCAAGTGGCCTAAGGGACCTTTTACATCAGGGGGAGGAGGCACGGCACAGGAGCTAGGGTCCTCTACTATCCACGCCACCAACTATTACCTTTAGTAATCAGGTGGCGAGTGAAGCGGAGCGGAGCGAGCCACCAAGCCCGAAGCGTGGAGAGCGTACTTTTCAGATTCCCTGTTCGGTCGTAGCTCCTCCCCCTGGTGACGTGTCTCCTCCCGTAGTGACGTCAGAAGGTCCCTACTCCCACTCCGATTTAGAACCAACCATTTTAGCATAGCAGAGCTGCGATCGCTTGTGCAGCCCTGCTATGCTAAAAAAGTTTAAAGCAAAACAAGACCAGCCCTGCAGCTACTCACCAGTGTGACGGATCCAGCGATGATGTTCCCGGCTGTGACGTCAGACATCCAAACGCTTGGATCCGCCTGCGTTGGACTCACCACGCTTGGAAAACGGTAAGTATCTGACCAGGAATGCCTCCTGCCTGTCCGTCTTCTTGCGATCGCCGATGCGATCACATTTCTCGCTGGCAGCGCCGCTTCCCGGCGACGGGAGAGCGCAATGCGTCTGGCGCGCATGCGCAGTTCCGACCCGTTTGCACCACAGCGAAGAACGGCTGCGTGCGAATGGGTCAGAATGACCCCCAATGTGCAGTGTAATGTGAACTAGATTGTGCTACTTTGTGGAGTAATTTGAATTGGTACCATAGTGTGGCCACACCCCACCTGCTTCTTGCAGCGTGCGACTTCGGTGCGCACTGTCCCTTTATTAAGTATGGAAGGGAGGGCGCAAATTTATAGTTTGCAGGGAGGCGCCGAACACCCTTGCACCAGCCCTGATTATATGAGTGACAGCATCCAAATAGGCACGTCAGACAGTCCGTACGTATAATGGCAGGAAAAAGGCAATTTGGAGGCCCTTGCACAAACTGGCTTTATTTTACCCAAGTTGCCCCCCTCCAGTGTGTACTCCGATAGAGTGTTTAGTGCAGCTGGTCACCTTGTCAGCGATTGGCGTACGAGGTTACTTCCACAAATTGTGGAGAAGATGATGTTCATCAAAATGAATTACAATCAATTCCTCCGTGGAGACATTCACCAGCAATTGCCTCCAGAAAGTACACAGGGACCTGAGATGGTGGATTCCAGTGGGGACGAATTAATACTCTGCGAGGAGGGGGATGTACACAGTGAAAGGGGTGAGGAATCGGAGGATGATGATGAGGTCGACATCTTGCCTCTGTAGAGCCAGTTTGAACAAGGATAGATTGATTGCTTCTTTTTTTGGTGGGGGCCCAAACCAACCAGTCATTTCAGCCACAGTCGTGTGGCAGACCCTGTCGCTGAAATTATGGGTTTGTTAAAGTGTGCATGTCCTGTTTATAAAACATAAGGGTGGGTGGGAGGGCCCAAGGACAATTCCATCTAGCACCTCTTTTTTTATTTTTTTATCTTTGAATCTTGTGATGTTTGGGGCCATCCTGTCTGACACTGCAATGCCACACCTAGATGGGACAGGTGTTTGTGCCGCCCACTTGGGTCGCTTAGCTTAGTCATCCAGCGACCTCAGTTCAAATTTTAGGACTAAAAATAATATTGTGAGGTGTTCAGAATAGACTGGAAATGAGTGGAAATTATGGTAATTGAGGTTAATACTCTAGGATCAAAATTGCCCCCAAATTCTATGATTTAAGCTGTTAGAGGGGTTTTTGAAAAAAAAAACACCCGAATCCAACAAAAAAAAATTTCAGGGAGGTTTTGCCAAAATGTGTCCGAATCCAAAACCCGAAAAAGATAGATAGATAGATAGATAGATAGATAGATAGATAGATAGATAGATAGATAGACCTAATTCTGCGCTATTCCCAAGCTCCACCTTATGACGTACTCTCTGTTAGCTAGAGTACTAGGTGAGAATATTATAACAAAATGTGTCTTAGGGGAGCTAGGTGGATAATTAATTTATATTAGGAACTCTTCCAAATTTTGACCACAATTTAATAAAAACATTCAATTTATTCACACATTAGCAATGAACAGAATATTGCAGTAAATAAAATTGCATTTGTATACAGCAAAAGATACAATTAAAAAGTAGACTTCAGTTTTGTAAAACACATAAATTTTGATTATTTCATCCAATGGTATTTCTAAAGAGACGCCTGATGTTCTCATACTAGAGCCAAACCCAATGCATTTTTTCCCAAAGGACTTCATCAGGGGTTCATATCTAGACAGTAGATATACAGATAATATAAGCATTTATATCTAACATGCTATAGTGATCAAGTGCTGAATTAGTAATTATATACATACCAATGGATATTGGAAGAGCTTTATGGGGCAAGTAACCAATTTAACGGTAGTGTTGTACCCACATGTAAAATCTGGAAGAACCATATCATAGGTGAATCATCATATCAATATAGGATTTATTATAATCTTAATTGCTACAGGAGGGGGTGCTAGTCCAAAGTGTTTCTATAGATTTAAATATATTAGGATAAAAATGAGGGAGAGGGATTTTTTCAGAAACTAATGAAAAAACATTTTCTTGTAATGGTAATTCACTGCTAACTATGTCTCTAAATTTTACAGTGCAAAAACAAGATAATGTTGTGAACATCACTGAAAAAAAGACAGCTACATACAGTTTTTTGTACATACCAGTATGCTATAATACTAAAACAAAAGTGCTGTATACATAAGTATTCATAGTTGATCGGGCCTAAAACAGAAATGTCACATGTACAATTTTTTCTAATTGCATTGTTCTCTTCCCCACATTGTTGACACACAATTATAAAGTGGGAGGAATTGATTAATACATACCTATAGAGTCATGCAATACAGGGATTTGAGCGCTGTATTTACAGATAGCTAAATCCACAATTGAGTTGATCAAGCTTATAAAACAATTAGTGGTGTCATATAATATTTTCCTCAAAATATTAAATAATCCAAAGAGTATCACAGTTACTGATTAAGTTTTATTTTACAGAGTACTTTTCATCCCCAGAAATAATGTAATTGTACTCTGATGGAGTTAGAAAAATTACATTTAAAACACATATGGAACTACTGTGATTTGTCTCTAAATAACAATTATTACAATATTTATTACAATAACATGTTTTCTGAAATGTGGACAAGCATCTATGTATTAGCCCAGACTTAGTGGTTACATTATCTAACAAGTAGCAAAGTGTCAGCCTTGAAAGGAATAGTTCTAAACACTTCAATCAAAAATAGCAACAGTGTAACTTACTTAGCAGATTCACAGGCTTTCCTGAGCAGCAGTGAATACTGTGCTGAATGAATGGGTTTTTATACCCTGAGCCATGCTACCTCACTTCCTGTGTGTGTCCCAGTAACTAATAATACAAAAAACCATTTATATTGTAGATACACCTTAGTAAACAGGTTACATTGTTGCAAGTGTTTATTGTGCAGAATATATATTGAAATCATAGCGTGTAACGGAGCTTAACGGGGATGTGGACGCATTAATACCTAAGTGCGTTCCACTACGGCCCCGGCGTGCGTTCCACCACTTACTTCCGGTTTTTTGGGCGGAAGTGAAGTGGTTGTAGATGCGGCTCAGTATAGCCGTCTGTAAGATAGTGCAAGCCGCGTGTGAATGCCCTTGCTGCCAGTGCCAGATTAAGGTCCATATGGGCCTGGAGCTGAAATTTATGAAGGGCCTATTTTATGCCACGGCAGGGGATGTGAAAACACCATGGGTGTGTGACTAGTAATGTTAGGGGTGTGGTTGATGTTGTGAGGGTGTGGTCTGCACCGGGGGTGTGACTAGCACCTACCTTGAAAAACCTCAGTCTCCCTCACTTCTTCAATTATATCAACAGTGTAATGTGACAATCTAAAAATGACCAAAGGAAAACATCTCTTGTTAACGTGACTGTAATATAGAAAATGGTGCTTAGTGATGACATAAATATGAAACCTCTCAACGAAAGAGGTTACAGGTCGCTCAGCGATGTCATGAATGTGAAATCTTTCTATATGTAAAAAAAAGTTTACTTTTGTAATAAGTAGTTATACTGAGAAGGAATGGTGGGGCTGGATGGAGGGTGTCGCCTGGACAGGGCAGAACAGAGAAAACTGAGGTGACCCAGCATATAGTGAGATAGATAGATAGATAGATAGATAGATAGATAGATAGATAGATAGATAGATAGATTCAAACCCAAATTGCTAATATCCAATACATAGCTACAGTATAATGTATTAGGGGCTCCTGACTGGGGAATGGCATAAGACACACGGAGACGCACTATCTTATGGACATGTTATAGGAGTGCCACTGCAGTTGTAGCGGAATCAGATGATTAATCGCTAACATTGAAGGCAGTAGTCTATCAGAGATCTGCACATAGCATGGGGCAGGTGCAGGTTTTGACGTTTGTGTTGTAAGATCAGCATAAAGTCGCACACACTACAGCGGCAGAAGATGCACACACAGATGTGCCTGAGTTTCACTCAAAATCAGGCCACATTTTTGGGTTATTATATATGTTTTAATGGGGTTGGTATCAGGATCCCGATGGTTGGCATGCTGGCTGTCAAAATACCGACATAGGCATTCCGATGTTGAAAATACCGACATGAACTATTTAACTAAGCTAACCCCCCTAACCCTAACCCACCTTTCCCGTACCCTAAACCTAAACAACCCACCACCACCGCAGCCTAACACTAACCATCCCCGGGGTTCCTAACCCTAGCCCACCCTCCCTGCAGCCTGAGCCTAACCTCAAATCCCCCCCCTCGCAGACTAAACCTAACTACCCACCTGCCCTCACGAACACCCCCCCCCCCCCGCTGCTTATCTCCGCCGGGTAGTGATCAATGTCGGGATCCTGGCTCCAGCACTCTGAGTAATCTCGGGATTCTGGCGTCTGTATTTCGAATGTCGGGATTCCGACCACAGGGATCCTAACCAGATCCCGTTTTAATGGTGCTAAAATGTATAATGCAAAATGAGAGGACTATCTGTATATTATATTCTGGTGCTACACACACAAACTATTTTTTGGTGGACAGGGGAGCGGGCTTTGGTTTTTCTTGAAGTGGACTGGCAATACACAAATAAGGGCCCACAAACAGTATATAAAACACTACAGGCAGCACACTCTGTTTGCTCCCTCCCCCAATCAGTGTTTACTATACACAAATGTTTTCTTTATCCAGCCCTTACATGTACTGTGGGGTGCTAAGGTCTCAGCAGCCATACGCTGGCAGTGGCTAGAGATGGGGTGATAGAGATTGGCCGCAGTCACAGGCACGCAGTGATTGGCTGTACATAGAGCGCATCTCCTGAGACCCTCGTTTTATAAAAGCGAGTTCTTGATCCTAATTTCTGTGTAAAATACATGCTTATATAAATACATATATATATGAATTGTTATTTAAAGCAAGATGCACTCCTCCTGCAGTCTCATCAGTAAGGGTGGAAGGCTACCTGTAATGTCACCGCATCAAACGGTGAACACATGCAGACGGTTTTCCACTAACAGGGCACCGATACATAAATGATATAACCACTTTTCAATTTTATATCACCTTGAGAAATCGCCGAACAGTTATGGGAAAACAGTGGACTTCATATTTATACCACTGAGCTAGTCATCATTCTTAAGACACATTGGCACCGCAAGAAAAATACAAATAAAAATACTGGCCCCTACAGGTAAAATAAAACACACTGGACCCCAAAGGGGCGGGAAAAAAATGAATGGCCTCAGTAGGAAAAACACATTGGCCCCACACTCCCACCCCTCGCGGCCTGCGCTGTATCACACTCACACACTCCCTCCCCCCTGCACTCTATTACACTCACACACTCCCGCCCCCAGCGCTGTATCACACTCACACACTCCCTGCCCCCTGCACTCTATTACAATCACACACTCCCGCCTCCAGCGCTGTATCACACTCACACACTCCCGCCCCTACACTCTATTACACTCATACACTCATAGAAACATAGAATTTGACGGCAGATAAGAACCACTTGGCCCATCTAGTCGGCCCCTAAACTCCTGCCCCTGCACTCTATTACACGCATACACTCCTGCCCCTGCACTCTATTACACTCCCACCCCCCATGCTGTATCACATTCCCACCCCCGCACTCTAATACACCCTCACACTCCCACCCCTGCACTCTATTACACTCACACACTCCCGCCCCCAGCGCTGTATCACACTCACACACTCCCTGCCCCCTGCACTCTATTACACTCACACACTCCCACCCCTGCACTCTATTACACTCACACACTCCCGCCCCCAGCGCTGTATTACACTCACACACTCCCACCCCTGCACTCTATTACACTCACACACTCCCACCCCCGCACTCTATTACACTCACACACTCCCACCCCTGCACTCTATTACACTCCCACCCCCCACGCTGTATCACATTCCCACCCCCGCACTCTAATACACCCTCACACTCCCACCCCTGCACTCTATTACACTCACACTCCCGCCCCCCATGCTGTATCACATTCCCACCCCTGCACTCTGTTACACTCACACACTCCCACCCCTGCACTCTATTACACTCACACACTCCCGCCCCCAGCGCTGTATCACACTCTCACACTCCCTGCTTTCCGGCACTCTATTACAATCACACACTCGCACCCCCAGCGCTGTATCACACTCACACACTCCCGCCCCTACACTCTATTACACTCATACACTCATAGAAACATAGAATTTGACGGCAGATAAGAACCACTTGGCCCATCTAGTCGGCCCCTAAACTCCTGCCCCTGCACTCTATTACACGCATACACTCCCGCCCCTGCACTCTATTACACTCTCACCCCCCATGCTGTATCACATCCCCACCCCGCACTCTAATACACCCTCACACTCCCACCCCAGCACTCTATTACACTCACACACTCCCGCCCCCAGCGCTGTATCACACTCACACACTCCCTGCCCCCTGCACTCTATTACACTCACACACTCCCACCCCTGCACTCTATTACACTCACACACTCCCGCCCCCAGCGCTGTATTACACTCACACACTCCCACCCCTGCACTCTATTACACTCACACACTCCCACCCCCGCACTCTATTACACTCACACACTCCCACCCCTGCACTCTATTACACTCCCACCCCCCACGCTGTATCACATTCCCACCCCCGCACTCTAATACACCCTCACACTCCCACCCCTGCACTCTATTACACTCACACTCCCGCCCCCCATGCTGTATCACATTCCCACCCCTGCTCTCTGTTACACTCACACACTCCCACCCCTGCACTCTATTACACTCACACACTCCCGCCCCCAGCGCTGTATCACACTCTCACACTCCCTGCTTTCCGGCACTCTATTACAATCACACACTCGCACCCCCAGCGCTGTATCACACTCACACACTCCCGCCCCTACACTCTATTACACTCATACACTCATAGAAACATAGAATTTGACGGCAGATAAGCACCACTTGGCCCATCTAGTCGGCCCCTTAAACTCCTGCCCCTGCACTCTATTACACTCATACACTCCCGCCCCTGCACTCTATTACACTCCCACCCCCCACGCTGTATCACATTCCCACCCCCGCACTCTAATACACCCTCACACTCCCACCCCTGCACTCTATTACACTCACACTCCCGCCCCCCATGCTGTATCACACTCCCACCCCCCGCACTCTATTACACTCACACACTCCCACCCCCTGCACTCTATTACACTCACACACTCCCTCCCCGCGCTGTATCACACTCGCACACTCCCTGCCCCCGGCACTCTATTACACTCATACTCCCGCCCCCCATGCTGTATCACACTCCCATCCCCGCACTCTATTACACTCACACACTCCCATCCCCTGCACTCTATTACACTCACACACTCCCTCCCAGCGCTGTATCACACTCGCACACTCCCTGCCCCCCGCACTCTATTACACTCATACTCCCTGCCCCTGCATTCTATTACACTCATACACTCCCGCACCTTGCACTCTATTATACTCACACACTACCGCCCCCAGCGCGGTATCACACTCATACACTCTCTGCCCCCTGCACTCTATTACAGTCACTCACTCCCGCCCCCAGCGCTGTATCACACTCACACACTCTTACCCTTGCGCTATATTACACTTACACAGTGTACTCTCACTGGCTGCCTTGCATGTGCATCAGCTTCAACTCTTCCTCTCACAGCACAGCAGCAGCCATGTGAGCAGCAGGCAGCCTGAGATAGTCCTGTGTAGCCACGCCCCCTGGACTCCGTGTAGCCACGCCCCCTGGACTCCGTGTAGCCACGCCCCCTGACGAGTTTCCAGATCCTCTGCCGAAGTGTGGCTGTGTACTGCTGGCGTTTTGAGCCGTTCGGCCAGCAGCAGCAGACGCAGTCAGTCCAACTACTACTACAATACATCTATGCGCAGGTGGGAGCGGTGCTTCAGACTGTCACTTGCAAGCTGCTGTAGCAGGGAAAAAACTTTCCTTGCAGCAGCAGCACAGCAGATGCTGTGGGCCTATTGTGATGGGGAGGCCTGGAGCTGCAGCTCCATCCACCCCATTGTTAATCCGGCCCTGCTTGCTGCTATTATGTGAGTGCTGTGTAGCTATACCAAGTGCACGTCAGCTCCACAAGTTAGAGATCGTTGTGGACGCATTGCTACATATATGCGTTCCACGATCTTCTATCATGCGTTCCACTGGCATTTCTTCCTGATATCGGCGGATATGACGTGTTCGCTTTCCTGGAATATATCTTAACCCATTAATGCTAATTAAATACTAATATATTTGTGTGTGAATTCTAAACTGCTGTGTGTTATTAGTGATAGATTCTTTTATAACCTTTATAATGTGCCATCTACTTCTAAATTAATAAAGGGAATATTGAATCACTAATATTCTTATGGGAATATTAATTAAGCCCTAATTTTTATTATTTCTAGGATGTTAAGGCCCCAATTCTTAAATTATATCTATTTTTTTATTAAATAGTACCCAAGGTTATATCTTTAAATATATACTTATCTATGAATTTACCCAGGGACCACTATCTCTCTATAATACTGATTTAATTGACTATATTAATTAATTAGTTTTATGGGAGTTATTAATCCTCCTATCTTTTGAAAGCTATTTATAGTTAAGTGTTTAATCATTATCAAATGGGTGACCTAATCTATTTTTAAGAATACCCGTGCGTATTAGAAGAAATTGTGTCCAAGAATGAAATTTATGCTATCCAGCACAAACTCTTTACTTAGCTTGGTTGTTGTTGTGTCTTCTAAGAGGATTTTCTCTATTGTTTCTAACCCTTTTTTATGCGGAATAGTGGAATACAATGATTGCACATCGATGGTAAACCATCGCATATCTTCTGTCCATGTGACAGTGCTAAGTTTTTAGAAGACATTGGTGGAGTCTTTCAAATAAGATTTCAACTGTAGGACATATGGTTGCAATTTTATGTCTAAAAGATGAGACAGATTGGATGATAATGAATTAATTCCTGCAACAATGGGCCTTCCCGGTGGAGTAATTTTGTCTTTATGTACTTTGGGAATATGGTAAAAATTGGGCATAGTTGGATGCTTAATATTTAGATAATCGAATTCTACTTTACAAATAATCTCGTTTTTCAAAGCTTTCACCAGGAGGACTGATAACTTTTCTTGATATACCACTGTTGGATTTTCTGGTAATTCGACATAAGTGATGTTATCATATAGTATCTTTGTGGCTTCATCAGTGTAAGCTTTCTTGGATTGTAGAACCACAGCTCCTCCTTTGTCTGCTCCCTTTATTACCAAATCATTATCTCCTGTTAGTGTTTTTATAGCTTTCCTTTCTTGTGGATTTAGGTTTGCTTTATATTTGTTGTCCAAAGTTTTAATCTTCCTGAAGTCATTTTTGACAGCATCATAGAATATTTCTATATGACTACCCCTAGATTCCACTGGGTAAAATTTCGACGGAAGCGTTTATTCCCACTTTGCACCTGTGAAATTGGTGGGTTTTTGATAAAGTGTCTCTGAATGGTTAATTTTCTTATGTATTTATTTAGGTCTATGAATAAATCGAATTTGTTTGCATGGGTGTCCGGTGCAAACTTTAGGCCTTTATTCAATAGCGATTCAGCCGCTGCAGATAGTTCTCTCTTTGTTGTGTTAATGATTCCTGATGAGGTTTCTCTTGGTGGAATAGTGCCCGTCTTTTTTGGGGGCTTTTTTCTGCCCCCTCTGGTGCCTTGTTGTCTCCAGCCAGACTTCTCTTTAGCCCTTGTGGGGAATTTATTTTGGTGTGTAACAATTCTGTTTGTTGTAAATAAGGGTGCCGAGGGCCCCTTCTTTCTTCTACAAAATGACGTGATGGAAAAACTTCCGGGGTGGGTGACCTATCACTTCTATACTGTCCCCTATTGTGTTGATATTTCACTCTCTGGTCAGTTTGATATCTGTATGATCTGAAATTCTCTCGATATGAGGGAATCCTATTCCTATAGGGTTGTCTATAATTGTACCAAGGAGATTGGTACGGTCTAAAATTCATAAATCCAACCTCGATTTCCATGATTAACATTATAATCTCTATAACGTATTTGATTATTCCGTGGGTGATTATCTTGTCGTGAGTTTCTACTATATTGGGGCTGCACTGTACCTTTATCCTGTCTATCCTCCGGGACAGGTATATGATGTACATGCCCTGATATATAGTAATTTTTGTCTCTAGTGAACTTATTATGTTTTCTGGAAATGATCTTGTTCTCCACCGTGTCCAGTTTGTACTGCAAATCATGAACATCTCACTTAATTTCCTCGCTTTCTTCAAATTTGCCCGCCAATGCTTCAATATTATTTATCTCCTCATCTATCCTGTTCAATTCCTTTTTTCTCTCCCCTATAATCACAGTTGAAATCTTATTTGAAAGACTCCACCAATGTCCTCCAAAAACTTAGCACTGTCACATGGACAGAAGATATGAGATGGTTTACCATCGATGTGCAATCATTGTATTCCACTATTCCGCATAAAAAAGGGTTAGAAACAATAGAGAAAATCCTCTTAGAAGACACAACAACAACCAAGCTAAGTAAAGAGTTTGTGCTGGATAGCATAAATTTCATTCTTGGACACAATTCCTTTGAATACAATCAGAAGTTCTTTTTACAAGTACAAGGGACAGCCATGGAGATGAAGTTCGCCCCAGCATACGCCAATCTGTACATGGGCATATGGGAGGAGTCTTTCATATACCAATCAGAGTACAAGGAGAACATCTATTTTATCAGAGATATATAGACGACCTTCTGTTCATTTGGCGTGGGGATCTCTCTAGTATCGATCAGTTTCTAAATTATATTCATAAAAATGATTTCAAGCTGAAATTCACTCACCAAACCAATACCAACAGGATAGAATTTTTGGATTTGGTACTGATGGGCAATCCCGGAGATTTGGTACATACGAAGACACTTTTCAAGGATGTAGACGCCAATAGCTACATCGCCAAGACCAGCTGTCATTTACCTAGATTGAAAAATGGAGTACCGTATGCACAATTCTTACGAATTAGACGCAACTGTACCACCCTAGGGGAATTTTGGGAACAATCGTCCATTTTGACGGAAAGATTCATAGAACAAGGTTATAGCAAAGAACTAGTAGAAACAGCCAAAATTAAAGCCGCAAATAGAGAAAGAGAAACCATGTTAGGTCCGAAAAACAAGCAGACAGCCAAGAGATATCAACATTCCAGACCATTCATTACTCAGTACAATTGCAAAAATTATAGTGTAAGAAAGATCTTGAAAAAACACTGGGGGTTATTGAAAAGAGATCCCATTTTGGGTCCTGAACTACCCAATAAACCAGAATTCATATTCCGTAGAGCTAATAATTTGAAAAGCATCCTGGCACCCAGTAAAGTGGGGGATAAAATAAAAAATAGGCCAAGCCATGGCAACTTTATTCCATCCACAGGGTGTTTTCCTTGTTCAAACTGCATCTGTTGCAGCTATATGGAAAAAAAACCCATTTAGCTGTGAGATACATACAGGTAGAACCTATAGACTTAACCAATTAGTAAATTGTAACACAGAGTATGTAATTTATAAGATCACCTGCAGTTGCGGGCTATCCTATATAGGAAAAACAAAAAGACAAGTAAAAATCAGGATCCAAGAGCACATGAGAAATATCAAAAACAAAGTTTTCATCCACAGTTTACCCAGACATTATAGGGACAATCATGGGTCGAAAATTGATAGGAACAATTTTACATTCACCGTCATAGAACACATATTGGTAGATCCAAAAGGTGGTAGTAGGGATCTTATATTATCAAAAAAAGAAACTTTTTGGATATTCACCTTAGATACTCAGACCCCGAATGGGCACAATGAAGGCTGTGACATTGTTTCATTTTTATGATTCCCTCTTCTATACCTTATTGTGATCAGCACATTGATTTATAACAACCTGTATTGTAAGTGGACAGGCATATATATACATACCCAGCGGAAAGAAAAATAGAGAGAAAAAAGAAAAAAGAGGAAGGAGAAAAGAAAATTAGGCCATAGGATAGTAGGCTAAAATTAGAATAAGGTACACTTTAGCGGTATTCACGATATATAATGTCCTAATAATTCACCATAAATAGCTCTAATATAATATTAATACACACGGGTATTCTTAAAAATAGATTAGGTCACCCATTTGATAATAATTAAACACTTAACTATAAATAGCTTTCAAAAGATAGGAGGATTAATAACTCCCATAAAACTAATTAATATAGTCAATTAAATCAGTATTATAGGGAGATAGTGGTCCCTGGGTAAATTCATAGATAAGTATATATTTAAAGATATAACATTGGGTAGTATTTAATACTAAAAATAGATATAATTTAAGAATTAGGGCCTTAACATCCTAGTAATAATAAAAATTAGGGCTTAATTAATATTCCCATAAGAATATTAGAGAATCAATATTCCCTTTATTAATTTAGAAGCAGATGGCACATTATAAAGGTTATAAAATAATCTATCACTAATAACACACAGCAATTTAGAATTCACACACAAATATATTAGTATTTAATTAGCATTAATGGGTTAAGATATATTCAAGGAAAGCGAACACGTCATATCTGCCTGATATCAGGAAGAAATGCCAGTGGAACGCATGATAGAAGATCGTGATGGAACGCATATATGGAGCAATGCGTCCACAACGATCTTTAACTTGTGGAGCTGTCGTGCACTTGGTATAGCTACACAGCACTCACACAATAGCAGCAAGGGCATTCAGACGCAGCTTGTGCTATCTTACAGACAGCTATACTGAGCCGCATCTACAACCGCTTCACTTCCGCCCAAAAGACCGGAAGTAAGTGCTGGAACGCACGCCGGGGCCGTAGTGGAACGCATTTAGGTATTAATGCGTCCACATACCCGTTAAGCTCCGTTACACGCTATGATTTCTATATATCATCTGCACAATAAACACTTGCAACAATGTAACCTGTTTACTAAGGTGTATCTACAATATAAATGTTTTTTTTATTATTAGTTACTGGGACACACACAGGAAGTGAGGTAGCATGGCTCAGGGTATAAAAACGGTAGATGCTAGAATCAAGTGGGCTAAGGGACCTTTTCCGTAAGGGGGAGGAGTTACGACGCAAGGGGGAGGAGCTAGGCCAGCGGGATAGTTCCTCTACTATCCACGCCACCAACTATTACCTTTAGTAATTAGGTGGTGAGCGGAGCGGAGCGAGCCACCGTGCCGGAAGCGTGGCGAGCGAAGCGAGCCCGCGAGGGTACTTTTCGGGTACCCTGTTCGCCCGTAGCTCCTCCCCCTGGTGACGTGGCTCCTCCCCTCAATACGTCACAAGGTCCCTTCAGCCCCTCCGATATAGAACCAACCGTATAAAAACCCATTCATTCAGCACAGTTGTTTTAGTATTATAGCATACTGGTATGTACAAAAAACTGTATGTAGCTGTCTTTTTTCAGTGATGTTCACAACATTATCTTGTTTTTGCACTGTAAATTTTAGAGACATTGTTAGCAGTGAATTACCATTACAAGAAAATGTTTTTTCATTAGTTTCTGAAAAAATCCCTCTCCCTCATTTTTATCCTAATATATTTAAATCTATAGAAACACTTTGGACTAGCACCCCCTCCTGTTGCAATTTAGATTATAATAAATCCTATATTGATATAATGATTCACCTATGATATGGTTCTTCCAGATTTTACATGTGGGTACAACACTACCGTTAAATCGGTTACTTGCCCCATAAAGCTCTTCCAATATCCATTGGTATGTATATAATACCAATTCAGCACTTGATCACTATAGCATGTTAGATATAAATGCTTATATTATCTGTATATCTACTGTCTAGATATGAACCCCTGATGAATTCCTTTGGGATGAAACGCGATGGGTTTGGCTCTAGTATGAGAACATCAGGCGTCTCTTAAGAAATACCATTGGATGAAATAATCAAAATTTATGTATTTTACAAAACTGAAGTCTACTTTTTAATTGTATCTTTTGCTGTATACAAATGCAATTTTATTTACTGCAATATTCTGTTCATTGCTAATGTGTGAATAAATTGAATGTTTTTATTAAATTGTGGTCAAAATTTTGAAGAGAGTTCCTAATATAAATTAATTATCCACCTAGCTGCCTTAAGACACATTTTGTTCTAATACATATATATATATATATATATATATATATATATATAGTTAAGACAAATTACCGGCACTCACTGTCTTAAATGTAGTACGCCCGGGTGCCATCCATCACTCTCGTGCATGTAATCAAATTGTATTCCGGCGGCACTCACTCAGGACTTGTACAGCAAATCAATAAAGCAGAGACAACGCTCTTAACTTAGTTAACGTTTCAGATTTATATCTTTCGTCAGAACAGCATATACATAATAATCCACGTACCTTTATACCCTTCACCATCACCCGTGCACTGTATCCCAGGCTCGTCCACGCCGGCGGGGGACGGATGACGTCATCAACCTGCGCCACTCTCCCAGACGCTCCTCCCCGTCGACGTCCCGGTTGCCATAGGGACCATCTATAAACAACAAGAGTGCAATATACATTATACTACGTCTCCAGTAAAAACGCTGGAACCAGCTACCAAGTTACGCATGACTAACAATCAATCATAATAAGTTTCAAGTATAAAATCATTTTGACCTATATATTATCCACTTGTAATCTATAAAACAGTTTAAGCTGAAATGCTCATTAAGCCCACCCGGGGCAACTGTATTTAATCGGTGTATCCACCTGGCTTCCCGCTGTAATAACAACCTGCCTCTATCGCCACCGCGAATATTTTTTGGTTGTTGGTCTATGATTTTATATTTGAGGGTTGCCAACCCATGTCTAAACTTGGCAAAATGCCTGGCCACTGGTTGTGCCTGGCTCTGTCCCTCAATAGCTGCACGGATCGCGGACCTATGCATGGCCATTCTCTCGCGAAATTGTCGTGTGGTTTTACCCACATAAAAAAGCCCACATGGGCATCTTATATAATAAATCACATGGGTACAAGTACACGTCAGAATTTTATCTATTTTTATGAACTTCCCCGTATGGGGATGTGAAAAACCAGGGCCCACCTCCATGTAGCTGCAAGTTGTGCAGCCCACACATCTGTAACACCCCGGTTTTTTAGTCAAAAATGTAGTTTTCTGGATAGGTCGAAATGAAGAAATGTCATTATGTACCAAGTAATCCTTCAGGTTCCTATTCCTAGTGTAACTAGGCAATAGGGACATATCCTTGAAGGTACTTGTTTCCTTATCCGATGCAATAATTGACCAAGCTTCCCTCGTATGTTTAGAGATTTCACCACTGATAGTTGAAAATCTCTGAACAAAGGGGATTTTATACTGCGTCTTATCTGTCTTAGCATTTGATTTTTTAAGTAGATCCCTTCTATCTAGCTTTAAAACCTTCGCTTTAGTTTTCATCAGTTCCTTCCAATTATATCCCCTTGACTGAAAATTACGGGCCATACCATCTATCTCCAATTCAGTATTAACAATATTGTCTGAGATTCTGTGTGCCCTTAGGAACTGGGAATATGGTAAACTATATTTGGTTGTAGCGGGGTGAAAGCTAGAAGCCTGCAATATGGTGTTTTTATTGGTCGGTTTTTTGTAGAGACCAGTATGTAACCGTCCTTCTGACAGAGTAATTTCGACATCCAAATAGTTTACCCGTACCTCACTAATAATAGCAGTAAACTTAATGTTTACATCGCTCTGATTGATCTCTGAGATCAATTGATCAAGGGATTCCCTGGTTCCAGACCAAATGAGAAGCAGGTCATCTATGTAGCGTGTAAAGAATATTATTCTTTTTGCGTTACTTGGGTTAGAGAAGAACAAATCTTTTTCTATCTCGAACATAAAGCAGTTCGCAAATGCTGGGGATACGCAACTACCCATTGCGCACCCCTGCAGTTGTTCGAACCACCTGCTGTCGAACAAAAAGTAATTATGTGTCAGGGTCAGTCTCAACAAGTCTAAAAAGAATTGTAGATCCGGGCCCTGATACAATGCGTGACTGGATAACAGACGTCTTGCCGCCTCTATACCTCTATCATGTGGGATGTTGGTATAGAGGCTGACCACATCCAGCGTACACAATATGGTCTCGGCAGGCAGATCGGGCAATAATTGTAATTTACTAATTAATGATGTTGTGTCCTTAAGGTATGTAGACTGTGCCTGAATTACAGGCTGAAAATAATGATCTAAATATTGCGACACCTTATAAAAGACAGAATTGCGGGCTGAAATGATCGGACGACCCGGTGGCTCTGTCATATTTTTATGAATTTTAGGTATTGTATAGAAGACAGGGGCCACCGGGAAGTCCTGTATCAGTGCCTCCCGCAGAGCTGTTGTAATTAAACCCTCCTGCACTGCTTCCTCTAACATGTCTTTAAGTTCACAATTGTATATTTCTGTCGGATCTATCAACAAACTTCTATATACCGAAGTATCTAATAATTGTTTGTACGCTTCCTTCTTGTATTGGCATAGACTCTGTACAACGATACCACCCCCCTTATCAGCGGGGCGTATAACTATGCTCTGATCATTACTCAGATTGACCAATGCTTCCCTTTCCCCTTTCGATAAATTGGACCTCTGCTTCTGATGGGATTTAGCTGATTCCCCTACTTTAGAGTCTAAGACCCTCGCAAAGCACTTGAGTGAAGTATTAGATGTAACAGGGTCAAAGTTCGAGCGTTTTTTCAATGAGCTGGGAATGTCCGACCTCTTTGTCAATTGTGGTTGTATTGAAAAATGTTCTTTTAACCTTAGCCGGGTGGGCTTAATGAGCATTTCAGCTTAAACTGTTTTATAGATTAAAAGTGGATAATATATAGGTCAAAATGATTTTATACTTGAAACTTATTATGATATGATTGATTGTTAGTCATGCGTAACTTGGTAGCTGGTTCCAGCGTTTTTACTGGAGACGTAGTATAATGTATATTGCACTCTAGTTGTTTATAGATGGTCCCTATGGCAACCGGGACGTCGACGGGGAGGAGCGTCTGGGAGAGTGGTGCAGGTTGATGACGTCATCCGTCCCCCGCCGGCGTGGACGAGCCTGGGATACAGTGCACGTGTGATGGTGAAGGGTATAAAGGTACGTGGATTATTATGTATATGCTGTTCTGACGAAAGATATAAATCTGAAACGTTAACTAAGTTAAGAGCGTTGTCTCTGCTTTATTGCCTGCCGAGACCATATTGTGTACGCTGGATGTGGTCAGCCTCTATACCAACATCCCACATGATAGAGGTATAGAGGCGGCAAGACGTCTGTTATCCAGTCACGCATTGTATCAGGGCCCGGATCTACAATTCTTTTTAGACTTGTTGAGACTGACCCTGACACATAATTACTTTTTGTTCGACAGCAGGTGGTTCGAACAACTGCAGGGGTGCGCAATGGGTAGTTGCGTATCCCCAGCATTTGCGAACTGCTTTATGTTCGAGATAGAAAAAGATTTGTTCTTCTCTAACCCAAGTAACGCAAAAAGAATAATATTCTTTACACGCTACATAGATGACCTGCTTCTCATTTGGTCTGGAACCAGGGAATCCCTTGATCAATTGATCTCAGAGATCAATCAGAGCGATGTAAACATTAAGTTTACTGCTATTATTAGTGAGGTACGGGTAAACTATTTGGATGTCGAAATTACTCTGTCAGAAGGACGGTTACATACTGGTCTCTACAAAAAACCGACCGATAAAAACACCCTATTGCAGGCTTCTAGCTTTCACCCCGCTACAACCAAATATAGTTTACCATATTCCCAGTTCCTAAGGGCACACAGAATCTCAGACAATATTGTTAATACTGAATTGGAGATAGATGGTATGGCCCGTGATTTTCAGTCAGGAAGGTACCGTTTACAGCTGGGTCAATAACCCGGACGGCCGACGCCAACAACAACGACGTGGATTCAAGCAGAGACCCCGTAGGGGATATGGGACAGACACATCTAGTGGTGAACAGTCCACTTTTAGTGAAAATGAGTCAGCTGGCCGATCACAGAGAAATAAGCCCCCATTGGGGGTCAATACAAGAGCCATGCGAGGCGCCAAAGCAGATACATCACAAGGCGCAGTAAGCAAAACCAAAGAATCAGTAAAAAAAAACAACCACCAAGACGAAGAAAACAACATAATTTTCAATCTATCAGGACGGGTGTTAACCACGGATGAACTCTCAGTATTAGGTAAAGGCCTGTCATTCATACCTACTACGGAGTTTAATGATTTCCAGTGGAAAATTGATTCTTATAACGTCAATAGAAGGCTAAGGTTAAAAGAACATTTTTCAATACAACCACAATTGACAAAGAGGTCGGACATTCCCAGCTCATTGAAAAAACGCTCGAACTTTGACCCTGTTACATCTAATACTTCACTCAAGTGCTTTGCGAGGGTCTTAGACTCTAAAGTAGGGGAATCAGCTAAATCCCATCAGAAGCAGAGGTCCAATTTATCGAAAGGGGAAAGGGAAGCATTGGTCAATCTGAGTAATGATCAGAGCATAGTTATACGCCCCGCTGATAAGGGGGGTGGTATCGTTGTACAGAGTCTATGCCAATACAAGAAGGAAGCGTACAAACAATTATTAGATACTTCGGTATATAGAAGTTTGTTGATAGATCCGACAGACATATACAATTGTGAACTTAAAGACATGTTAGAGGAAGCAGTGCAGGAGGGTTTAATTACAACAGCTCTGCGGGAGGCACTGATACAGGACTTCCCGGTGGCCCCTGTCTTCTATACAATACCTAAAATTCATAAAAATATGACAGAGCCACCGGGTCGTCCGATTATTTCAGCCCGCAATTCTGTCTTTTATAAGGTGTCGCAATATTTAGATCATTATTTTCAGCCTGTAATTCAGGCACAGTCTACATACCTTAAGGACACAACATCATTAATTAGTAAATTACAATTATTGCCCGATCTGCCTGCCGAGACCATATTGTGTACGCTGGATGTGGTCAGCCTCTATACCAACATCCCACATGATAGAGGTATAGAGGCGGCAAGACGTCTGTTATCCAGTCACGCATTGTATCAGGGCCCGGATCTACAATTCTTTTTAGACTTGTTGAGACTGACCCTGACACATAATTACTTTTTGTTCGACAGCAGGTGGTTCGAACAACTGCAGGGGTGCGCAATGGGTAGTTGCGTATCCCCAGCATTTGCGAACTGCTTTATGTTCGAGATAGAAAAAGATTTGTTCTTCTCTAACCCAAGTAACGCAAAAAGAATAATATTCTTTACACGCTACATAGATGACCCGCTTCTCATTTGGTCTGGAACCAGGGAATCCCTTGATCAATTGATCTCAGAGATCAATCAGAGCGATGTAAACATTAAGTTTACTGCTATTATTAGTGAGGTACGGGTAAACTATTTGGATGTCGAAATTACTCTGTCAGAAGGACGGTTACATACTGGTCTCTACAAAAAACCGACCGATAAAAACACCCTATTGCAGGCTTCTAGCTTTCACCCCGCTACAACCAAATATAGTTTACCATATTCCCAGTTCCTTAGGGCACACAGAATCTCAGACAATATTGTTAATACTGAATTGGAGATAGATGGTATGGCCCGTAATTTTCAGTCAAGGGGATATAATTGGAAGGAACTGATGAAAACTAAAGCGAAGGTTTTAAAGCTAGATAGAAGGGATCTACTTAAAAAATCAAATGCTAAGACAGATAAGACGCAGTATAAAATCCCCTTTGTTCAGAGATTTTCAACTATCAGTGGTGAAATCTCTAAACATACGAGGGAAGCTTGGTCAATTATTGCATCGGATAAGGAAACAAGTACCTTCAAGGATATGTCCCTATTGCCTAGTTACACTAGGAATAGGAACCTGAAGGATTACTTGGTACATAATGACATTTCTTCATTTCGACCTATCCAGAAAACTACATTTTTGACTAAAAAACCGGGGTGTTACAGATGTGTGGGCTGCACAACTTGCAGCTACATGGAGGTGGGCCCTGGTTTTTCACATCCCCATACGGGGAAGTTCATAAAAATAGATAAAATTCTGACGTGTACTTGTACCCATGTGATTTATTATACAGGTTGAGTATCCCATATCCAAATATTCCGAAATACGGAATATTCCGAAATACGGACTTTTTTGAGTGAGACTGAGATAGTGAAACCTTTGTTTTTTGATGGCTCAATGTACACAAACTTTGTTTAATACACAAAGTTATTAAAAATATTGTATTAAATGACCTTCAGGCTGTGTGTATAAGGTGTATATGAAACATAAATGAATTGTGTGAATGTAGACACACTTTGTTTAATGCACAAAGTTAAAAAAAAAAATTGGCTAAAATTACCTTCAGGCTGTGTGTATAAGGTGTATATGTAACATAAATGCATTCTGTGCTTATATTTAGGTCCCATCACCATGATATCTCATTATGGTATGCAATTATTCCAAAATACGGAAAAATCCCATATCCAAAATACCTCTGGTCCCAAGCATTTTGGATAAGGGAGACTCAACCTGTATAAGATGCCCATGTGGGCTTTTTTATGTGGGTAAAACCACACGACAATTTCGCGAGAGAATGGCCATGCATAGGTCCGCGATCCGTGCAGCTATTGAGGGACAGAGCCAGGCACAACCAGTGGCCAGGCATTTTGCCAAGTTTAGACATGGGTTGGCAACCCTCAAATATAAAATCATAGACCAACAACCAAAAAATATTCGCGGTGGCGATAGAGGCAGGTTGTTATTACAGCGGGAAGCCAGGTGGATACACCGATTAAATACAGTTGCCCCGGGTGGGCTTAATGAGCATTTCAGCTTAAACTGTTTTATAGATTAAAAGTGGATAATATATAGGTCAAAATGATTTTATACTTGAAACTTATTATGATTGATTGTTAGTCATGCGTAACTTGGTAGCTGGTTCCAGCGTTTTTACTGGAGACGTAGTATAATGTATATTGCACTCTTGTTGTTTATAGATGGTCCCTATGGCAACCGGGAGGTCGACGGGGAGGAGCGTCTGGGAGAGTGGTGCAGGTTGATGACGTCATCCGTCCCCCGCCGGCGTGGACGAGCCTGGGATACAGTGCACGGGTGATGGTGAAGGGTATAAAGGTACGTGGATTATTATGTATATGCTGTTCTGACGAAAGATATAAATCTGAAACGTTAACTAAGTTAAGAGCGTTGTCTCTGCTTTATTGATTTGCTGTACAAGTCCTGAGTGAGTGCCGCCGGAATACAATTTGATTATATATATATATATATATATATATATATTTATTATGAGGCTAGCAGCACACATTTAAGTCCAACAGTCGGAGTGAAAGGCTCATACAGGTTACCATACGAACAAACATAGCCAGCAACATCCACTTTGAATAGAAAAAATTACTTTGTATTTATTGCATATAGCAATGAAAAAGTGCATTTCAAATAACGTGCATCAAAAACATGGGAGACCGGATTAAGTCACAATCAAGCAGCATCATGAAAACAGGAGTACTTATCCCACAGATGTCAGGGTGGTAAAACAATGCCAGTCATCCCACAAGGTTTAACAGCTCGACAGCTGTTTCGGTGCTACAGCAGCACCTTAGTCATGAGCATAATAAACCATTGTGGAGCCATTCCCTATATACACATGGAGTAATCAAATCAATAAACTCACCTGTGTGTAACAAGCTGCACCTGTATTCCTGTTTCTACTAGAGATGTGCACCGGACATTTTTCGGGTTTTTGGTTTTGGATTCGGTTTCGCGGCCGTTTTTTGGATTCGGACGCATTTTGGCAAAACCTCCCTGAAAATATTTTGTCGGATTCGAGTGTGTTTTGGATTCGGGTGTTTTTTTTTCCAAAAACAGCTTAAATCATAGAATTTGGGGGTCATTTTGATCCCATAGTATTATTAACCTCAATAACCATAATTTCCACTCATTTCCAGTCTATTCTGAACACCTCACAATATTATTTTTAGTCCTAAAATTTGCACCGAGGTTGCTGGATGACTAAGCTAAGCGACCCAAGTGGCCGGTACACACACCTGACCCATCTAGAAGTGGCACTGCAGTGTCAGACAGGATGGCACTTAAAAATAAAGGGGGTAATTCTGAGTTGATCACAGCAGGAGTCTTTGAAAATGCACCTGTGTGCGAAATGCGTTAGTGAACTTGCTGATTACCCTGAATGGGACATCCCGCACTCAGATCCACCCCATCAGGCTGGGAGCCAGGACGAGAGATGAGACTCCATGCACTTGCTTTTCCGTCCTAGCCATTACCAGAAGGGACGCGGCTAGCCAGGTGAAGCTAGGAGCCATTCTGCGATGATGTTCCTCAGTTTCCGTAAGAGGTTGTCAGCTGTGTGCCTCTTATGGAAAGCGGTGATGCAAAGCGTAGCCTGCCTAGGAACGAGTTGGAGTTTGCGAGATGCTGCTACTGGTGTTGCCGCTGCTGTTCTTGCTGCGGGAGGCAATACATCTACCCAGTGGGCTGTCACAGTCATATAGTCCTGAGTCTGCCCTGCTCCACTTGTCCACATGTCCGTGGTTAAGTGGACATTGGGTACAACTGCATTTTTTAGGACACTGGTGACTCTTTTTCTGACGTCTGTGTACATTCTCGGTATTGCCTGCCTAGAGAAGTGGAACCTAGATGGTATTTGGTACTGGGGACACAGTAGCTCAATAAATTCTCTAATTCCCTGGGAATTAACGGTGGATACCGGACACACGTCTAACACCAACACAGCTGCCAAGGCCTATGTTATCCGCTTTGCAACAGGATGACTGCTGTGATATTTCATCTTCCTTGCAAAGGACTGTTGGACAGTCAATTGCTTACTGGAAGTAGTACAAGTGGTCTTCCGACTTCCCCTCTGGGATGACAATCGACTCCCAGCAGCAACAACAGCAGCACCAGCAGCAGTAGTCTTTACACTCAAGGATTCATCGGAGGAATCCCAGTTAGGAGAGGACTCATCAGACTTGCCAGTGACATGGCCTGCAGGACTATTGGCTTTCCTGTCTAAGGAGGAAATTGACACTGAGGGAGTTGGTGGTGTGGTTTGCACTGGGAGATTGGGTACAAGAGGAAGGGATTTAGTTGTCAGTGGACTGCTTCCTCTATCACCCAAAGTTTTTGAACTTGTCAAGGACTTCTGATGAATGCGCTCCAGGTGACGTATAAGGGAGGATGTTCCTAGGTGGTTAATGTCCTTTCCCCTACTTATTACAGCTTGACAAAGGCAACACACGGCTTGACACCTGTTGTCCGCATTTCTGTTAAAATAATTCCACACCGAAGAGGTGATTTTTTTTTTTTTTGTAATTTGACTAGGCATGTCAATGGCCATATTCATCCCACGGACAATAGGTGTCTCCCTGGGTGCCTGACTTAAACAAACCACCTCACCATCAGAATCTTCCTTGTCAATTTCATCCTCAGCGCCAGCAACACCCATATCCTCATCCTGGTGTACTTTAACAATGACATCTTCAATTTGACTATCAGGAACTGGACTGTGGGTGCTCCTTCCAGCACTTGCAGGGGGCGTGCAAATGGTGGAAGGCGCCACCTCTTCCCGTCCAGTGTAGGGAAGGTCAGGCATCGCAACTGACAAAATTGGACTCTCCTTGGGGATTTGTGATATAGAAGAATGCACAGTTCTTTGCTGTGCTTTTGCCATCTTAACTCTTTTCAGTTTTCCAGCGGGAGGATGAGTGCTTCCATCCTCATGTGAAGCTGAACCACTAGCCATGAACATAGGCCAGGCCCTCAGCCATTCCTTGCCACTCCGAGTCATAAATGGCACATTGGCAAGTTTACGCTTCTCCTCAGACAATTTTAATTTAGATTTTTGGGTCATTTTACTGAACTTTAGTTTTTTGGATTTTACATGCTCTCTACTATGACATTGGGCATCGGCCTTGGCAGACGACGTTGATGGCATTTCATTGTCTCGGCCATGACTAGTGGCAGCAGCTTCAGCATGAGATGGAAGTGGATCTTGATCTTTCCCTATTTTACCCTCCACATTTTTGTTCTCCATTTTTTAATGTGTGGAATTATATGCCAGTAATATATCAATAGCAATGGCGTACTGTACTATATATGTATACTGCTTGTCACCAAAATGCTGCACTGTCCTACTATATACTGCTCACAATAATGCAGCACAGAGATAGTATACTTGACACAGAGCTGCAAGATACAGCAATTGCCTACTGTACTGTACTATATATGTGTACTGCTGGTCACCAAAATGCTGCACTGTCCTACTATATACTGCTCACAATAATGCAGCACAGAGATAGTAATATATCAATAGCAATGGCGTACTGTACTATATATGTATACTGCTTGTCACCAAAATGCTGCACTGTCCTACTATATACTGCTCACAATAATGCAGCACAGAGATAGTATACTTGACACAGAGCTGCAAGATACAGCAATTGCCTACTGTACTGTACTATATATGTGTACTGCTGGTCACCAAAATGCTGCACTGTCCTACTATATACTGCTCACAATAATGCAGCACAGAGATAGTATACTTGACACAGAGCTGCAAGATACAGCAATGGCCTACTGTACTGTACTATATATGTATACTGCTGGTCACCAAAATGCTGCACTGTCCTACTATATACTGCTCACAATAATGCATCACAGAGATAGTATACTTGACACAGAGCTGCAAGATACAGCAATGGTCTACTGTACTGTACTATATATGTGTACTGCTGGTCACCAAAATTCTGCACTGTCCTACTATATACTGCTCACAATAATGCAGCACAGAGATAGTATACTTGACACAGAGCTGCAAGATACAGCAATGGCCTACTGTACTGTACTACTATAATTATATACTGGTGGTCCCCAGTCCCCACAATGCAGCACACTGAGCACAGATATTTGCAGCACACTGACCACAGATATGGAGCGTTTTCAGGCAGAGAACGTAGATATTTTCAGCACACTGAGCACAGATATTTGCAGCACACTGAGCACAGATTACGGAGCTTTTCAGGGAGAGAACGCAGCCACATCCTCTCCGATCAATCTCCAATGCACAAGTGGAAAATGGCGGCGACGCGCTGCTTTTTATATAGAATACGAATCTTGCGAGAATCCGACAGCGGGATGATGACGTTCGGCCACGTTCGGGTAAACCGAGCAAGGCTGGAAGATCCGAGGCTGCCTCGGACCCGTGTAAAATAGGTGAAGTTCGGGGGGGTTCAGATTTCGACAAACCGAACCCGCTCATCTCTAGTTTCTACGTGACCGGAAGCGCGCGCACGGGTCTAAACAGGATGCAGTGTAATGTCGCCTTAGCAACAGAACAACAATGCGGGTCCCACGTGACCGGAAGTGACGCGGCCGGACAAGATGTGTCCGCCGCGTCACTAATCAACAAGAGAAAGAGACCAGTGAGCTTCCCGCGTTGTCAAGGCAACCAAAGGATGTAAACACACGGCAAAACGAAACTTAAACTGCACATGGTAGTGAGTATTATCTTCTTGTAGTCAGAGAAACTATATGCATTTTAGGCTGTTAAACCTTGTGGGATGACTGGCATTGTTTTACTACCCTGACATCTGTGGGATAAGTACTCCTGTTTTCATGATGCTGCTTGATTGTGACTTAATCCGGTCTCCCATGTTTTTGATGCACTTTACTTGAAATGCATTGCACTTTTTCATTGCTATATGCAATAAATACAAAGTAATTTTTTGTATTCAAAGTGGATGTTGCTGGCTATGTTTGTTCATATTGTAACCTGTATGAGCCTTGCACTCCGTCTGTTGGACTTAAATGTGTGCTGCTAGCCTCATTTCATATGTTTACTACCATTATTTTTAAGAAAATAAGTTTGATTTGGAGGAATT
Organism: Pseudophryne corroboree; assembly: GCF_028390025.1. Classification (NCBI taxonomy): domain Eukaryota; kingdom Metazoa; phylum Chordata; class Amphibia; order Anura; family Myobatrachidae; genus Pseudophryne; species Pseudophryne corroboree. The sequence goes on from NC_086444.1 coordinate 1,171,238,042, forward strand.
TTTATTTGTTTAGGGGACGTTCATATGGAGAATATGGCAAATCAAAGCGATGATTTAACGAATATCAAGAGATTTAATGAGAGATATTTCATGTATCCTGTTTGATAACACTGGTTCTTTGGCTTTTGATGTTGATACTCCATCTGATATTCATTTGGATTTATTAAAGCTGTAGAAACGAAAAATTGAGCTTAATTTACATGGACTAACCCTATCACAGTATTATAAAGAGAAACTCATACCTAGGGGGTTTCGTATTCGGAACCAGCCAACCATAGGGAAGTCTAACCCCAATTTTTGCAAACAATGGTGCCAAATTTTGAATGATTGTTCATTTCAAATAATGATATTGGTGATAGAAGAAGTTAATGTCGATCTAGATTTGCTTGAGAAAGAGATAGCAGCTTGTGAATTACCGGGTTTGGACACTCTTAAGGGAGATACCTCTGTCGATTGGGTGTCTAAAATTGAGAGTAGCCTTAACCTATTTCATAGTAAATTGTTGTCTTTCAAAAAGAAAAAGTATAAAGTGGTGAAAGAGGACTATAAAGATTTACGGGTGTACAGCAGTTACAGGGGTGATTGTAAGTTTTCGTGGAGAACAGCTAATAAATATAGGAGAAATCGTGCTAATAGGAATTTTTCTGAAGTCTATACTAACACGGCCAGAGACAGTTTGCTTCTACTTCTTTTTTAAAGGGGAGTGTCACCAGGAGCAAATTCAAGGATACAAAAGAAAGAAACCCTCTAGAAGGGGAGGAGTTAGACACAACAAAAAAAAATCCAAGGAACAAAAAGAAGTGATTATTTTTAATTTATCTTCTTATATTCCTACTATTGATGAGATGTCAGTTCTTTCTAAGGATTTGTCCTTTGTTAGGACTCACAGACAGGATGCTTTTGACTTTGAAGTGGAGTTATATAAATTTCATAGGGTGTTAAAACGAAAATATTTTTTTTGCCAAACAGAATTCCACTAATGTTATCAGGAATGAATTCATACCTAAGAGTACATTTGATCCTCTGGTTAATAACCCTTCTATTGAGACCTTTATTAGACTAGTTAAACGCGACTGTTCTTAATTTATCTCTAAACACAAAATATTCTATTATAATTTAACTAAGAATGAGAATTTAGCGGTTAATTCATTAAGAGATAATAAGGAGCTGATCATCCGTCCCTCTGATAAAGGGGGCGGAATAGTGTTGTTCAACAGAGCTGATTATGTTTTTGAGATAAAAATACAGCTTGCTGATATAGATTGCTATAGGATGTTGACATATGATCCTACTTATGCCTATAAGAAGGAAATAGATGTGATTATTAATTTAGGATTAGCTAATAGATGGATTGATGAAGCCACTTCACAGTTTTTGACTCAAACACACCCCAGAACACCTCTGATCTATGTACTGCCAAAGATACATAAGACCTTAATGCGGCCACCTGGTAGGCCTATTATTTCATCTTGTGGCTCACTTTGCGAGCCTCTTTCGCAGTACATAGATTTTTGGTTGCAACCGGTAGTGCAGAAAATTAGTTATTTTTTGAAAGATACATCAGACTTCATTTGTAAACTAAATGCACTTGGCACTTTACCGAAATCTTGTTTGTTGGTAACCCTTGATATAACCAGCTTGTACACCAATATTAAACATAGTGATGCTCTGGAATCTGTGAGGACGCTTGTCTCTGCCAGCCCACACTATAGAGGTCCTAATATTGATTTTTTGTTGTTACTTCTGGAAGTTGTTTTATAGAAAAATTACTTCTTATTTAAAAATTCTTATTACCTGCAGCTGAGGGGGATGGCGATGGGGTCCAATGTGGCCCCATCGTAAGCAAACCTCTTCATGCATTTATATGAGAAGCAACATATTATGTCACACCTTTTTTTCCGCAATTTATATATTTCTATGTAAGATATATAGATGATTTGTTTTTGGTGTGGACTGGCGGGGCTGACTGCCTCACAGAGTTCATTGATGTCCTCAATTCACTTGATACCATCAGGTTCACTGTTTCATTTAGTGATACTGTGATTAATTACTTGGATGTTTGTGTCCTTTTGAGAGAAAATGTTCTTTCCACAAAATTTTTTAGGAAGGAAACAGACAAAAACACATTTCTTATGGCTGACAGCTTCCACCCTGAACCTCTTAAATGTGGGTTACCACTATCGCAACTGCTTAGAGTGGTACAAATCACTTCAGATGTTAATGAACTTCCACAAGCCTTGGAGGAAATTGGTGCGAGATTCCTGGACAGCGGCTATGCAGAACACGAGATTCAAAATGCCATTGCACAATGTATGGAATTATCACGAGATCAAGTTTTGGAATGTCGCAAACGCGATGATGATATGGATAGATTGGTGTTCTCTACCACATACTCGATTTCTTCCAAACATATTCATGAAACTGTCCTGAGGCACTGGCACATCGTCCAATCTGATGATGTTATTGGACCCTTCTGTCAGAAGAATCCCCTTTTTTGCTATAAAAGGAGTCGAAACATCAAGGACATTGTGGCCAAATCAGACATAGGGCCCATTAAAAATACCACTTGGTTGCAACCCAAGAATGGAGTATACAGATGTCATGGGTGTGTTAATTGCCAATTTTTGAGCTTGGGAGACAAGTTTGTGGATCCTGTTCAAGGAACTGTGTATGACAGAAAACATCATCTGGACTGTGATAGTTGATTTATAATATATATCATCATATGCCCCTGCAACAAAGTGTATGTGGGGAAGACAATTCGTACACTTAAAGATAGGATCTCAATGCACCGATCATCCATTAAAAAGGCCATGATCAAAATGGACTCTAATACTCCACCCGTGGCAAGGCATTTTCAATTGTATAAACATACTTTCAGGGATTTTCGTTGCTTACCAATTGACCATATTCCAGCCCTCAGAAGAGGTGGGGATCGGAATAAACTCCTCCTACAAAGGCAATGTATGTGGATTCATCGACTTAATGTTGTCAGCCCTAATGGTCTTAATCAGTAGCGGATCTTGCCACGGGCAAGCAGGACTTTTGCCCGGGGCGCCGCTTTCCGGAGGGCGCAGGGCGCCATCCGGAGGGCACTGCACCAGGGCAAGATCCGCTGCTGCTGTGTGCCCCCCGCTGCCCGCTGCTGCCGCTGGCCGCTGGAAAGGGAAACTAGACGCGTACGCGTCTAGTTTACCTTCGTGGAGAGGACCTTTGCTGTACGGTGCGCAATGATGTCATCGCGCACCGCACATCATTTCAGACTGTACAGGGGGCGTAAATGACCACGCCCCCTGTACGAAGCCACGCCCCTAATGCCGACCGGGGCGCCAGAAGCCCCGAAACCGGCCCTGGTCTTAATGAGGCACAATCTCTTAATTGCTTTCTATAGTTATACTGGGTGGACCTGATGGTGGTGTCAGTATGCTAATATTAATGTATTGGGTAATGATGATGCTGCTCTTTCTTTCTCCATATTGGATGTTCTCTAATTTCTTGTCTTTTATTTTGTATCTGTGTTTGTATTGTAGTTGTGGGGCCGTCCCCGAATATACACATGGTAGTGAGTATTATCTTCTTGTAGTCAGAGAAACTATATGCATTTTAGGTTTCGTTTTGCCGTGTGTTTACATCCTTTGGTTGCCTTGACAATGCGGGAAGCTCACTGGTCTCTTTCTATTGTTGCTTAGTGACGCGGTGGACACATCTTGTCCGGCCGTGTCACTTTCAGTCACGTGGGACCCGCATTGTTGTTACATTGCTAAGTGACGCGGCGGACACATCTTGTCCGGCCGCGTCACTTCCAGTCACGTGGGACCCGCATTGTTGTTATGTTGCTAAGGCGACGTTACACTGCATCCTGTTTAGACCCGTGCGTGCGCTTCCGGTCACGTAGAAACGGGACTACAGGTGCAGCTTGTTACACACAGGTGAGTTTATTGATTTGATTGCTCCATGTGTACATAGGGAATGGCTCCACAATGGCTTATTATGCTCATGACTAAGGTGCTGCTGTAGCACCGAAACAGCTGTCGAGCTGTTAAACTTTGTGGGATGACTGGCATTGTTTTACCACCCTGACATTGGTGGGATAAGTACTCCTGTTTTAATGATGCTGCTTGATTGTGACTTAATCCGGTCTCCCATGTTTTTGATGCACTTTACTTGAAATGCATTGCACTTTTTCATTGCTATATGCAATAAATACAAAGTAATTTTTTTCTATTCAAAGTGGATATTGCTGGCTCTGTTTGTTCGTGTATGTATGTGTATATATATATATATATATATATATATATATACTGCTCAAAAAAATAAATGGAACTCTTAAACAACACAATGTAACTCCAAGTCAATCACACTTCTGTGAAATCAAACTGTCCACTTCTGAAGCAACACTGATTGACAATCAATTTCAGATGCTGTTGTGCAAATGGAATAGACAATAGGTGGAAATTATAGGCAATTAGCAAGACACCCCCAATAAAGGAGTTGTTCTGCAGGTGGTGACCACAGACCACTTCTCAGCTCCTATGCTTTCTGGCTGATGTGTTGGTCACTTTTGAAAGCTGGCGGTGCTTTCACTCTAGTGGTAGCATGAGACGGAGTCTACAACCCACAAAAGTGGCTCAGGTAGTGCAGCTCATCCAGGATGGCACATCAATGCGAGCTGTGGCAAGAAGGTTTGCTGTGTCTGTCCAGAGCATGGAGGCACTACCAGGAGACAGGCCAGTACATCAGGAGATGTGAAGGAGGCCGTAGGAGGGCAACAACCCAGCAGCAGGACCGCTACCTCCGCCTTTGTGCAAGGAGAAACAGGAGGAGCACTGCCAGAGCCCTGCAAAATGACCTCCTGCAAGCCACAAATGTGCATGTGTCTACTCAAACGATCAGAAACAGACTCCATGAGGGTGGTATGAGGGCCCGACGTCCACAGGTGGGGGTTGTGCTTACAGCCCAACACCGTGCAGGACATTTGGCATTTGCCAGAGAACACCAAGATTGGCAAATTCACCACTGGCGCCCTGTGCTCTTCACAGATGAAAGCAGGTTCTCACTGAGCACATGTGACAGACGTGACAGAGTCTGGAGACACCGAGGAGAACGTTCTGCTGCCTGCAACATCCTCCAGCATGACCGGTTTGGCAGTGGGTCCGTAATGGTGTGGGGTGGCATTTCTTTGGGGGGCCACACAGCCCTACATGTGCTCGCCAGAGGTAGCCTGACAGCCATTAGGTACCAAGATGAGATCCTCAGATCCCTTGTGAGACCATATGCTGGTGCGGTTAGCCCTGGGTTCCTCCTAATGCAAGACAATGCTAGACCTCATGTGGCTGTAGTGTGTCAGCAGTTCCTGCAAGACGAAGGCATTGATGCTATGGACTGGCCCGCCCGTTCCCCAGACCTGAATCCAATTGAGCACATCTGGGACATCATGTCTCGCTCCATCCACCAACGCCACGTTGCACCACAGACTGTCCAGGAGTTGGCGGATGCTTTAGTCCAGGTCTGGGAGGAGATCCCTCAGGAGACCATCCGCCACCTCATCAGGAGCATGCCCAGGCATTGTAGGGAGGTCATACAGGCACGTGGAGGCCACACACACTACTGAGCCTCATTTTGACTTGATTTAAGGACATTACATCAAAGTTGGATCAGCCTGTAGTATGTTTTTCCACTTTAATTTTGAGGGTGACTCCAAATCCAGACCTCCATGGGTTAATAAATTTGATTTCCATTGATAATTTTTGTGTGATTTTGTTGTCAGCACATTCAACTATGTAAAGAACAAAGTATTTAATAAGAATATTTCATTCATTCAGATCTAGGATGTGTTATTTTAGTGTTCCCTTTATTTTTTTGAGCAGTGTGTGTGTGTGTGTATATGTATATATATATATATATATATATGTATGTATATGTATATGTATATATATATATATATATGTGTGTGTATAGGTTAATTCAGTGTTCTCATTCTATTAATTTAATTTTGTACATCACAATTTTCACTTATCACAATTTTCACTTAGCTACGCAATTTAGATGGATTTGTATTAATAAAACTATAACACAAGTCATTTTGTTTCTCATTTAATATAACACTCCTTATCACCTCACAGCATTTTATACTATCACACAGTACTAAGTCTATCAGTCTGAAAAAACATATTTTATCACTTCATATCTTTAATATTATAAAGGATAGTTATTTTTCTATTCTCCTTCATTTCACAGCACAGTCCTACACACTTAGATTGCTTTCTCACACACCTTTTATTATAAGCACAATTTTTTTTTATTTTAGTCACGCACCTTTTAAGACAATTTATTATTATTAATCATTTATAGTCTACAAAATAATTTACAAAATAATTTATATATTATTATTATTATTATTATTATTATTATTATTATTATTTAATTATAGTATTTTGTCACTAATATACATATTTGGTATTTACTGTATAATAAGTATGATGGTATGGACTCATACCCGGAAATCGAGCTATAATCAAAGGTCATGGACGTCTTTATCAACTCACGGTGTTTCTAGATAGAAGTATCTGACCCTTAGGATGTACCAGACTTCAAATAGGTAGTACAGATCCTCGTCTAAACCCTACCTATGAGACATATAATTCTCTTTGAAGGTTGCAGATGCCTTTGATATGTAGTTTCAATATATTTATATTAATGCTTGTATCATGTTGCTGAGTAAAACTCATTATTTAGACTGGAAACCTATGATAACCTTTCAAACCACATATCATTTAATTTCCATGTAGGCAAACACTATTATGGGAATTATTATTAGTTCGAAATTAGGGTTTCATAGGTATTAGCATGAATATAACATCCGGATAAAATTGTCAAATATAGCGGTTAAATTAGTCTGATTAAATTAGTAAGATGTAAACAGGTAATTGGATACATCAATAACTAGGACAATTATGTCTGAGATGTCAGTTCAGAAATAGAGTTTTATGTAGCAAGATGCTGTGTCAAATTAACAGGACAATAATTGATCCCAAAGGAATGTCTATAGGGAAAGGTCTGAACTATGATGATGAACACGCCCTCCGCTTTCTGCTATTTATACTCCCCAATGATGACAACGCCCAGGTTTCGCTGTGACCAAGCTTTTGTGAAACGTACGTCATCGGCGGGCGTTTCTACGGGATCCAGTCTGAAGATCGACACTGTCTAGGTCTACAATGTTTAGGTCTACCACTATAGGTTGACAGTCACTAGGTCGACAAGGTTGGAAGGTCGACAGGGTTTCTAGGTTGACATTTGCTAGGTAGACAGGTCAAAAGGTCGACATGAGTTTTTCAAGAAAAAATTATTTTTTTGAACTTTTTCATACTTAACGATCCACGTGGACTACGATTGGAATGGTAATCACCTTGCCCGCAGCATGGTGAGCGAAGCGAGCCATGCGAGGAGACACGGTGCACTAATTGGGTTTCCATGTCACTCTACGAAGAAAACGACCCCCCCAAAAAACAGCCATGTCGACATTTTGACCTGTCGACCTAGAAACCCTGTCGACCTTCCAACCCTGTTGACCTAGTGACTGTTGAGCTATACTATAGTGGTCGACCTAAACATTGTCGACCTAGACACTGTCGATCTAATGATCCACACCCATTTCTACTGGGTTCGCGTCATGCAGTTGCAGCCCAGCGCCTAGCTCCGAACACGGCTCCCAGCACAGCTCTCCTCAATCCTGGCAGCTAAACAATTGCACATCTCTCAATAGGTATTCTAGAGCTGCTCTCAGAGCCGGCCTTAGGCATAGGCAAACTAGGCAAGTGCCTAGGGCATCTGGTATGCTTAGGGGCACCAGCAGCTTCTGCTGATTAAAATGATATGCGGCATGCCAATATTCTGTGTGTGACTGCGGCTGTATCTGCATATGAAATGCTACGTTGCAGTGTATTCCTGCAAATCACTGTAATGTAGCATTTCGTATGCAGATACAGGCGCAGTCACACACAGAATATAGGCATGCTGCATATCATTTTAATCAGCAGAAGCTGCTTGTGCATCCTAGCCACATAGTAATGCAAATAAAATGCATTTTCATAAACAAAAGGGGCCCGACGTTAGCAGAGCTGCCAGTTGACTCATGCCAGGCATCTCCAGCAGAACTAGCGGCGGTGCTAGGGGGCACCAGCCAAAATTTTGCCTAGGGCATCATATTGGTTAGGGCCGGCTCTGGCTGCTCTCTTACCCCGGAACCACGGTCCGCTCTCCCTGCAATGTGATCACACAACAAGGAGGGGGTCAAGTGCAGTACGGAATAGCAGAAGTAGCTTGCACTTTATCTCTTTTTCCGTCCCAACGAGAGTGGTTTCCACACTCTCATTGCTCTCATTCAGCGCAACTAGGCACATGAGATTAAAAAGCAGAAGGGGATACCAACTCATTCATGCCGGGACATCTCTTATTTATAAGTAATCTATCTTGTTTTGCACCTATTTAAGTGTGGGCACAATTTAGAGACAATGGGTTAACACCAACACATATGTGTATAATAATGTGTCAAAGGTGGCCAATTGAGCACCCACATGGGAAGGTGATGTCAGGATAACATACGAATGCAATGTTTCATCTTCTTGAAGGAGATTTTGTGTCACTGTATATCCAAAGAGGAACCATGTGCAATATTGGTTAACAAGCATGTATTTACCTGCTAGTTCAATTGCCTACCTGCCAGTTTTTGTTTAATTATGTGAATGAAGTGTTTCAAAATTTAGTAGGATATTTACATATAGGGGTTTATTTACTAAAGTCCCGATTTTGGACGTTTTTTTTTTTTTTTAAGTGGCAACACGGGAATTTACTAAGCACAAATCTCGGCAGTGTTTTGCGTATATATAATGGTTTTCACAGCAGAGATCAGAAATACAAATGAATAGACCATCGGTCAAATGTGCCTGTTTGTTCATACAACATGGGAATTTACTATTCGTTCGTATTTGGGTGTTTGTCTCTGAATGGTCAATTGCGGTCGTATTTTTTTGTGATTCATAAAAAAAAGCAGCAAAAAAATAGACCTGCTTTTTCCTGGCGTGTTTACATGTGTTGCAACTTAAAAATCAATTACGCCTGAATTAGGATGCCTATAAAAGGATCTTAGGCCCATTTCAAACAACCTACACTCAGAAATGGCTGCTGGAGTATGCTGCAGTGATCTTTTGTGTGCTGTGGGATTCCTGAGACTCAGAAATCAGTCTGGAAGTAACCAGGGTCAAGAAACTGAACATGGTCAGCAGGTTGTACAGGTTCCGCGGAGGCCTAGTTTTTTTAGGGGGCATTTAAACTTGAACGCATTGTCCGATGACAGGGTCATACAGATGTTCCATCTAAATCGTACCAACATGTTCCGTCTGTATGACCTTGTCAAACTGGGTCTAGACCCTGAGACAGCACACTCTCGCCCTGTCTCAGGCCTGCACAAACTTCTGGCTGTGTTGCACTTTATGGCTACTGGGAGCTTTCAGGCTTTGTCTTGCAAAGTCATTGGCATTTCACAGCCCTCCTTTTACAGAATACTAACACAGGTGACGTATACCTAACAACCTCTTTTTTTTTTTTTAGTAATGTCAGTGGCCAGTGATGATGTTATGTAATTTAATCTCAGTACCCTTTTTTTCACAAATATACACACAGGTGTTGGATGTTTTGCAGCCCCACATCGATGCCTCAATCTGCTTCCCTACCCATGAGTCTCAGTGGCATGCCATCAGGGTAGCTTTCTATAGCCTTGCGGGCATGCCCAATGTGCTGGGAGCCATAGATTGCACACACATTAAGCTGAGACCACCTAGAGGCAGGCAGCACATCTATACAAATCGTCATCTTGACCACTCCACAAATGTACAGGTGGTTTGTGATGCAAAACTAAAAATCATGAGTGATGTTGCTGGTTACCCCGTGGGCTGCCATGACTCCTTCATCCTCAGTGAGTCATCCCTCTTTGATAAATTTGAGGATGGACAAATGCAGATGGATGGCTGCTGGGTATGTGATTTGATATGTGTAGGACTTTGTATACTAGGCACAAATACACTGTGTTAGTTATGTGTTGCTGTATCTGAACTTTAAACACTTACTATATTTGTCTTTCAGGTGATGGAGGATATGGCTGTTTCTCTTGGCTTCTGACTGCATTGTCCCGCCCTGATTCCCCTGCTTAACACAATTACAATCATGCACATAAGGCCACGCGGAATGTGATAGAAAGATGTTTTGGTGTGCTGAAATCTAGGTTTTGGTGTCTGGATAAGTCCTGTGGTCTTTTGTTGTATAGACCCTTAAAGGTGACCCAAATTGTGTTCTGCTGCTTTCTTCATAACATGTGTTTGCAACAACATCTGCCACATGTTGAGGAGGAGGAGGAGGATGAAGAAAGCAGTCAGCAAGCAGAGGAGTTAGATACATCTGGCGACACTTGGAGTACAGATCTAGGGAGGCAGGTAAGGCAAGAGCTTATCAATCTACATTTTTAAGGTAAGTATATGTGTATATTGTTATTTATATTTTAATTTCTCATACGTCCTAGAGGATGCTGGGGTCACATTAAGAACCATGGGGGTATAGATGGGATACCGCAGGAGACATGGGCACTTTAAGACTTTAAAAGGGTGTGAACTGGCTCCTCTCTCTATGCCCCTCCTCCAGACTCCAGTTTTAGAATTGTGCCCAGGCAGACTGGATGCACTCTGAGGAGCTCTACTGAGTTTCTCTGAAAAAGACTTTTGTTAGGTTTTTTATTTTCAGGGAGACTGCTGGAAACAGTCTCCCTGCTTCATGGGACTAAGGGGAGAGAAGTATGACCTACTTCCAGTGAGTTCAAACTCTCTGCTTCTGGCTACAGGACACCATTAGCTCCTGAGGGTTTGATCACTAGGTACGCCTAGATGCTCGTTCCCAGAGCCGGCCGTCACCCCCCTTACAGAACTAGAAGACAGGTGAGTAGAAGAAGACAAGAAGACTTCAGTGACAGCATTCTGAGGTACCGCACAGCGATCGCATGCTGCGCGCTATGCTCCCACACACACACAGCAGCACTACAGGGTGCAGGGCGCGGGGAGGGGGTGCCCTGGGCAGCAGAAAAACCTCAAAATAAACTGGCAAGAGGGGATATAAGTGCCTAGGCACTGTCCTAACCCCCGCCAGTATAAATATATATGTAACAAAAGCGGGACTGAAGCGTGCCATTAAGGGGGCGGAGCTTTGTCCTCACAGCCCACACAGCTCAGCGCCATTTTCCTCTATACAGGCTGCAGATATGCTGGTCCTTCCTCACACTTCTGAATAAGTATCAGGGTGCAAAACGGGGGGGGGGGGGGACAGAAATATTGGTGCAATATATATTTAATATAAAAGCGCTACAGGTCTGAGGCATTCTTTAGTGTTTCAGAACCGGTGATTAGGCGCTGTGTTGTGGGCTGGCAAACTCCCTCTGTGTCTCTCTGACAGACTTTACTGTGGGTCTGTCCCCTATATGCCCAGTGTGTCTGTGGGTGTTTGGTACAGGTGTGTTGACATGTCTGAGGCTGAAGGCTCTTCCCAGGAGGAGGCTGTATTCGGGACACATACATATGTGGGTGGCCCTGTCAGCACCACCAATAACTGACTGAGTAAAAATTTGCATGATAATGTGATTCATATCAGAGTAAGGTTGCATAAATCTGTGTCCCAGACACAGACGTAGAAATATCTTTGGAGGATGTGATGTTCATAGCTATTTTTACCTCAGACCCCTCGGGGTCGCAAAAATGTTATTTTGCCCAGTTACTGTTCCCTGATACCGACACGGATACTGATTCCTATGTCGACCATAATGTTTCCTGATTAGATCCACTATTGAAAAAGAGCATTCAGTACATGATTATGCATATTAAGGGCGTATTAACGTCACTGAGGACCCTGCTGTTCCTGACAATAGGGTCTATTTATGTGTGTGTGTGTGTATATGTATATATGTGTGTATATATATATATATATATATATATAATGAAAGCTGAGGTAACGTTCCTCTATCTCATGTGCTGAACGCTCTGTTTGAGAAAGTCTGGGTCAGCCCTGACAAGATGGTTTCAAATCCCCAAGTGGATTACGATTGTTTATTCCTTTCCCGCCGTGGACAGAATAAAGTGGGAGTCACCCCCTGTTCTGCATGGGGCCCTGTCACAAATCCAGCGGATTGTATGCAGGAAAGCTACATTATATTCTAGTTATGTGACCATGCGTACGTTATTTAGACCTGCCATTGCATGCGCATTTTTGCGTATTCAAAAAAATGGTCGGATACCTTGTCATCCGATATAGATACCCTGGGGAGAGATGGGATACTCCTTACGTTGGGTCATATCAAGGACACTGCAGCATACTTACGTGAGACTGCAAGGGATATAGGACTGTTGGGTTCACGGGCCAATTCCATTGCGGTCTCGGCTATGGAATGCTGATGCTGACTCCAAGAAGACATGGAGTCTCTTCCCTATGAATGTGAAGCCTGGTTTGGTGACGGCCTAGTTACTTTGATCATGGCAGCTGCCGCAGATAAGTCTACCTTCTTGCCCTATGTTCCCTCACAGTGAAAGATATAGTGAGGTTACTAATATGCGCAAAAAACAGAATTGTGCAGCAGAAACACGCGAATGGAGCATTCACCCAATGCTCAAGGAAACTGGATATTGAAAAATATTTTTCACGTGTTCAATCCTGCGCTACTCTGTTTTGACCATGTGCAAATAATTTGACAGTTAGTGCCTATATACAGACATAGAATGGTGCAGTGGAGGTATATGCATGCAAAACACCACATCCAAATTGAATAAAAAATACTGATCTTTTATAATTGAGTAGTTCTCGAGTTCCTGCTACAACTACTTCTTAATGCATTTTGAAGGTAATAAAATCCATAGGTTTCTGTAATCAGAATAAAAGCGCTTTCCTCTTAAGGGCATACACCCATTGCAGGGGAGGTCAGCACAAGAAATAAATCATAGTGCAGTACTTTGTATAAAATCAGACGTGTTTTAATACAAATCGCACTTACAACATTGAAGAATTAAAATCGCATGTAACGTCTCCTCCCACGGAAACAACACTGGAACACACTGGAAAAATCACCAGACTCCTGTTGATGCACTCAGGATGGGTTTCAGCGACCACAATTTAAAAGACAATGAAATCTGCAGGTTTCTGTAATCAAAATAAGAGCGCTTTCCTCTTAAGGGCATTCACCCATTGCAGGGGAGGTCAGCACAAGAAATAGATCATAGTGCAGTACTTTGTATAAAATCAGACGTGTTTTAATACAAATCGCACTTACAACATAGAGAAATTAAAATCACATGTAAAGTCTCCTTTCACGGAAAACAACACTGGAACACAGTAGAAATATCACCAAAGTCCAGTGTTGTTTTCCGTGAAAGGAGACTTTACATGTGATTTTAATTTCTCTATGTTGTAAGTGCGATTTGTATTAAAACACGTCTGATTTTATACAAAGTACTGCACTATGATCTATTTCTTGTGCTGACCTCCCCTGCAATGGGTGAATGCCCTTAAGAGGAAAGCGCTCTTATTTTGATTACAGAAACCTGCAGATTTCATTGTCTTTTAAATTGTGGTCGCTGAAACCCATCCTGAGTGCATCAACAGGAGTCTGGTGATTTTTCCAGTGTGTTCCAGTGTTGTTTCCGTGGGAGGAGACGTTACATGCGATTTTAATTCTTCAATGTTGTAAGTGCGATTTGTATTAAAACACGTCTGATTTTATACAAAGTACTGCACTATGATATATTTCTTGTGCTGACCTCCCCTGCAATGGGTGTATGCCCTTAAGAGGAAAGCGCTTTTATTCTGATTACAGAAACCTATGGATTTTATTACCTTCAAAATGCATTAAGAAGTAGTTGTAGCAGGAACTCGAGAACTACTCAATTATAAAAGATCAGTATTTTTTATTCAATTTGGATGTGGTGTTTAGCATGCATATACCTCCACTGCACCATTCTATGTCTGTATATAGGCACTAACTGTCAAATTATTTGCACATGGTCAAAACAGAGTAGCGCAGGATTGAACACGTGAAAAATATTTTTCAATACCTATGTTCCCTCACAACAGATGATGACGCATCATTATCGGATGCAGTCATTTTGACCCAATAGATACAGATTCCCTTTTCATTGCAGGTAGAGGAAGGAGAAGAGGAAAGAGGTCCGCAGCCTCTTCAAGATCCCAGGAGCTGAAATCGTCCTCTGCTTCTGCAAAATCCACCGCATGACGCTGGGGCTCTCTTGCGGGAGCCCATGCCGGTGAGGCCACGTCTAAAACTCTTCAGTCAGTCCTGGAAGTGTTCGGGCCTGGACCCGTGGGTTTTACAATTAGTGTCCCAAGGGTACAAATTGGAGTTTCAAGACGTTCCCCCTCACCGATATTTTTTTCCGGACAGGGAGGTAGTATGCGACGCAATACAAAAGTTGTGTCAGAATCAGGTCTTTGTCCTGGTTTCCCCTGTCACAAAAGGGAGAAGGCTTTTATTCAAGCCTCTTCGGGGTCCCAAAGCCAGATGGCTCGGTCAGACCAATCCTAAATCTGAAATCCCTCAATTTCTACTTAAAGAAATTCAAATCCAAGATGGAATCTCTCAGGGCAGTGATATCCAGTCTGAAAAAAGGAGTTTTTTTCATGGTGTCAGCAGACATAAAGGATGCCTACTTACATGTTCCCATTTCCCTCCACATTAAGCTTACCTGAGGTTTGCAATTCAGGATTGTCATTACCAATTTCAGAAGTTGCCGTTTGGTCTGTCCACGGCTCCAAGGATTTTCACCAGGGTGATGGCGGAAATGATGGGTCTCCTTCGCTAGCAAGGAGTCACAATTATCCCGTACTTGGACGGTCTCCTGATAACGGCGAGATCCAGGGACCAGTTGGTGCAAAACATTGCACTCTCCCTGAGAGTTCTTCAACATGGTTGGTTCCTGAACTTGCCAAAATCACGATTGGTCCCAACGACGCGGTTGTCATTTTTGGGAATGATACTGGACACAGAACTACAGAGTTTTTTCTTCCAGTGTGACAATGCTAAATTCCTTTGTCGTATAAACAACCCTTTATGAAGTCTAAGAACACTGTACGCTGTTTGCTTAAGAAGTACCGTAATGGTACGCTAGTTGCGTAACGATCGCTCAGCCGTAGGCGAGACGCTCAAGCGTCACGTTCGCTCACGGCCCAGTGATCACAGGACACGTTATTGGCTATGACTAGAGTAATGATTCGCTATGGCGTAGCATACGCTCGAGACCACGAGGAGGTCACCAGCGGCGCAGACGCTCACAACGCTATACCTTAATGTTTAAACCTTATATCAATGAAATACACAGAATAACTTAATGTGAATACAGGGTGTAAGTGCAACCTTGTGTAACCTGACTAACTACAAAGCTGCTTGAGCGTCACCGACGCTCAAGTGAACACTTAACACTATAGAAAATACACAGATACTGGTTTAGGTTCCAAAGCCTATTAACTGTATTATATCTAATATATTTGTAAAAGGGGATAACAGTACAAATGATACACTACAATATAACAGAGACTTCCTAACCACAGAACTAAACAATAAATACAAAAGGACAATACTACACTGACCTAAATGCAATACAATACAATACTATCTAATACAATACAATACTATCTAATACAATACAATACTAGCCTAGTCTAGGGGAGATATGAGAGAACAGAACAGGGAGAGAGAGAGAGAGAGAGAGATGAGAGAAATTGGCTCACAGAAAGACAATGATTACGGAGAGAAACTTACGCACAAAGGGTATGATCGCCTGCGCCTCGATATCCAGCTCCCGGCTATCAGCAAATAACCGTTGATGAGAGAGTGAGAGCTGGATGTGGTCGGCCTGCCTATTTATGCCCCACACACAATGCAATCTCCTGGTCCTACAATCCCATTGTCCATTGGCCGAAGGAATTCGGCCCTGCATCATAACAAAAGGTCATAGGGTGATTCATACAGGTGGGCTGTGACGATTTCCAACAGCTCAGGTGGGTGGGAAACTGGGTTTCCCGCCGCATACCTGAGTATGTGTAAATAATAGAAATGGACATAAACTTCTTATGTCCATAACTATTCGCACGAGCGATTAATACGCTCCAAGCCAACACCGGAATATTACTAATTAAATACTCTTCCGATGGGTACCAAACACGGCTGTATGATTCCTGTCAGACCCTTCGTACAATACAAAGAGGGATTCCTTTAAACAGGGACCTTCTATTTTAACCAAACTTTCAGAATCTATCAAGGGGACCATGATCTACAAACTACATTAATTGTGAACATTTGTAACGAATGAGTCGCACGCTACGACTACATAAACTCTACCGTAAATACGCATACCGCGCCTGCGAGTGCACGCTATCGCGGGTATGCGCCTTCACGGGAGAGCGTACGCATGCGCAGCGCGGACCAGTGTGCGGTGCAAATATGGCAACGTGCATAGAGACATTTTTCTGACTTTGACAGTCCACCCTTTGGCAGTCAATAATAACTGCCACCTTCTAAAATATTTAAGGAGAAAAATGTAAGTCAGGGGTTAATTGATTTCCATGGTTGGGTAGGGGAGAAGAGTGGAGTAGGTGTGAAGAGGGTATGACCTAGTGAGAAAGCAGAAGCATGTGTGTATGAGTCCATGTTTGGAGGGTCATGTATCATCGTGCCGTACGTGTGGTAAATCAAGCTTCGAGGTATTGCGAAGTATACATTTGAATTCCTTCTTATCCTGTGGTACAGGTCTGTGGATGGGCTGTCAAACTCTACCGAGCTCATTTCGGCTGTGGTTGTAACAAAATGGGGATGCACATTTTAGTTGATGATACATGAATGGGGGAGGTATGTGGTTGCTGATATCTGTGCCTGTATTCCCTATCGTCTATGTGTGTCGTTACCTGAGGGTTGTAGAGATGAAGATAAAGAACACTTACGAAAAATGCAATGATATTCTATGTCAGGGAAATGTACATCTGTTGTTGAAGTTGTGTTCGGTATCTGTTGAGAGTCGTCTTCTTTGCGCTGTTTTGCTCCTTAGGCATGAGCAATAAGCTTTGTCAGTGCCATCAGATTTACAAAAATGTTGGGCTAGCGTGAGTTTAAAAATACTAGGGAAACTGGGGATCCATGGCAAAGTTCATCAAGTGTCCATATTTAAAGTTGTCAAATCTTCTTCTTTGGTGCTTGTCTGTTGTCTGTATAGCGTCTCGTCAACTTCCTCGTCCAAGGGGGTCTTTGTATCTTGGAGAAAAGCAGAAAAACAGGTGAAAGAAACGGACCGTATAATCGCATTTTCATCACATTCTGGTTTCTATCATTGGGTCATAAATCAAATCCAGGTTAATTACAGTTTCCTCGCTCCTCAAGCTCATCACTCTTGTACTTTGTTTGCACCTCATTAAAGCCTGCCCGCATCTAAATATCAATCCAATCGATATAATGACACCCAAGATACATAGTAGAAACTTTCCAACATCCATTATGACTCCTTGAGCCCAGTCTCCTAAACCGGAGAACCAATTTCGCGGGTTCAACCATGACACCCAACCAGTCAGCTCATTACCTACAGCAGCAAGGGTGAGATTGTGTTTTCGACGAAATTCCCACTTTAATTGCAGAATATCGTCCATCTTTTGGTCTATGACCTCTACCGGATCCTCGGTGCTATTTGTGATATACGTGCAACACTTTATGCCGTACTGTGTTGCCAATGTAACACAATATCCGCCTGTTACTGCTGTAAGATAATTAAGAACCATCCTATGCTGAACTAGTTCTGTTTTGTAAGCTTGAAGTTCTCTTCCAGTGTATCTAAACGTGTCATCATACATTTCAGTGATATTATCTAACAAATTGGCGAGTGCGGAAATGTATCTATAATTCATCACACCTCGAGCGGTGCGAGTGAAATCTAACGCTACCAGAACCTGAATCCCGGTGGATTCATGGATAAGATCAGAGGCCGGATGCTCTAACCTTTCTGACAGTTGTCTTTTAACTCGGTGCTCGTAATGAGTGTGAGTATAAGGAGCTTGGGCACCACGGTGTATGTCCTTCATTTTGTCATGTGTTACAGTCATCACTTCAGGCAATACTTTTCCAATATAACACAATCCTTCAGAGTTTGGGGCAAGCCACTTGTACGCCTTTCTCCCGCATATGAAATATGCGTCATCGGGGAGAACATAAGGGACGGAGAAGGACATGACCATGTTACAAACCTTCCAGGTGAAATCTCCTGACCCTAATTCTTCCAACTGCTTAATGCACGTATCAGTTTGTACGATATGTGCACAGTATCCTGGTGATACCTCTCCAACTCTAGTAATCCTATTTCCTAAGGTATATCGATACCGGAAAGATTTTCCTCTACTGGCTATGTGGCGTACGAGCTCTGTATCTGTAGGCATTCTATCTGCTCTGTGTGAAAAGGTCATGGTAAGGTTGCTCCACGACACTTCCCAATTTCCCGGTTTTCTGGGATTGGAGATGTTGAAACATAAGAGGGACCTATCCACATGGTATTGGTGGAGCTTCAAACTAGGAGGGCTGGAGATGTTAAACCTCCGGTCCACCGGTCTCCCACCACTTAGCTCAAGTACCTCCCCTAACGTTAAAGGAAATGGTACTAGCCCTGATTTGCTGTGACCCTGAGGTACTTGAGAGCATACCCAACAATCTGTTTGGTTTAACACGTTACCCACTAAGGAGTGATAGTCACTCAATGGATGCCGGTCCATATGGATATTAAAACTAGATTGGCATTTCTTTATGCATCCATCTTCAACCAGATTATCACAGAGCCTACAGATACAATTTTCTTCAGCTAACAATCCATCACAATTTCTTCTATCGGATCGTTTTCTGATACTCGCCTTTGCTTGTTGGTTTGGTTGATCTTGGAAAACTACGCCTCCATCATCATAATCGGAACCCATTCCAGAACCTCTCTCGACCTCTATGGTACTCTCGCCGGAACAGACTGCTCTGGTCAACATCATGGTTAACATCAAAATCCGGATCACAGTCTCTTGGGGCAAGTCCATCTTTGAGGAGGAAATAGAGAAGAATGAGAAGGGGGAAAAAGAAATTTTTAAGGGAGAGGGGCTGGGAAGTGGAGAAAAACAATAAAAGGGAGAGGGGAGTCGACAACTGCTTCCGGTCTTCAAGGCTCAGGTGCCGCCTCAGTCCTCCTGGAACAGACACTCTAGTGATACAACCTCTACCGTCTGTTCCTTATCACGGGACTTCTCTGGATCAGCAACCTTTTTGCAGTGGGATGAATGGACCCAAGTCTCTCTCTCAGCAACCTTCAATGCTGTGGTGCTAGTCAATAAGACCTGGTATGGTCCTTCCCATCTATCAATAAGACAACCTGAGCGTAGAAAATTTCGTATCATTACATAATTCCCAGGTTCAATGTCATGACAATTACTATCTGGTAAATCAGGAATCACCAACTTCAGATTATCATTTTGATTCCTCAACTGTTTACTCATGTTAATTAAGTATTTTACAGTTACTTCATTGTTACATTTCAAATCATCCTGAGGGTTAATCATGACATGCGGTTGTCGACCAAACAAGATTTCAAAAGGAGACAGATTAAGAGGGGACCTGGGAGTGGTTCTGATGCTATACAAAACAATGGGTAAAGCTTCTGGCCACGTCAATCCTGTCTCTGTCATTACTTTACTCAATTTATTTTTAATAGTGCTGTTCACTCTTTCGACCTTCGCACTCGCCTGTGGACGGTACGGAGTGTGCAGCTTACTATCAATTCCCATCAACTTACACATTCCTTGAAAGACATCACCTGTAAAATGGGTACCCCTATCACTTTCAATGATTCTAGGGATACCATATCTACATACAAATTCCTGCACAATTTTCTTAGCTGTAAACATGGCAGTATTTGTAGCTGCTGGAAATGCTTCGACCCAATTCGAGAAAACATCTATACAGACAAGTACATATTTCAAATTTCGACATGGGGGTAATTGAATGAAGTCAATTTGTATTACCTGGAAAGGGCCGCCGGCAGGTGGGATATGGGATGGTTCTGTAGGTATTGCTTTTCCAATATTCTTTCTCAGACAGGTAAGGCATGACATTGCTCTTTTACCCGCATGAGAGGAGAATCCTGGGGCGCACCAGTATGCTCTTACCAATTTGCACATCCCCTCCTTGCCTAGATGAGTCAGCCCGTGAGCTGCTTCAGCCAGACATGGAAGGTATGCCCTGGGGGCCACCGGTTTACCATGTCCATCCGTCCAGAGCCCTGAGGACTCCTGGCCATATCCCTTTGCCTTCCAGACTGCTCTTTCCTGTGTGGAACACAAATTCTGCATCTCACACAACTTTTGTGTGTTGATGGTATTAAATACCATCAGTTGTGTGGTGTCTGTCTGTATGGGGGTAGCAGCTGCAAGCTTTGCGGCTTCGTCTGCTCGGCTGTTACCAAGTGACACTGGGTCTTGACTATATGTATGTGCTTTACATTTGATAACAGCCACTCTGTCGGGTTCCTGTATCGCTGTTAGAAGCCTTTTTATATGAGCTGCATGCGCTATCGGTGTGCCAGCTGCCGTCATGAAATTTCTGAGCCGCCATAGGGCTCCGAAATCATGGACTACCCCGAAGGCGTATCTAGAATCGGTGTAGATATTGGCTGACTTACCCTTAGCCAATTCACATGCTCTGGTTAGGGCGACCAGTTCAGCAACCTGGGCTGAGTGAGGTGGGCCTAGCGGTTCCGCTTCTATGGTGTCTTGGTCATCTACGACTGCGTATCCAGTACACAAGTCTCCCGAGTCTGACTGTCTGTGACAACTACCGTCCGTGTAGAACGTGAGTTCTGCATCTTCCAGTGGATTGTCACTGATGTCAGGCCTTGCGGTAAAATTTTGGGTCAAATATTCCATACAATCATGTGTATCTTCCTTTGCATTAAATCCTCCTTCCCCATCACTCTCACCTTCCACCCTTTGTGTCTGACCAGGCACACCTGGGAGAAATGTTGCAGGGTTTAATGCACTGCATCTCCTTATGGTGATGTTTACTGGGGCCATTAATGCCAATTCCCATCTTGTAAACCTTGCTGATGAGACGTGTCTGGTTTGGGCAGAATTCAATAAGGCAGATACCGCATGCGGTGTATGGATTGTGAGGTTGTGGCCTAGCACGACATCTTCGCTTTTTGTCACTAGCAATGCTATCGCCGCAACGCTACGCAAGCATGTGGGGAGGGATCGCGCTACCGTATCTAGCTGAGCGCTGTAATATGCAACTGGCCTGCTGGCATCACCGTGTTTTTGTGTTAGTACACCTGCTGCGCACCCAGCACTTTCTGTTCCGTATAGTTCAAAGGGTTTCCCATAGTCTGGCATACCTAGTGCTGGTGCCTGCGTTAGGCATTGCTTGAGTCTCTCAAATGCTGTTTCAGATTCGTCTGTATGCGAAATCCGATCAGGTTTGTTTGAAGAGACCATTTCCTGCAAAGGTAGCGCCAATATGGAAAACCCTGGGATCCAATTACGGCAATACCCACACATTCCTAGAAACGTCCTGATCTGTTGCTGGGTTTGTGGCAGTGTCATGTCTCTAATGGCTTGGATTCTATCAGCGGTCAGGTGTCTCAGTCCTTGTGTTAGACAGTGTCCCAAATATTTTACCTTAGTTTGGCATAATTGTAACTTGTCTTTGGAAACCTTGTGACCTGTGTCTGAAAGATGAAACAGGAGCTGTTTCGTATCCTTCAGGGAAGCTTCCAATGAATCAGAACACAGTAGTAGATCATCCACGTACTGTATCAACACTGATCCACTCTCCGGTTGGAAAGACTGTAAACAATCATGCAAAGCCTGAGAAAATATACTTGGACTATCTATGAAACCTTGGGGTAACCGAGTCCATGTGTATTGGACTCCTCTGTATGTGAATGCAAACAAATATTGGCTGTCAGGGTGCAGAGGTACCGAAAAGAATGCGGAGCAGAGGTCAATAACAGTGAAAAATTTGGCAGTGGGAGGAATTTGCATTAGGATGACAGCTGGATTAGGCACTACGGGGAACTGACTCTCAACTATTTTGTTAATCCCCCTTAGATCCTGCACTAGCCTGTAACCCCTCCCCCCACTCTTTTTAACAGGGAAGATGGGACTATTTGCTGTGCTGGACGTTCTTACTAGAATGCCCTGTTGTAGCAAGCGCTCTATTACTGGGAAAACTCCTAACTCCACCTCTGGCTTCAGAGGATACTGTGGGATTTTTGGAGCTATCCTACCATCTTTTACTTGTACAACTACTGGAGCTACGTTTGCCATTAATCCAGTGTCCTGTCCATCTTTTGTCCAAAGTGACTCTGGTATCTGAGATGTCATCTCTTCTACTTGGGATGGATTCCTATTTGTCATAATGGAATGTGACATTAATTTTGATGGGGAGTCTAACATGTCTCGTACTTCCTGAGCGTGATTCTCAGGTATGTCCAAGAATACACCTTCAGGAGTACAATAAATGACGCAACCCATTTTACATAGTAAGTCTCTTCCCAGGAGATTAGTTGGTGCCGATGCAGCCAGCAAAAAGGAATGCTTGGTATGCAAAGGCCCTATTGTAATCTCGGCTGGTTTGCTAACAGGGTAGTGCTGGACTACTCCTGTTACTCCCATGGCTGGAATTGTCCTACCAGTGGTTCTCATGCCCACTGTCGAATTTATCACTGACTTGGCCGCCCCTGTGTCTACAAGAAAGTTTAAAGTCTTACCAGCTACATTGATTGCAATCTCTGGTTCGCTTCCAAGACTAGCAATCAACTTAACTGGGTGCAGATTACAGGTATGGCCACACCCCTATTGGGTATGCTGACCTCCCTGAATCCCGCTGGCAGCGACTACTTGTGCGGGGGTTAGCTGGGAACTACCAGAGGCATGCCAATCTCTGTTCGGGGGATATCTTTTTGTTTCCCCTGTATGTGGCTCAAAACTCCGCCTCTGTGGACCCTGCTCCCAATGTCGTGTGTCGTGTCGTTGTCTAGGGGGTTGAAAAGATCTTTGTACATTCTTTGTTCTACATTCTCGTGCAAAGTGTCCCGGTCTGTTACAAGAAAAACATGTTATTACACTTGCCTTACCCACAGGATTCGGTGGTACATACGCAGGCTGCTTTGTGGTCAGCGCCTGTATACTTACTGACATCAACTTATCACTTTGCGACTCCCTGTGCCTAGTGATATTTCTGTCGTGATCAATAGCAGCCTCTCTCAATGTGGACACTGACAGACCTCGCCAGCATGGTTGCGTGGTCTGTACCCTAGCTTTTAATGTTTCTTTCAAACCATCCATCAGTACAGATACTGCTACTTCTCGATGGTTTGGGTTGGTCTTAATGTCTTCTATACCAGTGTACTTTGCCATTTCTAATAGTGCCCGGTGAAAATATTCTGTTGCCGTTTCGGACTCCTTTTGCTTAATGGAAAATATTTTATTCCATTTAACAACGGCTGGGAAATACTCCTTTAGCTGTAAATTTATCCTTTTTACATTATCCTTGTTGTACACGTCTGTAAGCGGTACATCTTTATCCAATGCACAGTCAGCTAAAAATTGAGTTGCGTCAACATTGGAAGGTAAACAAGCTCTTAGCAGTATCTGCCAATCCTTGTTGTTGGGTTCTACAGTGTTACCTAGATCCCTGATGTATTTTTGGCTAGCAACTAAATCCTTCCTGGGGTCAGGAAATTCGGACACTATTGTTCTTAATTCCATTCTGGAAAATGGAGTGTACATGGCAATGTTCCTTATGGGAGTGGCTCCAGACACATCTGTTTTTCCATTGGGAACTGCTATTACCCTTACAGGAGCAATTCTAACAGCCTCTTCCTGTGTAGATTCTACAGCTTGTTGTGGTACAATTGTTTCAGTGTAGTGCATGGTGCCGTACTTACCCGTTGACACGACCTCACCTATCCCTCCGCTAGGGGCTTTCACTAATCTCGTGGGTGTCGCTGTGCCTACTGTGGTCTCTGCTATGGTGGCTGCAAGAGAGAGAGCTGAAATTGTTGCTGAATCGTCTTCTTGATCACACTCCTGAGGAAGGTTCAAAACAGGGTACATCTTGCACGGGTTAATACTTGCATGAGTTATTTGGTTAACATCATTAACATTTACAAGGTTACTAAGAGTTTTTGTTTTATAACCCAGTGCGTTTCTCTCCGTAATCAACTTCTCTCCTGCAATGTATGGTGGAGGAGGAGCTGTGGCTATCAGCTTCCTGACTGCCCCAGATCCTGCCGCCAGAGCCAAACCTCTCTGTATCTCACCTTCCTGGTGCCATAACTGTAAATAATCATGATGCTGAATTCGTCTCTTTGCTGATTTTACGAGACATATCCTCCTCCTTAAATTTTGTAACACTTCTGGACTAAAGCTACCTATTCTTGGGAATTTGTCCCTGTCTTGTACAGTCATTCTCTCCCATTCATCACATAAAGATTCGGTGTGACTTCCATATTTTTCACACATTACATATCGTGCCGACCCAACTGGTCGGTTCACAGAATCAACCTGAACCAGGGTTGATCGCCCCCTACCTGAGCAACTGGCCCCCATAGTCTGCAGGTGTTGCTTAGTCCTCCTTGGATCTCTGTATCAAGGTTTTCAGCAAGCCTTTTCAGACAACCAAATTACTCCACAGTAGGCCGGCGGTGGCGGTTTACCGAGTACCCCACTCACTCGCCCACCTCGACCAATACGACCTGATCACACCGATATGGTGCTGGCGTACTCGATACAGGGCCCCTATGGAACCTTCAGTTTACTGGAACATATGAGGGTTACCCGCAGGACACTTACTCTTTCCAGTAAAGTTGGGGTTGTTAGATAGTTCCTGAGTGACCAGCGAACTTCCCTTCCAAAAATAAAAAATTACACAAATCACGTCAGAATGTACAAATAGCGTTTGTGACCACTTTACTCTAATGGTATTAGGTCAGATTACTAACTACTGCACACAATTACGTGTGGTCCAATCGTTCAGTACACAAGCACTACTTGTTATGTACTGAAAGATCAATGGAATCGATGTTTCCGGCCGCGATTCCTTCAGCAAGAGCTTGTATGGCCTATATGGGTTCTGCACCAACACCCCAGGCGTTGTGCCACTGGACTTTTATAGCGGACCTTTTACCTTACGACCTCCTGGTCTTGTTACCTTATGACCTCCTGGTCTTGTTACCTTATGGTCCGCTATACTCTAATGCTCAAATATTATTTAACCAGGGATGCCTCCCTAGCCACCGTATATGTCACTTACACGTATGTCCCTTGACGAGTACCCGGCTTTCCTTTTGGTTACACCTTAAAGTTGTATAAACTTATGTATACAAAACCACACTCACTCAACACATGTACACTTTGTTTCTATATCTATTTCTGCGCAGAAATTGTCTTCAGTCCAACAGTGTTACCAATTAGGAGCAGGATCTGTTAAACTAAATTTCAGATTTTTTTCCAAAAATAGATTTGCGTTATTTACCGCGTCGCGTTATCTACCGCTGTGCGTTACTTATCGCCTTTGCGCTAATTATCGCTTTGCGCTAATTCAACTTTTCATGACTTGAGCTACGTGAGCGTAACCGGACGCTACGTTGCGTAATGTACGCTGCGTGCGTCTGCCTTTTGGATTGCGTACGCTAGTCTTTGTTAGCGACACGTGTACGCAATGCAAAGATCCACCGTAACACAATATATACTTTTATCAATGTAAATGATCCCTGATCATCTACCGCAATCCACACTGACTGCCTTGTCTCCTAGACAAATCGTGTGTTGTTCTATACTTTAACTATTACCTTTACTATGAAATAACAGCAAATCTCTTTTTAGCACTTTCTATCAACTATAAAAATTGGCAAACAGGAATAGTGATATACGAAATTGAAAAAAAAAGAAATGCAGATAAATGTATGCGTGCGTGTATACGCAAGACAGAAGAGAAATAAAACAGTTTTTAAAAGACACAAGCGTTTTGTTCTTACTTCCGGTTCCCGGATTCCTTCAGCACTCTTTATCTAAGCGAAGCAGACGCTTATCCCGTCAGCACTGGGAGACAACCTCCCACCCTTTGCTGGGGGATAATGTCTGCTGATCTACCTAGTGCAGATATGAGAAGGATAGGACGAGTCCCCAATTGACAATGCTAAATTCCTTTGTCGTATAAACAACCCTTTATGAAGTCTAAGAACACTGTACGCTGTTTGCTTAAGAAGTACCGTAATGGTACGCTAGTTGCGTAACGATCGCTCAGCCGTAGGCGAGACGCTCAAGCGTCACGTTCGCTCACGGCCCAGTGATCACAGGACACGTTATTGGCTATGACTAGAGTAATGATTCGCTATGGCGTAGCATACGCTCGAGACCACGAGGAGGTCACCAGCGGCGCAGACGCTCACAACGCTATACCTTAATGTTTAAACCTTATACCAATGAAATACACAGAATAACTTAATGTGAATACAGGGTGTAAGTGCAACCTTGTGTAACCTGACTAACTACAAAGCTGCTTGAGCGTCACCGACGCTCAAGTGAACACTTAACACTATAGAAAATACACAGATACTGGTTTAGGTTCCAAAGCCTATTAACTGTATTATATCTAATATATTTGTAAAAGGGGATAACAGTACAAATGATACACTACAATATAACAGAGACTTCCTAACCACAGAACTAAACAATAAATACAAAAGGACAATACTACACTGACCTAAATGCAATACAATACAATACTATCTAATACAATACAATACTATCTAATACAATACAATACTAGCCTAGTCTAGGGGAGATATGAGAGAACAGAACAGGGAGAGAGAGAGAGAGAGAGAGAGAGAGAGATGAGAGAAATTGGCTCACAGAAAGACAATGATTACGGAGAGAAACTTACGCACAAAGGGTATGATCGCCAGCGCCTCGATATCCAGCTCCCGGCTATCAGCAGATAACCGTTGATGAGAGAGTGAGAGCTGGATGTGGTCGGCCTGCCTATTTATGCCCCACACACAATGCAATCTCCTGGTCCTACAATCCCATTGTCCATTGGCCGAAGGAATTCGGCCCTGCATCATAACAAAAGGTCATAGGGTGATTCATACAGGTGGGCTGTGACGATTTCCAACAGCTCAGGTGGGTGGGAAACTGGGTTTCCCGCCGCATACCTGAGTATGTGTAAATAATAGAAATGGACATAAACTTCTTATGTCCATAACTATTCGCACGAGCGATTAATACGCTCCAAACCAACACCGGAATATTACTAATTAAATACTCTTCCGATGGGTACCAAACACGGCTGTATGATTCCTGTCAGACCCTTCGTACAATACAAAGAGGGATTCCTTTAAACAGGGACCTTCTATTTTAACCAAACTTTCAGAATCTATCAAGGGGACCATGATCTACAAACTACATTAATTGTGAACATTTGTAACGAATGAGTCGCACGCTACGACTACATAAACTCTACCGTAAATACGCATACCGCGCCTGCGAGTGCACGCTATCGCGGGTATGCGCCTTCACGGGAGAGCGTACGCATGCGCAGCGCGGACCAGTGTGCGGTGCAAATATGGCAACGTGCATAGAGACATTTTTCTGACTTTGACAAGTGGAAAAGGCTCTGGAGATCCAGAGTCTGGTCAAACAAATTCTGAGACCAGCAAGAGTGTCAATCCATCAATGCATTCGATTGCTGGGAAAGATGGTTGCGGCCTACGAGGCCATTCAGTTTGGCAGGTTCCATGCCAGAGTGTTCCAGTGGGACCTGTTGGACGAGTGGTCCGGATCCCACCTACACATACACTGGAGGATAATCCTGTCTTTTAAAACCAGAATCTCACTCCTGTTGTGGCTGCACAGCTCTCACCTCCTAGAGGGGTGCAGGTTCGGGATCCAGGACTGGATCCTAGTAACCACGGATGCAAGCCTCCAAGGCTGGGGAGCAGTCACACAGGGGGAAAACTTCCAAGGAAGATGGTCAAGTCAGGAAACTTGTCTCCACATAAACGGTCTGGAGTTAAGGGCCATTTAGATAGGTTTTCTGCAAGCGGAACATCTTCTTCTAGATCTACCCGTACTGATTCAGTCGGTCACTGTAACAGCAGTTGCGTACATAAACCGTCAGGGCAGAACGAAAAGCAGAGCAGCAATGGCAGAAGCCACAAGGATTTTCCACTGGGCGGAAAAACATACATGCGCTCTGTCAGCGATATTCATTCCATGAGCGGACAACTGGGAAGCAGACTTCCTCAGCAGACACGATCTCCACCCAAGTAGTCTTCGAAGAGGTGACATGTCGTTGGGGTTTCCTCAAGTAGACATGATGGCATCTCGTCTCAACAAGAGGTTTCAGAGTTCCAGGTCAAGGGACCCTCAAGCAATAACAGTGAATGCACTGTTGACACCGTGGGTGTTTTCAGTTGGTATATATATTCCCTCCGTTTTCTCTCATTCCAAAAGTTCTAGGATCATAAAAAGGACAGAGATTGTCCTCATTGTCCCAGACTGGCCAAGGAGAGCTTGGTATCCAGGTCTCAGGAATTACTCATAGGAGATCCTTGGCCTCTTCCTTTGCGTGAGGACCTGTTGCAGCAGGGGCCGTGCGTGTATTAGGACTTGCCGCGGCTACGTTTGACGACATGGCGGTTGAACGCCAAATCCTAGACCATGAGGGTATTCCCAGTAAAGTCGTTCCCACACTTATTCGGGCTAGAAAAGGGGTAACGTCTAAACATTACCACCGTATTTAGAGAAAATATGTTTCTTGGTGTGAATCCAAGAAGGCTCCTACGGCAGAGTTTCAGCTAGGACATTTTCTCCATTTTCTACTAGTACAGAGGTGGCCAACCTGTGGCTCTTTCTTTACTCAAATGTGGCTCCCAACACTCAAAGTCACGTGACCACAACAGATACTACAGGGACTGAAAACTGAGGGAGCCAAATACTATAGGTGAAACATCCACTGGCAAATATAGGACACATAAGGGGCTGCTGCAATCACGGGCTTGGCAACCTTTAGCCTGGGGGGGCAGATTCAAGCAAGCGGACCAATTTTTTTTAAGGAATCTGCAGTCAAGTGGCCCTGGAACACTTATATTGCATTGACCCAGGGGTCAGATGGCACCTTGCCCCCCCTACCCCTTCCTAGCCAGTCCCTGGGCACAAGTTGGGGGGACTGCAGTGCCATATGAGGGTGGGCTGGAGTGACACAAGTCTGGGCTGGCTGGAGTGACACAGGAGTGTTCTGGCAGGAGAGACACAATGGGGAGCTGACTGTAGTGACATACTGTAGGAGGGTGCTGGCTGGAGTGTCGCAGGAGGGTGCTGGCTGGAGTGACAAGTCGGGGCTGGCTGGAGTGACACAGGAGTGTTCTGGCAGGAGAGAGACAATGGGGGAGCTGACTGTAGTGACATACTGTAGGAGGGTGCTGGCTGGAGTGTCACATGGGGAGCTGGTTGGAGTGACACATGGAGAGCTGAAGTGTATTATGTGAATCTGGCTTTTTCAATATATTTGATATGGATTTGGCTTTTTCAATTATTTTATGTGAAAGTGACTATTTCAATGTATTTTATGTTGGATCTGGCTTTAAAATGTATCTTATGCTGGATCTGGCTTTTTCAATGTATTTTATACCAGGGGTGTATCCTAGCTGGCATAAAGCCACACCCCATTTTTGCACACGCGCCTTTGGCTCGATGTTGGCTCTTTGACGTACCTAACAAGATTTTTTGGCTCTATGTCTCTGCCTGGTTGGTCACCCCTGTACTAGTAGGTGTGGATGCGGGCCTAAAATTGAGCTCAATTAAGGTACAGATTTCAGCCTTATCGGTTTTCTTTCAGAATCAGTTGTAGTCAAGAAAATACCATTAGAATCCAGAGGTGCTCAAAGAAAACAAATGAAATAAACATTCATAGTGTATCAAATGTGTATATATAAAAAACCAGATCAAATTGAATCTTTTGGTAAGTCTTGTACCTAAAATATGGGTCTACTTTGTAAATGCTGATTTACATACAGGACTAAAAGCAATACTTTAAAAAGACATTTCATACACTTTAAATGGAGACGCTGCGGCCGCTATACTTAATCCTCAACCTACGTACTTATTACACCATTAGCGTACAGAGTCCCGTACCGTGTACGTATTTTGCGTACAAAACGCCGCGCTGGCTGTACAAAGTACACTCGGTGCGTACACACCCAAAGATACACCGTGAACCCTTATCAGCTATGCATGCGATAGTAATACACTTATAACCTTAGCAGGAAAAGGAAAACACGACACCGGTTTGTATTTAAAATGCCGGGTTCCGACACCACAACATATTATTACTGAAAGGGGGTTACAATCACAAAGCAATACAAT
The DNA here is from genome assembly GCF_028390025.1 of Pseudophryne corroboree. Lineage (NCBI taxonomy): Eukaryota > Metazoa > Chordata > Amphibia > Anura > Myobatrachidae > Pseudophryne > Pseudophryne corroboree. The sequence goes on from NC_086444.1 coordinate 1,171,268,570, forward strand.
ACAAAAGAGTAATGGCTACAGTCAATGGTACATACGTGTTTGGTTTTTGCCGCGCTACCCAGTCTGGTCCTCGGTCATCTAGATAGATAACTTTTAGAGTCTTGTGTGACCAGGCCTGCAGCTGGCTCCTTTTATACAATCTTCCAAAACTTAACACAATGGATACTGTAATCTCTTTGTCCATTGGACACAGGGATGGTCATTTACATTACAGGAGAGGTCATAGGTTGGTTTGAATAGGTGGGTGATGTCTGTTCTAGATGCACTTGTGGGTGGTCTCCTCTGGGTTCCCGCCGCATACCTAATGTACAGTAAATACAGTTTATATCTATATTCTGCTCCTGCACATAACTATTCGCAGGAACATGCGATCTTCTTCAAACCAACACCGGAATATTTCCCTTAATTTACCCTACAGCTGAATACCAAACACCACCTTATAACCTTGTTCTGTCCCCTCCTATCCTGTAAAGGTGAATCCCTTTGTTCTGATACCATTTAAACTGTTGTAACTTGCTGGTGTAATGCAGGGAGACTATGTGTACATTATGCACTATTTGGATTAAATATGCAATGTGTTTTGATGGCTTTTCCATGCATTCACAAACTCTACCGTAAATACTCATACCACGTGCTAATGCGCAGGACCGCGGGAGCGACCATATGCAAATTGCGAATATGCGCACGCACGGCAGAACAAGTACACGCACAGAGGCCATCTGTGTGTAGTTTGTACGCAATATGTGTACTGCAAAATTTTTCACCTTTGACAGTCCACCCTTTGGCAGTCACCAATAACTGCCACTATCTAATCAATAAACAGAAAAATATCTATACAATATCTACAGAAGCTTGGATAGTCTGGGGAGAGTTGTAGGTGGAAAATATATGACCTAGTGGGATAGTAAAAGCATGTATGTATGAATCCATGTCTGAGGGGCATGTATCATCGTGCCGTATATGTAATAAGCTTCGAGGTATTGCGAAGTATACATTAAATCCTTATCATCCCGTATCAAGGGTCTGTAAATGGGCCAACAAACACTACCGAGCTCGTTTCGGCTTCTTGTTCCAACAAATGGGGTGCACATTTAGATGATGATACATGGAGGGGGAACATATGTGAGTGCTAGTATATGTGGATATCACCTGTCGACTATGTGTGCTATTAACTGGAGATTGCAGAGATGAAGATAAGACACATATATATGATTCCGGACTTTACACTCACATCTGGATACCACCAACCTAACCATTTCTCAAAAGAGCTGTAACCTGAAGTTTTTAAGAATTAACCATTACTCTTTTTTACAGGTGCCACACTCACATTCTACACGTTATTTTTTAGCGCTCGTTTTTAACCTATAATTACCCAATTTATCTGAGCTGCTTTTACATAAGCGCAGACAACATTTTGTATTGACATATATAAAATGCATTCACATAAACATTTTTGGGTAGGGCTGACGTCTTTTCCGGTTGGATGTATCTGGGCAGAGGGGGAGACAAAGAAAAACGGGTGAAAGAAACAGGCCATGAAATTAATTTGCAATCCTTATCATAACGCTGTCTCTATGAATGGATCATAAATTAAGTCTGCTGCTATAACAGCGCTCTCGCTCCTTAGACTCATCAAATTTGTACTGCACTTGCGCCGTGCTAGAATTTGAACACACCTAAATATCGAACCAATAATTATGATGACTCCCAGAATACAAAAGAGAAACTTCTCTACACTCATAATGACATTTTGAGCCCACTCTCCTAAACCTGAGAACCATTTGCGTGGGTTCAACCATGAGACCCAGCCAGTCATTTCATTACTCACAATCGCTAAGGTAAGGTTGTGCTTCCTCGTGAACTCCCACTTCAACTGCAAGATCTCGTCCATCTTCTGATCGATGATCTCCGTTGGGTCGTCAGTGCTGTTCGTGATATATGTACAGCACTTCACACCATATTGAGTTGCCAGAGTAACACAGTACCCACCTGTCACGGCTGTGACATAATTAAGGACCATCCTGTGCTGGATCAGTTCCTTCTTGTAGGCTTGTAACTCCCTTCCCGTATACCTGAAGGTGTCATCATACATCTCAGTGATATTATCTATCAAGTTCGCTAGCGCATGGATATACCTATAATTTATAGTTCTTCTGGCAGTACGGGTGATGTCTAATGCGAGAAGGAACTGAATCCCAGTGGATTTGTGGATCAAATCAGAGGCTGCGTGCTCTGCCCCATCTATGAGGTGTCTCTTGATGATGTGTTCATAGTGAGTATGAGTATAAGGAGCCTGAGCACTGCGATGAACGTCTTTCATCTTATCATGGCCATGACCTCTGGTAGTAGTCTCCCAATATAACACAACCCCTTTTGAGCTCGGGGCAAGCCACTTGTACGCTTTCCTCCCACATATGAAATAGGCATCATCTGGGAGAACATAGGGGACAAAATGTAACATCACCATATTGCAAATTTTCCAAGTAAATAAACCAATCCCTAGTTCTCCCATCTGCTCAGTACAAGTATCGGGCTGGATGATATGAGCACAATACCCTGATGATACTTTTCCAACCCACATGGTCTTGCTTCTACAGGTGTACCTATACCAAAAATACCTCCCACTTTTGGCTATTTGGCGTACAAGTTCAGAGTCTATGGGTATCCTATCAGCTCTGTGTGAAAAGGTAATTGTCTGGTTATTCCATGTCACTTCCCAATTTCCTGGTTTTCGGTAATTGGAAATATTAAAGCACAATTAGGACCTGTCTATGTGATACTGGTGGAGCTTCAAACTAGGGGGCCTAGAGATATTGAATTTCTTGTCCACCGGTCTCCCACCCCGTAATTCGAGTACCTCATCTATTGCTAAAGGGTACGGTACTAATCCTGACTTGCTCTGACCTTGAGGTACCTGTGAGCACACCCAGCATTCTGTCTGGTTTAAGACCTTACCAACTAGTGAGTGGTAATCACTCAACGGATGACGGTCCATGTCAATATTAAGGTTGGACTGACATCTCTGGATGCACCCATCCTCGACTATATTCTCACAATTCCTACAAATACAATTTTCCTCAGACAATGACCCTTCACAGTGCCTCCGAGCTCCCTGACTACCAGAGCGCTTACTGATGCCAGCCTTTACTTGAGCGATGTGCCGCCCCTGAGATCCTGCAAATTCGTACTCACTATCAGAACCCATTCCGGATCCCTGCTCGACCTCTCTGGGACCCTCACCAAAACAAACTGTCCTAATCAAAACCAGAGTCACTAACAGAACCCGATACGCAGTCTCTTGTAATCGGTCCATTTCGTTAGGGGAAAGGAGGAAAATGAGAAGGAGAAAAAGAAAGGAAAATGCAGGGGAGGTGAAAAAAAAGAAAATGGTACGACAACCGTTCTAGATCTTGTTACTCTCTGTGCTCAGATGCCCTTCAACAGTCCTGCCTCTCAACTTTCCCGGAACAGACACTCCAGCGATACGAGGTTCTCTACACTCTGTTCTTTGTCTCGAGTTCTCTCCGGGTCAGCGACCTTCTTGCAGTGGACGAGTGGACCCAAGTCTCTCTTTCGGCGACCTTCAATGCTGTCGTGCTGGTTAACAAGACTTGGTATGGTCCTTCCCACCTGTCTATGAGGCAACCTGAGCGTAATAAATTTCTAATCATCACATAATCCCCAAGTTCAATGTCATGACAATTACTGTTCGGTAGGTCAGGAATCACTAGCTTTAGATTTCTTTGTTGATTTTTCAGCTGCTGGCTTATCCCAACCAAATATTTCACAGTCACTTCATTATTACATTTCAAATCATCCTGGGGGTCTATCATTACATGAGGTTGTCGACCAAAAAGAATCTCAAAGGGTGATAGATTAAGGGGAGACCTGGGAGTGGTTCTGATGCTGTACAATACTAGTTGCAAAGCTTCTGGCCACAACAATCCAGTTTCAGCCATCACTTTGCTCAGCTTGTTCTTAATAGTGCTGTTCATTCTCTCCACCTTCGCACTCGCCTGTGGACGGTACGGAGTATGCAGCTTGCTATTAATTCCCATCAGTTTGCACATTACCTGAAATACTTCACCTGTAAAATGGGTACTCCTATCGCTTTCAATTATTCTAGGATACCATATCTACACACAAATTCCTGCACAATTTTCTTTGCAGTGAACGTAGCAGTATTTGTGGCAGCAGGGAACGCTTCTACCCAATTGGAAAATACATCAATACAAACTAACACATATTTTAAATTCTTACAGGGTGGTAACTGTATGAAATTTATTTGTATTACCTGAAAAGGTCCGTCTGTTTGAGGGATATGGGGTGGCTCTGTTGGTATTGACTTTCCAATATTCTTCCTCAAGCAAGTAAGAAATGTCATTGCTCTCTTACCTGCATGAGAAGAGAATCCTGGTGCACACCAGTAGGCTCTCACCAGCTTGCACATACCCTCTTTGCCCAGGTGAGTCAGACCGTGTGCCACCTCAGCTAGACCTGGAAGATATGCTCTGGGGGCCACTGGCTTACCGTGTCCACCTGTCCAGAGTCCTGAGGACTCCTGGCCATACCCCTTTGACCTCCAGACTGCCTTTTCCTGTGAAGAACACAATTAATTTTTGTGTGTTGATTGTGTTGAATGTCATCAGTGATGTGATGTTCGTTTGTATGGGGGTGATGGCTGCTGATTTAGCAACTTCGTCTGCCCGGCTGTTACCAAGTGAAATTGGGTCTTGGTTGTAAGTATGTGCTTTTCACTTGATAACAGCCACTCTATCTGGTTCTTGTATCGCTGTTAGAAGCCTTTTTATGTGGGACTCATGCGCTACAGGTGTGCCAGCTGCTGTCATGAAATTTCTGAGGCGCCATAGGGCCCTGAAATCATGCACTACTCCAAAGGCATACCTAGAATCCGTGTATATATTAGCTGACTTGCCCTAGGCCAATTCACACGCTCTGGTTAGGGCGGCCAGCTCAGCAACTTCAAGTATGCCTTTACAATCATCCACAGTTTTTTAATTATTACTATTGGAGAAACAACCAGCGCCGGCTTTAGTGCTTTTCGTTGTAAAAATTCTATTGGGACTGACAATCACTTGCTGGCAGCTGTGACAGCGCATCTGGAATCGCTCTTTTTTTACACTTGGCAAGTAAGTTGCAGGATTTAGTGAGCTGCATCTCTTAATGGTGATGTTTACAGGGGCCATCAGTGATAATTCCCACTTTGTAAACCGAGCAGATGAGACATGTCTGGTTTGGGCGGAGTTTAGTAAGGCTGATACTGCATGAGGTGTATGGATGGTCAGGTTGTGTCCTAACACTACGTCTTCGCTTTTACTTACTAGCAAAGCTATCGCTGCAACACTTCGCAAGCATGTGGGGAGAGACCGCGCTACGGTGTCCAGCTGTGCACTGTAGTATGCTACTGGTCTGCTGGCATCACCATGTCTCTGTGTTAAGACACCTGCCGCACACCCAGCACTTTTCGTACCGTACAATTCGAAGGATTTCCCATAATCTGGCATACCTAATGCAGGTGCCTGTGATACGCATTGTTTGAGTCTCTCAAATGCCAGTTCGGACTCATCTGTGTGCGAGATCCGATCTGGTTTGTTCGAAGAGACCATTTCTTGCAAAGGTAAAGCCAGTATGGAGAACCCTGGGATCCAGTTTCGGCAGTACCCACACATTCCAAGGAAAGTGCGGATCTGTTGCTGGGTTTGTGGGAGAGTCATGTCATGAGAGTCATGTCATCTCAGCGGTGAGATGTCTAAGTCCTTGAGTTAAGCAATGTCCCACATATTTTACCCTGGTCCGGCACAGCTGCAACTTATCCTTTGAAACCTTGTGTCCCGTGTGAGAAAGATTAAACAGAAGCTGTTCCGTGTCTTTCAAGGACGATTCAAGTGAATCAGAACACAACAATAAGTCATTGACATACTGTATTAGTACTGATCCACTGTCAGGTTGAAAGGATTGTAAGCAGTCATGCAAAGCCTGGGAGAAAATACGTGGGCTGTCAATGAAACCTTGGGGGAGATGAGTCCAGGTGTACTGTACTCCTCTGTATGTAAAGGCAAAAAGGTATTGGCTGTCAGGGTGCAGAGGGACAGAAAAGAAGGCAGAACAGAGGTCAATGACAGTGAAAAATATTGCTGTAGGGGGAATTTGCATGAGGATGACAGCTGGGTTGGGCACTACGGGGAATTGGCTCTCAACTATCTTGTTTATCCCCCTTAGATCCTGCACTAGCCTGTAACCCCTCCCCCCACTCTTTTTCACAGGGAAGATGGGACTATTGGCAGTGCTGGACGTCCTGACTAGGATGCCCTGTTGTAGCAACCGCTCTATGACGGGGTACACTCCTAATTCTACCTCTGGCTTCAGAAGATACTAAGGGATTTTTGGAGCTATCCTACCATCTTTTACTTGTACTACTACTGGAGCTACATTCGCCATCAATCCAGTGTCTTGTCCATCTTTGGTCCAAAGGGAACCAGGTATTTGTGAGATCATTTCCTCTACCTTTGATGGACACTTATCTATAACAGCAGAATGCGACATTAGCCTTTTAGGGGTGTCTAATATATCTTACACTTCTTGAACGTGGTTCTCAGGTATATCCAAGAAGACACACTCAGGAGTACAATATATGACACACCGCATTTTACACAATAAATCTCTTCCAAGCAGGTTAGTCAGAGCCGATGCAGCCCGCAAAAAAGAATGCTTGGTTTGCAAGGGCCCTATCGTAATCTCTGCAGGTCTACTCAAAGGGTATTGTTGCACTGTTCCTGTTACTCCCATTGCCAAAATTGTTTTACCTGTGGTTTTTATACCTACCGTCGAATTTAACACTGACCTGGCCGCCCCTGTATGTACAAGAAAAGGTAATGGTATACCAGCTACATCAACCGTGACCTCAGGTTCACTACCAAGGATAGCAATTAACTTCACTGGCTGCAGACTACAGGTGTGGCCCAACCCCTATTGTGTGGTGAGACCCTCCCGCAGCGCATTGGCAGCTACAATATGTGAGGGGGGTAGCTGAGAATTTTCAGAGGTCTGCCAGTCCCTCCTAGGTGGGTACCTCCTTGTTTCCCATGTGTGGCTCGTAACTTCTCCTATGTGGTCCCTGATCCCAATTATGTGTATTGTAATGTGGTTCATATCCTGGTCTAGGGGGTCGGTATACATTATGTGTACCTTTATTCCTACATTCCCTCGAGTAATGTCCTACCTTGTGACATTTATAGCATGTTGCTTCACGTGACTTACCATCAGGGGTCTGGGGTTTCGGCTGATGTCGCTTTGTGGTAAGTGCGCCTATATTTACTGTCATCAGTTTTTTCCCCCTGTGACTCCCTGTGTTTAATGATGTTCCTGTCATGCTCGATAGCGGACTCTCTCAATGCAGCCACCGAGATACCTCTCCAGTTTGGTAGAGAGGTCTGTACCCTTGTTCTCAGTGCCTCCTTCAACCCGTCCATTAATACTGAAACAGCTACCTCCCTGTGATGTACATTGTCCTTAATGTCCTCGATCCCAGTGTATCTAGTAATTTCCTGCAGTGCTCAATGGAAATATTCAGATGCCATTTCACCTTCCTTTTGTCTTATGGAAAAGATTTTATTCCATTTGACTACAGTAGGGAAATATACTCCTAATTGCAGATTGATTTGCCGTACATTCTCCTGAGTGTACTCATCAGTGAGAGGTACTTCTGCGTCTAAGTTACAATCAGTTATGAATTTCGCTGGGTCAATTTTGGAGGGTAAACATAACCGTAGCACTGTTCTCCAATCTTTGTGGGTTCGGTGGCGTTACCTAACTCTTTAATGAACCTCTGGCATGTGACTAGATCTTTTCTGGGATCGGGAAATTCTGACATAATTGACCTTAACTCTTTCCGGGACCAGGGACAATGCATGGCAATGTTCCTGACGGGAATTACTCCCTGAGCGTCAGTCTTCCCATTGGGGACTGCGATCACTCTGACAGGATTTAAGTCAATTACATAATTTTGATTTGACTCTACAATGTGAGGTGCTATTGTCTCTGCATAATGTATGGTACCGTACTTACCTGTGGACATGACCTCACTTATCCCTCCACTAGGGGGCCTTGCTACTGCTCTTGTTGGTTGGGCCGTGCCCACCTGAGTATCCTGTATGGTGGCTGCTAGAGAGAGTGCCGATATCGTGCTGGGCTCATCTTCCTGCTTGCAGTCCAGGGGAACATTTAAAACAGGATACAACTGGCAAGGGTTAGCGTTAGTACATTTATCAATTACTCTCTTATCTTGTACCAATGTGCCATTGTCTGTAGCCACTTTCTCCCCCACAATATACGGTGGTGGTGGTGGTGCGGTCGCCATTATTTTCCCGCTAGGTTTGGAACCTGCTGCGCGAGCTAATTCCCTTTGTATATCCCCCTTTTGTTGCCATAAATTTAAACAATCTGTATGTCTAATCCTTTGTTTTCTGGATTTTATTAGACATATCCTTAAATTCTGCAATACCTCTGGTTCAAAGCTGCCCACTTTAGGGAATGGTACCCTATCTTTGTCAGTCATATGTACCCATTCAGACAAAAAGTCTTCCGTGTGTGAACCATATTTTCCACACATAACAAACCTCGCTGACCCTTTGGGCCACGGCACTTCAACCTGAACCCTGGTTTCAAAACGTCCACCGCTTGTGCAATTGGATCCCATTGCGGACTTTTTCCTTTTACGCAATCCCCAATGCACAATACGAATAGACGGTGAAAGTTCTTAGAGCGCTTTCACCCACTTCTTCTAAGCTGAGTACCAAGACTCACTCCAATAGTGACCACAGCGTACCCAGTGAGGTCCCTATCTGGTTTCTATTCACTGGAAGTGTTTAGGAGTGACTAGCAACTAGGGACGCCGTGCGCGCTGAGCCGCCGGGTCCCTAGCAACGCTAGGACGCCGTGCGCGCTGAGCCGCCGAATCCCTAGCAACGCTAGGACGCCGTGCGCGCTGAGCCGCCGGGTCCACAGCAACGGGGACGCCGTGCGTGCCGAGCCGCCGGGTCCATAGCAACGGGGACGCCATAGGCGGACCGCTTTCCCCGTTGCAGTTAGTGATTAATTAAGTGTTCACACATGTTTCTCTGGTCGTGCAGCAAGGCAGCTGCACGACATTGTGTGTAATTGGGGCTCTGTGCTCTTATTGGAGGGTTCCCTGTTATATGCCTCCTCAGTGCCTCACACAGACGCCGGTGATAGCTTCCTGCATGCTGCTCATGTTTGGTGAACGTCTGTTCCTGGTCTGCTGTGTCCGGTCCCTCCAGTTCTCTGAGTTCCTGAATCTTGGAGTTAGTCACCTGGTCCCAAGGAGTTCTTCTGGTCCTCATTTACCTGTGGCAGTCGATTGAGGTTCCCACTTGGTTTCGTGAGTGGCGGCCCTGCCGCGTGTTGCGGCCTAGGCCACTTTAGTTTTGTTTTCTTGTACTGGAGCATTTGCGGAGGTTTCCGCTTCCATAGTCTTCTCCGGTACTCGGCGGTGCCGTGTAGGAGAGTGGACAAGTGGAATATTTTGGTTGTTCTTTTCCCTGGCGGTAAGCCGCGCATACTTTTAGTTTCAGGTTAGCCAGTAGCCCCTGGCCTTGTTGTTTTAGTTAGAGGGCCCCTTGTTATTACCCTGTCTCAGTTCACACTTTGTCTCTCACTAAGACCTGAGGGGGCATCGGAGTTGGGCAGTCAGCTAAACGGCTTAATGCTCGGCAGGCACGTTGGGCATTGTTTTTTACTCGTTTCAGGTTTATTATCACCTTCAGGCCTGGTTCCAAGAATACGAAAGCTGATGCCCTGTCATGTTGCTTTCTCTCGGTTCACAATAGCAATCCTGTTACTACCCCCATAGTTCCATCTTCAGTCATCCGGGCAGGCCTCACACAGGATTTATTTACTCAGTTAAACCAGCTTCAACACCAGGCTCCTAGACTTACTGCTGCTGGTCGTCTTTTTGTACCTGAATTTTTGAGAGGCACTGTTTTAGCTGAGTTTCACGACAACAAAGTCTCGGGTCATCCAGGTATCACTAAGACCTTGGAGTTTGTCTCTCGCTCGGTGTGGTGGCCTAGTCTTTCTAAAGACGTAAAAGAATTTGTCCATTCCTGTCAGGTTTGTGCAAAGCATAAGGTCCCTCGTTCGTTGCCGATCGGGCAACTCATACCTTTAGCCGTTCCTCTCAGGACATGGTCTCATATATCCATGGATTTCGTGGTGGACCTTCCCCTTTCAGCCGGATTTCGAGTCATTTGGGTGGTAGTGGACCGTTTTAGTAAAATGGCTCATTTCATTGCTCTTCCCCTATTACCCTCTGCTCAAGGGTTGGCAGTTTTGTTCCTCCGCCATGTGTTCAGGCTCCATGGTTTGCCCACTGATATTGTCTCTGATCGGGGTCCGCAATTTATCGCACGATTCTGGAAACATTTTTGTGCCTCATTGAATATGAAACTGTCTTTAACATCTAGTTACCATCCACAGTCTAACGGGCAAACCGAACGAGTCAACCAGTCATTAAAACAATATTTACGCTTGTATTCGGCCAAACTCCAGAATGATTGGTCTGAATTTCTTCCTTTAGCCGAATTTGCTTATAATAACTCCTGTCATTCTTCCACCAAGGAGTCCCCATTCTTTTCAGTCTTTGGTTTTCATCCTAGAGCCAACTCTTTTTTCCATCATTCTCCTGTCTCCTCGTTGACCTTAACCTCTCATCTCAGAATAATTTGGAGAAGAGTGCACCTTGCCCTGAGAAAAGCTGCCTTCCGAGAAAAGAAATTTTCTGATAGACTCCGACGTCCTTGCACTTTTAAGGTGGGAGATAAGGTGTGGCTGTCAACTCGCAACATCAAGCTCCGACAACCCTCGGCTAGATTGGGACCCAAATTTATTGGACCACTCCTTATCATTAAGAAGGTCAATCCAGTTGCTTTTCGGCTACGCTTGCCAAGATCTCTCAGAATTGGAAATACTTTTCACTGTTCCCTTTTGAAACAGTATTTTTCTTCCAGGAGATTTCCTCAGAGGACTTCCCAGGGTAGGTCTCCGGTGGATGTTCAGGGGCAACAGGAGTTCTTGGTAGAGAAGGTTTTAGATTCAAAAGTTTCCCTGGTCCGGATTTATTTTTTAGTTCACAGGAAAGGCTATGGTCTGAAGGAAAGGTCTTGGGTCCTGGATAAGGATCTACATGCCCCTAAACTCAAGAGATTATTCTTTCAGGAATTTCCTCAGAAACCTGGCTTTAGGGGTTCTTTAACCCCTCCTCAAGGGGGGGGGTACTGTTAGGCGCCGCGGTCCGTGGCTTCCTCCTTGCCCGGCGCCTAGCAACTAGGGGCGCCGTGCGCGCTGAGACGCCGGGTCCCTAGCAACGCTAGGATGCCATGCGCGCTGAGCCGCCGGGTCCCTAGCAACGCTAGGACGCCGTGCTCGCTGAGCCGCCGGGTCCCTAGCAACGCTAGGACGCCGTGCGCGCTGAGCCGCCGGGTCCATAGCAACGGGGACGCCATAGGCGGACCGCGTTCTCCATTGCAGTTAGTGATTAATTAAGTGTTCACACATGTTTCTCTGGTCGTGCAGAAGGCAGCTGCACGACATTGTGTGTAATTGGGGCTCTGTGCTCTTATTGGAGGGTTCCCTGTTATATGCCTCCTCAGTGCCTCACACAGACGCCGGTGATAGCTTCCTGCATGCTGCTCATGTTTGGTGAACGTCTGTTCCTGGTCTGCTGTGTCCGGTCCCTCCAGTTCTCTGAGTTCCTGAATCTTGGAGTTAGTCACCTGGTCCCAAGGAGTTCTTCTGGTCCTCATTTACCTGTGGCAGTCGATTGAGGTTCCCACTTGGTTTTGTGAGTGGCGGCCCTGCCGCGTGTTGCGGCCTAGGCCACTTTAGTTTTGTTTTCTTGTACTGGAGCATTTGCGGAGGTTTCCGCTTCCATAGTCCTCTCCGGTACTCGGCTGTGCCGTGTAGGAGAGTGGACAAGTGGAATATTTTGGTTGTTCTTTTCCCTGGCGGTAAGCCACGCATACTTTTAGTTTCAGGTTAGCCAGTAGCCCCTGGGGTTGTTGTTTTAGTTAGAGGGCCCCTTGTTATTACCCTGTCTCAGTTCACTCTTTGTCTCTCATTAAGACCTGAGGGGGCATCGGAGTTGGGCAGACGTAATCCGCCCTTCAAACGCGGCTGCCATGGGCCCAAGAAACCATAGTCTCGCAAGAGTGTACTGATAGCACGGGTGAGACAACGGAGATGTGGTGCCAGGGGCTATTCCCATTCCTTTTCCCTTTCCCAGCATTACGTCCTGGTATTCAGGTCCCACCGTATAAGATCTTCCCTGACCTGAGTATCAGGATCATAACAGTAGGTACTTGTTACCTATCTGCCGTACGATCAAGGGTCGTTGTACAAACTGGTACCCTCAGTCCGGAGCGTAATACCAAAAAAACATTTTTACTTCAATACTTCTCAATAATATGCACTATCACGCTCCTCTACAAATCACCTCACGATTTGCGTATTTAAACCTTATACTAACGTGAGTCAGCCTTCTCACGCCACCAAGCCTCCACTCACTTGATGTACCGCATGACGGGATCCCGAATTCCGGGGTTCAAATTTCCACTCGCTCCTACGTTAGCTCACTCAAATACACTTTGGTTTTTCTGTACAGAAATTATCATTCATTCAGATAAGCAGCTTTACTCCCAGAGGCAATACAGTAAAAAAAAGTTTTATACTAATCTTTGGAAACCGGGCAGTTTTGTGCTATTGTAGCGTGGCTACTGTCCCACCTTTAAACTAAACAACACTATTGTGTAATTTGTACTTGGCGCCCGTACTCTTATGCACTTTGCGTAAACACGCGACCGTGCGTGTCTCTTACGCTGCGTGCGCAGTCCTGTACTTTTTCCGAGACACGTGTACAAAACCGTACGTCCACAATTAAACAAATCCCACAGCTCTATAAATGTGAGCAATATTAACTATAATCACTCACTTAACACAACACAGTTTCTTTCTGTATAAACCTTTACAACTAGGCCAGACTGCGTTTGTGCTTTACACTTACTTCCCTAACATTTATTTTATATTTTAACTATATAGCAACAAATGTATCCGGTTTCACACAGATCTAAATGAATCTAGCAATCAATGTGAGCGGGTGTACAAAGAGTATGGGTGTACGCTTTTGTTGTGTATGCTTTTGGCGCCAAAAAAAAAATTCACAGATTTTTAAATAGCTTTTTTCCTGTTTACTTTACGGGTTCTACCAGTATCCCTACAAACTATACAGAGCAGACGTTATCTAATCAGCAAACAAGTAGGGTTTTCAGTGCATCCACCGACCAAGAAAAGGTTACGTAGGATACCTGTCCACCCTTTTGCTGATAGGTTAAGTCTGCTGTGACCTGTTAGGCTGTGGGTATGTGGAAAACCGGACGATGCCCCCAATTGATAATGTCGATATATATGCAGGAATTAAAAGCTATACCTTAAACATACTTTACCATGGAGCCGCTGCGGCCACTATACTTAGTACACACTCTACGTACTTTCTACGCTATTAGCGTACAGAGTCCCGTACAATGTACGGACTCTGTGTACAAACGCCGCGTTGACGGTACAAAGTACACACAGTGCGTACACACCCAATGAATACACTCTAAACCGTATACCGCTATGCAATGCGATAATAATACACTTTAAACCTTAGCAGGGAAAGTAAGACACGACACCAGATTGATATTAAACCACTGGATTCCGACACCACAGCGTATTATTGCTGAAAGGGGGTTACAATATATACAATACAATATAACACAATATAACAGAATAATGGCTACAGTCAATGTACATACGTGATTGGATTTGCCGTGCTACCCAGTCTGTTCCTCGGTCATCTAATAGATAACTTTGTGAGTCTTGTGTCTGACCAGGCCTGCAGCAGGCTCTCTTTATACAATTCTTCCAAAACTCAATACAATGGATACTGTAAACCCTTTGTCCATTGGACACAGGGATGCACATTTACAGTACAGGAGAGGTCATAAGTCGGTTTGAATAGGTGGGCGATGTCTGTTCCAACTGCTCTTGTGGGTGGTCTCCTCTGGATTCCTGCTGCATACATAATGTACAGTAAATACAGTTTATCTCTATATTCTGCTTCTGCACATAACTATCTACAGGAACATGCGATCTTCCGCAGACCAACACCGGAATGTTACCCTTAAAATACCCTACAGCTGGATACCAAACACCACCTTATAACCTTAGTCTGCCCCCTCCTATCCTGTAAAGGTGAATCCCTTTGTGCTGTAACCATTTAAACTGTTGTAACTTTCTGATGTGGTGCAGGGGGACTATGTGTACATTGTGCACTATTTGGATTAAATATGTAATGTGTTATGATGGTTTTTCATGCGCTCACAAACTCTACCATAAATACTCTTACCACGTGCTAATACGCATGTCCGCGGGAGTGTCCATATGCAGATTGGTAATATGCGCATGCACGGCAGCGCAAGTATACGCACGGAGGCCATCTGTGTGTGGTTTGTACGTGATGTGTGTACTGCAATATTTTTCGACTTTGACAGTCCATTAGCACAGAGACAGCCACCTCCCTGTAATTCGCATCGTTCCCTGTATCTGACACCCCAATGTATCTATCCATTATTTGCAGGGCCCGATGGAAATATTCAGATGTCATTTCATTTTCCCTCTGTTTTATGGAGAAAATTCTTCTCCACTTAACAGTTGTGGGGAAATACAACTCTAGTTGCATGTTAATTTGCTCCACATTCTCCTGATTGTGTTTGTAAGTCATAGGACAATCCGACTCTAATCTACAATCAGTGATACATTTTTGGGTGTCAATATTAGGGGGTTGGCACGCTTTCAAAAATATCTGCCAATGTTTGTTTGTCGGTTCATACGCATTACCCAGATCTCTGATAAACTTCTGACATCTGGCTAAATGCTTCCGAGGATCGGGGAATTCTGAAATGATTGACCGCAGCTCAGCTCTGGGCCACAGGCAATACATTGCATTATTCCTGGTGAGGATTACTCCCTGACTATCGGTTCCCCCATTGGGAGTTACTAAGTCCAAGACAGGGTGTAATCCTACCATTCCGTTCCTAATCTGTTTACTGTGGGGTGTTGTTGTCGTCTCTGTGCAATGACCTGTCTCACACTTACCGGTAGCTGTGACCTCACCAGCTCTTTCATTGGGGAATACTGTTACTGCTCTACCTGGTTGGACAGGCCCTACCTGAGTTTCCAGTAAAGGTGACTGCTTGAATGAGAGCTGCAATTTGGCTGGGTCCTTCATCTTCCTGTGACCTAAAACCTTGGAGAGACTTCAAAACAGGATACAACTTGCAAAAGTTAGGGTTAATACATTGCTCTTGCATACTACTATCATTTACAGATATACCATTGACTGTAGCCATCTCTTCCCCTTCGCCCTGTGTCGATAATAGTGTGTTTGTGTCCTCATTCCTGCTAGGTTTTTAACCTGCTTTGCGAGTTTGTTCCCTTTGCATCTCCCCTCTTGCTGCCATAGATTTAAACACTCTTTATGTCTAATCCTTTGTTTTCTGGATTTTATCAGACATATTCTTATCTTTAAGTTCTGCAATACCCCTGGTTCAAAGCTGCCCACCCTAGGGAATGGTACCCTATCTTTGTCAGTCATACGTACCCATTCATTGCATAAAACTTCCGTGTGTGAACCACATTTTTCACACATGATAAACCTTGCGGACCCCTTGGGCCGTGATTCTGACCTTCTCGTTCCCAATTCTTCTGCCTGAACTCTGCACAAATGTCTCTCACTTGAGCAACTGGCTCCCATATTTGTGGGTCTTTTTAATAACTAAAAAAAAATCCCACAAATACCAAAATACTCAATGTAAGTAGACGGTGGAAGTATCTCCGAGCGCCTTCCACTCGCTCTCACCCACACTGTCCAATACAATGATACACTGTTGATAGCGGATCGCAATGTATCCAACTTAGGGCTCCTATCAGACCTTACAACACTGTAATTTTTTCGGTGGAAGTTCTGTTGGAATATTTTCCTGAGAGAGGCAGCGAAAAATTCCTTTTTGTATCTTTCAACTGGAGTTGTTTGTAGGGTGAAAAACAGAGAAATTAGATAACTATCCTTCACCTTTTCCAGTGAAGCCCACCAGGGGGATTTCCCGACGTTATCAAAGAAAAACTCCTTTGTCTATACAATCATGTCTGCGTATGTTCGTCCACAGCGCATATGACATAATAATTAGAGATGAGCGCCTGAAATTTTTCGGGTTTTGTGTTTTGGTTTTGGGTTCGGTTCCGCGGACGTGTTTTGGGTTCGACCGCGTTTTGGCAAAACCTCACCGAATTTTTTTTGTCGGATTCGGGTGTGTTTTGGATTCGGGTGTTTTTTTCAAAAAACACTAAAAAACAGCTTAAATCATAGAATTTGGGGGTCATTTTGATCCCAAAGTATTATTAACCTCAAAAACCATAATTTACACTCATTTTCAGTCTATTCTGAATACCTCACACCTCACAATATTATTTTTAGTCCTAAAATTTGCACCGAGATCGCTGTGTGAGTAAGATAAGCGACCCTAGTGGCCGACACAAACACCGGGCCCATCTAGGAGTGGCACTGCAGTGTCACGCAGGATGTCCCTTCCAAAAAACCCTCCCCAAACAGCACATGACGCAAAGAAAAAAAGAGGCGCAATGAGGTAGCTGTGTGAGTAAGATTAGCGACCCTAGTGGCCGACACAAACACCGGGCCCATCTAGGAGTGGCACTGCAGTGTCACGCAGGATGGCCCTTCCAAAAAACCCTCCCCAAACAGCACATGACGCAAAGAAAAAAAGAGGCGCAATGAGGTAGCTGTGTGAGTAAGATTAGCGACCCTAGTGGCCGACACAAACACCGGGCCCATCTAGGAGTGGCACTGCAGTGTCACGCAGGATGGCCCTTCCAAAAAACCCTCCCCAAACAGCACATGACGCAAAGAAAAAAAGAGGCGCAATGAGGTAGCTGTGTGAGTAAGATTAGCGACCCTAGTGGCCGACACAAACACCGGGCCCATCTAGGAGTGGCACTGCAGTGTCACGCAGGATGGCCCTTCCAAAAAACCCTCCCCAAACAGCACATGACGCAAAGAAAAAAAGAGGCGCAATGAGGTAGCTGTGTGAGTAAGATTAGCGACCCTAGTGGCCGACACAAACACCGGGCCCATCTAGGAGTGGCACTGCAGTGTCACGCAGGATGGCCCTTCCAAAAAACCCTCCCCAAACAGCACATGACGCAAAGAAAAAAAGAGGCGCAATGAGGTAGCTGTGTGAGTAAGATTAGCGACCCTAGTGGCCGACACAAACACCGGGCCCATCTAGGAGTGGCACTGCAGTGTCACGCAGGATGGCCCTTCCAAAAAACCCTCCCCAAACAGCACATGACGCAAAGAAAAAAAGAGGCGCAATGAGGTAGCTGTGTGAGTAAGATTAGCGACCCTAGTGGCCGACACAAACACCGGGCCCATCTAGGAGTGGCACTGCAGTGTCACGCAGGATGTCCCTTCCAAAAAACCCTCCCCAAACAGCACATGACGCAAAGAAAAAAAGAGGCGCAATGAGGTAGCTGTGTGAGTAAGATTAGCGACCCTAGTGGCCGACACAAACACCGGGCCCATCTAGGAGTGGTACTGCAGTGTCACGCAGGATGGCCCTTCCAAAAAACCCTCCCCAATCAGCACATGACGCAAAGAAAAAGAAAAGAAAAAAGAGGTGCAAGATGGAATTGTCCTTGGGCCCTCCCACCCACCCTTATGTTGTATAAACAGGACATGCACACTTTAACCAACCCATCATTTCAGTGACAGGGTCTGCCACACGACTGTGACTGAAATGACGGGTTGGTTTGGACCCCCACCAAAAAAGAAGCAATTAATCTCTCCTTGCACAAACTGGCTCTACAGAGGCAAGATGTCCACCTCATCGTCATCCTCCGATATATCACCGTGTACATCCCCCTCCTCACAGATTATCAATTCGTCCCCACTGGAATCCACCATCTCAGCTCCCTGTGTACTTTGTGGAGGCAATTGCTGCTGGTCAATGTCTCCGCGGAGGAATTGATTATAATTCATTTTAATGAACATCATCTTCTCCACATTTTCTGGATGTAACCTCGTACGCCGATTGCTGACAAGGTGAGCGGCGGCACTAAACACTCTTTCGGAGTACACACTTGTGGGAGGGCAACTTAGGTAGAATAAAGCCAGTTTGTGCAAGGGCCTCCAAATTGCCTCTTTTTCCTGCCAGTATAAGTACGGACTGTGTGACGTGCCTACTTGGATGCGGTCACTCATATAATCCTCCACCATTCTATCAATGTTGAGAGAATCATATGCAGTGACAGTAGACGACATGTCCGTAATGGTTGTCAGGTCCTTCAGTCCGGACCAGATGTCAGCATCAGCAGTCGCTCCAGACTGCCCTGCATCACCGCCAGCGGGTGGGCTCGGAATTCTGAGCCTTTTCCTCGCACCCCCAGTTGCGGGAGAATGTGAAGGAGGAGATGTTGTTGACAGGTCGCGTTCCGCTTGACTTGACAATTTTCTCACCAGCAGGTCTTTCAACCCCAGCAGACTTGTGTCTGCCGGAAAGAGAGATCCAAGGTAGGCTTTAAATCTAGGATCGAGCACGGTGGCCAAAATGTAGTGCTCTGATTTCAACAGATTGACCACCCGTGAATCCTTGTTAAGCGAATTAAGGGCTCCATCCACAAGTCCCACATGCCTAGCGGAATCGCTCCGTGTTAGCTCCTCCTTCAATGTCTCCAGCTTCTTCTGCAAAAGCCTGATGAGGGGAATGACCTGACTCAGGCTGGCAGTGTCTGAACTGACTTCACGTGTGGCAAGTTCAAAGGGCATCAGAACCTTGCACAACGTTGAAATCATTCTCCACTGCGCTTGAGACAGGTGCATTCCACCTCCTATATCGTGCTCAATTGTATAGGCTTGAATGGCCTTTTGCTGCTCCTCCAACCTCTGAAGCATATAGAGGGTTGAATTCCACCTCGTTACCACTTCTTGCTTCAGATGATGGCAGGTTCAGTAGTTTTTGGTGGTGCTCCAGTCTTCTGTACGTGGTGCCTGTACGCCGAAAGTGTCCCGCAATTCTTCTGGCCACCGACAGCATCTCTTGCACGCCCCTGTCGTTTTTTAAAAAATTCTGCACCACCAAATTCAAGGTATGTGCAAAACATGGGACGTGCTGGAATTTGCCCATATTTAATGCACACACAATATTGCTGGCGTTGTCCGATGCCACAAATCCACAGGAGAGTCCAATTGGGGAAAGCCATTCCGCGATGATCTTCCTCAGTTGCCGTAAGAGGTTTTCAGCTGTGTGCGTATTCTGGAAACCGGTGATACAAAGCGTAGCCTGCCTAGGAAAGAGTTGGCGTTTGCGAGATGCTGCTACTGGTGCCGCCGCTGCTGTTCTTGCGGCGGGAGTCCATACATCTACCCAGTGGGCTGTCACAGTCATATAATCCTGACCCTGCCCTGCTCCACTTGTCCACATGTCCGTGGTTAAGTGGACATTGGGTACAACTGCATTTTTTAGGACACTGGTGAGTCTTTTTCTGACGTCCGTGTACATTCTCGGTATCGCCTGCCTAGAGAAGTGGAACCTAGATGGTATTTGGTAACGGGGGCACACTGCCTCAATAAATTGTCTAGTTCCCAGTGAACTAACGGCGGATACCGGACGCACGTCTAACACCAACATAGTTGTCAAGGCCTCAGTTATCCGCTTTGCAGCAGGATGACTGCTGTGATATTTCATCTTCCTCGCAAAGGACTGTTGAACAGTCAATTGCTTACTGGAAGTAGTACAAGTGGGCTTACGACTTCCCCTCTGGGATGACCATCGACTCCCAGCAGCAACAACAGCAGCGCCAGCAGCAGTAGGCGTTACACGCAAGGATGCATCGGAGGAATCCCAGGCAGGAGAGGAATCGTCAGAATTGCCAGTGACATGGCCTGCAGGACTATTGGCATTCCTGGGGAAGGAGGAAATTGACACTGAGGGAGTTGGTGGGGTGGTTTGCGTGAGCTTGGTTACAAGAGGAAGGGATTTACTGGTCAGTGGACTGCTTCCGCTGTAACCCAAAGTTTTTGAACTTGTCACTGACTTATTATGAATGCGCTGCATGTGACGTATAAGGGAGGATGTTCCGAGGTGGTTAACGTCCTTACCCCTACTTATTACAGCTTGACAAAGGCAACACACGGCTTGACACCTGTTGTCCGCATTTCTGGTGAAATACCTCCACACCGAAGAGCTGATTTTTTTGGTATTTTCACCTGGCATGTCAACGGCCATATTCCTCCCACGGACAACAGGTGTCTCCCCGGGTGCCTGACTTAAACAAACCACCTCACCATCAGAATCCTCCTGGTCAATTTCCTCCCCAGCGCCAGCAACACCCATATCCTCCTCATCCTGGTGTACTTCAACACTGACATCTTCAATCTGACTATCAGGAACTGGACTGCGGGTGCTCCTTCCAGCACTTGCAGGGGGCGTGCAAATGGTGGAAGGCGCATGCTCTTCACGTCCAGTGTTGGGAAGGTTAGGCATCGCAACCGACACAATTGGACTCTCCTTGTGGATTTGGGATTTCGAAGAATGCACAGTTCTTTGCTGTGCTGCTTTTGCCAGCTTGAGTCTTTTCATTTTTCTAGCGAGAGGCTGAGTGCTTCCATCCTCATGTGAAGCTGAACCACTAGCCATGAACATAGGCCAGGGCCTCAGCCGTTCCTTGCCACTCCGTGTAGTAAATGGCATATTGGCAAGTTTACGCTTCTCCTCCGACAATTTTATTTTAGGTTTTGGAGTCCTTTTTTTTCTGATATTTGGTGTTTTGGATTTGACATGCTCTGTACTATGACATTGGGCATCGGCCTTGGCAGACGACGTTGCTGGCATTTCATCGTCTCGGCCATGACTAGTGGCAGCAGCTTCAGCACGAGGTGGAAGTGGATCTTGATCTTTCCCTAATTTTGGAACCTCAACATTTTTGTTCTCCATATTTTAATAGGCACAACTAAAAGGCACCTCAGGTAAACAATGGAGATGGATACTAGTATACAATTATGGACTGCCTGCCGAGTGCAGACACAGAGGTAGCCACAGCCGTGAACTACCGTACTGTACTGTGTCTGCAGCTAATATAGACTGGTTGATAAAGAGAAGATGTCTATGTAACTATGTATGTATAAAGAAGACTGAAAAAAAACCACGGTTAGGTGGTATACAATTATGGACGGACTGCCTGCCGAGTGCAGACACAGAGGTAGCCACAGCCGTGAACTACCGTACTGTACTGTGTCTGCAGCTAATATAGACTGGTTGATAAAGAGAAGATGTCTACGTAACTATGTATGTATAAAGAAGACTGAAAAAAAACCACGGTTAGGTGGTATACAATTATGGACGGACTGCCTGCCGAGTGCAGACACAGAGGTAGCCACAGCCGTGAACTACCGTACTGTACTGTGTCTGCAGCTAATATAGACTGGTTGATAAAGAGAAGATGTCTATGTAACTATGTATGTATAAAGAAGACTGAAAAAAAACCACGGTTAGGTGGTATACAATTATGGACGGACTGCCTGCCGAGTGCAGACACAGAGGTAGCCACAGCCGTGAACTACCGTACTGTACTGTGTCTGCAGCTAATATAGACTGGTTGATAAAGAGAAGATGTCTATGTAACTATGTATGTATAAAGAAGACTGAAAAAAAACCACGGTTAGGTGGTATACAATTATGGACGGACTGCCTGCCGAGTGCAGACACAGAGGTAGCCACAGCCGTGAACTACCGTACTGTACTGTGTCTGCAGCTAATATAGACTGGTTGATAAAGAGAAGATGTCTATGTAACTATGTATGTATAAAGAAGACTGAAAAAAAACCACGGTTAGGTGGTATACAATTATGGACGGACTGCCTGCCGAGTGCAGACACAGAGGTAGCCACAGCCGTGAACTACCGTACTGTACTGTGTCTGCAGCTAATATAGACTGGTTGATAAAGAGAAGATGTCTATGTAACTATGTATGTATAAAGAAGACTGAAAAAAAACCACGGTTAGGTGGTATACAATTATGGACGGACTGCCTGCCGAGTGCAGACACAGAGGTAGCCACAGCCGTGAACTACCGTACTGTACTGTGTCTGCAGCTAATATAGACTGGTTGATAAAGAGAAGATGTCTATGTAACTATGTATGTATAAAGAAGAAAGAAAAAAAAACCACGGTTAGGTGGTATACAATTATGGACGGACTGCCTGCCGAGTGCAGACACAGAGGTAGCCACAGCCGTGAACTACCGTACTGTACTGTGTCTGCAGCTAATATAGACTGGTTGATAAAGAGAAGATGTCTATGTAACTATGTATGTATAAAGAAGACTGAAAAAAAACCACGGTTAGGTGGTATACAATTATGGACGGACTGCCTGCCGAGTGCAGACACAGAGGTAGCCACAGCCGTGAACTACCGTACTGTACTGTGTCTGCAGCTAATATAGACTGGTTGATAAAGAGAAGATGTCTATGTAACTATGTATGTATAAAGAAGAAAGAAAAAAAAACCACGGTTAGGTGGTATACAATTATGGACGGACTGCCTGCCGAGTGCAGACACAGAGGTAGCCACAGCCGTGAACTACCGTACTGTACTGTGTCTGCAGCTAATATAGACTGGTTGATAAAGAGAAGATGTCTATGTAACTATGTATGTATAAAGAAGACTGAAAAAAAACCACGGTTAGGTGGTATACAATTATGGACGGACTGCCTGCCGAGTGCAGACACAGAGGTTGCCACAGCCGTGAACTACCGTACTGTACTGTGTCTGCAGCTAATATAGACTGGTTGATAAAGAGAAGATGTCTATGTAACTATGTATGTATAAAGAAGAAAGAAAAAAAAACCACGGTTAGGTGGTATACAATTATGGACGGACTGCCTGCCGAGTGCAGACACAGAGGTAGCCACAGCCGTGAACTACCGTATTGTGTCTGCTGCGACTGGATGATAAATGATATAAAAAATATATATATATCACTACTGCAGCCGGACAGGTATATATTATATATTATATAATGACGGACCTGCTGGACACTGTCTGTCAGCAGAATGAGTTTTATTTTTATAGAATAAAAAAAACAACAACACACAAGTGAAGTCACACGACGAGTGTTTAACTTTTTCAGGCAATCACAATATAAGTATACTACTAACTATACTGGTGGTCAGTGTGGTCAGGTCACTGGTCAGTCACACTGGCAGTGGCACTCCTGCAGCAAAAGTGTGCACTGTTTAATTTTAATATAATATTTTGTACTCCTGGCTCCTGCTATAACCTATAACTGGCACTGCAGTGCTCCCCAGTCTCACTCTCCCCCACAATTATAAGCTGTGTGAGCTGAGCAGTCAGACAGATATATAAATAATATATAGATGATGCAGCACACTGGCCTGAGCCTGAGCAGTGCACTGCACACAGATATGGTATGTGACTGACTGAGTCACTGTGTGTATCGCTTTTTTCAGGCAGAGAACGGATATATTAAATAAACTGCACTGTCTGCTGGTCACTCACTATATAATATATTATGTACTCCTGGCTCCTGCTATAACCTATAACTGGCACTGCAGTAGTGCTCCCCAGTCTCCCCCACAATTATAAGCTGTGTGAGCTGAGCAGTCAGACAGATATATAAATAATATATAGATGATGCAGCACACTGGCCTGAGCCGTGCACTGCACACAGATATGGTATGTGACTGACTGAGTCACTGTGTGTATCGCTTTTTTCAGGCAGAGAACGGATATATTAAATAAACTGCACTGTCTGCTGGTCACTCACTATATATAATATATTATGTACTCCTGGCTCCTGCTATAACCTATAACTGGCACTGCAGTAGTGCTCCCCAGTCTCCCCCACAATTATAAGCTGTGTGAGCTGAGCAGTCAGACAGATATATATAATATATATAGATAATAGATGATGCAGCACACTGGCCTGAGCCTGAGCAGTGCACACAGATATGGTATGTGACTGAGTCACTGTGTGTATCGCTTTTTTCAGGCAGAGAACGGATATAAATAAACTGCACTGTCCTCACTAGTAAACTCTCTGCACTCTCTACAGTAACAGTACTCCTCCTAGTCAGCTCCAGTAAATCTCTCTCAGTCTCTTATAATCTAAATGGAGAGGACGCCAGCCACGTCCTCTCCCTATCAATCTCAATGCACGTGTGAAAATGGCGGCGACGCGCGGCTCCTTATATAGAATCCGAGTCTCGCGAGAATCCGACAGCATCATGATGACGGTCGGGCGCGCTCGGGTTAACCGAGCAAGGCGGGAGGATCCGAGTCTGCTCGGATCCGTGAAAAAAACCATGAAGTTCTAGCGGGTTCGGATTCAGAGAAACCGAACCCGCTCATCTCTAATAATAATATCACGTTGTGCTGTGTAGAACAAACGGACATGCGATGCAATAGCACAGCCTATAGATACTAGTTATCTATATGCCCTACGATTGCTGTAGACCACTTAGCCTAGACCACTCCAGACCACTTTAGTTGTATGGGATCACTTCAGACCACTTCAGACCACTAAGACCACTTCAGTTCCTAATAATGCAGGGTAGCGAACCCTACGCCACCGGGCCTTTACTAACCCAGTGTTACCACTTCAGACCACTTCAGACCACTTCAGTTCCTGGGTTCAGCTCCACTCACTCCGCTTTCACTCATTCAAATATACTTTGTTTTTCTGTACAGAAAATGTTCACTCGTTCTGATTGGCAGCTTTACCCCCAGAGGCAATACAGTTTAAACAAAAGTTTTATACTAATCTGCTTTAGAAACCGGGTAGTTTTGTGCTATTGTAGCATGGCTACTGTCCCACCTTTTAACTAAACGACACTATTGTGTAATTTGTACTTAACGCCCGCACTCTTACGCACTTTGCGTAAACACACGACCGTGCGTGTCTTTTACGCTGCGTGCGCAGTCCTGTACTTTGTCCGAGACACGTGTACAAAACCGTATGTCCACAATTCAACAAACCACAGTCTCTATAAATGTGAACAATACAAATTACTATTGCCCACTCGACACAACTTGTTCTGCATAAACTTTTATGCAGACCTGCGTTTGTGTCTTTACAATTACTTCCTTAAACACTTTTATTTTAATTTTAACTATATAGCAACAAATGTATTCGGTTTCACACAGATCTAAACAAATCTAGCAATCTAAATCTTGCGGAAGCAATGTGAGAAGGTATGCAAAGTATCGGTGCCTTTTGTGTGCACTTTTGGCGTCAAAAAAAATTACATATTTTTAAATAGCTTTTTTCCTGTTTACCTCCGGGCTCTGTCAGCACCTCTATAGACCAGGCAGAGCAGACGCAATCTATTCAGCATACAAATAGGGTTTCAAAACATCCAGGAAACCAGAAACAGGTTTGACTTAAAGACGTATCCCCACCCTTTGCTGATAGATTAAAGTCTGCTATGTTCTGCTAGCCTATGAGCATGTGAAAACCGGACGATGCCACCAATTGTAAATGATGATTTACATACAGGACTAAAAGCAATACTTTAAAAAGACATTTCATACACTTTAAATGGAGACGCTGCGGCCGCTATACTTAATCCTCAACCTACATACTTATTACACCATTAGCGTACAGAGTCCCGTACCGTGTACATATTTTGCGTACAAACGCTGCGCTGGCTGTACAAAGTACACTCAGTGCGTACACACCCAAAGATACACCGTGAACCCTTATCAGCTATGCATGCGATAGTAATACACTTATAACCTTAGCAGGGAAAGGAAAACACGACACCGGTTTGTATTTAAAATGCCGGGTTCCGACACCACAACATATTATTACTGCAAAGGGGTTACAATCACAAAGCAATACAATACAAAAGAATAATGGCTACAGTCAATGGTACATACGTGTTTGGTTTTCGCCGCGCTACCAGTCTGGTCCTCGGTCATCTAGATAGATAACTTTTAGAGTCTTGTGTGACCAGGCCTGCAGCTGGCTCCTTTATACAATCTTCCAAAATTTAACACAATGGATACTGTAATCTTTGTCCATTGGACACAGGGGTGGTCATTTACAGTACAGGAGAGGTCATAGGTTGGTTTGAATAGGTGGGCGATGTCTGTTCCAGATGCACTTGTGGGTGGTCTCCTCTGGGTTCCCGCTGCATACCTAATGTACAGTAAATACAGTTTATATCTATATTCTGCTCCTGCACATAACTATTCGCAGGAACATGTGATCTTCTGCAAAGCAACACCGGACTATTTCCCTTAATTTACCCTACAGCTGGATACTAAACACCACCTTATAACCTTGTTCTGTCCCCTCCTATCCTGTAAAGGTGAATCCCTTTGTTCTGATACCATTCAAACTGTTGTAACTTGCTGGTGTGATGCAGGGAGACTGTGTAGATTATGCACTATTTGGATTAAATAACTAATGTGTTTTGATGGCTTTTCCATTTGTTCACAAACTCTACTGTAAATACTCATACTACGCGCTAATGTGCATACCACGGGAACGACCACACGCAAATTGTGAATATGCGCACGCATGGCAGAACAAGTACACGCACGGAGGCCATCTGTGTGTAGTTTGTACGCAATGTATGTACTGCAATATTTTTCGACTTTGACAACTTTTTTAAGAGTAGACAATCACGTTTTTGGGGGGAGCTGAGGTTCCACCAGTATAGATCCTGTATACCTTTGGTCTTCTTCTCCACAATCAATACCCAAAAGAGAGAGACAAAAACCTCCAGTGGTGCAATACTATTTATTCACTGTGCATAACATATGACAATTAGGGGATAGGGATGGTCTCTCACCCTGTGAAGTGGTCTACAATTGGAGTATGCCTTGATGAAGACACTGCTTGTGTCGAAACACATCGGCAGGAGGACTTGTTTGTTGTGGGGGAGACATTTGTGACATCACCCGTGGAGTTGGACAGCTGGTTTCGGGGATGCCCAGGAGTAACCATCTGTAAAACTTGCTGTTATTGTCTACTCCATTTGTAGACCACTTCACAGAGTCTCTGCATGTGGTCAGAGTTTTGAAAATTTATGTCGCCAGAACGGCTCCGTTTGGGAAAACAGGCTCGGTTTGTCCTGTTTGCTCCCAATAAGATTGGGTGTCCTGCTTCCAAGCAAACCATTGCGTGCTGGATCTGTGTTACAATTCAGCATGCTCATTCCACGGCAGGATTGCCGTTACCGGAATAGGTGAAGGCCCATTCTACTAGAATGGTGGGCTCGTCCGGGGCAGATGCCCGGGGGTCTCGGCATTGCAACTTTGCCGAGCAGCTATTTAGCAAACACCTTGGCTAAGTTTTACAAGTTGGATACCTTGGCCGATGTTGACCTCAAGTTTGGTCATTCGGTGCTGCAGAGTCGTCCGCACTCTCCCGCCCATTCTAGAGCTTTGGTATAACCCCATGGTTCTTAATGTGACCCCAGCATCCTATAGGACGTATGAGAAAAAAGGATTTTAATACCTACCGGTAAATCCTTTTCTCTTAGTCCGTTGAGGATGCTGGGCGCCCGTCCCAGTGCGTACTGTATCTGCAGTTATAACTTGTAGTACACATGTTGTGTACGGTTCTGGTCAGCATGTTGCTGTAATTTTTTATGCCGTTGGCTTGTGTTCTCTTGAATGCCATGTTCTGCGGCGTGCTAGAGGTGTGAGGTGATAATATGCTCACCTTGGTTTAACAATAAATCCTTTCCTCGAAATGTCCGTCTCCCTGGGCACAGTTCCTTAAACTGGAGTCTGGAGGAGGGGCATAGAGAGAGGAGCCAGTTCACCCCCTATCAAAGTCTTAAAGTGCCCATGTCTCCAATGGATCCCGTCTATACCCCCCATGGTTCTTAATGTGACCTCAGCATCCTCTACGGACTAAGAGAAAAGGATTTACCGGTCGGTATTAAAATCCTATTTTCTATAACATAATAGTTTTTTTTACTCCAAAAACATGTTACTTAGTCAGAATGTGTCTGAATCCTTTAGACATACAAACATACTGTACTCTGGCTTCATGCCATACAAATGCAGCATGTGTATTGTGTGTTTCTGTTTTCACTAAACATCATATTATGAGGCACATGTATGAAGTCTAGAGAAGTCATTAAGCAATGATAAATGGAAGGTATTAAACCACTACATAATCCATATTGTTATTGAATATGTTATTTACTTTCTGAATGTGTGCTACATCTTAATGTTACACTTCGCCAGATTTGCAATATTCTACATGCTGAATACATGTGTCCCTATGTGTGGTGTTTCATGGGATTTAAGGGACACAAACTTAGTCTCATACAAAATGTTTTATTGGTTTCTGTTTGCTGGAGCAAATCTGCATCTTTTTTAGACACAGCACAGTAAACAAGATGTATCCATTATTACACACATTACTTTGCCATTTGCAATGTTTTCTATTTGTTTTGTCAGGCTTCATTAAAGTTTTTAATATTACTCCTTTTTAATACACACAAACATGGCGGAACAATAATTACAAACCTACTAAAAAGTAATGTTAACAATTTTGCTTCAACATATTAGGCCACTCTCTTGTACCGCAATACTGTTCTTATCCTAATGGCATCTATTTTAGAACAAATAACCACACAAAGGTAAAAATGTAGGTTGTATGGGTCATCTGTTAATCTGCATGTCTGGCCATTAGTGAAGCTGCAGGATATGAGACTGATTAGAATCTGGAAATATTAATTAGAGAATCAAAGACTGCTGACTCATTTCTGCATGTAAATCACAATGGCCCTCATTCCGAGTTGTTCGCTCGCAAGGCGAATGTAGCAGAGTTACACACGCTAAGCCGCCGCCTACTGGGAGTGAATCTTAGCTTCTTAAATGTGCGACCGATGTTTTCGCAATATTGCGATCACAAACGAGTTAGCAGTTTCTGAGTAGCTTCAGACTTACTCTGCCTGTGCGATCAGTTCAGTGCTTTTCGTTCCTGGCTGACGTCATAAACACACCCAGCGTTCGGCCAGGCACTCCCACCGTTTCTCCGGCCACTCCTGCGTTTTTTCCGGAAACGGTAGCGTTTTCAGCCACACGCCCCTAAAACGCCGTGCTTCCGCCCAGTAACACCCATTTCCTGTCAATCAAAATGCGAACGTCGGAGCGATGAAAAAGCCGTGAGTAAACTTACTTTCTTCATAGTAAAGTTACTTGGCGCAGTCGCAGTGCGAACATTGCGCATGCGCACTAAGAGAATTCTCACTGCGATGCGATGAAAAACTCCGAGCGAACAACTCGGAATGAGGGCCAATGTGTAGCACAGATAACATTTTCCTGTGTAAAAAATGTTAAAAGAATTAAAATAACCAGCGTCAATAAGAAATACACTTAAATTATTTTTTCTTTTAGAATTAATGATGTAGCATAAATTATTAATCTGCTAAGTGGTCAATATATACTGTCAAACACACTTACTAACTGCGTTTTGTTTTTTCTCCTAACAGAAAACAGTATCTATATTATTATTTTTTTTGTGGGTGGCTGCTTGGACGGGCCTTTGCCTTTACCACTGTCATGTGGGCGTGTTCTGCTGGAGCGCCTTGGTGGTGAGGACACAGGCGATATAAGTGGAGTTGTCATACCAGAACTGGTGCTTTGTTGCTGTTGGTGCTGGGAGCTGAGTGTTTCATTGAGGTTAGTGAGGGTTGCATTGAGTTCACGCATTGCTGCATTGTGATTTTCCATGATACGGCATATAGATTCAATTAACATTTAATTGGTTTTTAAAATGTTGAGGTAGCTTTGCTGTCGTCTGTGATGTTCTTCCATTAAGCATTGTAAGTTGCCCATGACATGTGTCATGTCTGCCCGCATGATTTCCATGGTGTTTGCCATTCACGTGGTTGGTTCATTTTGGCGGCTGATATTTCTGCTGATTATTCTGAGGTGAGATTCCAGGCTGGAGAAAATTTGTGTCTGTCTATGCAGGCAATCCTAATTAGTGGCCTGCTGTGTAGCCAAATTGTCCCAAAACACTTGATCAGGCCCTTGTGCTACTGGTGTTGGGCTGTGTTGTGGTGGTGGTGTGTGTTGCGTTTGTGGTGTACTCACAGGTGCTGGGGGGGGGTGTTTCCTTCAATTATTGGCTGCAGTTGTAAAATTATTGTTTCATCCATGTCACTGTGTTGCTGGTGTGGCGGAGGGATGCTGGTAGCATTACTTGATTCTGGAAGGACAATTAATTTTTGGTTAGTTATCCTTATGTTATTAAAATGATTCAAAAACAAAGAACATTGTACACATTTATTTGAATGCTGATTGTACATATACTGCATTGCAACAACATCACTCCTGACTTAAATAAAACCATATGCCTCTGTTTTTTTTATTTTGCTGATTACCTCATTGTCAAAGCAAGCACATGATTTGTCTGGTAGATCATACATACTCCATGAGAAATGTGTGTTTTTAAATAAAGTGTTGGCTTTTACTGTGATAGGCAAAAACATTGTAATGTTGTTGCATGTTGAAGCCAATGTTTGGTCTAAAACACATTTAAAACATAGGAATACAGCCTTACTCTTTGTCAAGCTTACACATCTGTTTATGTTGCAGCATCTTCCAGACAATCTGCTACTGTATGGCTGAAGTGGACATACATATCTTTATTGGAGGCGGAAAAGGACATTTCACTTTGTTTCCATTTGATGTTTGTTGTTCTTCTGTAAGTATGGCCAGTTTATGAATGTAATTTAATGGATAATTAAGAAATGACTAATATTATATTTGTTTATAGATTCTTACTCACCATCAAGATGAGGGGAGTGTGGTTGGCGTCTTGGAGGAGTGTCAAAAATTTGGAGTGGGGGAACAGAAGAAACTACTGACAATCTTCGTGGCAGTGTAGCCTGCTGTGGTTTGGCCTGGACATACGACCTTGCTTTCTTTGGTGGCAGATGTGTCCGTTTTTTGTGGGGTTCTGGAGGCCGTCTTCTGCTGGTCAAGCCTTGTATTGAGGGACCTAGTATTTAAGTGAAAAAAATTGTTTGTCCATTCCTTTACAAACATAACATGTACTCCAATGGACACTTTACCTGCTTCCGCAGTGGCATAATCAGATGTCATGAGACTGACTGTAGGGCGAGCAGTTGTGGTTTTATTCAACACTGTACATCCGGAATAAAAAAAAAAATATATATATATATATATATATATATATATATATATATATATATGAAATTGTGTAATGCATTTGTTCAACATTTGAGCCATTATGTTTATAAAGATGACACCAACGTCTTATTTTGTGTGCTGTATTATTTTTTACTAAGACATTATTAGTTAATCAGAGATTAAGAACACACACACACACATTACCACAACAATATTGCACAATAGCCATATGCACTCTGGAAACTGCAATGCAGGAGATAATGGAGAGGCAACAAACATCGGCCTACATTACAAATACATACAATAACACCACATATAACACACATATGCTTTTCTGATCTAATTTACTTAATGATAACTGATTTTTTTTAAACCTCTGTGATGTGCCACAACAAACACACACTAGCATAATATCACCAATAAATTAAGGAAAGCATTAAAGATAATTATTAACCATCCAAATATTACTGTAACTGATAAAGCAGTGTTGGGGAAGGTTACAAATACAGGCTCCAAATGAGCCACAAAATAGTGTTTTTTATTTCAACATGATTAAATTCAGTTACAATTATGAACCACATGTCACTGGTTGTAAAGTGTTTTAGGACTATTCCTGCCTCTAACATGTAAACCACTGATTTGGTAACATTACACATGGCTAACTGAAAAAAAAATAGAGTCCAAGTTTGAATAAATAAAATGTGTTGAAGGACAATCTTGCTGCTTTAAAATTAAATGACACACAAACTAACCAATTCACACTCAAAAATTACTTCTTTTAATAATCCAAATCATTACATACAATACTGCTATATGCTACATTGGCTTTTGGATTAGCCAGTAACAAAAACAAGGGTTTTGGTGACGTGCACTTGAAGATGGTAGTAATGCGCTACGTCACATGACACACATTTTCAATATACATTAATACCTAAAACATGCTTTAAAATGTTATTAAGAAAGCACATGCTCACCATCCTTCCTGGGCCGATTGGAATCACGGACATGGGTTGCTTACACTACTTCTGGAGGTATTAAGCTCCGCATGGGCTCCTTGTAGTCCAGATATCTGGCAATGAAGGGCTGTCCACCACCGGTCTGGTGAGCCGACTTCGCCTCCTTGGCCATTTTGGACTTCACACGGCGCTTGATGTCATAGTACCGTCTGCGGCACGTGTCCTCCGTCCGCTTGACCACCCCCTCACTATTAACAGCAGCAACAACTTTAGCCCACAACAACGTCTTCTTCCATGATGGCACCTTTGCGGACTCAGGCCCAAATAGCTGACACTGATATTTGATGAGCTCATGCACCAATCTCACATTCTCTGCATATCTAAATTTAACATTCCACCCAGTCTTAGTAGTGGTGCGTGGCTGCAGAGCTGCATGGCTGTCACTGTCACTCGAGGCTGCAGCAGCAACCTCACCCACCTCCTCCACCTCACTAACCTCACACTCACCTCCTCCACCTGACCAACCTCCTCCCCCTCACTCACACCCTCCACCTCACTCACCTCAGCCACCTCACCCACCTCTGAGTCAGACATAATTTTGTCTACAAACAAATAACACTGAAAAATAAATAGACAAACACACTCCTCCACTACCACTACACAACACACACACACACACACACACACACACACACACACACACACACACACACACTGACAAGAGACAAAAACTAAGACAAACCAAAAAGAAGCAAGACTACAAGATTGACAAGACTACTTTCAAACACAATACTACACTCAGAGCTCGCCAAAAACACTCCTCCAAAAATATACTACTCACCAACCTCCACAGCACAACCTCTCTCCTCACCACTAACTAAACCCACGAGGTGCGTATGGTTTGGGGCATATTTATATGGTTGCGCACAGACACTCCTACTGTTATGATTCCCGTACTCCAGACCAGAGGAGATCTTATGGCAGAGGTCTGAGTACTGGGAAGATATGCTGGTTGTGGGAGTGGAAGAGCCTAGTAACCCATGGCGCCCTAACTCCGTTGTCTCGCCCGTGTTATCAGAAATCCCTTGCGAGACTATGGTTGCTTGAGCCCATGGCAGCCGCGTTCGAAGGGCGGATTATGTCTGCCCAACCCCGATGCCCCCGCAGGTCTTAATGGGAGACAAAGGGAAATCCGAGACAGGGTGATAACAAGGGGCCCTCTGACTAAGCAACCAGGCCAGGGGTTACAAGCTAACTAACTAAAACCAAAGGTATGTGCGGACTAGCCGCCAGGGAAAAGGACAACCAAAGATCCACTGATCCGTTACTCCTATCCAGCACCGCTGGATACCAGAGTGGATCTGTGGGAGCGGAATCCTCCGCAAAAGCTCCAGAACACAAATTAACTAAATAATAAACAGTAAGCGGACACGCCGCAACACACGGCTGAGCCGCGACTCACGAACACCACAGGATGTTTAAGGTGCTCGGTCAGACTCCAGGAATAGATGGCAAACTTCCGAGTACAGGATCTCTGAGGACAGGAACAACCGGATGAGCAGGACTGGAAACTCTCTGTAGCAGACACAGGCAAACAGGAAGCTATCACCGGCGTCTGTAAGGAGTCCTGAGGGTGCCTTTATTCAGGAACCCTCCAATCAAGATCCAGACAGGGTAATCTACGGAAATGCCGTGCAGCTTGCATGCTGCATGGCCAGCACATAATCAGGTAATTAGGACAGACCCAGCAACGGGGAACGCGGCTGAACGTGGCATCCCCGTTGCTAAGGTCAGAGCGGCTCTGTGCGCCCGGCGTCTAGCGTTGCCAGGGAGCCGGCGGCTGAACGCGCATGGCGTCCCTGGTTGCTAGGCGCCGGGCCGCACCGACGAGCGGACCCCGGCGCCTAACAGTACCCCCCCCTTGAGGAGGGGTCAAGGAACCCCTAAAGCCAGGTTTCTGAGGAAATTCTCGAAAAAATGCCCTTTTGAGCCTCGGGGCATGAAGGTCCTCATCCAGGACCCAAGACCTTTCCTCTGGCCCATAACCTCTCCAATGTACCAAAAAATAAAGCCGACCCCGGGACAACTTGGAATCGAGAACCTTCTCCACCAAGAACTCCTGCTGACCCTGTACATTTATTGGTGATCTCCCCTGAGATATTTTACGAGGAAATCTACTGGACGAAACATAAGGTTTAAGCAATGAGCAATGGAAGGTATTTCCGATCCGTAAAGTTTTTGGTAAGCGTAACCGGAAAGCAACTGGATTGACTTTTTTGATAATGAGAAATGGTCCAATAAATCTAGGACCCAATCTGGCTGAGGTTTGTCGGAGTTTAATGTTGCGAGTCGACAACCACACCCTGTCTCCTACTTTAAAAGTGCACGGCCGCCGGAGCCTGTCAGAAAATCTTTTTTCCCGGAATGCTGCTTTTCTGAGAGCCAGGTGCACTTTTTTCCAAATAAGTTTAAGATGAGAGGTCAGGGCCAGAGAGGAGACAGAGGAATGTTGAAAAAATGAATTAGCTCTGGGGTGAAAACCAAAAACTGCAAAAAATGGAGACACATTGGTGGAGGAATGACAGGCATTATTATAAGCAAACTCCGCCAATGGAAGAAACTCAGACTAGTCATTTTGGAGTTTGGCCAAGTACAAACGCAAATATTGTTTTAGAGATTGGTTAACTCGCTCAGTCTGCCCATTGGATTGAGGATGATAGCCGGACGTTAATGATAATTTCATCTTTAATGAAGCACAAAAAGACTTCCAAAATTGCGCAATGAATTGTGGACCCCTGTCAGAAACAATATCAGTGGGTAACCCATGGAGTCTGAACACATGACGGAGGAACAAGACTGCCAATCCCTGGGCAGATGGCAATCGGGGAAGAGCAATAAAATGGGCCATCTTGCTAAAACGGTCCACTACCACCCATATGACTCGGCATCCGGCTGACAGAGGGAGATCCACCACAAAATCCATGGAGATATGCGACCATGGCCTAAGAGGAACTTTCAAGGGCATAAGTTGACCAATAGGCAAAGAACGGGGAACTTTATGCTGTGCACAGACCTGACACGAAAAAACAAACTCTTTAATGTCTTTGGAAAGACCAGGCCACCATACTGAGCGGGATACTAATTCCAAAGTCTTAGCGATTCCCGGATGCCCTGCAACTTTGCTATCATGAAATTCCGCCAAAACAGTTGCTCTCAAAAACTCAGGAACAAAAAGACGACTAGCAGGAGTATTTCCCGGAGCTTGATGTTGAAGCAGCTTTAATTGGGAAAATACATCCTGTGTGAGACCTGCCTGAATGACTGAAGGCGGAAGTATGAGAGTAACAGGACTGTTGTCTTGAGCGGGAAGAAAACTGCGTGAGAGGGCATCTGCCTTGGTATTCTTGGAACCAGGTCTGAAGGTGATAATGAATTTGAAACGAGTAAAAAATAAAGCCCAACGAGCCTGCCGGGCATTCAGTCGTTTAGCTGATTCAATGTATTGAAGATTTTTGTGATCAGTCAAAACTGAAATGGTATGGGTCGCTCCTTCAAGCCAATGCCTCCACTCCTCGAAAGCCCATTTAATAGCCAGCAATTCCCGGTTACCAACATCGTAGTTGGATTCTGCAGATGAGAATTTCCTGGACATAAAGGCACAAGGATGTAATTCAAGGGAATCTGGATCCTTCTGAGAAAGGATAGCCCCTACTCCAACCTCCGAGGCATCAACCTCAACAATGAAAGGCAATTCTGGGTTGGGATGTCTAAGGACAGGGGCTGAGACAAAGGCTTGTTTCAAGGCCTGAAAAGATAACTCAGCTTCACATGACCAATTGGTAGGATCTGCTCCCTTCTTAGTAAGTGCCACAATGGGAGCAACTAGGTCAGAGAAAGAGTGAATAAATCTTCTATAGTAGTTCGCAAACCCTAAAAAGCGCTGAATTGCTTTTAAGTTGGTGGGTTGCGCCCAACTAAGGATGGCTTGGAGCTTCTTTGGTTCCATACGGAATCCCCGAGGGGAAATAATGTACCCTAAAAAGGATACCTCCGTGACATGAAATTCACACTTCTCCAGCTTGGCATATAGGTGATTTTCACATAATTTCTTTAGCACCTGACGTACCTGGGTAACATGTTGTTCTACAGAGTCAGAATATATCAAAATATCGTCTAAGTAGACTACAACGAATCTTCCAAGAAATTCACGGAGCACATCATTAATGAGATCCTGGAAAACTGCCGGAGCGTTTGACAGGCCGAATGGCATAACCAGATACTCATAGTGGCCTGATTGAGTACTGAATGCCGTTTTCCACTCATCCCCTGACTTGATTCTGATGAGGTTATATGCTCCTCTTAGGTCAATCTTAGAAAAAATCACAGCCGAACGTAGCTGATCAAAGAGGACAGAGATCAGCGGCAGAGGGTAAGTATTCTTTACTGAGATTTTATTCAAAGCTCTAAAGTCAATGCAGGGTCTGAGTGAACCATCCTTCTTCTCTACGAAGAAGAAACCTGCATTTAAAGGGGATTTAGATGGCCTGATAAAACCTTTCCCAAGGCTTTCTTTCACATACTCATTCATGGCCACAGTTTCAGGACCAGACAATGCATATAACCTTCCCTTAGGCAACGTGGCACCAGGAATTAGCTCAATGGCACAATCGTAAGGCCTGTGGGGAGGCAGAATATCCGCATTGCCCTTGGAAAACACGTCAACAAAATCCTGATATTCCTCAGGAATGGGTGCAGGAACGGCGGCAGCTACTCGGATAGGAAGCGTAATACATTCTTTATTACAGATGGTACCCCATTGTAAGATCTCCCCCGACTGCCAATCAATGATGGGATTATGAAAGGCCAGCCAAGGGTGACCCAGAACCACAGGAACTGCTGGACAATGAGTAAGGAAAAACTCAATCTTTTCAGAATGCAGGGCTCCCACCGAGAGTAAAACAGGAGGTGTACATAGAGAAATAACCCCATTGGACAAAGGACTCCCATCTAAACCATGCATGGTGACACATCTACCCAAGGTTAACTGAGGAATACCTAAGGCCTTGGCCCATGTTAAATCCATAAAGTTCCCTGCAGCTCCACTGTCCACAAAAGCAGAGACCGAGGAACAGAGGCTGCCAAAGGAAACTTTTGCAGGAACTAACAGTGAATTATTTGAGGAGATGAGCTGCAGACCAAAGTGAACCCCCTCACAACTCACTTGGTCAGGAAGTTTCCCGATTTGTTCGGACAACTACGGGCAAAATGTCCCTTACCTCCACAGTATAAACAAAGACCAGAATTTTGCCTCCTGGTTCTTTCTTCAGGAGACAATTTGGAGAGACCTATCTGCATAGGCTCCTCCATGTCTACAGGAATGGAAAGCACACAAGGAGTAGACCCGACAGATGCCCCTTTTTCAGCCCTCCGCTCTCTGAGCCGACGATCTATCTTAATAGAGAGCTCCATGAGTTTATCGAGAGTCTCAGGAGCGGGATACTGAAGGAGACTGTCTTTTATAGATTCAGATAAGCCGAGGCGAAACTGACTGCGCAGGGCTGGGTCATTCCATCCACAGTCGTTCGACCAACGGCGAAACTTCGTACAATAATTCTCTGCGGGATTCCTACCCTGTCTAAGAGCACGCAACTGACTCTCTGCGGACGCCTCTCTATCAGGGTCGTCATACAATAGCCCTAAAGATTTTAAAAAGGCGTCTACAGACGATAAGGCCGGATCGTCTGTCTTTAAACCAAAAGCCCAGGTCTGAGGATCCCCCTGAAGCAGAGAAATAATAATTCCAACCCGCTGAGCCTCCGTACCTGAGGAGACTGGTCTTAAACGAAAATAAAGTTTACAAGACTCTTTAAAATTAAAAAACTGTTTTCTATCCCCAGAAAAACGGTCAGGCAGATGCATTTTTGGTTCAGGGATGACCCTCGGGGAAGTCCGTAACAGATCTTCCTGTGACCTCACCCGGAGGGACAGATCCTGAACCATCTGAGTAAGTTCTTGAATCTGACTAACTAGAAGCTGGCCAGGATTTGGCCCAACACCGGCGGGATTCATGAGGCCGGCAAAATCTCCCAACTGAATGAGTGAA
The DNA here is from genome assembly GCF_028390025.1 of Pseudophryne corroboree. Taxonomy (NCBI): domain Eukaryota; kingdom Metazoa; phylum Chordata; class Amphibia; order Anura; family Myobatrachidae; genus Pseudophryne; species Pseudophryne corroboree. The sequence goes on from NC_086444.1 coordinate 1,171,306,984, forward strand.
AAAATTAACTCCTGTTAATTTAAATTTTTTCTTTTGTCTGGCCGGTGATAATGTTATGATTCCCGTACTCCAGACCAGAGGAGATCTTATGGCAGAGGTCTGAGTACTGGGAAGATATGCTGGTTGTGGGAGCGGAAGAGCCTAGTAACCCCTGGCGCCCTAACTCCGTTGTCTCGCCCGTGTTATCAGAAATCCCTTGCGAGACTATGGTTGCTTGAGCCCATGGCAGCCGCGTTCGAAGGGCGGATTATGTCTGCCCAACCCCGATGCCCCCGCAGGTCTTAATGGGAGACAAAGGGAAATCCGAGACAGGGTGATAACAAAGGGCCCTCTGACTAAGCAACCAGGCCAGGGGTTACAAGCTAACTAACTAAAACCAAAGGTATGTGCGGACTAGCCGCCAGGGAAAAGGACAACCAAAGATCCACTGATCCGTTACTCCTATCCAGCACCGCTGGATACCAGAGTGGATCTGTGGGAGCGGAATCCTCCGCAAAAGCTCCAGAACACAAATTAACTAAATAATAAACAGTAAGCGGACACGCCGCAACACACGGCTGAGCCGCGACTCACGAACACCACAGGATGTTTAAGGTGCTCGGTCAGACTCCAGGAATAGATGGCAAACTTCCGAGTACAGGATCTCTGAGGACAGGAACAACCGGATGAGCAGGACTGGAAACTCTCTGTAGCAGACACAGGCAAACAGGAAGCTATCACCGGCGTCTGTAAGGAGTCCTGAGGGTGCCTTTATTCAGGAACCCTCCAATCAAGATCCAGACAGGGTAATCTACGGAAATGCCGTGCAGCTTGCATGCTGCACGGCCAGCACATAATCAGGTAATTAGGACAGACCCAGCAACGGGGAACGCGGCTGAACGTGGCGTCCCCGTTGCTAAGGTCAGAGCGGCTCTGTGCGCCCGGCGTCTAGCGTTGCCAGGGAGCCGGCGGCTGAACGCGCATGGCGTCCCTGGTTGCTAGGCGCCGGGCCGCACCGACGAGCGGACCCCGGCGCCTAACACCTACATCTGAAACACAACCAATCACGAACGTAGGTGAAAAATGAAAGTGAAAGTGCAAATGCGGCCGTAGTTGCTTAAAAACACTGCCGCGTTTAACATAGTCAATATTCAAGTTAAAAATCAAGAAACACGAACGAAAAAGTGATTGACGGCCGTAAATATAAAAAAAACACGACATACATCGACATCGGAAAACACTAAAAACAAATAACTCGACAGCTTAGTAAATTAGCGTACATAGATTAAAAAAGTTGAACTCTACACAAAGCGACTCAAACACGAATATTAGTAAATAAGCCCCATAGTGCTGATTTACGTTTCAAGAGAGCCAGGGATATTTATTTTCAATAGATACGCCTATATCTGCCTGTTTGCGCTAATTAAGATCATTATCTTCTCAATACAATGCAGACACGAGGGAGATAATTAAATTCCTCCTTGCTCGGCCGATGTTTCAAGTATAGTTGCACTAGTTATGCCCTGACAGCGGTTAGACACAATTACTATCAGAGCTGAGACAAATAGAAACAAAGTTGCTCTGTGAACCATTGGCTGTGTCCAGATCGTGGACTAATACTGATGCAACTTTATGCAGACGGCCGGGTGACACTGTAACAGAAAAGGTGTGCATGGAAATTTCTGATCCATTGGCAGTGTTTGTATACCGGGCGGAGATTATTGTCATGCTGATTTCCAGCTAGTAGAGAGAAAGACATTTCCTTCCATTTGTTGACAACAGACAGAATTTGATACAAACTCCTGGATGCCAATGGTATATGACATTCTCTTTTCCCTGCACAGCCTCATGTCACCCAGTGGTATATAGGATGAATAATTGGTCATATAGTGTCCTCTTGCATTGTTCTCATATTATTCCATTAATGATCTAAATGCTTTGTTGGAACGGGATTGTTTTGCAAATTTATTATCTTTATTCTTTATTGTGCATAAGGGAAGGAGAGCCTGGCAGGGAGCCGGTATATAACAGGTTACAGAGATCTGAAATTAATTACATAGATCTCAATCATTATAACAGTGCCTGTTTATCATTCTAAATACTTTTATATTTTCACTATTGCTATATCAAACTCTCTCTCTCTCTATATATATATATATATATATATATATATAGTCTCATTGATATATTTATTCCCTTCTAAATTACTTGATAAAGAATAGTAATTAAAACAAACTAAAACATTTGATTTTTAGTCTTTATTATTTTAGGCTGACGAAAACGTAATCCTGTATTATGCCTTATTAAAATCTATTTTAATTAGACGTTAATAAAGAATTAAGTTTTAACATTCATACAATATACATCACAACAAAAGAGTGCACCACCAAGGAAGCCTTCTTGGCAGGGATCCACTAGTGATCTTGCTGAACTCTCGAACTTGAATACTGTAACTCGCTTTCAGGCGCACCTCCAACTAGATCCATTAATTCTAGATCTTATGGAAAGATAAAAATATTTTTATATCGGTTGGTTCTCATTAACAGATATCACTTTCTATATACACTTGTGCATAGTCTTTTTGTTCAAGCACCTCTCTCATTGCTGCAAGGCGAATGTGTCACCTGCAGATCCATGATAACTAACAACACATTATCTACAAGTGGCCTAGTGTGTGACCGCTAAACAATAACCATAGGCATGTGCACGGGGGGTGCCTGGTGCCCACAGGCACCCTCTAATGTCTGGCACTCCCTCACACAGTGTGCTGCTGCAGTGATCGCCGTCATTCCTGTCCCCGCAGCCCGCCGCCTGATCAGGGCTGTTATGTGTAGTGCTGAGTGCATTAATTACTTTACTGGCCGCACTGGCCTGGCTGCATGAACAGAGAAACCTTCTCCAGGCTCTGCCTTTTGATTACATAATGCAACGCCACCTGGGCACTGTGTAAGGGGCACAACTACAGTGGCCATTCTGTAATGGGCATGACTACTGTGTGAGCATTGTACAAGGGGCATGACTATTATGTGGGCATTGTGTAAGGGGCACGACTATTGTGGGCATTCTGTAAGGGGCACTACAACAGTGGGCATTGTGTAAGGGGCACAACAACTATCACCGGAGGTGAGTGCCCAGTCCATGACAGACCTACAGCTAGATTATGCTCTGTAAAACCCCTAATCTCCTAGTGCCCTTCTCCACTCCAAATAATCTGACATTCCCTCTGACATTCTCAATCATGTCATTTTTAAAAATGCCTACACAGCGTTGCTCTCAATAAACAAAACACTACATAGAGATCACTGCTCCACTCCCTTTGTCCCAATATGTCCCAACAAGCTCCCGTCAGCTCAGCTCTCATCAGCTCCGGTCACCACTCCAAACGTGCTTGGCTAGTCGGCACCAGGAACAGGAGGACAGACCTCACTGACCGCTCTGAACAGAGGCTGGGGTAAGCATGTCTACCCAATAGACCAATGATTGTCACTTGACACAGCATGACCGAGGCTTGTTATGTTTTATACTGACTGTTATACCATTACAAAACGGGATACTTTTGCTAATAAGTAATGCATAAGAGATTACCAACTAATAACTTTGCAAGGAGAACTCAGCATTTGGATACAAACCTGTTCTTTTATAGTTACTAAGTGGATACAAACTGACTTACTTTCAGCGCTGGGACTGTAGATTATTTATTGGCTCAAAGAGAGCGTGATTTCATATAATTCTTTACATTTTTCTTTATTTTTATATTTTTTTATTGTGGTCTTTGTATGCATTTGTGAATGCTTTGTGAATGTATGCATTGTAATTGTAATAAATTTTGATTGCTTGATACTTTCATGGACAGCGCTTCCCTTCTTGATTTTTATTCAATATGGGGAAACCCTGCATTACCTCCACCTCTAAAACTCTTTTTGTTTGCTGGAGGGATAAAGGTCTTTGACTTTCCCCCTTTGTCTTTGACTTTCCTCCAAGGTGTTTGACCCAGGAGGACGTAGATTGATTTTCTGGTACATCTCCTCCAATTTTTATACTGTGTCCCTTATAAGATTTCACATTTATACTTTAAGCTCCTACCAGACCCTAATACCTCTACCCATCTCAAAATATTAGATTCCTGGCGAAATGATATTCCCCAGACCTATTTAAAAATGTCAACCAATCTTTGAAATGGCTACAGTCTGCTTATCTTCAGGAAGTCCATTTCAGGACCAAAGAGCTTATATATCCCCTGCTCACAGAAGCCATGCTGTCCATGGCGAAACAGGCGCATGCCCAAAATGCACATTTCTCCCTGCTAAATGTGTCCATTGCTTCTGGTCCTGTAGGAAAATTAATAGATTCTGGTACAAAATCATTGGATTTATTAACAACGTTTTTCATATCCAAGTAGCTCCTGATATCCTTGCTTGGATGTTTGCAAACTTCACCAATTGGAATTTGGGTCCTGGTAGCCTTAAGAAGCTGCCCCTCTTGAAAATAATCGTAACGGTACCAGAAAGGTGATATTAATACACTGGACAACCAAAACAGTCCCCACTTGGGTGGTCATTCCGAGTTGATCGCTATCTTTTTCGTTCGCACAACATAATCGCACAATTGCGATTATGTTGTAAAATTGCGAACATCCGCCCCCATCGTAAATTTGCAATTTCGTACTCAGTACTACACATGGTAGGCGTATGCCAAATTACAACGCATTATTGCGAATCCAACGCATAAGCACAAACATCATCGCAAAAATACGATGTCATCGTAGATTTACGCATTCCTCTTAAATATGATAAGGTTTGTGCAAACAAACGCACAGCAATGGGTTTTTTCCCCCTAATTTAGATGACACCTTGCAATTCAAACTCAGCAAGCGTCCCTCAATTATAAATCCAATTAGTGTAATAATTGATTGTGTGCATGACCAATTAAGTCTGCAAAGAATACCTCCAATTGGGTGAGAGGGTGGAAGGGGGAGGTACTTTCAGAGGGTGTTTGTGAATGATAGGGTGAGGGTGGTGGTGTGTTTTTTTGGGACATAGAGGGGGAGGGGGGCAGAGAGGGGAATTTGGTAAGAGAGTGGGATTGGGCTGGAGAGGGGGTGTGGGCTGGAGAGGGGGATTGGGAAAGAGAGTGGGCTTGGGCTGGAGAGGGGGATTGGGAAAGAGAGTGGGCTTGGGCTGGAGAGGGGGAGTGGGAAAATGAGGCTGAGTTGGCTGGAGAGTGGGATTGGGCAGGAGAGGGGGATTGGGCAGGAGAGGGTGAGGTGGCTGGAGAGGGGGATTGGGCAGGAGAGGTGGAGGGGGAGCCAGAAGGGGATGGTGGTTGTTGGTGTGGCTGTTGTGGCCTCCTTGCAGCAGCAGCAGCACCTTGCCGTTGTGCTCGCCCTAGAATGACATATGTAATTTTTAGTTTATAACATACACATTTAGAACATCAGCATATTCATATTACTCTGTTTGTTAAAGTGACAGGGGTAACATTACTAAGTTAGTAAAATGTTTAAACTGGTGATGTTGTCCTTAGCAACCAATCATAACATAATTTAACTTTCTTAAGCACCTTCTATCCGATAATATATAGAATCAGAATGTTTGTTATAGCCAACATCACCAGTTTTCAAAACCACCCACATTTTTTATTAAAAATCACTGAGCAGGTTATTGTGTTCAGTTGTGAGCCTGTGTAGTAATTATGCACAACAACATACAGTCAGTACCATACCTCCCAACATGACCCTCTCTAGGAGGGACAGAATGTTGTGCTCCGTCACTTCCCTCTTAATGTATGATTGCCATCACCTGTGCTGAAACACCTTTTTTTTTTTTAAATTAAGTGACAAGTCCAGAAGCAGAGTATTCTGTCCCTCCTGGAGAGGGTCATGTTGGGAGGTATGCAGTACTGCTTGCCCTACCCACACACACTCATGCTTATTGTAAGTGTGCAAATTTTCTCACTGTCACTTAGTGAAAGTATGCAAAGGTTATGCGTTAAATCCGTCATGTACCAAAATGTAACTTACTGCGGCCACGTAGGGTCCGGATCTGTTGGCGTAGCTCCGCCAACAAGTCGGGCGTACGCCTTTGCAGATCGCTCCAGCGCCTCTCTAGCTGGATTATGGTCCTCCGGCTGCGGATGCGGGTCCTTAGCAGGCAGCGGTCCATCACCGCCACCAGCACGCAGAGCTCCCGCTGGGTAAAGGGTGCTGCACGCATCATGGCAATGGCGTTTTCCATATTTGGGCATATATTTATAGTGTGTGTGTTCGCATGTGATTGGTCTAAAATCTATGCTGTCATCTAAATAAACTTTATTGATGTGTGCATTGAATAAACTTTATTGCTGTCTGCAGTGCTGTGAGGAGCAGAGGGGTTAGGTCGCTCTAGCGGAAATTCGCAGTCGCAGAAGAGCATGATAATAAACGAATCTATTCTCACAATTCCACACACACACACACACACACACACACACACACACACACACACACACACACACACACACACACTTTTATTAAAATTTAATTAAAAATCTGTGTACTCACCACATTTTGTCTGAACAATCAGCTGCACAGTCACAAAGTTTACAACATTTTGTATCATATGTTGTTTTTTTTTGGTTTAAAACAGGATTAGAAAACAAAAAAATATAAAAAGCAAAATTTAGCAACGGAACAATATTTAACCAAGAATAAAAACTTTGTAAGGTTAACATGTTTGAATATTTACATAAACAACTAATAATATATTCACACACACCAAAACAATTACACAATGAGCTTTCAATAGCTACCTAAATGACATCAGAACAAAATGAACATAAACAGACAGTGTTTTTTGTTTAACATTTTTAATTTGAAAAAAAAACCACTATACCTGAAATATTCTTGCACAATGCGTGCCCTAACTTCGCTTCCCCTCCGGGAAACACTCCCCCCACCGACTCTCCGCCCAACCCCTGGCTCCTCATCTGGCAATTCCTCTGTCTGAGGAAGCTCAACGCAACTCCTTACAGCGATGTTATGTAGAATAGCGCACAGGACCACTATTTTACTTACCATCTCTGGCGAATACATGATGTCGCCACCAGTGCGGTGGAGCATATGAAAACGTCCTTTAAGGACACCAATCGTGCGCTTCACCAGCTGTCTAGTGGCAGTAAGTGCGGAGTTAAATGCCGTCTGTGGTCCTGGCCTGGGCTTACTGTAAGGAGTCATGAGCCAGGGGGTGCAAGGATATCCACGGTCTCCTGTTTGATGAGAAGACAAGAAAATAATTAGAATGTTAAATGAACAAAAAATATTGAAAGTAAATAACTAAAAACACTCACCCAATAACCACATGTCTTGTCCTTCCATCGATCTTAATCTGCGCCATATCCCTGATTGTTTAATGACATGGGCATCATGGGAGTTCCCCGGGAACTTAGCATTCAGGGACAGGATCTGGAGGGAAGGCCCACAAACAACCATTACATTCAGAGAATGAAACAGTTTCCTGTTTCTATAAATTTCTTCATTATGTCTTGGTGGTACAATAGCTACATGTGTGCCATCCACAACCCCAACAACATGTGGGAAGCGACTACCACCTTCCTCAAATTGCCGCTTCACCACATCTAGGGCCCCAACATCCAAAGGCATAGCAATAAATTGCTTAACGCGCTTAATAAAAGCCTGGCTGACACGCCGCAGGACCTTACTGAACTGGCCCTGCGACATGCCAACCAGATCGCCCACAACATGCTGGAATGAACCAGTGGCCACAAAATGTAACACAGCAAGGAATTGTGTCAATGCTGGTATTGCTGTAGGATACCTAATGGATTGTTCTAGATCACTCTCTATTATGGAGAGAGTGTCTAGGATTAGATGAGGTGGCAGCCTGTATCGGCGCAAAACCACATCATCAGGCATCCCAAAAAGGAGGACACGGGTACGGAAAATTGGTGGCCTAGCACGCCTCTTTTGCCTTGGTTGATGAGGAGCCGGTTGCGGTTGGAGGGCTTGCAGCGGTTGGGGTGGGAGTGGTTCCGTGGGTTGGGGTGGGAGGGCTTCAGCTGCCACATGAATGGACATCACCAACTTAAAATGAAGGTAAGATTCATTTAATTACATTTTATTCCAAAAACACACATTGTCAAAGATAATCAAAGTAAAAGTGTATGGGTGTTAACTTACTGCAGGAGCATACGACATTTCTTCTCGAATAAATTACGGGTCCAAAACACAAAATTGGAAACAAAAGTTTTAAAAAAAATTAGCAAAGTATTTCAAACATAGGTTAACATCACAAATCAAAAAGTTTTTAAGATTTCAAACATACCCATATAATAACTGCAACAATATATATTCAAACAACTAAGTATGAATAATGTAAATGAGGTTTAGAATTAGACCCCCCCCCCCCCCCCCAAAAAAAAAGGGGGCCCTTTAGTAGCTAATACAGCCAAGAACAGCCCTACTTTGACAAAATAAAATGCTTGGTAAAACAAACAAAAAAACATCTACTACATAGATTAATGCGCAAAAAAAAATGAAGAAACACACTTTTTACACACACATACTCCAGGACACACAGGGATAGGCTACTTACCTGCACAATAAATGTAAAATCACTTGCTTCAGATAAATGAACCAAAAAATAGGCTACTTGGCCACAAACAAAAGATGGATACAAAATCCAATCCAGAGACACCTACAAGAGACACAGAAGGAGGCTAAGAGATCATATAGACAATTACAAAATACAGCACGACACACAGGGATAGGCTACTTACCTGCACAATAAATGTCAAATCACTTGCTTCAGATAAATGAACCAAAAAATAGGCTACTTGGCCACAAACAAAAGATGGATACAAAATCCAATCCAGAGACACCTACAAGAGACACAGAAGGAGGCAAAGAGATCAAACCAACTTGCAAAACAATATAACATACACACTGTAAAGTACAGGTAATAAATAAAAAACATATGGCAAACTAAACCATTTAAATATCAAACAGATATCCTCCAAAATACATAAACCCACTTCCATTGCACCACCATACATACTTGCCTTGAAAATTGACTAATGTAGGAATACTCACAAAAGAAACTTCGCCTAAAAATCGCACTACGCTGTACATGTTATAAGCTAATAAACGGACATCTGTATGCTTGACAATGCAAAAACTACTCACTCAGCAAAGTTGCACAAAAGACGACCACCTTCTCTGAAAACACACAGCAGCTTCTTTCATCATACACCCACTCACACAGCCTGCAAACCAGGCTCTTAAATAAGCAGTACAATCAGTCACACTATTAGCATAATTTACACCTGTGTGAATTAACGCTGCGCACGTAGCTATAAATACCTACACACCTGTGCGTACAGACATGTCATTACCAACATGGCTACTTGTGAGGATTTGGCAGCAGAGATGGACCGCTTGCAGCGGGAGCAGGCAGATTTGGCACATTGCGTCGACGAATGCTGGAATCCGCCTCTGCGGATTGTGAAGACGCAGGACCCAGTACTAGAGACATTCCAGCTTCTGATACCCAGCAGTTAAGCGGGGTTACCCTGCTAGACAAACATACTAGGGAAACTGAGGGAGATTCAGCATTAGCCACACAACCACAACATACAGAAGCTGCTAGTGACGAGGAAGATGGTGAGGAGCAACAGGAACAAAGCTCACAGGCTACTTCAAGGAGAAAAAAAAAGGCAGCCAGCATTCACTAAGAGGGAGTTGCGTGTTTTGGTCACGCAGGCCATGGCAAAAATACATAGAGGACCGAAAAACATGGGTGCTGCTACGAAAGATCGCATCTGGAGGGACATCACTCATTCTGTGAATGAAGTCGGCTCTATCGTCCGAACATCACAGGAAGTTAGACGACGGTAAGTGCATCTTGGCAGTCCATTATCTGTGCTAAGTATTCATAAAAAGGTAGTTACATGTGATGTTGTCTATAGCAAACAAATGCAGAACATGTGTTCTATATATTATTTCCTTTATTTTTAATACTCTACCTTGCCCCTATTTTTCAAAACATATGTAGATGGGCCGACTTCAAATCCCGCCTGAAGGGCAAGAGGTCTGCGGAGTGGAATGCCTCGAGGGCTACAGGGGGAGGACCAGCTGTCGCTGTGGAGTATACAGAGTTGGAGGAGATAGCGATGGACTGTGTCAGTTATGAGGAGGGGACAGGAGTGTCTCATATGGACACGGACCTGCCTGAAATCCTGATGGCACATGACTTGCCAGGTAAGTTTACACACATATTTGTCTTGTTTTTTTGTTAAAAAAACAAAAGTCTCATATTGTTTTTTTCTACTCTTTTTCCACACATTCTTCTATTTGCTTTGCACATAACACAGCACAGGGGGGTGAGCAGTTTGAGTCACAGGAGGGTTATGTGGCTGAGGCTGAGGTGGAGGGACCTAGTGTGTCTGGCAGTGTGGGACCCCAAATACCACCTATACAGGTTCCAACTGGCCCCCCCACCCAACCCTCTGCTATCCCGGATATCCTGCTTGAAATAGCTAGGTATGGTGAGAGCCTAAATGCAAAAAGGACAGGACAGGACTATCCGGGCGGTATAGCTGTCAGGCTCACTGAGCACCGAACCAGTGTGGAGCAAGGTGTTGCTCAACTCTGCCAAGGTCTGGCAGAGATCAGGCAGGGACAAGAACAACTTGCCTCCTCATTCCAAAACCTTGCAAATAACATCTTGCAAGGGCTCCAGGCCATCGCTGTCTCCCTTGCCCACAGTGGCAAAGAGCCAGCCACATCGGCTCCCTCCCCTGCCCCTGCCCAGGAAGAACAGCCCACTGGGCAGGGCCCACGAAGGTCGCTCCGCAGACCAAGCCAAGAAGAACAGCATCAGGCGGGGAGAAAAAAAAGAAAGTGATGTCTCTCCAGATGTGCAGCACCCATGTTTTTCATGTTGTCTCTATGTATTTTTTGTGTTGGCTTGTGTGGCCAGAATGGCTAACTCCCTCTTAGTGAAATGTATTATTTATGTTTTGATATATTGTAGCCTGTGAGCTTTTTTTCTGAAACACCAGAGCCATCTTCCTCTTCCTAGTGTGCTGTGTATTGTTGTGTTTGTGTGGTGGCTCCTGAATCTTTCTCAGTTTCCCAAATATATTTGTCTGGCAGGGTGTTTACAACATATTATTTTTTGCCAGTTAAATTATGATTTTGTCAGAAGCTGGAGTTTCCCTAGTACTGAGTTCTGCTATGTCATTTGTATCAGTGGCATCTGCTTGCTGCTTGGTCCATCTTTGCCTGTGATACTCACCTGTAGCCATGTTGTTTTGATCACTAAATATATTACAGCAGTAATAATAAAAAAAAATTCAAAAAAATGTGTGTACTTTATTTAAGTTAATGCATTATGTTAATCTTAGTTCCGGAAAGTTTAGCAAAGCATATAGACACTTGGGGAACACGGGAACAATCTGAAAAAAAAAAACAAGCATTGCATCTTTAAAAATGCAACAGGTATGCCTTGCACCACACTTTAATGTCCATATTAAAAAAATAGTCACAACTCGGGATTTGTTTTACTATGGCCAACAGGACATAATTTTCAACATTGACAGATATTCGAAACAAAGATCAAAGTTTTATTTATGATAAAAATTAAGTGTATGCTGCATTATGTTGGTCCGGATATTTTGAATATACAAAGGTAACATTTTATGTAGTTTAGATTTGGATGATGTAGTTTATAAGTTTGGTTAATTACACTTGTTTGCATTTGGTAGTATTACACACATTAAAACTAGTGATGAGCGGATTCGGTTTTACTCGGTTTTACTCGGTTCTCAAAACGGCATCTTATTGGCTCAAGGATGTCACGTGTTTTGGATAGCCAATAAGATGCCGTTTTGAGAACCGAGTAAAACCGAGTAAAACCGAATCCGCTCATCACTAATTAAAACATGCACTTAACATCATTGTTTAGCCAAAAACTTGGCCCAAAATAAAAACCTTATTTGGCAGCGTGACAGATTTATAGGTGCTTAGAATAAACATGTAATGTGTCCACACAATTGCTGTTTGCAGTACTTCAGCAGAGCAGTGTTTAGCAAGTAATTGGACAACAGATGAATGGGCTCTCCAATTAACTGCTAATTAGTGCATACACACTTGTAACACTACTTCGCAAATGCAGAGTAACTGCAGACCTACTCGGCTGCTGCGTGAAGATTGCAAGGAATTGCTATGTTATGTTTAACAGCTAAAATGCATTTATGCGAAAAACACGCCTACTGCTAGTTGCATACTCCCACACTATACGCCCACTTTCACGCCCATGTCGGACCATTGCGAAGTCGCGCCTCTGGCACGCCTTTGTCAATCCCCGTTTTCGTTTCTGAGTAACGAGCAGTTTTCTTTGTAGTATTTCTGCACAAGTGTCGTATCGCTATGCCCGCGCATACGTATTTCCGCTTTTGCGCATGCGCATTTAGTTGTTTTCAGGCCGTTTGCGATGCGATGTTTCACTGCGAGCAACGCGGAATGAGGGCCTTTGTCTGAAGTCTTACAAAAACTACTTCAGTTACAATATTTCAACAGGAAATGTCTCTTTCTGAACCCAGAAAAAGGCTTTGTTAAATATCTCGAGAAATGGAGTCCCTTCATTGACTCACTGACTCAAGATAGAGATTCAGTTATACAGATTTTTGAAGGCACTAATTGGTACCTGTGTCGCCCTACTATCTCTTAGTCGGCTGCTCCGTTCCCACTTTCACATTCAGAGTCCTTAACCGACTGGGGGTCATTCCGAGTTGATCGTAGCTGTGCTAAATTTAGCACAGCTATGATCTTCTTCCCTGACATGCGGGGGGACGCCAAGCACAGGCTAGTCTGCCCCGAATGTCAGTCCGGCCCCCCTCGCAGAAGTGCAAAGGCATCGCACAGCGGCGATGCCTTTGCACTGCAAGAGTAGCTCCCGGCCAGTGCAGCTTTAGCGTGCTGGCCGGGAGCTACTCATCGCTCCCGACCCGAAGCGGCTGCGTGTGATGTCACGCAGCCGCTGTGGCCCACCCCCATTTGGTCCGGCCACGCCTGTGTTGGCCAGACCAAACCCATGAAATGGCGGCCAAACGCCGCCATTCCACCCCCTCCCGCCCAGCGATTGCTCTGCCTGTCAATCAGGCAGAGGCGATCATATCCCTGCTATGGACTTCAGCCGTCTGGCATGCGCCGGCGCACTACGGCGCCGGTGCATGCGCAGGAGGGACCCGTTCACTCTGCTGCACTAAAACGCAGCTAGCAAACAGGTCAGAATGACCCCCACTATCTCCTCTACCTTGATGTAGTTAGAATTATGTTTTTGTGTATTTGGCGTTGCCATTGCTCCTATGTGCACATATGTTTTAGAGAACAACTCTTCTATCTGTGAGCAATTACTCACCATTCACCCCTACCTTTCCATACCCCTAGATGTCGACTTCCACCAAGATTGACCTGTGATTTATTTCTCTCTATTTATTTATTTTTTCCTCCCCTTTTCCCTTTTCTTACCATTGATGTTTGATTTGTTGTCTCAACAAATGTTACTTGTTGCAGCGCATGTAAGATGTTGTTCATGTATCTCTATGTATGACTTGTCTCTCCACGAAGGTCACATTATCTGTCCTAACCTTTACTGTATGATTGTACGGTTCACATCCTATTTCCCTTGTTACATCTCCAATCCATCTGTATGACAATGTCATCCTATTATCTGATGTTGTTATTGCTGCCTTTTCTACATGGTTTGTTACCTTTCAAAACTAATAAAATTGTTTTTGAAAAATTGTTTCTAGATTTTTCTAGTTTTACCACCATATACATAAGTAGCAAAAAAAAAACAAAATACTGGTAAGAAATTATCAGTTTTTTTTTAATTTAATAACGTTTAGAATATTTTTTCAATTTATTTAAATAATTTATGTAAAAATAATACCTAGGTTTTTTTTTTCACCCCCCATGTCCATAGGCCCCCAGTGAAAAATCACCTTCCACCCCCATCAGAAATATACCCCCAGTGGTAAAAGATTCCCAGCATTATCGATTTCCACCCCCTAGTAGTAATAGATCCCAGTGGCAGAGCTCCCACCCTCACCCCCAGTGTCAATAGACCTTATTTAGTGCCCCCAACCCCATTTATAACTATATATGTAATTCTTCATTTTAAATATATCCCTCAGCCAAAAAAACCTTGTTGTGAGGCAGCATAGACACGCCCTAACCACTGCCAGTCCAAAGTGTTAAGTTCGATTCATTTACAAGGAAAAGCAATGCATTATTACACTTAGGTTTGAGCCGCTGCGGCTGCTGCACATAAATATAACCGCTAAAATGTGTATATACGTTGCGTATACACGCCGACACGTTATGTGCACAATATAGCGACATGAGTGGCTGAGTACACTTTACCCCAAACAAGAGTGGAAAGCAACACCAGTAGTTGAATGTTATGTTGTGGTCCAATGCATCAACAGCATTTATTACAGAGAAGAGCTACAACCAGTAATACATACGTTTGATCACGAGCGCTCCGGATCCAGGCCTCAGTCAGTCTTGCAGTAGAAGTAAGTGAAAAAAGGGCTGTATTGTCGATGCACTAAAGGGGAAAGTGACCTAATTTTCACATCCACCTACAGATTCATAAAATTTAACTTTTATTATTATTTGATTAAAATAGTGTGACAATGACTAACACACAAACTACGAGTATAAGCGAAACATAGAGGTTAAAATTCAGACATGTACAAAACATACAACAGGTGCAATGAGAATAATAAAGGTGATTAAAGATTAAAATATGTGTCTGCGTGCTTATTCCAATGCCCAATTTAGTATAATTTAGTTCTTAATTAAAGCCAGTATCGTGGTTTATCTAATTGTCAGTGACTCTTCTCCAGTATATATTTTTTTAGCCACTTATTGATGTATCAAGTACCATAATTATCCTACTCCTGTAATAGTGCCGGTGGCTAACAGTATAATTCAGTTTATCAGACCACTGTAACCATTTGGAGTTCTATACCTCCAGCACTCTTATAGTAGTGTTGGTAACACTAATAATATAGTCTGTAATTATTCACACTATATATATTGTATGTTGTCACTAATATTGGTCTATCTCTTGTCTCCACTATCCACTTATCATAATTTGGTATACAGATTATTCATATTTGTCTAAGCAGAACTCCTTTATAGGTATTAGGCAGATAGCATTAAACTTGACCTGCTTTTTTCTAAATCAGTGATGTTCCTGAGGAGCATTCTCATAAATCAGTTGTATTAACTGTAGTTATGAGTATTAATATACTTATAGTGACTGCAGATAGTACCAATCAGTTGTATAGATGTATCTCAAAAATATTAGCTGTCATACATGTGGCCATTGCGAGATTCCCTGCAAATATGTGGAGCATTCATATCAAGCATCGAGCAGTATTAGATGATAACATTCGCCAACTTAATTTGGCTGGTGGTTAAACAACACAGAAAATTAATTGGATTAGATATAGATAACGCTTAATATCCAAATTTAGTATATAATATACTCCGGGGGATAGGTATCTCACCCACTTCTCAGTATTAATGTGTTATAAATATATGACAGATTGCTGTAATAATCAGCTATTCACAGTGTCTGTGCATGCTTGTAGACCAGAAAGAGGATACATCAATCTTTAATTTTAGGTGATCAATGAATTATATATCATTGTAATGAGCGACTAAGCTTTATTGCCATGTCTAGGGATACATATCTCTGATTTATCTGTATTATGCATCCTCAATAATGTCACTTCAGGTACAGATTTTATTGTTTTATTCCCTATGGCAGGGGTGGCCAGACTTTTGGAGTCGGCGATCTACTTTGAAAGCAAAAAAGCTTTTGTGATCTACCTAGGAGGAATAATAGTGAGCGCTGCAGGCGCGTGCAAAAAAGGGGCATGGCATAACAAAAAAGTGGGCGTGTTATAACAAAAAAAGGGACGTAGCCTTGCTGCACAGAGTGTAATGACTGCCTCACACGAAATAACACATTGGCCCCCACAGGTAAAAACCTCAAACACATATGCCCCCACAGTGCCAGATACACATATGCCCCCACAGTGCCAGATATGCCCCCACAGTGCCAGATATGACCCCACAGTGCCAGATACAGATATGCCCTCACAGTGCCATGTGCCCACAGTGCTAGATAGGCCCCCACAGTGCCAGATATGCCCCCACAGTGCCAGATAGGCACCCACAGTGCCAGATTACAGATATGCTCCCACAGTGCCCACAGTGCCAGATATGACCCCACAGTGCCAGATATGCCCCCACAGTGCCAGATACAGATATGACCCCACAGTGCTATGTGCCCACAGTGCTAGATATGCCCCCACAGTGCCAGATTACAGATATGCCCCCACAGTGCCATGTGCCCACAGTGCCAGATATGACCCCACAGTGCCAGATACAGATATGCCCCCACAGTGCATATTTGGCCACCCCTGCCCTATGGTATCCGTGTGTTCACTGTGTAACTACACAAATTGATAATAAGACATAAATTGTGTCTATATTTGCCAGAATGTATCATAAATGTCTCCAAAACCACTGAGTGGCTTAGAGGGTTTGCTTTGAAACATTTGTTACATTTGTGTCTATTAATTTAGACCTCAAATGCCTCATGCAGCTCCTGAGTCACTCAATATAGATGCACAGCACACATAAACTGGATTGACACGGCTGCTATCTCTATATCTAATGATATCAGAGCGTCTGACAATTAGTTTAACATTAGTTGCATTCTCACTAGATTACTGTCTGTAGAGCAGGAATACAGATCTCTAGAATTAGATATGATCGTCTGCCTGCTGCTCAGTATTCAGAATTACCGAGATTGACTATACATGTGAATTACACCTGGCTATACATTCAATTTTGGCATAGAACAAGGGCCTAGAGGACACGCGGACACACGCTGCCCACACGCGTGTTCCGCCATTACTCTGATAGCTTCATCAGGGCTGAACCAGATTGCCTCTCCTGGCATGAAAATTAAGCTCTCTTCAGTATCCAATCCATGTGGACCACTTAGTCACGTGTCGTCACCAACCAATCGTCAGGCCACCTTCATGGTCACGTGATCCGTGTAGCCAATCACGGAGTATCGTGATCCCCATGGTAACGGCTGCTAACAGCGCAGCATTCCCGGACACCGCTAGATATTGGTGCCCCTTCCTCTGTATACGTAAAGTCACATTCATTAATTCCGTATATTATGTTTGTTATAAGAGTCCGTCCTTCGGTGCCCCTAATCGTATTTTCATATATATACAGGAGACTCTGATTTTATCCGTTTAACATATTAAGTACTTGTTTATGCCGATGGTATTATTATAAATATACACGTTTGGCATCAGTATCACCCTGTATCCTGTACAATATATAGATCCCATAAATTCAAGTACATACATCATTCAGATATAGATTGTATTGACAAGTCATTCTCCCATTGTCGCTCAAAATGTAGTTAATAGATTACAGGGGATAGACTGAATATTAATAATTATAAAACTTTACTAGTCAGTTTTGACAGGTAAGTGTATCCGAATTATGTAAATAAACATGAAGCTGATTAAAAAAGGCTCATCAATGTTTCAACATACTGTATAGTCTGACTGTTCACTGAGTTAATTGTACCAGGTAAGTATATTTATTGTATATTAAAAATACATAATTAGAATCATCACTATTACAGCAGATTAATCATATATCCATTGTGGATAGATATTTCTTAAATAATTATTTGACCACTTATAACAAGTTGGTCCGTATAAAAATAGAAGGATATATAATGGAAATATAATAAACATATTGTGATTAGTGATTACATAAGTACATGTGAGATCACAATATATCATGGTCATGATTATCGAGGTTTAACCAATAAAATCAATTCCATATCTCACCAATAATGGAATGTACAGTTAAATCAAATTCATTCTGTAGTATATCCAATAAAAAATCAAATGATTGTATGAAAATGAGGATTATTATTATAATAGTGTATGAACTATATATAAAAGTGACAGTATGCGTGAGAATGATGTGTCATGTATAAAATGAGTGAAGTGAAGGGAATGGGGAGAAGTATGAAGTAAATTAAGACCCCCCTTGGTATAAAACCAAATATATATATATATATATATATATATATATATACAAAAAGGAAAAAGGGGTAAAGACAGAAAGTGCATGAGTGTGACTAGATAAAATAAAGATTGCTGTGCAAAGTACAAAAAAGGTGCCCATGCTAAAGTGCATGACTAAGAGACAAAAAAGGGGAAGTAATGGGGAAGTGGAAGAATAGTGAGTCAGTATACAGTGTTGGTGTCTAACATAGTATATTCCAAGAGTAACATCCTATGTTGCTTCAATTTCATGGATAACCTTTTCCACAATAAATGTTTCTGACTACTGTAGATGTATTGAATTCAATACCTGGAAGAATTGATAATTCAAAAGCATGAGTCCGTTTAGAGACAAAAGTAATAAATGGATATTGTCAACAATCATTCAACCTAATTAAATGATCTCAAGTCGTCATAAAAATGAATCGGCTGCAAAGCGATATCGGTATCTGGCATATCATATTCCAAGAATAAAAAGCCATATATTACTTTCAATTTTATGCTGAGCATTTAGAATAATGTAAATATATTGAGTTTGATACCTAAAGTTGAAGATTGATAGTTTGAGGAGGCAAATCCATTTTAAGACAAAGAAGATGAGTAGATGTTGTCGACAATGATACTGCCTGATTAATAATTTTACATTATCATAACAATAAATCAGCTTAAAAAAAGAAAAGAGAAAGAGAAGATAATAAATAGATATTATCAACTCATGTCAAGAAAGGTATATAGCTATTGGATTTGTTTAATCTATTGGGATATAGGCTATCCAGAAGGAAAATCATTTTGGTCTCAAATCGGAGTAATTCTTGATCCAGATCGCCACCACGTATCCCCAACTGTATGTGCCTCAGGCCGAAGGCTTTGAGACCCTTTGGATCACTATCGTGATAGTTGAGGAAGTGTCTCGCTACAGGTTGTAGGGTTTTAAAATAGGAGGCATCTTTTTTGGCATTGCGTATACTTCCAATATGCTCCAAGATTCTGACTTTCAATGGTCTGATAGTCTTCCCTACATATTTTTTGTGACATGGACATTCTAACTGATAAACAGTTCCCACAGTTGTACAAGTGATCTTTGGAGAAATTGATCATTTTTTGCCAAATTTATCAAAAAATATGATCAGTAGGGACCATATGAGTACAAGCTTTACAATTACCGCAGGGCGATGAGCCTGTTGATTCAGATTTGCTGTCGGGAAGTTTGGTCAGATGACTGTGTACAAGTCAGTCTTTGATACTCCTGGACCTCCTCCAACTTGCTAGAGGTCTTGTAGGTAAGGCTCGAGATAAATCTTTGTCTGTTTGGAGTATAGGCCAGTGTTTTTGTAGGCTATTTAAGATCCCCTTCCATTGGGCATTAAAAGTGCCCACGAATCTTATTGGTTCCTCTCAGAGGGTTTTTTGTTTAGGTTTCAGTAGGGTTTCTCTTTCATATGTACTCACTTCTCTGATTGTACGATTGAGCAATCTTTTACTATACCCTCTCATCTGGAGGCGTTCACTAAGCTCATTCTGCCTGATATGGAAAGCCTCTTCGCTGGAACAGTTCTTTTTTGTCCTCAGTAATTCTCCCTTTGGTATTGCTCGAATAGTAGCTGGAAGATGAGAACTCTCTGAATGTAGGACACTATTTGTTGCTGTGGGTTTCCTGTATAGGTCAGTTGAGATGTTTCCTTCATCATTAATGAGTATAGAAATATCAAGAAAATTAATGGAAGTCTGACTGGCCTCTTAAGTTAATTTTAAATTCAGATAATTGATATTCAGGATACCAACGAATTCCTTCAATTTTCTCAGTGGCCCTTCCCACAGTATCAATATATCTTCGATATATCTGAGATATATTAATATATTATCCGTATACCTCTCGAAAACCTCTTGGAATACTACCTCCCTTTCCCACCACCCCAGGTAGAGGTTGGCATATGTAGGGGCACAAGCTGTCCCCATAGCGGTGCCCCTCACCTGGAGGTAGTGGTACTCATTACAAGTAAAGTAGTTTTTTAGAAGAATAAATTCCAACAGTTCGACGATAAAATCACTCAGTTCGCTATGGGTCTCCATACTTAGAAAGTATCTCATGGCTTCAATCCCTTTATCATGGATAATGCTAGTGTAGAGGCTCCCTACGTCACATGTGGCTAGCCATACTCCAGGGTTAACACTGAGATTGTTCAGTCTATTCAAGACATCCATTGTGTCATGTATGTGGGAGGGTAATGCAGTTACATGTTTGCGGAGGTGATAATCTTCAAAAGTACTGGCTTTTTCAGTTAAGCTTCCGACTCCCGACAGGATAGGTCTACCACGTGGTGTCTTTTCATCTTTGTGTACCTTGGGCAATAGGTACATAGTAGGAATCTTAGGTTTTGTCACTGTCAGAAAGTCAAAATCCTTTTTGTTGATAACTCCATTATCAAAGGCAGATTGAATCATGCTGTTATACTGTCCCAAAAATTTAGTTGTAGGGTTGAAACTGAGTCGTTTATAACAATTAACGTCATTCAGTTGTCTATTCAACTCCTCTAAATACATGTTGCTAGGCCACAAAACTACATTCCCCCCTTGTCGGAGGGTTTAATTATAATGTCATGCCACTTAGATATTTCATCTAGGGCAGCTCGTTCTGACATGCTCAAGTTGTCAACATGGCATTTTCTGTGGCGGAATAGTTGGTCCAGATCCTTGGAGACCAATTTTTGAAACACCTCTGCTTGGGGAAATAGACTGATAACAGGAAAATTTTTTGATTTTGATCTTATCAGTGATCTATTTCTGGCCTCATCCTGGGACATTTCAGCCACAGCTGATTCACTAGATAATTCCTCCAAAATTTGTAGGGCCACTAGGTCCTCCGTTTCAATGGAATTTCTCCCACTGATCTCCTTTTGAAGTTCTTGATTAATGAAAAACATTTTTAGGAGGATCTTTCTAATGAATAGCTGTAGGTCTTTTTCACATTCAAATCTGTCCATGGTCTGTATCGGTGAGAAGGATAAACCTTTACTTAAAGCAGATATTTGGTCATTCGTCAGATTCTTATCTGTTAAATTTATAATTCTAAGGTTATCCATTTTCTCACTCTCAGATGGTCTGAAATGGGTTATTTGTATCTCCTCCTCTCCCTGGGTTCTTCTCTCCAGTCTAGAGAGTCTCTCTTTCTTCTTCCTTCCCGAGCTCCGCCTGGTCTTTCTCCTTCTGTATCCATATGTATCCGTGAATATTTCTGGCGTCTTCCTAAAAAATCACGTCTAAACACCCTTCCACTATTACCACCAGTAGAATTTTCCCCTTCTGAATATTCCACCTCAGATGTAGAATAATTGGCTGAATATGTAGCCCTGTTCCGTTGTGCTGGTGTATTCCATTTATAAACCCTGTTCGAGGCATAGTCCATCTTATCATGTTGAAATTTGCGATGTTTTCTTTTAATAATATCTTTTTCATGTTCCTCAATATCTTTCTTAAACTTATCATACTTTTGTTGGAAAGCCTCCAGTGACTCGAAATTCTTCAGTCTGTCACTCAGTAATGATATTTTGCTATTCAGTTGAGTAAGTATGAGCTCATCATGTCTCATTAAGATTTTAATCAGTTCTTTAGAGCAATTGGTGAGAACACCCTCCCATTCCCTTTTGAGGCCTTCTGTCGCTAGTTCGAATGCTGGGAATAATTTAGGCCTGAGGCCTCGTGGGATCAAATTGTGTTTGAGATAATTTTCAAAAGTACTCCTGTTCCAGCTAGTTTTGTTCTGCTTCATCAGAGCTATTTTTAAGCTATACAGATCATCTGACCAATTTAGGTCACCGATATCTTGAGAACCAAGGTTCATATTAAATACCGAGTCAATGTCTTTTTTAAGTTTGTCTCTTCTATTTTCTAAATCTTTTGTTAAGCTAAATGTAAACATCTTAGCTCAGGAGAGATACTGATTCCCTAGAGGAATTTACAAATTCTATTAAGAAAATTGATCCCAAAATTGGGGGGTGCTTGATACTATGACAAGAAACTGGTGGGTTACCAGTGAGATACAGAGAACAATAGTGTATCTGCACACAAACAATTTATTAAATCCAAAATTGGAACTATAGCTCCAAAATAATTCCTTATTATGTTGCTGGTGTTTACCATTCGTTGCGGGGGTGCTATCAACTACAGCTACAGTAAATACAGTAGAAGAAAGTGAAAAAAGGGCTGTATTGTCGATGCACTAAAGGGGAAAGTGACCTAATTTTCACATCCACCTCTAGATTCATAAAATTTTACTTTTATTATTATTTGATTAAAATAGTGTGACAATGACTAACACAAACTACGAGTATAAGCGAAACATAGGGGTATATGCAATTAGCGGCGAATCGCGGCAAATTATCGGCCGTTTTTTAATTCGACACAAAGTCCAATTTCGGCAAGTGGTTGCCGAAATTGACCATATTCAATAAAAAACGGATTCGACAGTCCCGCGGGCGAAAAACGGCCGATTTGACGGATTTTGATTCGATTTTTTAAAAACGGGAAAAAAACGGGAAAAAACCCGAAAAAAAATGGCGTGGGGTCCCCCCTCCAAAGCATAACCAGCCTCGGGCTCTTCGAGCTGGTCCTGGTTCTAAAAATCCGGGGGAAAAATGGACAGGGGATCCCCCGTATTTTTAAAACCAGCACCAGGCTCTGCGCCTGGCGCTGGTGCAAAAAATACGGGGGACAAAAAGAGTAGGGGTCCCCCAGATTTTTTACACCAGCATTGGGCTCCACTAGCTGGACAGATAATGCCACAGCCGGGGGTCACTTTTATACAGTGCCCTGCGGCCGTGGCATTAAATATCCAACTAGTCAACCCTGGCCGGGGTACCCTGGGGGAGTGGGGACCCCTTCATTCAAGGGGTCCCCCCCAGCCACCCAAGGGCCAGGGTGAAGCCCGAGGCTGTCCCCCCCATCCAAGGTTCAATGCCCTAGCACTACATCTTCACTCTTATTTACCAACAAAGCTATCGCTGCAACACTTCGTAGGCAAGTGGGGAGAGACCATGCTACAGTGTCCAACTGTGCACTGTAGTAGGCTACTGGTCTGCTGGCATCACCATGTTTTTGTGTTAGGACCCCTGCCACGCACCCAGCACTTTCGGTACCATATAATTCAAAAGGTTGCTCATAATCTGGCATCCCCAATGCTGGTGCTTTTGACTAGCACTCTTTCAGTCTCTCAAATGTCAGTTCGGACTCCTCATTATCAGAAACCCGTTCTGGTTTACTTGAAGAGACCATTTCTTGCAGTGGTAGTGCCAAAATAGAGAAACCCGGAATCCAATTCCGACAATATCCACACATTCCTATAAATGTGAAAATTTGTTGCTGAGTCTGCGGCAGAGTCATGTCATGGATGTCCTGCATCCTGTCTGTGGTCAGGTGTCTTAGTCCTTGTGTCAAGCAGTGTCCCAAGTATTTAACACTTGTCCAGCACAACTGTAATTTATCTTTAGAAACCTTGTGTCCTGTCTGGGAGAGGTGAAACAGAAGCTGTTTAGTATCTGCCAGGGATGATTCAAATGAATCAGAGCATAACAACAAATCATCAACATATTGTATCAGCACCGACCCATTCTCAGGCTGAAAGGATAGCAAACAGTCATGTAGGGCCTGTGAGAAAATACTTGGGCTGTCAATGAAACCTTGGGGAAGACGGGTCCAGGTGTACTGTAAGAGAAAGCAAAGAGGTACTGGCTGTCGGGGTGAAGAGGAACAGAAAAGAAAGCTGAGCAGAGGTCAATTACAGTGAAGTAAGTAGAGGTAGAGAGGATCTGCATAAGAATGACAGCTGGATTGGGCACTACGGGGAACTGGCTCTCGACTATTTTGTTTATCCCCCTTAAATCCTGCACTAGCCTGTAGCCCCTCCCCCCACTCTTTTTCACAGGGAAGATGCGACTATTGGCTATGCTAGACGTCCTGAATAGGATGCCCTGCTGTAGCAGCCATTCTATGACTGGGTATACTCCTAATTCCACCTCTGGCTTCAGAGGGTATTGGGGGATTTTTGGAGCTATCCTGCCATTTTTTATTTGCACAACTACTGGGGCTACATTTGCCATCAATCCAGTGTCCTGTCCATCTTTAGTCCATAGGGGACCAGGTATTTGTGAGATCATTTCCTCTACCTGTGATGGAAATGTGTCTAGAATGGAAGAGTGCAACATTAGCCTTTGAGGTGTGTCTAACATATCTTGTACTTCCTGAGCATGGCCTTCAGGGATATCTAAAAACACACCATCAAGGGTACAATATACAACACACCGCATCTTACATAATAGTTCTCTGCCAAGTAGATTAGTCGGGGCTGCTGCAGCCAACAAGAAAGAATGTTTGGTATGCAAGGGCCCTATCGTAACCTCTGCAGGTCTAGTCAAAGGATAGTGCTGCACTTTTCCCATTACTCCCATTGCCGAAATAGTTTTGCCCATTGTCATTGGCCCTCATTCCGAGTTGTTCGCTCGCTAGCTGCTTTTAGCAGCATTGCACACGCTAAGCCGCCGCCCTCTGGGAGTGTATCTTAGCATAGCAGAATTGCGAACGAAAGATTAGCAGAATTGCGAATAGACATTTCTTAGCAGTTTCTGAGTAGCTCGAGACTTACTCAGCCATTGCGATCAGTTCAGTCAGTTTCGTTCCTGGTTTGACATCACAAACACACCCAGCGTTCGCCCAGACACTCCCCCGTTTCTTCAGACACTCCCGCATTTTTCCCAGAAACGCCAGCGTTTTTTCGCACACGCCCAGAAAACGGCAAGTTTCCGCCCAGAAACACCCACTTCCTGTCAATCACAGTACGATCACCAGAACGATGAAAAAACCTTGTTATGCCGTGAGTAACATACCTAACTTTTGAGTAAAATAACTAAGCGCATGCGCTCTGCGAACCTTGCGCATGTGCAGTAAGCGACTAATCGCAATATAGCGAAAATCGGCAACGAGCGAACAACTCGGAATGACCCCCATTATTCCATTAGAAGAGGTTAATACAGATCTGGCTGCCCCTGTATATAAAAGAAAGGGTTGTCTTGTATCAGCTACATTTACCATGACCTCAGGTTCATCGCTAAGGCTAGGGGTCAATCTTACTGGCTGCAGACTACAGGTGTGACCTGACCCCTATTGTGGATGTTGGCCTCCCCGCAGAGTATTGACAGCTATTATGTGTAAGGAAACTAGCTGTGAAGTTTCGGAGGTCTGCCCTTCCCTTCTTGAGGGAAAACCATGTGTTTCCCCTCTATGTGGCTCGAAATCCCTCCTATATGTCCCTTGGTCCCTTCTATATGTTGAGTAGTTTTGTATACGCGGGTCGTGTCTAGGGGCTTGTGGTCTCTTCTGTGTACAGTCACAGAAAAAATGTCCCTCTCTTCCACAAGTGTAACACCTGCTCTCTCTCTTTCTCGGTACTTCAACTAATTGAGGAGTAGGTTGTGCAATTTGACCTTCCAGAGCTTGTATACTTATCATCATTAACCTCTCCCCCTGCAATTCTTTGTGTTTGATGACTTTCCGGTCATGCTCAATAGCAGACTCTCTCAGGGCATCTACCATGACCCACCTCCAATTAGGCAAAGAAGTCTCTACTCTGACTTTCAATGCCTCTTTGAGCCCGTCCATCAGAACAGAGACAGCCACCTCCCTGTGGTTCACATCATCCTTTATATCCTCTATCCTAGTGTATTTAGCCATATCTTGTAAAGCTCTATGGAAATATTCGGATGCCAGTTCACTTTCTTTCTGTTTGATTTGAAAATCTTATTCCACTTTACAACTGTGGGGAAATACAATCCTAGTTGTATATTAATTTGTTTTACGTTGTTTTGGTTATATTCATCAGTCAGAGGACCATCTGTCTCTATCTTACAATCCGTTATAAATTTTTGGGTGTCAATGTTTGGGGGTAGGCATGCTCCTAACACTGTCTGCCAATCTTTGTTCGTGGGTTCATGGGCATTACCCAGATCCCTAATAAACTTCTGGCACCCGGCTAAATCTCTCCTGGGATCGGGGAATTCTGACATGATTGACCGCAGTTCAGATCTGGTCCATGGGTAATACATTGCAATATTTCTCATGGGGGTTACCCCGTACCTGTCAGTTCTCCCATTGGGGACAGCAATTATGTGGACGGGGTGTAGCCCTGCTATATTACTCCTTTCTGAATCAACCTGGAGATACACTGTCTCTTCATAAGGGACGGACCCATACTTACCGGTAGCTCTGGTCCCGGCCATCTCACCTGAAGAGGAATCAGTTGTTACTCTTACCGGTTGGGGTTGCCCCACCTGGGTTTCCTGGATGGTTACTGCCTGAGAGAGGGCCAAGATCAGGCTAAGTTTGTCATCCTCCTCTGAACTATGATCCTTGAAAGAACTTAGGACAGGGTACAATTTACAAGGGTTAGAGTTAATACATTTTAGAAGTGTATCCCTATCGTTTCCTGGTATGCTATTGGTTGTAGCAGCCTTCTCTCCATCGACATATGGCGGTGGTGGTGCACTTGCATTCACATTCCTGTCTGGTTTGGACTTTGCTGCACGAGCAAGTTCCCTTTGCATTTCTCCTTCTTGTTGCCATATGTTTAAACAGTCGTTATGTCTGATCCTTAGTTTCTTGGATTTGATCAGACATATTCTATTTCTAACATTTTGCAGCACCTCTGGGTCAAAACTACCAACCCTAGGAAATGATGCCCTATCATCAACAGACTTCATACCCATTCATCACAAAAACCTTTGTATATGGACCATACTTCCTACACATAATATAGCTATTGGACCCTTTTTGCCCCTGCTCCTCAGCCTGAACCCTGGCTCTTGAACGTCTCTCGCGTG
The DNA here is from genome assembly GCF_028390025.1 of Pseudophryne corroboree. Lineage (NCBI taxonomy): Eukaryota > Metazoa > Chordata > Amphibia > Anura > Myobatrachidae > Pseudophryne > Pseudophryne corroboree. Next base: position 1,171,334,013 of record NC_086444.1, read on the forward strand.
CACACTTGGCTCCCATTGCGGACTTTTTAAACACAAACACCAAATGGCCAACATGAGACGATGGTGAAAAGTCCTTTGAGCACTTTCCACCCACTCCTTCTCCGCTGGAAAGAACCATGATCCACTTCTGTAGTGACTGCCGCGTACACAGTGAGGACCCTACTAGACCCCTCAGCACTGGAAGTATGAAGTATTAACAGCAATAAATTAATACTCCACCTTTTTCAGTGGAGGTTACAGGCCTGCTACTTTTGAGTTTCTATCCACTGGAATTTCTTGGGTGAGAAACAACTTATTGATCACCCTATACAATGAATGTCCACCAGGAATATTTCCTGAGAGAGTCAGCGAAAATTCCTTCTCTTTACACGTCTGCATATGCTAGCACAGCGCGTATGATGCCGCAATTGCACGAAACTGCACAAATGGTATCAAGTTGCACTGCATATCACATACACACACGTGTGCTCCAATCGCACAGCTTATAGATACTTGTTATCTATACGTCCTACGATCACGTGAGTCGAATTCACAAGCTGCGCTCCACAGCAGGAGCATAACACCAAAAATCACACTCCTCCGCACGTTTTACCTTAAAAATAAACACACACACTACGTGCCTCAATACCAATAAATACGTGAGGTTGCTAACCTCCACGCCTCTGAGCCTCTGCTTACTCAGTGCCTTCCTACGGGATCCCGAATTTCTGGGGTTCAATCCACTCACATTTACTTTTCAACAACCCACACTTTTAGATTTTCTGTACAGAAAAAAAATCACTTCCTTTGATTGATAGCTTGCTCCAGAGGCAGTACACTTATAATAAGATTTTGAGTAATCTGTCTAAAATCAGATAGTTACTTGTTAATGTATAACTACAGTATAAGTCTTTTATTCCACCTTAAAATTAACTTCAATTGTGTAGCAAACTTGCGCTCGCTAACGTACGTAATTTTGCATAATTATGCAACAGTGCACGTAATCGTGCACACGTGTGCATCCCTGTACGCACGCTTCCCATACCTTTTTACTGTGCCACATGTGTACCATGCGCTCGCAATTACGTATTCCTGCGTAAGAATATACGCAGCAACCACACTTATATCAATGTAAGCGATAGAACAAAACTTGTGCTTCTATTGCTATTGACTAATACACAATACTTCCTTTATTCCCCACACACACTGAAAGTCACCCACGTGGATAACTTCCTTTGTATGCTGCCCTAACTTATAGGCAGGAACAGAGTCTTGTGTGTGCTTTTACAAGTAACCCCTAAACAAATACCACAAATTTATAACAAATAACTTATCCGATTCTATGCAGACCTATAATGACTATTACAACCTATGACAACAATATATGAGAATATATGCAAAATATCTGTACACTTGTGTTTATTTTCGCGCAGAAAGTAACACAAAGAAAGAGCTTTTCCTTGCTGTCCTTCGATTCGCACCAGCACCTCTGAGACTATACAAAACAGACGTGGTTTAACAACATTAGGTAGTTTTTTCCTTAAAAAAAACAAAAGTTGTTTAACTTTAGACCTGTCCTCCACCCTTTGTTGTTAAACCAAAGTCTGTAAGGCCCTGCAAGCCCGCGAGTGTGAGGTGAACCGGACAGAGCCCCCAACTGTTAAGTTCGATTAATTTACAAGGAAAAGCAATGCATTATTACACTTAGGTTTGACCCGCTGTGGCTGCTGCACATAAATATAACCACTAAAATGTGTATATACGTTGTGTATACACACCGACATGTCATGCGCACAACATAGCGACATGAGTGGCTGAGTACACTTTACCCCAAACAAGAATGGAATGCGACACCAGTAGTTGAATGTTATGTTGTGGTCCAACGCATCAACAGCCTTTACTTAAAAGATACAGATAAATGGTACAACAATATCACAGAGAAGAGCTACAACCAATAATACATACGTTTGATCATGAGCGCTCCTGGATCTAGGCCTCAGTTAGACTTGGCAAGATGACCTCATAGAATAGGGACTGAGCCTGGCCAGGAGGCCTCTCTTTTATACAGTGTGTCCAAATACAGTACAATGGGAAGTGTAAGCTCTTCTTTCATAGGTCAGAGGGTAGGTCATTCACAGTACATGTGGAGTCAAAGGTTGGTTTGAATGAATGGGCGATGCTTGGTCCAGGTGTACTTGCAGGTGTTCGCCACTGGGTTCCCACCAAATATCCTGAGTACAGTATCATAACAGTTTGCGAATATTACATTTCTGCATATATCTACACACAGAAACATGCGGTCTACTGCAAATAGCAACCGGAATGTAGATCTACAAATACTGCACATCTGGATACCAAACACTAAGTCCTAACCTTGCTCCATCCCCTCACATCCTGTAAACCTGAATACAGTAGCTCTGTTGTTTTACCTTTTAAGTGCATGTAAGTTGCTGACAAAGTGTGTGGAGACTATGTGTAAATTATGCACTATGTGAATAAAGTATTGAATATGTCTTTGTTGTTTTTATGTGCAAATGCATTTGCTACCATATATATCCTTGCCACGCGTAAATACGCAAGGCCTGGGTACATAGCACGCGTGTATGCGTGCGCACGGCGGCAACGTGCATGAACAAAGGCCACTCTGTTTAAAGTTTGCACGTGTGTTTGTGTGTAATATTTTTGACTTTGACAAAAGACTCCCCATATCACTCCACCCCCCATGTCATAGCCCCGCCTCCTTACCTTATTGCAGTGCACAGTGGAGCAACTGTACATTAGACCCCCTTGCTGCAGCTGATCTCTAAACATTCAGAGATCTGCATTTTGGGCAAGATGGGCTATGTTCCCCTCCTAGAACTGTTAGTTTAGGTGCATGTACCCCTGAGTGTCGGCATTCTGGGGTGCAATTTTTGGAGTGATGTCTGCCACCACAAATTGCAACATCACTCCTAGGGGTCTGGAGCAGGAGGAGGAGATCTATTCTGTATGTAAGCAGAACTGATATCCTCCATACTAACAGTGGAAGCAGAGTAGCAGCACTAACGTATGGGATGTGAAGTGATCGGGTAACGCACTCCTGGCTATGCTCACATCCCATATGTTAGTGACAGGCAAGTGGTTAATAATTTCCAGAATATATAAATAGTGTGCTGATGTCTGATGAATGAACCAGATGCTCCGAGGGCTGTACAGGCTGTAGTGTTCATGTCTGTAGTGTCCAAAGGATGCACCAGGTGGCACTGCAGCAGCGATACTGGCTGTAAGGTGTTGTTCCCAGCACCCTGCTAGCCATACGCAGGGAACATGCAGCAGCAATGTGCCACCCACAGGACCCTGTGTTCTGTGCAACTGCACTGCTTATATACCCATATTTATTGCCTTGGAATAAACTACAGATGTAGCCACGCTCATCCATCCAGTAATGCACATGGAAGATGTGACTAGTGTGCCTGTCACTCTGATGCGCTCACATTCCAGATACTTCTATGGCGCGAACACCAGCTGTGACTAGTCGTAGCATGGTGTACACTGCAGCTTGCCACGATGCGCATGCCCGTGAGTACGCATCGCGGCAACTATGAGCGGGGCTACATTCGTACATTTTGAAGAGGGCCCTGGACTCTCAGTCCACCCATTTCCATAGATATAAACTTTTGTACAGCGCACTTTTGAGGCTTTATTTGATACTTACACTTACCATGCTGGGGAAATATACCACTTCTCACTGTACTTATAAAACACTTTCTTACATAGTTACATGAGATTGTTAGGAGGAGACGGAGTAATCTCTGTGTCTGAGACACATCTCTTACAGAAAGAGGAAGGAGGTTTTTGTACAACTCTATATCACTGTGTGATAGGGATATAACCCTGCTGACAGTAATACTCTGCCTCATCTTCTGCTGTCACTCCACTAATTGTTAGTGTGAATGCAGTTCCAGATCCATCTCCACTGAACCTGTTTGGGACTCCTGTATATCGGTTGGTTGCACCATAGATAAGAAGCTTTGGAGATTGTCCTGATTTCTGTTGGTACCAGGCTAAGTAGCTGCCTATACCAGTACTGGCTGTACATGAGATGGTGACTGATCCTCCTGGTGAAATAGAGATATAACCTGGGGTCTGAGTCATCACTCTCTGCCCACAGGACCCTGAGGATTAGAGGAGACACAGTCATTACTGATACATGTCTGTATATAGTCATATACATCCTGCTCTGATTATTTATGTTACATGTATAGATTCCCCTACACAGCACCATGTAATGCCCCCAATCTCTCACCCTGAATATAAATGAGTATCACAGCCAGCAGGTAACTGTGAGACACCATCTTGCTGTATCTGGGCTGTCAGACAGACACTATAAGACGTCTCCTGTACAATGAGATATATATAGAGTGACAGGTGAGGTGTGACAGGAAATCCCCCAGAGACTGTGTATGGAAATAAGATGGAAATTCTCTGTTGTCAGTGTACTACCTGATACAGCTGGGGCAGCCTGTGTAATAGATATTATCTGACATCATTCAGTATGTGCTGAGTATAAATGGTGACTACTGTTTGTAATTTAACTCTGTGATTTTAGGATATTAAAGTAAGTTATGAAGATGAAGTGTGATTGGATCTGTGGTTTACAATTTGTTTTTATACACAAAAAAGATAACACAAATCTTGTTCAAAAATAAATGGGGACAGACACAGACAGAATTCTCTTGGATCATGAAGCACCTGTGAGAGTATAACACAGCCACCCACACAGCTTGATCAGCCTCTCACTAAGCTACAGTACTTGAAGCAAATTCGAAGCCTACAGTATAACCGCCTTTTACTTTTCAATAACCCTTTCAGAAGCGATGTCTGAAGAACAGTGTTTATTATTTAGTAAAAAGAATCATAAAAGTATGTAAAATGATGAGATGATGTAATACAAAAGTGGTGAAATTGGTAAACTGTGAATAAAGACAATAAGATGCAATTATAATATGCATATGAAAAGAGCACTCAAACATATACAGTACATGTGACATGAGTATACAAACCTAACTGGTATTACATGTACAAACATAAATTGCAGTGCTACCAATATAACTAACATGTCATGCAGACTAAACAAGCCTATGATGACACAATTAAAGTCATTAGCTCACCATTTAGTACGATTGCCGGCTAGGATGGGTATAGCATGTGTCTCTTTGTCCATGTATGAATAGAGAATGGCAACTCACAGCTCCCTTTACACAGCATGCATAGCTAGCTAACTATGAGAAGTTAGGAGGTACAAAAGAGAAACAGACAAGTTTGAGATTTCCTGTGCTGGGCCACTAGAGGGATTTGGTTATACAGGTCACTGTGACATAGAAACAAATGGATTTAAACAAGCTATGCTGGAAGGCATGACACACCCCGTTTGGTATCACTGGTACCACATTTCAAATCCTAATAAGAAAACAGTAAGAACAGTTCAGATACTGGTCTGAGGAACAACTTAGTCTCTCCTTGCTTACACATCTTGACCTCAACCCTATGGACTCTCCCATCCTTGCTTGGGAATGTCTTGGTGACAAGACTTAAAGGCCACTCATTATGTTGTGACTGACAATCTCTAACGAGGACAATGTCACCTGGTTTTAGATTAGCTTGGGCAACTTGCCACTTGCTTCTTGGCTGCAAGGTAGAGCTATACTGTCTTTTCCAGCTTTCCCAAAAGGTGTTTGCAAGGCTCTAAACTTGTCTCCATCGACGTTTGAACAAGTCTTTGGTGTTGAATTCTCCAGAAGGAGCATAGTTATTCCCAATCTTTTGAATAAGAAGAGTGGCAGGGGTAAGCAGAATTGGATCTTCTGGGTCATTAGAAACTGAAGTTAAGGGTCTGGCATTCACAATAGCTGAGACTTCAGCCATAAAGGTAGTTAAACTCTCGTGAGTAAGTCTTGCAGTTCCTACTTGCAGAAAGATGGAATCAAGTATTCTGCGTATTATGCATCCTTTCCCAGGCTCCTCCCATATGAGAAGAATGAGGAGGGTTGAAAGTCCATGTACAACCTTGTTCACTAAGGTATTTCTCTACACCTTTGGTATCAATGTTTGAGTGAATTTGTAATTCCTTGACTGCTCCAACGAAATTGGTACCTCTGTCAGAGCGGATGTGTTTAACAGGGCTGCGAATGGCAATGAAGCATCTAAGGGCATTGATGAAGCTTGAAGTGTCCATTGATTCTATAACCTCAATATGAACTGCTCTTATTCTCATGCAAATGAATACAACTGCCCAACGCTTGTTGTTTGCATTCACTCCTCTTGTGTGTCGGGTGATAACAGTCCAGGGACCAAATACGTCGAGACCAATGTTAGAGAAGGAAGGGTCTGTACTAAGCCTGTCTGCTGAAAAATTAGCTATCTCTTGAGTTTGAGAAGTGCCACGAAATCTGCGACAAGTAATACATTTGAAGATTGTGTTGCTTACACACCTTTTCGCTCCAATAATCCAGAACCCAGCTGAACGTAGAGCTCCCTCGGTGAACAGTCGTCCCTGGTGTTTGACTTCATTGTGGTAGTGTTGTACAATTAAAGAAGCAATGTGGTGACTTCTGGGAATGAATAAGGGATTTTTCTCATTTGCTCCTAAATTAGCTTCTTGAAGGGGACCTCCTATTCTCAATAAATCATTCTCGTTGAGAAATGGGTCCAGCTTTTTCAAGGTGCTGTCTGTAGGATTAGGATTCCCAGTGGTGATGTTATGAATTTCTCTAGCATAGGTTTGGCGCTGAACAGCACAGATGATGAGATTATTAGATTGTTGCATTTCTTCTGCTGTGTAAGTATTTTGACAGTGATGCCAACCTTTACATTTGTTCGCATTTGCAGCTGCAGTGCGTTTAAAAGAACAAGCTATAGTATGTGGGTTAGGCAGGTAATGGCTCTAACAAGTGACTTCCAAATTGAGAATCATTGGAATCTGTGAGGTTCGAGTTGATAAACTGAAATCATGATATGGATTGTAGTTACTTGTGGACGTATTTCAACATCCGAGTCTGCATCTACTAACTCAAATGTGTTACTTTCAGTATTGTTGTGATCTGTTTTGTACAGGAATTCAGGTCCTCTGAACCATGTGGTGTCTTTCAGGAGACTGGCTGGGATGGCTCTTGTAGTATGATCTGCAGGATTATGAGCGGTGGATACATAGTGCCACTGTTTTGGGTTGGTGGATCTTCTGATCCTTAGCACACGATTGCTGACATAAACATGGAATCACCTAGTCTCATTGCAAATGTAGCCTAACACTACTTTACTGTCTGTATAGAATTCTGTTTCTGAGAGTTTGATGGTCAACTCGGTTGAAATGAGCTTGGCTAGTTCTACGGCTAGTACTGCAGCAAAAAGTTCTAGTCTGGGCACTGTGTGCTCTAGAAGTGGTGCTAGCTTCGCTTTGCCCATGACAAATCCAATGTGACATTCACCTTTGTTGTCTATGGTTTTAAGATATGCAACGGAAGCAATTACTTGGACTGAAGCATCAGAGAATACACACAGTCTCTGGTTTCTTACTTCTGTGGAAGGCACAGGAGCATATGGACGTGCAATATAAAAGTTGGTTAAGATGAACAGAGATCTTTTCCACTCTTCCCACATTTCCCTTTTCTGTGGTGGCAGTGGAGCGTCCCAGTCGGATGGCTCACAGGTTAGGTCTCTGAGTAGGGCTTTACCTTGGATAGTGACAGGAGCTGCAAATCCTAAAGATTTGTACAAGCTGTTTATAGCAGACAAGACACCTCTGCGAGTGAAGGGCCTTTACTCGCTGTTTACTTGGAAGGTGAAGGAGTCAGATTTCAGGTCACATAGAACCCCAAGGCTACGTTGGGCTGGTGGAGAATCGGTTCCCAAATCCAAGTCCCTTAAGTCAATGGTATGATCTTGGGAAGGGAATGCTTCCATCACTCCTTTGCTGTTGGAGGCTATTTTGTGAAGTCTGAGATTAGAACATGAGAGCATTTCCTGAGCTCTCTTGACGAGACTGATTGCTGTCTCATCTGTTGGTGTAGATTTGAAACAGTCATCCGCATAGAAATCTTTTCTACAAGTTGTCTAACATCAGAACCATGCTCTAGCTCACCCTCCTGAGCAGAACATCAGAGTCCGTAGATGGCAAGTGCTGGTGAAGGGCTGTTACCAAAGATGTGTACCCTCATGTGGTACTCTACAATATCTTTAGAAGAGTCATTATCTTTGAACCAAAGGAATCTTAGGAAATTCCTGTCTTTTTCTCTCACGAGGAAATAATGAAACATTTGTTGAATGTCAGCTGTGAAGGCAATAGAGTCCCTTCAGAAACGTAAGAGTACTCCAAGGAGTTTGTTGTTAAGGTCTGGTCCTGTCAGAAGCATTTAAGGAGATTCCTTCAAACTTGGCACTAGAATCAAACACAACTCTGATCTGACCTAGTTTCTTTGGGTGGTATACTCCAAACATTGGTAGGTACCAGCATTCGTATGTGTCTTTAAGAATGGGAGCTATCTCAGCGTGGCCATTCTCAAATATTTTGGTCATGAAGGAGAAGAAATGATCTCTCATCTCTGGTTTCCTGTGAAAGTTGCGTTTTAGTAAAGAAAAACGTTTAAGTACTTGTTCTCTGTTGTTAAGTAGGCGTCGCCTGGGTGTTCTAAAGGGTAAAGGTGCAATACAGCTGTTGGTACCATCTTTGGCTAGTCCTTTCTCCATTATTTCCAAGAATATTTTTTGTCATCTATGGACTTTGCTACCTGGTCATCCATTCTTGTTTGTTGGAAGACTGTGTACCCTAGATGATCTTGGTAGTTGTCACAGATGTGGTGGTTGTCGCTAGGAGAATCTATGGTAGTACAATGTGGTAATTCTTTTCTGAGAAAGTGGTTGCAACATGGCTGAAAAAGAGAAGGGCGCCCGTTTTCTAAAGTACAAGTAAGCATGCTGTTGACAGAAGCTGGTTTGTGCACATTTCCAAGACATACTTCTCCTATTATGACCCATCCTAGGTCTAGTCGCTGAGCATAAGGTGCATTGTGTGGACCATTAATCTGACTTCTGGGTTTGTAGACCCATAGGAAATCTCTTCCGATGAGTACAGTTATCTGGGCTTGTGGGTCCAGTTCTGGTATCAGATGTGCTATACGTTTCAAAAGTGCATGGTGAATAGCTGCGTCTGGTGTAGGAATTTCAGACCTATTATCTGGGATTTCATCACATTCAGTGATGGGAGGTAAGGAAAGGCATGTCTTTCCATCTATAGACTCGATTTGATAACCAGTGGCTCTCCTTCCTGATGTCTCAAATCTCCCTCCACAGGTCCTTAAGGAGTAAGGAGTGTCAGGGCCTTTAATAATAAAGGTCTCAAAGAAGTTTGATCTGGCTAGGGACCTGTTACTTTGGTCATCTAGGATCGCATAAAGTTTAACAGCTTTATCTGGCTGGCCTTTTGGGTAGACCCTGACCAAACAGATTTTGGAGCAAGAGCTGTTGCTAATGGCATCTTTGCAATGTTCTGCATTGTGCTTCCTGCCATGCTTGGTCACTGTGGTCTGTGTTGTAAAGTCTATGGGGGAGGCCCAGGGTGTAGAGCTGTGTTGTGATCTGTGCTGTGACATTCTGTGCAGTTAGCCTAACCTTACAGTCTTTAGCGAGATGAGATGTGGAAGAGCAGCACTTGTAGCAGATACCATTTTCTCTTAAGAAGGCCTTGCGGTTCTCTAGAGACTTCTCTCTGAAGTATCTGCATTTCAGGAGAGGATGCGGTTTGTGATGCAGAGGACATTGCATGCCAGAATCTTTATCTCTGGTCTCTTGGCGAACAGAGCTAGTAAACCTGTGGGAAGAATCTGAATAATGCTCATTAGTCTTATGAACTGTGACTGATGTCTTGCAGGTGTTAGTTAGCATAGGGGTAGCACCTGTTAGGGTAAAAGCAAAACTAGGGTCATTCCTGGTCTTAGCTTGTTGATGTACAAAGTCCACAAAAGTGGAGAATGGTGGAAATGCTACATTGTTCCGTTGTTTATATTTGGAGCCATGGGTGATCCATTGTTCCTGTAGATTATAAGGTAGCTTCTGCACTATGGGGTTGATACCTCTGGCCGTGTCAAGGAAGGAAAGTCCTGGTAAGGCTCCTTCACATTTGGCTACTTGAAGCTCCATTAATAAATCACTTAATTCTCTAAGCCTCTGATAGCTTTTGTTAGGTAACCTAGGGAATTCATCAATTCTTTTAAACAGTGCACTTTCTATTATTTCTGGTGAGCCATAGCATTCGTTAAGTCTATTCCAGATCACCTTAAGGCCATTCTTAGGGTTTTTAATATTGAGCACTCTTATCCTTCTAGCATGCTCAGCGGATTCATTCCTAAGCCATTTAATTAATAGGTCTATCTCTTCACTATGTGAAAGGCCTAACCCTCCGATTGCATTTTGGAATGAGGATTGCCAGGCTCTAAAACTCTCAGGGTGATCATTAAACTTTGACATTCCATTTGTGACCATAGTGGTCATTCCGAGTTGATCACTCGCTGATGATTTTAGCAGCGCAGTGATCAAGTGAAAATTCGTCATTTCTGCTCATGCGTATGGGTTGCAGTACGCACGCGCAAAGTACTTTCACACAAAACTATGCAGTTTTACACATGGCCGAGCGACACTTTTCAGTCGCTCTGCTGATTGGTGAGTGATTGACATGAATGGGGTATTTCAGGGTGGAAACTCACCGTTTTCCAGGAGTGTGCTAAAAAATGCAGGCGCGTCAGCTGGTAACGCAGGCGTGCCTGGAAAAATGGGGGAGTGGCTGGCCGAACGCAGGGCGTGTATGTGACGTCAAAACAGGAACTAAACTGTCTGCAGTGATCGCAAGCTAGGAGTAGGTCTGGAGCTACTCATAAACTGTATGAAAATATTCAATAGCAGAACTGCTAACCTTTCGATCGCACTTCTGCTATGCTAAGATACACTCCCAAAAGGCGGCGGCCTAGCATTTGCACTGCTGCTAAAAGCAGCTAGCGAGCGATCAACTCGGAATGAGGACCTATGTCACGCTGGGCAAAAAACTTAGCAAAGTCTAATGTGTCTTGATTGGCTCTAGGAAATGCTGTTGGTACCTTAACATGGTGGGTATGTTGTGTGTTGTCGTACCTGTTGGGATTATCTGGTTCCTGCTGACTTGATTTGTTGCATTTTTGAGCACAGGAGTCTGTGTCTCTGTTGTAGCTAACAGATTCAGATATCTGGCGTGAAGAAGAGTCATCCCTCATGAGCTCACTGTGTCCAGAGTCCTCCTTCTTGCAAGTTTGGAGTTTGTTGCTGACTTGTGGTGGCGCTGCATAACGCATTGCTTATTTCACTGATGAGATCTAATTTAATTATCTGCACTGATGGAGAGTTGCTGCCATTTTTAGAGACTTGGTATACATATTCTGATGTGCATTGCATTTAATTCTGTGATCCAGATAATAAAGGGAATTGGAAAAAGGATATGTTCTGCACCAGCTGAATATTTTTATTTTAATATTTGAAAAAGGGGAAACCCCGACTAATGTGATCCAGATAATAAAGGGAATGGGAAAAAGGATATGTTCTGCACCAGCTGAATATTTTTATTTTAATATTTGAAAAAGGGGAAACCCCGACTAATGTCCGTCAGTGGATTATCAGTTTTTCACTGGACGTTCGGGGGTGCTACCAGAGACAAGTTAGATTTTGCAAAAAGAGAAAAGAGTGAAAAAGAATGTCTCTTTTTTGGTGCACAAAAAATGATTAAAAATGAACCTTTAATAAATCCATTAAAATTGTCCAAACACGAAATAAGACAGTACAATACACAATGTGATACACTTATCATAAACCGTGAATAAAAAAAAAATGTTAAAAGCCAAGGCTCGCTACCTGTGTCGTGTCTTTATTAATCCAGTTTGAATATATCTTAATGGGCTACAATCCATTTATACAATTCACTATTCAGATAGTTTTCTTGTTGGTTCTCAATAATTATTTTAATATTGAGATATTAGATGCTGCATTATATTCATTAGGAGGGTATTAATGATTTGCTTGTATGCAGTGTTATACTGAACTCATATGACTACTGACTTTAACAAAGCTTATCCAGCATATAATACATTCAGCAATGATTTGAGATGTCATTCAGTATAACATCCCTTCAGCAGTATCTTCCCTTGCTACAACTCAGTACAGATGTAACTTTCTGCAGTAACTGTATTGTTGCAATGGAGTACAATGTAGCTATTGGAGAGGATCACTAATACCCCTTTTCCATCTGTAGCACGGGTCGCAGCTGGGAGCCAGACACGGCTATAGCCCCTTTCCCACAGCGCTCACCAACCCGACATATTGCCGGGTTGGTGACGCTGCTGCTGACGCGGCAGGGGCGGTGCTGGGAGATCACATGATCTCCCAGCACCGCCCTTCCATTCACTGTGAACGGGAGCTGTGTCGCATCGACACGGCTCCTGTTCACACTACACAGCTTACCGGGTTGAACAAGCTACCCGGGTAGGATTCCCGGATCAATTGATCAGGGAATTTGTAGGGGGACCCTTTTCCACTAGGAAAAAACATGGGTAAATGCGCGCCCCCGCATGTTGCTGGTAGCTTGGTATAAGTGGAGAGATCTGATTAACACCAGTTAATTCTAATGTTTAATGCTGCTACACAACTGCAGTTAAAAGATACTGAACACAGATTGCTATAGTAACAGGAGGATCTCTCTGGAATTAATGGGAGACCTGATCAGCATAAAAGCCCACTAGAAGCTTCAATAATTAAGTAATTCAGTAGGGCCATCTAGTGGGGTTATTTAACAATACACAGCTACCAGTAACCATAGTGTGTATGTATTGCAGCTCTTGCATAGCAAGTGAGCTACTTTTGCTTAGCATTTAACTGTGTGCTTCCCTCTTATACCAAGCTACCAGCAACAAATTCAATTTGTGAGCAGCATAATTATTACATGTGTACCCAGCTATAGGGATTGCACATAGTAATTTCATTCAATAGCTATATGGTATCCATTGTAACAAACAAAGCTATTGCAGAAAAGTACATCTCTTTCTATTTGAATTGAGGGATGCCTCCAGCAAAATAACTATGTACATCAGTAGTCCCTTAAATGTATGAAAATATATTTAGCTCATACATATAATAAATCTAGTGGGGGCACACAAATAATATACAGTCTACAATAACTATGGTGTGTACCAAATTGCAATATTTTATAAATCACCAGGCGAGCTATTAAATATCTTGATATGCTCACATTATAATCACAACTATATATACAAAACTGCTGTGTTTATAAATCAGCAATAGAACTATTCAATATCCAGCATTTATGTATATGCTTTCACTACTTATTTAGCTGCTAATAAGTTATTAGTTCATAAGCAGCCTTTATCATAGGAGACACACATAGTGATCCCTCTTGTAAGCTATAGTGCACCTCATTATAGGGGATACACTTATACCCCTTTCACATCGCACTGAAAACCCGGTACCGACACGGCATATTGCCGTGTCGAAACGGGTCCGTGTGTGATGTGAAAGGTCCTTTGTTGAAATAGCGGGTCGCCTGACCCGGTAATTCAACCCGGTAAAAAAGAAGGGTTCTTACCGGGTTAATTACCGGGTCAGGCGCAGTGTGAATGGGAGCCGTTCCGATGCGAATCGGCTCCCATTCACAGCATAGGCAGAGGCGGCGCAGGAGATGAGCTCATCTCCCGGCGCCGCCTCCACCCCTGCCCCTGCTGCTGCTGCTCCCTCCGCTGCTATGGCAACCGACCCGGTATATTGCCGGGTCGGAAAGCCAGCAGAGGAGCGCAAATGCCGGATCCCACCCGGTAAGTACACGTTTGTCTTGCCGGGTAGGATCCGGCATTTGCGATCTGAATGCGGTATCAGTGATCTTCTCCAATAGCTACATTGTACTCCATTGCACCAATACAGTTACTGCAGAAAGTTACATCTGTACTGAGTTGTAGCAAGGGAAGATACTGCTGAAGGGATGTTATACTGAATGACATCTCAAATCATTGCTGAATGTATTATATGCTGGATAAGCTTTGTTTTAGTCAGTAGTCATATGAGTTCAGTATAACATTGCATACAAGCAAATCATTAATACCCTCCTAATGAATATCATACAGCATCTAATATCTCAACATTAGAATAATTATTGAGAACCAACAAGAAAACTATCTGAATAGTGAATTGTATAAACGGATTGTAGCCCATTAAGATATATTCAAACTGGATTAATAAAGCCACGACACAGGTAGCGAGCCTTGGCTTTTAACATTTTTATTTTATTCACGGTTTATGATAAGTGTATCACATGGTGTTTTGTACTGTCTTATTTCGTGTTTGGACAATTTTAATGGATTTATTAAAGGTACATTTTTAATCATTTTTTGTGCGCCAGCAAAGAGACATTCTTTTTCCCTCTTTTCTCTTGAATTCTGTGATCCAAATTCTGCATCAAATTCATCAATAGTTCCCTTTGTGTCCTGCAGTTGTGCAGACTCTAAGAACTGTGCTTCAGCTATGGAAGCTGCGGCTTCCTTTTCAGCAGCAAGTTTCTCACTAATTGCTTCTAAGCGGTTTTTCTCCATATCCTTTTCTTCCTCTAGACATGCTTTTTCTATTTCTTTCTCTGCTTCTAGATGTGCTTTCTCTATTTTTAACTGCATTTTTTGTTCAGCAAAGTTAGCCCATACTTTTGCGGCTTCAGCTTTTGCATGTGCAAGGATGGCTGTATTACTGACAGATGCTGATTTTGAGGAACTAGAGACTCGGGACCTTGTTTTATTTGAAGATGTCGTTTTCTGAGACATAATGATGGGGTATAAATGCTTGACTATGTAGAGACTGTTGTATTACTGTGTGCAGATAACTGTGCTGACAGTGCAGCAGGTCTCTGGGATGTCAGGGTCTTGGAACTGTTGTTAAGCTGTTTGACTGCAGGGACTGTTATATTGCCGTATGCACGTGGCTGCACTGACAGTGTGAGGTTTCTGTGAAGTCAAATGGCGGTACTCCTATTGCTGAGTTGCCACGGTTAGTAGACTGTATAGAAACTAGTGCTGTCATATGCAGAGAGCTGTGGCTGGCAGTGTAACAGATCTGTAAGTCAGTATATGTAATTCACTTGCTGACAGACAATGTTGCTGACAAAGTCAGGGTATATGTGTCCCACTCACTGGCAGTATTAGATGTTTACTGTTCAGCCTCTCACTAAGCTACAGTAATTGAAGCAAATTTGAAGCCTACAGTATAATCGCCTTTTACTTTTCAATAATCCTTTCAGAAGCGATGTCTGAAGAACAGTGTTTATTATTTAGTAAAAGGAATCATAAAAGTATGTAAAATGATGAGTTGATGTAATACAATTGTGATGAAAGTGGTAAACTGTGAATAAAGACAATAAGATGCAATTATAATATGCATATGAAAAGAGCACTCAAACAAATTCAGTACATGTGACATGAGTATACAAACCTAACTGATATTACATGTACAAACATCAATTGCAGTGCTACCAATATAACTAACATGTCAGGCAGACTAAACAAGCCTATGATGACACAATTAAAGTCATTAGCTCACCACCTAGTATGATTGCCGACTAGGATGGGTATAGCATGTGTCTCTATGTCCATGTGTGAATAGAAAATGGCAACTCACAGCTCCCTTTACCAAGCATGCATAGCTAGCTAACTACAAGAAGTTAATAGGAACAAAAGAGAAACAGACAACTTTGAGATTTCCTGTGCTGGGCCACTAGAGGGAGTTGCTTATACAGGTCACTGTGACACAGAAACAAATGGATTTAAACAAGCTATGCTGGAAGGCATGACACAGCTAATTCACTGCTATCCTAACAATGTGCCACCTGCAGATCCATGATAACTAACAACACATTATCTACAAGTGGCCTAGTGTGTGACAGCTAAACAATAACCATAGGCATGTGCACGGGGGTGCCTGATGTGCACAGGCACCCTCTAATGTCCTGCACTCCCTCACACAGTGTGCTGCTGCAGTGATCACCGTCATTCCTGTCCCCGCTGCCCGCCACCGGATCAGGACTGTTATGTGTAGTGCTGTGTGCATTACTTTACTGGACACACTGGCCTGGTTGCACAGATGGAGAAACCTCCTCCAGGCTCTGCCTTTTGATGACATCATGCCGCGCCACCTAGGCACTGTGTAAGGGGCACAACTAATGTGTGGGTATTGTGTAAGGGGCACAACTACTGCGGGCATTCTGTAAGGGGCACTACAACAGTGGGCATTGTGTAAGGGGCACTACTACTATAGGAATTGTGTCAGGAGCACAACTGCAGTAGGCATTGTGTAAGGGGCACAACTACAGTGGGCATTGTGTAAGGGTCACTTCAAAGGTGGGCATTCTATAAGGGGCACGACTACTGTGTGAGCATTGAATAAGGGGCACAACTACTGTGTGGGCATTGTGTAAGGGGCACAACTGCAGTGGGCTTTGTGTAAGGGGCACTACTACTGTGGGGGGCATTATGTAAGGGGCAATCCTACTATGGGCAATGTGTAAGGGGCATGCACAACTATAGTGGGCATTGTGTAAGGGGCATGACTACTGTGTGGGTATTGTGTAAGGGGCACAACTGCAGTGAGCATTGTGTAAGCGGCACTACTACTATATGCATTGTGTAAGGGGCACTGCTACTATAGTCATAGGGATGCCGATATGGGGATATATAGGGGATGCCTATAGGGGTGATAAGCAGATTTAAAGTTCAACTTTATTCCAAAAAGAAGAGCAGAGAGCTCTCCAAAATTGGGAAACAAATTGGGGTCCATGGTCAGAAACAATTTTGGTGGGCAATCCATGTAGTTTAAAGATTTCTTAGATAAATAACATTGATAAGTGAGGTGCAGATGGAATACCTGTCAGAGGTATGAAGTGTGTTATTTTTGAAAAACGATCTACTACAACCCAAATGGAGTTTTGTGCTTTTCGAAGGAGGTAACTTAGTGATAAAGTCCATAGAGATGTGAGTCCAGGGTTGAGTCGGTATGGGTAATGGATGCAGAAGACCTTGAGGTGAACCTTTTGGACTCTTTTACTGTGCACACTTTGGACAGGCAGCTATGAAATCTTGTACATTTGCTCTCAGCTGGGGCACCAATAAGAACGCTGAATGAATTCTTGGGTTTTAAGTCTCCCTGCATGACCCATAAAGGAAGAATTATGCACCCACATGAGCAGTTTCTTCCAGAGTTCAGAAGCTACAAAAGTTTTCCCTGGTGGAGGAGTTGGAGTGAGCTGAGTTACAAAGAAAGAGGCTGGATTCAAGATGAGTTGTTTACCTGAGAAATCTGAGGGTTCGTTGGAGCTTAAAGAACTAAAAAAGAGCATCTGCCTTCTTGTTTTAAGGACCAGGTCAATAGAAAAGCTTGAAGTTGAATCGTGTGAAGAAAATGGCCCACCTTGCCTGCCGTGGATTAAGACATTGAGCTTTCCGCAAATATAACAGATTCTTATGATCAGTATAAACAGCAATAGGATGTAAAACTCCTTCTAACAAGTATCTCCACTCTTCAAAAGCCAACTTAATAGCTAATAATTCCTGCTCAGCAATGGCGTAGTTTTGCTGAGCAGATGAGAACCTTCGTGAGAAATAACCACATGGATGAATCTTTACATCTTCAAAGAAATGAGACAGTACTGCTCCTACACCTTTTGTGGAATCATCCACCTCCAGTATAAATGGTCAATTCAGATCAGGTTGATGAAGGTTTGGAGCTGACGTAAAAGCTTGTTTCAGGATTTCAAAGGCTGCTATTGCTTCTGGCGGCCAGCAGAATGGACTTGCTCCTTTTCTAATGAGGGCAGTAATGGGAGCCACAATGGACGAAAACCTTAGATGAATTTCCTGTAGAAATTTGCGAATCCCAGGAACCGCTTAATACCCTTCAAAGTATAGGGTATGGACCCATTGTGAATTGCATGAACTTTAGCTGGGTCCTTCTGTAAATTTCTACCTGAGATAATGTAGCCAAGGAAAGGAATGGAAGGAACTTGTCACGGCGCCGCGGTCTTCATACTTACCTCTCCGGGCGCGTGGGTCTCCGTGCGGCCGTCCTCGCTGGCGGGTCCCGGCGTCCGGCGCTCCGTCTAGCAGGCCTCCACGTCCGACGTCCTCGGGAGCTGCGGGTGACGTCATCGGCCCGTCCTCCAATCAGGCCCTGGCGGGAAGTTTAAATTCAGACGCCGGGCAGTGCTCCGGCGCCTGAGTATCATCGTTCAACTGTACCTGTGATCTCCAGTGCTCCGTGCCTCCAAGCACCTCTGTGCCTCCAGCACCTCCGTGCCTCCAAACACCTCCGTGCCTCCAGCACACCCGTGCCTCCAAGCACCTCCGTGCCTCCAAGCACCTCCGTGCCTCCAAGCACCTCCGTGCCTCCAAGCACCTCATAGCCTCCAGCACATCTGTGCCTCCAAGCACCTCTGTGCCTCCAAGCACCTCCGTGCCTCCAGCACCTCCATGCCTTCAAGCACCTCCGTGCCTCCAAGCACCTCCGTGCCTCCAGCACCTCCGTGCCTCCAAGTACCTCCGTGCCTCCAAACACCTCTGTGCCTCCAGCACATCTGTGCCTCCAAGCACCTCCGTGCCTCCAGCACCTCCGTGCCTCCAAGCACCTCCGTGCCTCCAAACACCTCCGTGCCTCCAGCACATCCGTGCCTCCAAGCACCTCAGTGCTTCCAGCACATCCGAGCCTCCAAGCACTTCCGTACCTCCGTGCCTCCAAGCACCTCCGTGCCTCCAGCACCTTCGTGATTTACCAGCACCTGTCAAGTTCTCTCTTTCAGGAGACCTTCAGCGTCCGCACGTGCCTCCTGTCCGCCGATCAGATCCTGCATGTCAGAGACGGTTTTGTTTGTGTCCCCGGAGGGGGCGCTAGTGGGTCAGTGGAGGTAGGTGGAATTAAGTGAGGAGGCAGTACTGGGTTTCTGCGCATGTGCACAATGTAGATTTATTAATAACAGAAAAGTCCAGATAATAATAATGCAGCAGAAAGTAAACAAACGAATGCAATGGAAATGACAATGGTAACGGCAATGGTAATGGCAATGGAATAGTATGGTTTGAAACTGAAAGTCTATGGCAGAGTTTGTAATGCAGAAATGGAACCAGAGTAATTAAAACGTGGAGCCAGCAGAGGTGAAATGATGGTAGCAAACCTGGTAGAAATGCAGGAGACTGGATGGTAATGTTCACTGTGCTGTTGGAAGTGCACAATCAGGATGCAGGCTGAATCACAGGTGAGATGACGGAATGCACCTGGAGAGGGAGTCTCTACTGCTGTAGGCTGGAGCACACTGCAGGTGTAGAAGGTGTGAAGCCAGAAAGGTATTGCTGGTGCTGGTACTTGTAGTTCCACGGAAGTAACAGGTACAGGAGAATATCCAGGAACACGGAGGAACAGGAGAATATCCAGGAACACAGAGGATTAGGAGAATATCCAGGAACACGGAGGAACAGGATAACAGGTCCAAACACACGAGTCGTAGGAGTGACACAAAGTTCAGGACAACCTCTGACTCACCCAGCAGCTCCTGATATACCCCCTGACCGGCAGGCATTGGCTGGAGTGAGACAAGGGGGTGCGGCCAAGCTCCGGATTGGCTACCGCACTTACACTGGGAAATACTATCATGGCGGCGCCCATGCCGCGGCCCGGCAGGAACGCGGCGCGCCCACACGCCCGCCGACCCCAGGGGCGCCCCCAGGCCCGAGGGCGCACCCACGAGCAGGGCGACAGGCGACAGCAACGTGCAGCGACCCCAGACGGAGTCCGCTCCGGCGGACCGACACAACAGCGGTGAGTCGATTCCTGACACTGCATGAGGAAGACTTACATCCGGCCATCTCTGCTGCGGCCCAGTTGCGGTTCCACTTCCCGGTCATCGGAAGAAACCCAGAGTCCACAACCTCCTCAAACTAGGTCAGTGATAGTATACTCAGGCCACATGGACCGGGACCATCGATTTGGGGCAGGGATGAGGCAGCTTGGTGCAAGGCAAGATCATGTATGTGTAGCCTCGGTCCTGCTGTATATGACAATCATTGGTCTATTGGTTAGATACGCTTACCCCAGCCCCTGTTCAGAGAGGTCTGTGACGTCTGTCCTCCTGTTACTGGCGCCGGGTAGCCAAGCACGTTTGGAGCAGTGACCGGAGCTGACAAGAGCTGATCTGACGGGAGCTTGTTAGGACACATTGGGATAAAGGGAGTGGAGCAGTGATCTCTATGTTGTGTTTTGTTTATTGAGAGCCACGCTGTGCAGGCGTCTTTAAAAATGACGTGACTGAGAATGACAGAGGGAATGTCAGATTGTTTGGAGTGGAGAAGGACACTAGGAGAATAAGGGTTTAACAGCATAGTCTAGCTGTAGGTCTGTCATGGACTGGAGACTCACCTCTGGTGATGGTCTCTGGGGGCTCTCTGTCAAATGGCTAGCACTGCGGCGGAGGACTGTGAGGGCCACTGGTGTGCTGCAGCTGAGAGGGAGTTGGTGACTGTGCAGCTTTCTGCCATTGGAGCACTGTGCAGGGAGGCTGCCTGTGTAAGATCCCATGCTCTGGAGTTAGATCTTCATGGAGCCTACAACCTGATTCGCATTCACCCAGGGGATGAGTGGAAGACAGTCTTCAATACTCGGGTCTGACATTACAAGTATTTAGTACTGCCTTTCGGGTTGTGTAATGCCTCGGCTGTTTTCCAGAATGTAATTATTTAGAGACTTGCTTATCAAGTGTTTGGTCGTTTATCAAGATGACATTTTAATATTTTCTAAAGATCTGGAGTCTCATCGAGCTCAAGTGAAGTAGATGCTAACCCAACTGAGGAAGAACAAGTTATATTGTAGACTGGAGAAACATACCTTTGAAGTTCTATCACTGACCTGGTTTGAGGAGGTTGTGGACTCGGGGTTTCTTCCGATGACCGGGAAGTGGAACCGCAACTGGGCCGCAGCAGAGATGGCCGGATGTAAGTCTTCCTCATGCAGGATCTGATCGGCGGACAGGAGGCACGTACGGACGCTGAAGGTCTCCTGAAAGAGAGAACTTGACAGGTGCTGGTAAATCACGAAGGTGCTGGAGGCACGGAGGTGCTTGGAGGCACGGAGGTACGAAAGTGCTTGGAGGCTCGGATGTGCTGGAAGCACGGAGGTGCTTGGAGGCACGGATGTGCTGGAGGCATGGAGGTGCTTGGAGGCATGGAGGTGCTTGGAGGCACGGAGGTGCTGGAGGCATGGAGGTGCTTGGAGGCACAGATGTGCTGGAGGCACAGAGGTGCTGGAGGCACGGAGGTGCTTGGAGGCACGGAGGTGCTGGAGGCACGGAGGTGCTCGGAGGCACGGAGGTGCTTGGAGGCACGGGTGTGCTGGAGGCACAGAGGTGCTTGGAGGCACGGAGGTGCTTGGAGGCACGGGTGTGCTGGAGGCACGGAGGTGCTGGAGGCACAGAGGTGCTTGGAGGCACGGAGCACTGGAGATCACAGGTACAGTTGAACGATGATACTCAGGTGCCGGAGCACTGCCCGGCGTCTGAATTTAAACTTCCCGCCAGGGCCTGATTGGAGTTCGGGCCGATGACGTCACCCGCAGCTCCCGAGGACGTCGGACATGGAGGCCTGCTAGACGGAGCGCCGGACGTCAGGACCCGCCAGCGAGGACGGCCGCACGGAGACCCAGCGCGCCCGGAGAGGTAAGTATGAAAACCGCGGCACCGTGACAGTACCCCCTCCTCTGGGAGTGGCCCCTGGACACTTTCCCGGCTCCGTAGGATGTCTAGCATGGAAGATTCGGACTAGTTGAGGAGCCGAGACCTCAGAAGCCTTTATCCAACTTCTCTCCTCAGGACCATATCCTTTCCATTCCACCAGATATTGAAAATTCTTGTGAAGGTAACGCGAGTCTAGAATATTTTTGATCTCGAAGTCTGTTCCTGTTTCTGTCTCCACTGAGGTGGGGCTAGAGGTCTTTGAATGGAAACGATTAAGGACGAGAGGACAAAGAAGAGAAACATGGAAGGTGTTCGGTATACGTAGGTGTGAAGGTAAACTCAGCTTGCAGACCACAGGATTCAGGGTAAGGACCGATGAATCTTGGAGCAAACTTCATGGTGGGCACCTTCAACCGGAGATTACGTGTGGACAGCCATACCCTGTCGCCAACCTTGTATTGTGGAGCGGCTCGCCGTTTCTTATCCGCAAAGAACTTGTACCGAACTGAAACCTTCTTAAGATTAGCATGAACCTTACTCCAAATTTGTCTGAAGTGTAGTAGAGTGGACGTTACGGCTGGAACCTCTTCCATCGGAAGGCTTAGTAATTCTGGAACACGTGGATGGAACCCATAGTTGATGAAAAATGGAGATTCACCAGTGGAAGAATGAAACGAATGATTATAGGCAAACTCTGCCCAAGGTAACAACTCCACCCAGTTGTCCTGTGAAGGGGAGAGATAAAGACGGAGGAAAGTCTCTACATCTTGATTGACTCGCTCCGTTTGTCCATTCGTTTGGGGATGATAAGCGGAGGAAAACTTAAGTTTAATCTGTAGAGTCGAACAGAGGGCTTTCCAAAACCTTGCAGTGAACTGTACCCCACGATCGGAGACTATTTCCTGTGGCAACCCATGCAACCGAAAATGTTCTTGGATGAACAGTAGAGCAAATTTCGGGACTGTTGGTAGACCAGTCAAAGGAATGAAGTGTGCCATCTTCGAAAAATGGTCGATGATTACCCAAACAGTGTTACAACCCTTGGAATGGGGCAAGTCAGTGATGAAGTCCATGGAGATATGAGTCCAGGGTTTCATAGGAATGGACAGAGGACGAAGCAACCCAGCAGGAGGTAAACGGGGAGATTTATGCTGTGTACACTGGGGACAGGAATTAACGTAATCCTGTACATCCTTCCTCATGGAGTCCCACCAGTAAGATCTTTGCAGAAACTTGTACATCTTCTGGGCGCCGGGATGACCGGAGAATTTGGAGATATGAGCCCACTGAAGTATCCTCGACCGGAATTTGACCGGTACGGACATTCTTCCAGGAAGAGGGCCTGGAGTAGTCGAGGCAGTAGTCGAGGCAGCAGAGACAGAAATTGGATTTAGAATTAAACTCCGTTCAAAGGAATCCTCATCATCTGTGGGAGTTTGTGAACGGGACAGTGCATCTGCTTTGGTATTGAAAGTCCCAGGTCGGTATTTGATAATGAAAGAAAATCGAGTGAAGAAGAGTGCCCATCTAGCTTGACGAGGATTCAAGCACTGTGCGGTTTTGATATACTACAAAATTTTGTGATCAGTGTAAATGGTAGTCACATGTTTGGCCCCCTCTAAGAGATATCTCCACTCTTCCAAGGCAGATTTAATCGCCAAGAGTTCCTGGTTTCCAATAGTGTCATTCCGTTCAGCTGGAGAGAATTTACGAAAGTGAAAGCCGCACGGATGTAATTTCTTATCTGAGGCATACTGAGAGAGAACGGCCCCAACTCCGACCGAGGATGCGTCGACTTCTAGGAAGAAAGGTTCCTCGAAATTTGGTTGTTGGAGTACTGGAGCAGACATAAAAGCTGATTTCAAGTGGGAAAAGGCCTCTATGGCTTCGGGAGGCCACAACCCCGGGTTGGAACCCTTTCTCGTTAGGGCGGTAATGGGTGCAACAATGGTGGAGAAACCTCTAATGAACTTTCTATAATAGTTCGCAAAACCCAGGAACCTTTGTATTGCTCTCAAGGAGAGTGGCTGTGCCCAGTCCCGAATGGCAGAGAGTTTCTCCAGATCCATGCGAAGCTCCTTCCCCGAGATAATATAACCGAGGAACGGTATTGATGTTACTTCAAAGTTACACTTGGACATCTTGGCATAGAGATGATTCTCACGTAGACGGCGGAGTACCTCTTTGACTTGTAATCTGTGTTCAGCAAGGTCTTTTGAAAAAATCAGGATGTCATCCAAATACACCACGACACTTAGGTATAACATGTCTCGGAATATTTCGTTGACGAATCCCTGGAAGACAGCAGGAGCATTGCTAAGACCGAACGGCATCACCAGGTACTCATAATGCCCATCCCGGGTATTGAAGGCGGTCTTCCATTCATCTCCCTCTCTGATGCGTATAAGGTTATAGGCCCCCCTCAAATTGAGCTTGGAAAAAACATGGGCACCACGAACTCTATCAAATAACTCTGTAATTAGAGGCAAGGGGTATTTATTTTTGATGGTAATATCATTTAAGCCGCGGTAGTCGATACATGGTCTTAACCCTCCGTCCTTTTTTTTCACGAAGAAAAAGCCCGCTCCAGCCGGGGAAGAAGAGGGGCGGATGAATCCCTTGTGAAGATTGGTTTTGATATAGTCAGACATAGCCTGTGTCTCTGGGAGGGACAGAGGATACATGCGACCCCGAGGCGGCATTTTTCCAGGGATAAGGTCAATGGGGCAGTCCCAAGCTCTATGGGGTCGTAACTGGTCGGCTGCTTGTTCCAAAAACACATCTCTAAATTCTTGGTATGCCTCTGGAATAGGTTCCTCCTCCGCCTTAGAAGAAACACGATGCGGACAAACAGGGGTGAGACAGTTAACGTGACAAAAAGAACCCCAAGACCGAATCTGTGCGGTCTTCCAATCGATATGGGGATTGTGACTTTTGAGCCAAGGTATTCCGAGAACCAGATCATGATGCATTTCCGGGATCACCAGGAACTCCAAGTATTCTTGATGTAGAGCCCCGACCTGTAGTTTAACTGGAACCGTGCGTTCTGTTATGATACCCTTGGATATCCTAGTACCATTGATGGCTGTCAAGGAAATAGGCCATTCGATGGACCGTACTTCCAAATTCAGGCTTTGAACACAGAGGGAAGAAACAAAATTCCCCGCAGCTCCAGAGTCCAACAGGGCTTCAAAAGACTTGGAAGTGGCCTTGGTGATTAATGTTACAGGAAGCAAACAGTCCGAAGTGGGAGAAGATTTGGTCGTAACCCCCAACTTGACTCCTCTGGAACAAGCTAGGCCTTCCCGTTTCCCGGACGGGATTTGCAGGACTTCATGAAGTGACCCGCAGCTCCGCAGTACAGGCAGAGTTTACCCTCATGACGACGTTGCCGCTCCTCCGGGGACAGTCGGGATCGGTTAATCTGCATGGGTTCGTCTGGACTTGGACCCACCGCTTGCCTTGCAGGAGGAAGCCGGAACCTAGAACGATCCGATCGACTACGTTCTCCTCCACGTTCCTGCATCCGGAGATCTACCTTGACACAGAGGGAGATCAATTCCTCTAAAGAATCCGGAAGCTCTCGAGTGACCAACTCGTCCTTCAGGCGATCAGAAAGACCGTTCCAGAAAGCAGCTCTCAGAGCCTCATTATTCCAACGAAGTTCAGAGGCAATGGTTTGGAAATGAACCACATACTGACCCACGGATCGGGAGCCTTGACGGATGCGGAGTAAGTCAGAAGAGGCCGAGGTCATTCTGCCGGGCTCATCAAAAATTTGTCGAAAAGACGTGATGAATTCGGAGTAATTGGAAACCAGTGAATCAGTACGTTCCCATAATGGAGACACCCAGTCCAAGGCAGATCCTTCCAGCAGAGAAATAATATATGCTACCTTGGACCAGTCTGTAGGAAAGTTGTGAGCTAGTAGCTCGAAATGTACCTCGCATTGGTTTAAGAAACCACGACAATTCTTAGGATTCCCATTGTAACGGGATGGCGTAGGCAGCTGAAGGCGCGGAGTGGCACCGGCCGATGGTTGGACATTGCTGGAGGTGGCAAGTGGTGCAGCTACCGGAACTGGTGCCGGAATTACTGAGGCTAGAGACACCTGAATCTGATCCAGACGTCCGGACAACTCCTGGAGGTACTGCATCACCTGACCTTGTGCCGCTTCCTGACTTTGTACACGGGAAGCCAGGTCCTGGATGGCACTTGAGTCCGTGTTCCGATTCCCCGGTGTAATTAGCCATTAATTTTATTGCAGAGCTTATTATGTTTTATACCATTACACAATGGGATGCTTTTGCTAATAAGTAATGCATAAGAGATTACCAACTAATAACTTTGCATCATCTCTGCATTAATCATCTACCACTGTGTGGAATTACAGTGTTCTCAAATAACGACCTATAAATTGTTGTTACAAACTAACAAGGAGAACTCAGCATTTGGATACAAACCTGTTCTTTTATAGTTACTAAGTGGATACAAACTGACTTACTTTCAGTGCTGTGTCTGCAGATTTTTTATTGGCTCAAAGAGAGAGTGATTTAATATATTGTTTTAAAATATTCTTTATTTTTATATATTTTTTATTGTGTTCTTTGTGACTATTGGAATATATGCATTGTAATTGTAATAAATTTTGATTGCGTGATACTTTCATGGACAGCACTTCCATTCTTGGTTTTTATTCAATATGGGGAAACCATGCATTCCTTCCATCCCTCTAACACTCTTTTTGTTTGCTGGAGGGATAAAGGTCTTTGACTTTCCCCTAAGGTGTTTGACCCAGGAAGACTTAGATTGACTTCAGACTATTTACATGCTAACAAATAATCAATTCTTCATGTACTTACAGATTCGCCATTTTGCATTTTCTTTAGATCCTGCTACCCGTGTGT
This sequence comes from Pseudophryne corroboree, assembly GCF_028390025.1. Lineage (NCBI taxonomy): Eukaryota > Metazoa > Chordata > Amphibia > Anura > Myobatrachidae > Pseudophryne > Pseudophryne corroboree. The sequence continues at coordinate 1,171,360,704 of NC_086444.1, forward strand.
CTACTAAATAGGATTTTCTGGTATCTCTCCTCCAATTTTTACACCGTGTCCCTTATAAGATTCCACATTTATACTTTAAGCTCCTACCAGACCCTAATACCTCTACCTATCTCAAAATATTAGATTCCTGGCAAAATGATATTACCTCCTTGGCCTCAGCCCCAGATCTATTTAAAAACTTCAACCAATCCTTGAAATGGCTACAGTCTGCATATCTTCAGGAAGTCCACGTTAGGACCTTTCAGTGTCGGAATGGGGTATGAAGGGCCCACTGGGGGAATGGAGTTATAGGGGCCCATACTTTAGGGTGTGGCCAGCCGACAAAGGGGATGTTGCCAGCCTCCACAGAGGCTTGAATGCACAATAGTCTTGTGCAGTGTAATGCAACATATCTACCATGTATAATACAAGTGCACAGTCTGGAACCTGATGCCTAGAGGAAGGAGTAGGCCCTCAGGCAGTGGGGCCTACCGGTGGTTTCCCCTGTACCCCTGTGGGCCAGTCTGACCCTGGGACCATTCATAGAGCTTATATATCCCCAGCTCACAGAAGCCACGTTGTCCATGGCGAAACGGGCGAATGCCCAAAATGCACATTTCTCCCCAATAAATTCTTCCATTGCTTTGGGTCATGTTGGAAAATTAATAGATTCTGGTACAAAATCATTGGATTTATTAACAACATTTTTCATATCCGAGTAGCTCCTGATATCCTTGCTTGTATGTTTGGAAACTTCACCAATTAGAATTTGGGCCCTGGTAGCCTTAACAAGCTCTCCCTCTTGTCAGTAATCGTAACGGTAGCAAAAAAGGTGATCTTAATAGACTGGACTACCAAAACAGACCCCACTTTGGGGGTCATTCAGACCTGATCACACACTATCTTTTTTAGCAGCGCTGCGATCAGGTCAGAACTGCGCATGTGTATGCACCGCAACGCGCAGGCGCATCGCACAGGTACAAAGCGGATCATTGCTCTGCGATGGGTTTTTATGATGAATCCATTTGCACAGCTGATCGCAATGTGATTGAAAGGAAGAAAGCATTTGTGGGTAGCAACTGACCGTTATCAGGGAGTGGTTGGGAAAACACAGGCGTTCCCAAGTGTTTACAGGGTGGGTGTCTGATGTCAATTCTGGCCCCGGACAGGCTGACGTGATCGCAGTGTCTGAGTAAGTTCTGGGCAACTCAGAAACTGCACAAAGTTTTTTTGTACTGCACGGCTGCTGCACATGCGATCTCACACTTGCACAGTTAAAATACACTCCCCTATGGGTGGCGACTATCTGCTCGCAGGACTGCAAAAAACAGCTTGCAAGCAATCAGGTCTGAGTGACCCACTTTGTTTGAAGTCCTACAAAAACTACTTCAGTTACTATATTTCAACAGGAAATCTCTCTTTCTGAACCCAGAAAAAGGCTTTTTTAAATTTCTCGAGAAACAAGGTCCCTTCTTTGACTCACTGACTCTGAATCTGATAAAGATTCAGTTCTAAAGATTTTTGAAGACACTAATTGGTACCTGTGTCACCCTACTATCTCTCAGACGGCTGCTCCGTTCCTCCTTTCACATTCAGTGTCCTTACCCGATGCTATCTCCATTACCTTGATGTACTTAGAAATATTTTTATGTTGTATTTGGCATTGCCATTGCTCCTATACGTACACATGTTTTATAGAACAACGCTTCTATCTGTGAGCAATTACTCACCCTTCAGATGTCGACTTCCACCAAGATTGACCTGTGATTTATTTCTGTCTATTTATTTATTTTTTCCTCCCCTTTTCCCTTTTCTTACTGTTCATGTTTGATTTGTTGTCTCAACATATTTTACTTGTTGCAGCGCATGTAAGATGTTGTTCATGTTAGATTTATCTAGATTTACTGCCAATTACATAAGCAGCAAAAAAAGGGTAAGAAATTCTCAGAGTTTTTTATGTAATAACGTTTAGAATATTTTTATTTATTTAAATAATTTATGTAAAAAACTGCTAGGGTTTCCCCCCCCCCCCCCCTGTCCATAGGTCCCCAGTGAAAAATCACCTTCCACCCCATCAGAAATATACCCCATGTGGTAAAAGATTTCCAGTATTATCAATTTCCACCCCCTAGAAGTAATAGATCCCAGTGGCAGAGCTCCCACCCTCACCCTCAGTGTCAATAGACTATTTTTAGTGCCCCCAACCCCATTTATCACTATATATGTAATTCTTCATTTTAAATATATCCCCCAGCCAAAGAAACCTTGTTGTGAGGCAGCATAGACACCCCCTACCCACCGCCTGTCCAAAGACTCCTCTTATCACTCCACCCCCCATGTCTTAGCCCCACCTCCTTACCTTATTGCAGTGCAAAGCAGTGTGCGGGGCAACAGTACATTAGATACCCTTGCTGCAGCTGATCTTTAAACATTCAGAGATCTGCATTTTGGGCAGGATGGGCTATTTTCCCCTCCTAACACTTTTAGTTTAGGCGCATGTACCTCTGAGTATTGGCTATCACAAACTGCAATATCACTCCCAGGAGTCTGGAGCAGAAGGCAGAGATTTGATCTGCATATGGGCAGAACTGATTTCCTCCATACTAACAGTGGAAGCAGAGTGGCATCACTAACGTATGGGATGTGAACTGGTGGGGTAACGCACTCCTGGGTATGGTCACATCCCATATGTTAATGCCAGGCAAGTGGTTAATAAATTCCAGAATCTATAAAAAGTGTTTTCCAGCTCACTGATGTCTGATGAATGAGTCAGATGCTCTGAGTGCTGTACAGGCTGCAGTGTTCATGTCTGTAGTGTCCAAAGGCTGCACCAGGTGGCACTGCAGCAGCGATACTGGCTGCAGAGCCGTAACTAGGTGTGTGCCTGAGGTGCGTTGCCCACACTGCCAGGCAGCACTCGCAGGGCCGCTCACCTCTTCTGCCATAGGCTTCAGCGCTGCCCGCTGTCATGTATGTATTGGTACGCTTTGCTCCTTCTCTGCCGAGCACATTGCCACTGAATAGGGGTAAGAGGGTTGCTAAGAGACACAGAGTGATGGGGGTGGGGGGACACAGTTACTTCAACCCTGCCACCAATGCATATCCTATTCATATCTCTATCAGTGCCAGAACTGCTGCTGCCAGATCTGTTGCAGTTGTGAAATTTATGCAGTTTTCTACAACCATTTGCCCCAGTGCTACATTAGTGTTGCTATCTGCTCGTCCTGATTTTTACTGCCTGCCTGTCCAGTCTGGCTTCCAGTCATTGGGGTACTTTATCCAAACTTTGTATTCCACAACTTCTGACACAGAGGGATGGGGTGGGGGTTTTGCTGTGAGACCCAGAGTAAATGGATGATGTAAGTGTTGCTGAGAGACACAGAGAAATGGGGTGGGGGTTTTGCTGAGAGACACAGTGTAAATGGATGATGTAAGTGTTGCTGAGAGACACAGAGTGATGGGGTGGGGGTTTTGCTGAGAGACACAGAGTAAATGGATGAGGTAAGTGTTGCTGAGAGACACAGAGTGATGGGGTGGGGGTTTTGCTGCGACACACAGAGTGAATGGATGATGTAAGTGTTGCTGAGAGACACAGAGTGATGGGCTGGGGGTGTGCTGAGAGACAGGCAGGGGGCGTTGCTGAAAGACACAAAGTGATGGATGGGTGTTGCTGAAAGACTCAGAGTGAGGGGGTGGCAAGCTGAGAGATAGTGAAGAGTATGAGTGACATAATGAAGGGGGAGCAGGCTGAGAGATACAGATTAAGGGGGCAAGCTGAAAGACAGTGAAGGGTTTGATGGTGAGATACACACAGTGAATGGGGGCAGGCTGAGAGATACAGAGTGGGGGATGGTGGGAGATGCAGGCAGGAGATGATGGTGTGGTTGAGAGACAACTGACGTAATCTGTGTAAGGGGCTCTAGCTGTCATAATATGTGTAAGGGGCTCTACCTGGCATAATCTGTAAAAGGCTCCACCTGGCGTAATGTGTGTAAGTGGCAAAACTGTGTGGCATTAGTTGAATAATGGAGACTTCTGTACAGCATAATAGGAATTGGTATTATTTAGTGGTTGCACCCCTTCCCCATGAAGCCATGCCCCGTATTTTTTTGCACGCACCTACGTCTCGCACTGGCCCTATTTTGTATAATGGCAGGGCACCGATGCTGTTTCTTGCACACAGTGCTAAAATGTCTAGTTACGGCACTGACTGGCTGCAAGGTGTTGTTCCCAGCACCCTACTAGCCATATGCAGGGACTGTGCAGCAGCAATGTGCCACCCACAGGACCCTGTGTTCTGTGCAACCGCATTGCTCATATACCCATATTTATTGCCCTGGAATGAACTACAGATGAAGCCACGCTCATCCATCCAGCGATGCACATAAAAGGCGTGACTAGTGTCCCTGTAGCTATGATGCGCGCACATGCCATAGATTTCTATGGAGAGAATACCAGCTGTGACTAGTCGTAGCATGGCGTACACTGCAGCTTCCCATGATGCAGTGGCGCACCCAGGGGGGGTTTCCGAGTACCCAGAAACCCCCCTTCACTAAAAAAAAAAAAAATTTTTTTTTTTTAGCTGCATGAGTATTATTAATGGCTGTCTAGCGTCCTCTGCAGCCTGCTGTCTTCCGGGTGGCACTTGTAAGTGCAATAAAAGTTTACTTTATTTTAATTTATAGTACATATATATCCACGTGCATACATATATACACATGTATATACATACATACATACATACATACACACACACACACACACACACACACACACACACACACGATATATATACATCACGCTTTCATATACTGGGACGCTGAACCCCTGGAAGGCACCGGAGTGATTATTTTAAGCAACAGCAAAAGTTAGTGCCGGATGTTTGCACATATATGTGTATATATATATATATATATATATATGTGTGTACTGTATGTGTGTGTACATATATATATATATATGCATGTTTAATATGCTATGTATATGTGTATATGTATGTGTGTGTATGTATGTATATATATATGTGTGTGTGTATATATATATATATATGTGTAGATATATTATTATTATTATTATTATTAATATCCTTTATTTATATGGCACCACAAGGGTTCCGCAGCGCCCAATTACAGAGTACATATACAAATAATCAAACAGGAAAACAGACGACAATATAGGACAAGTACAGGGTAAATAAACATAGCTACATCAGCAGATGACACTGGAATAAGTATCACGTGGCAGAAGACTGCTGGATTTGGTGCAGTTGAAGATTATTAAAGTAAGAAAAGGGTAAGCACATGAGGGAAGAGGGCCCTGCTCGTGAGAGCTTACATTCTGTGTGTGTGTGTGTATACACACACTAGTTTTACGGACCCAGCATATACTGGGTCACCTCAGTCCGCACCCCGTGATTGGCTCCGCCCAGTTCTGGAAACCCCCCCATGCAAATCCTGCGTTTGCCACTGTGATGCGCATGCCTGTGAGTACGCATCACGGTAACTATGAGCGGGGCTACATCCGTACATTTTAAAGAGAGCCCTGGACTCTCAATCCACCCATTTCCACAGATATCTACATTTGCACAGCGCCCTTTTGAGGCTTTATTTGATACTTACACTTCCCATGCTGGGGAAAGAGCCCACTTCTCACTGTACTTATAAAACACTTTCTTACATAGTTACATGAGATTGTTAGGAGGAGACGGAGTAATCTCCATGTCTGAGACACATCTCTTACAGAAAGAGGAAGGAGGTTTTTGTACGGCTCTGTATCACTGTGTGATAGGGATATAATAACCCTGGTAACAGTAATACTCTGCCTCATCCTCTGCTGTCACTCCACTGATTGTTAGTGTGAATGCAGTTCCATATCCAGATCCACTGAACCTGTCTGGGACTCCTGTATATCGGCTGCTTGCATAATAGATAAGAAGCTTTGGAGATTGTCCTGATTTCTGTTGGTACCAGGCTAAGTAGTTGCTTATATCAGTACTGGCTGTACATGAGATGGTGACTGATCCTCCTGGTGACACGGAGATATAACCTGGGGTCTGAGTCATCACAATCTCCCCACAGGACCCTGAGGATTAGAGGAGACACAGTCATTACTGATACATGTCTGTATATAGTCATATACACCCTGCTCTGATTATTTATGTTACATGTATAGATTCCCCTACACAGCACCATGTAATGCCCCCAATCTCTCACCCTGAATATAAATGAGTATCACAGCCAGCAGGTAACAGCTGAGACACCATCTTGCTGTATCTGGGCTGTCAGACAGACACTATAAGACGTCTCCTGTACAATGAGATATATATAGAGAGTGACAGGTGAGGTGTGACAGGAAATCCCCCAGAGACTGTGTATGGAAATAATATGGAAATTCTGTGGTGTCAGTGTGACAGTGACTGGTGTGTACTAGAGACAGGATGTCAGTGTGATGTCCTCTGTGGTGTCAGTGTGACAGTGACTGGTGTGTGCAAGAGACAGGATGTCAGTGTGATGTCATCTGTGGTGTCAGTGTGACAATGACTGGTGTGTGCTAGAGACAGGATGTCAGTGTGATGTCCTCTGAGAAGTCAGTGTGACAGTGACTGGTGTGTGCTAGAGACAGGATGTCAGTGTGATATCCTCTGTGGTGTCAGTGTGTCAGTGACTGGTGTGTACTAGAGACAGGATGTCAGTGTGATATCCTCTGTGGTGTCAGTGTGACAGTGACTGGTGTGTGCTAGAGACAGCATGTCAGTGTGATTCCTCTGTGGGGTCAGTGTGACAGTGACTGGTGTGTGCTAGAGATGGGATGTCAGTGTGAGGTCCTCTGTGGTGTCAGTGTGACAGTGACTGGTGTGTGCTAGAGACAGGATGTCAGTGTGATGTCCTCTGTGGTGTCAGTGTGTCAGTGACTGGTGTGTACTAGAGACAGGATGTCAGTGTGATATCCTCTGTGGTGTCAGTGTGACAGTGACTGGTGTGTGCTAGAGACAGCATGTCAGTGTGACAGTGACTGGTGTGTGCTAGAGATGGGATGTCAGTGTGAGGTCCTCTGTGGTGTCAGTGTGACAGTGACTGGTGTGTGCTAGAGACAGGATGTCAGTGTGATGTCCTCTGTGGTGTCAGTGTGTCAGTGACTGGTGTGTACTAGAGACAGGATGTCAGTGTGATATCCTCTGTGGTGTCAGTGTGACAGTGACTGGTGTGTGCTAGAGACAGCATGTCAGTGTGATGTCCTCTGTGGTGTCAGTGTGACAGTGACTGGTGTGTGCTAGAGACAGCATGTCAGTGTGACAGTGACTGGTGTGTGCTAGAGATGGGATGTCAGTGTGAGGTCCTCTGTGGTGTCAGTGTGACAGTGACTGGTGTGTCATAGAGACAGGATGTCAGTGTGATGTCCTCTGTGGTGTCAGTGTGACAGTGACTGGTGTGTGATAGAGACAGGATGTCAGTGTGATGTCCTCTGTGGTGTCAGTGTGACAGTGACTGGTGTGTACTAGAGACAGGATGTCAGTGTGATATCCTCTGTGGTGTCAGTGTGACAGTGACTGGTGTGTGCTAGAGACAGGGTGTCAGTGTGATATCCTCTGTGGTGTCAGTGTACTACCTGATACAGCTGGGACAGCCTGTGTAATAGACAAGATATTATCTGACCTCATACAGTATTTTACTATGGATGTGTCGGAGATAAGCCTCCTCTTATCAATCTCCTTCAATTGTCTGTTGTTACCCTTTGTTTACCAATTGATTGGGAATCCCAGGAAGCTGACATCACACGACAGTTATGTCCAGCAAAATGAGACTGCCTTCACTTTATTTAGCATGACATTATATAGAGAAAAAGCTACTTGCATGAACACTTGATACACGTCATATTTCAAAACAATAATGCATCTTTTCTCATAACTCCTCTCAGGGTGACATCCCCCTATGTGTCCTTCAGAGAAGTCTAAACACACAGAGACTGTCAAATAACATGTTTTAAAAAATTATAGCTACGACCTTGCTTCGCACAGAAGGTACTAGCTATGAAATGTCAGCATTATTATGATTAACTCAGCAAAGCATATTTCTACTTCACTACATCATGGCTGCTACTTAACAAAATGGCTGACGTGAAAAAGCTATATACATCTATCTTCCTCAGTCCCTCCTTTTATAATAAAATTATATTACCGCTGATAACAATATGACATTACAGTTGAGCTACAAGGCATCACATAAACTCCTAAACGCCTAAAAAGACTAAGCAGTCTAGCTATAATGGTGCTAAAGGCTATCTTCCCGTAAGACGGTGCTTGACGCTCTATCCCACGGAAGGTAAAGAACCGTTCTTTTCATATCCATTAAGGTAGACTGCTCACGGCTCCTTCTTGCCAAGCTCTTCTGTAGTTTTGTTAAACTCAGAGGATTCACATCTTTGAGTTTACAGATTTCTTTCAAACTGAAAGGAAAGGAAACAAAATAGCATCTTAAAACACAGATATATGCAAATTGCTAAGCCAACAATTTTTAATAAAAAAAACCCATTACTCTTTCAACAATCTACTCTTTGATCCGGCTAAATCAATTAGCTGGGTTTGAGCAGAACATTTCTCTAAACCACTTCTTGCGCACTATGGCCCTCATTCCGAGTTGTTCGCTCGCAAGGCGAATGTAGCAGAGTTACACACGCTAAGCCGCCGCCTACTGGGAGTGAATCTTAGCTTCTTAAAATTGCGACCGACGTACGCGCAATATTGCGATTACAAACGAGTTAGCAGTTTCAGAGTAGCTCCAGACTTACTCTGCCTGTGCGATCATTTCAGTGCTTGTCGTTCCTGGTTGACGTCACAAACACACCCAGCGTTCGCCCAGGCACTCCCACCGTTTCCCCGGCCACTCCTGCGTTTTTTCCGGAAACGGTAGCGTTTTCAGCCACACGCCCCTGAAACGCCGTGTATCCGCCCAGTAACACCCATTTCCTGTCAATCACATTACGATCGCCGGAGCGAAGAAAAAGCCGTGAGTAAAAATACTTTCTTCATAGTAAAGTTACTTGGCGCAGTCGCAGTGCGAACATTGCGCATGCGTACTAAGCGGATTTTCACTGCGATGCGATGAAAAATACCGAGCGAACAACTCGGAATGAGGGCCTATGTGTTTCATTAGTAATAAATATACAACACATTCTTGAAGTTCTCTTCATACATATTTTAAAAAATATTACACTATTTTAGTAGTATGTATTTGCTTTAAACAAATTAAAACTTCTTATACGCTTATATGTAGTGGGGACAGATGTCCATTCCCCTCCTTTTACAGATGTGGGCCCATGTGAGCCCAGCATTTCTTAATTAACTGTTATCTTTGAACTTCTAGAGATTTCACAATCTTTACTTTAACTTGACTAACACAAGCTCTAGTGTGAACACACTTCTTATATACTATATCATAGGTTCTCAAACTCGGTCCTCAGGACCCCACACAGTGCATGTTTTGCAGGTATCCCAGCAGGTGCACAGGTGTATTCATTACTCACTGACATTTTAAAAGGTCCGCAGGTGGAGCTAATTATTTCACTTGCGATTCTGTGAGGAGACCTGCAAAACATGCACTGTGTGGGGTCCTCAGGACCGAGTTTGAGAACCTGTGTACTATATATATATATATATATATATATATATATATTGTGACAAGAACACTGGAATAGTGTTTGAGGGCAGGTATGTTTGTCCCAGGTTCTTGTCTTACATGTTGTAGAAAATGTTAACTTCTAGGAAAAATGCTTTTGTTTTGTCAGAACCTTTTCAGTTTGCTGTAAAAGCTGGGTAAAGGCTCTGAGAGAGAGATAAGGCGAGTTCTAGACATTGGGCCCAGTTCGGGTCTTTGGCCTCACAGAGGGCTAATCAGGGTTTCAGCTGTGTAAGAGTGCTATAATGCTGCTAGCCTGATTAGTATGGGCAGACTGCCTGGGAAGGCTGCAGGATCTGTGTGAGAGAAACACGCTTTCTGTTGCAAGTGAGCTACACAGTATTTACTGGAGATCTCTGTGTTTTTGTTTAGTGACAGTTAGGAATATCTTGTGTTTAGTTAGTGCCGGACAGGCAAGGTATTTTCTTTTGGTGTTTGTTTTATTTTCTGTTTCAATAAAACTGGCCGGGGCCAGTTGTACCAGAAACTGGACTTGTGTTGTTCCTGAGCTGCTGCGTGCTGCCATATTCCCCAGGAAGAGGCGCCTTGCACCCCTACAGTGTTACAACATATATATATATATATATATATTAGTGATGTGCACGGAAACTTTTTCGGGTTTTGAGTTTTGGTTTTGGATTCGGTTCCGCGGCCGTGTTTTGGATTCGGACGCGTTTTGGCAAAACCTCCCTGAAATTTTTTTGTCGGAGTCGGGTGTGTTTTGGATTCGGGTGTTTTTTTTACAAAACCCCCTCAAAAACAGCTTAAATCATAGATATTGGGGGTCATTTTGATCCCATAGTATTATTAACCTCAATAACCATAATTTCCACTCATTTTCAGTCTATTCTGAACACCTCACACCTCACAATATTATTTTTAGTCCTAACATTTGCACCGAGGTCGCTGTATGGCTAAGCTAAGCGACACAAGTGGCCGACACAAACACCTGGCCCATCTAGGAGTGGCACTGCAGTGTCAGACAGGATGGCAGATTTAAAAAATAGTCCCCAAAAAGCACACGATGTAAAGAAAAAAAGAGGTGCACCAAGGTCGCTGGATGGCTAAGCTAAGCGACCCAAGTGGCCGACACAAACACCTGGCCCATCTAGGAGTGGCACTGCAGTGTCAGACAGGATGGCAGATATTCCCCAAACAGCACATGATGCAAAGAAAGAAAGAGGTGCACCAAGGTCGCTGGATGGCTAAGCTAAGCGACACAAGTGGCCGACACAAACACCTGGCCCATCTAGTAGTGGCACTGCAGTGTCAGGCAGGATGGCACTTCAAAAAAATAGTCCCCAAACAGCACATGATGCAAAGAAAAAAAGAGGCACAATGGGATAGCTGTGTGACTAAGAAAAGCGACCAAAGTGACCGACACAAACACCTGGCCCATCTAGTAGTGGCACTGCAGTGTCAGACAGGATGGCAGATTAAAAAAATAGTCCCCAAACAGCACATGATGCAAAGAAAAAAAGAGGTGCACCAAGGTCGCTGGATGGCTAAGCTAAGCGACACAAGTGGCCGACACAACACCTGGCCCATCTAGGAGTGGCACTGCAGTGTAGGCAGGATGGCACTTCAAAAAAATAGTCCCCAAACAGCACATGATGCAAAGAAAAACGAAAGAAAAAAGGGGTGCAAGATGGAATTGTCATTGGGCCCTCCCACCCACCTTTATGTTGTATAAACAGGACATGCACACTTTAACAAACCCATCATTTCAGCGACAGGGTCTACCACACAACTGTGACTGAAATGACTGGTTGGTTTGGGGCCCCACCAAAAAAGAAGCAATCAATCTCTCCTTGCACAAACTGGCTCTACAGAGGCAAGATGTCCACCTCCTCCTCATCGTCCGATTCCTCACCCCTTTCACTGTGTACATCCCCCTCCTCACAGATTATTAATTTGTCCCCACTGGAATCCACCATCTCAGGTCCCTGTGTACTTTCTGGAGGCAATTGCTGCTGGTGAATGTCTCCACGGAGGAATTGATTATAATTCATTTTGATGAACATCATCTTCTCCACATTTTCTGGAAGTAACCTTGTACACCGATTGCTGACAAGGTGAGCGGCTGCACTAAACACTCATTCGGAGTAAACACTGGAGGGGGGGCAACTTAGGTAAAATAAAGCCAGTTTGTGCAAGGGCCTCCAAATTGCCTCTTTTTCCTGCCAGTATACGTACGGACTGTCTGACGTGCCTACTTGGATGCGGTCACTCATATAATCCTCCACCATTCTTTCAATGGTGACAGAATCATATGAAATGACAGTAGACGACATGTCAGTAATCGTTGGCAGGTCCTTCAGTCCGGACCAGATGTCAGCACTCGCTCCAGACTGCCCTGCATCACCGCCAGTCGGTGGGCTCTGAATTCTTAGCCTTTCCCTCGCAGCCCCAGTTGCGGGAGAATGTGAAGGAGGAGCTGTTGACGGGTCACGTTCCGCTTGACTTGACAATTTTCTCACCAGCAGGTCTTTGAACCTCTGCAGACTTGTGTCTGCTGGAAAAAGAGATACAACGTAGGTTTTAAATCTAGTATCGACCACGGTGGCAAAAATCTAGTGCTCTGATTTCAACAGATTGACCACCCGTGAATCCTGGTTAAGCGAATTAAGGGCTCCATCCACAAGTCCCACATGCCTAGCGGAATCGCTCTGTTTTAGCTCCTCCTTCAATGTCTCCAGCTTCTTCTACAAAAGCCTGATGAGGGGAATGACCTGACTCAGGCTTGCAGTGTCTGAACTGACTTCACGTGTGGCAAGTTCAAAGGGTTGCAGAACCTTGCACAACGTTGAAATCATTCTCCACTGCTCTTGAGTCAGGTGCATTCCACCTCCTTTGCCTATATCGTAGGCAGATGTATAGGCTTGAATGGCCTTTTGCTGCTCCTCCATCCTCTGAAGCATATAGAGGGTTGAATTCCACCTCGTTACCACCTGTTGCTTCAGATGATGGCAGGGCAGGTTCAGGACTGTTTGCTGGTGCTACAGTCTTCGGCATGCGGTGGCTGAATGCCGAAAGTGGCCCGCAATTCTTCGGGCCACCGACAGCATCTCTTGCACGCCCCTATCGTTTTTTAAATAATTCTGCACCACCAAATTCAATGTATGTGCAAAACATGGGACATGCTGGAATTTGCCCAGATGTAATGCACGCACAATATTGGTGGCGTTGTCCGATGTCACAAATCCCCAGGAGAGTCCAATTGGGGTAAGCCATTCTGCATGATGTTCCTCAGTTTCCGTAAGAGGTTGTCAGCTGTGTGCCTCTTATGGAAAGCGGTGATACAAAGCGTAGCCTGCCTAGGAACGAGTTGGCGTTTGCGAGATGCTGCTACTGGTGCCGCCGCTGCTGTTCTTGCTGCGGGAGGCAATACATCTACCCAGTGGGCTGTCACAGTCATATAGTCCTGAGTCTGCCCTGCTCCACTTGTCCACATGTCCGTGGTTAAGTGGACATTGGGTACAGCTGCATTTTTTAGGACACTGGTGACTCTTTTTCTGACGTCTGTGTACATTTTCGGTATCGCCTGCCTAGAGAAATGGTACCTAGATGGTATTTGGTACCGGGGACACAGTACCTCAATCAAGTCTCTAGTTCCCTGTGAATTAACGGTGGATACCGGAAACACGTTTCTCACCATCCAGGCTGCCAAGGCCTGAGTTATCCGCTTTGCAGCAGGATGACTGCTGTGATATTTCATCTTCCTCGCAAAGGACTGTTGGACAGTCAGTTGCATACTGGAAGTAGTACAAGTGGTCTTCCGACTTCCCCTCTAGGATGATGATCGACTCCCAGCAGAAACAACAGCATCGCCATCAGCAGTAGGCGTTACACTCAAGGATGCATCGGAGGAATCCCAGGCAGGAGAGGACTCGTTAGACTTGACAGTGACATGGCCTGCAGGACTATTGGCTTTCCTGTGTAAGGAGGAAATTGACACTGGGGGAGTTGGTGGTGTGGTTTGCAGGAGCTTGGTTACAAGAGGAAGGGATTTAGTGATCAGTGGACTGCTTCCGCTGTCATCCAAAGTTTTTGAACTTGTCAATGACTTCTAAGGAATGTGGTCCAGGTGATGTATAAGGGAGGATATTCCTAGGTGGTTAGCGTCCTTATCCCTACTTATTACAGCTTGACAAAGGCAACACACGGCTTGACACCAGTTGTCCGCATATCTGTTGAAATAATTCCACACCGAAGAGGTGATTTTTTTTGTATTTTGACCAGGCATGTCAATGCCCATATTCGTCCCACAGACAACAGGTGTCTCCCCGGGTGCCTGACTTAAACAAACCACCTCACCATCAGAATCCTCCTTGTCAAAGTCCTCCCCAGCGCCAGCAACACCCATATCATCATCCTGGTGTACTTCAACAGTGACATCTTCAATTTGACTATCAGGAACTGGACTGCGGGTGCTACATCCAGCACTTGCAGTGGGCGTGCAAATGGTGGAAGGTGCAACCTCTTCCCGTCCAGTGTTGGGAAGGTCAGGCATCGCAACTGACACAATTGGACTCTCCTTGGGGATTTGTGATTTAGAAGAACGCACAGTTCTTTGCTGTGCTTTTGCCATCTTAACTCTTTTAAGTTTTCTAGCAGGAGGATGATTGCTTCCATCCTCAGGTAAAGCTGAACCACTAGCCTTGAACATAGGCCAGGGCCTCAGCCATTCCTTGCCACTCGTAAATGGCACATTGGCAATTTTACGCTTCTCCTCAGACGATTTTGATTTAGATTTTTGGGTCATTTTACTGATCTTTATTTTTTTGGATTTTACATGCTCTCTACTATGACATTGGGCATCAGCCTTGGCAGACGACGTTGATGGCATTTCATCGTCTCGACCATGACTAGTGGCAGCAGCTTCAGCACGAGGTAAAAGTGGATCTTGATCTTTCCCTATTTTACCCTCCACATTTTTGTTCTCCATTTTTAATGTGTGGAATTATATGCCAGTAATATATCAATAGCAATGGCCTACTACTATATATACTGCGCACAACTGAAATGCACCACAGGTATGGCTGGATAGTATACTTGACGACACAGAGGTAGGTAGAGCAGTGGCCTACTGTACTGTACTGCTATATGGTATATACTGGTGGTCAGCAAATTGTGCAAAACTGAAATGCACCATAGTTATGGATGGATAGTATACTTGACGACACAGAGGCAGGTAGAGCAGTGGCCTTCTGTACCGTACTGCTATATAGTATATACTGGTGGTCAGCAAACTATGCAAAACTGAAATGCACCACAGGTATGGATGGATAGTATACTTGACGACACAGGGGTAGGTAGATCAGTGGCCTACTGTACCGTACTGCTAAATATTATATACTGGTGGTCAGCAAACTGTGCAAAACTGGAATGCACCACAGGTATTGATGGATAGCATACTTGACGACACAGAGGTAGGTAGAGCAGTGGCCTTCTGTACCGTACTGCTATATAGTATATACTGGTGGTCAGCAAACTGTGCAAAACTGAAATGCACCACAGGTATGGATGAATAGTATACTTGACGACACAGAGGTAGGTAGAGCAGTGGACTACTGTTCCGTACTGCTATATATATAGTTATACTGGTGGTCAGCAAAATTCTGCACTGTCCTCCTACTATATACTACAATGCAGCACAGATATGGAGCATTTTTCAGGCAGAGAACGTTTAATACTGCTGGTCACTGGTCAGCAAAACTCTGCACTGTCCTCCTACTATATAATACTGCTGGTCCCCAGTCCCCACAATAAAGCAATTAGCACACTGAGCACAGATATTTGCAGCACACTGAGCACAGTCCGATATGGAGCGTTTTTTCAGGCAGAGAATGTAGATATTTGCACTTGCAGCACACTGAGCACAGATATTTGCAGCACACTGAGCACAGATTCTTGCAGCACAATTTGCAGCCCACTGAACATAGAAACTGAGAGGACGCCAGCCACGTCCTCTCACGATCATCTCCAATGCACGAGTGAAAAATGGCGGCGATGCACAGCTCCTTATATAGAATACGAATCTCGCGAGAATCCAACCGCGGGATGATGACGTTCAGGCGCTCTCGGGTTAACCGAGCAAGGAGGGAGGATCTGAATTGCTCGGACTCATGCAAAAAAAGGTGAAGTTCGGGCGGGTTTGTATCCCGAGGATCCGAACCCGCTCATCACTAATATATATATATATATATATATATATATATATACACACACACACACAGGTTGAGTAACCCTTATCCAAAATGCTTGGGACCAGAGGTATTTTGGATATGGGATTTTTCCGTATTTTGGAATAATTCCATACCATAATGAGATATCATGGTGATGGGACCCAAGTCTAAGCACAGAATGCATTTATGTTACATATACACCTTATACACACAGCCTGAAGGTCATTTTAGCCAATATTTTTTGTAACTTTGTGCATTAAACAAAGTGTGTCTACATTCACAGAATTAATTTATGTTTCATATACACCTTATACACACAGCCTAAAGGTCATTTAATACAATATTTTTAATAACTTTGTGTATTAAACAAGGTTTGTGTACATTGAGCCATCAAAAAACAAAAGTTTCACTATCACTCTCACTCAAAAAAGTCCGTATTTCGGAATATTCCGTATTTTGGATATTTGGATATGGGATACTCAACCTGTATATATATATTAAGAGCACATACTACATATACTACATATATATAAAGTATATACTAATATACTAAAAACTGGTACGTAACTTTGGATTAGCGGACATGCCAGTCCCTGCCCTCATCTGTGAGAGATATAGAATATATTATGACAACAATGAGTACTGAAGTTCCCAATATAATGACACATAGTGGTCTGTCTAGTTTAGGCCCAATTAGCCTCTGCATGTTTGTGTATTTCATTGTTCAAACTTAACTTGAGCAAATTTGCAGTGGAACCCAAGCCTCTCTTTCCTTAATTGACACAGAAATGGGCGTGGTCAGCAACACTCGATATGGATCATCAAATCTGGGCTCAAATTACTTTTTTACGTGTCTTTCCAGATACACCCGATCTCCTGGTTAAAGCTTGTGGGGATTCAGATTTGTTCCTGAATCTGGGAGAAAGGCAAACTAGAAAATACACAGGTGTCAGTTTCTTCAGTAAGACTTTTTTAACATATGCAGTCAAATTACCATATTTATGATGTAACTCTTACGGATAATAACATCCTATCGTAGGTATGCTATCAACCAATATTTCATAAGGTGAATAACCTTTGGTTTTACTGAATATGGTTTTTACTATTAACCAGTACTACAAATAAATACTTTAGCATCCCCTGGGGGTTTCTGTGACACACCCATTAACCTGTGGGGGATACATGGCTTGTTGTATTCCCAAATCATACCTTATGTACTACTTTATTTCTTAGTTTTAAAGGAAAGGGAAAGGATTGGACTAAGGGTGGCGCACTAGAGCAGAATAATTGCACAAATAAAATATAACTTTTATTATCATATAACTTATATGATAATAAAAGTTATATTTTATTTGTGCAATTATTCTGCTCTAGTGCGCCACCCTTAATCCAATCCTTTCCCTTTCCTTTAAAACTATCTCATATGTTGGCAACAATATATGGTGTGGCAGCACCCCCACAATTAGTGACCAGAAATAAGGTGGCACAATATCAAATGGGGTATCTTTCTTACAACTGATTCATTATTTAGTTCTAGTGCAGTAGTTTTCTCCCTCTCCCTTTTCCCCAAACAGACTACTTTATTTCTTTAATGAAAGAAATACCGCTATCTGCTACCATTACTTCTGGTTCTCCATATCTGCACATAACTTCTTAAACTAATTTTCTAGCTATTGATTTTGCTGTGGTTTTTGGCATTGGCAAATAACTGAAAATGTCTGTGGCTACCAATACATCTTTGGCAGCTTAGATATAGTCAATTGCAGTCTTTGAAATGGAAAATAACTTTTTTTTTTGGGGGGGAGGGTTGCTCCAAGGGTTGACTTGACCTCCTGACCTGATTTGGACATTTACAATAGGCCTACATATCTAGTAGGTTTGTACAAACTTGGTTGCGGCTGGATAACATCCTCGAGCTATCCATCTTCCATTAACTAAATTTTCCATTTGATCCTCTCCCAGGTGTGTAAGTCCATGACTTAACACCTATGTGGATATAAGCTTCTGGGTAAGTATAACTTATCTTCTAATTTTCATTAGCCAGTGTCTTCTTCTTGTCTGGCTCTTCTGCTTTGTCATGCTGCTTTTTCTTCAGGACCTGCTTGTTCCTGAAATTTCTTCAAATCCTGTAGATCAGACATTTGAGGCTTTGCTTCTTTCTGTTACTTCTGTATGTGTGGTGTAGATGGCTACCTTTACTGGTTGTTTGGTTGCTTTCTTTATCCACAGGCTACTTTCTCACCCTCTCCTGCTTGGTTCTGAAATTCAATCAGCGTATCTAGTCTGGCACTGGAATGGTTACTGGATAGACTTGCCTTTCCTGCTGGGGGCATCTTGCTGCCCTCTTGGCTTCAGCATCTTGCCAGATTGTTGCCTCTTGTATCAGGAGTGTCATTTCTTGCATGTGCCTGGATCTTCATTACTGCAACCTTTTCTGTGGCCCTTGCAAAGCTCTGAACTGGTGTCTGATCAGGGAAGCATGTTATATGTCTTCGCCACTTGCTTTCTTTAAGCCTCTGCTTTTCCATATCTGGCCCACACTCTTGTACTGGGATGGTAAGGATCCTGAATCCACAACTCCATATTCAGTGGTCACTTACTCCTGTATAAGGAATTCCATCCTCATGGTACCTTGATCCATCCACATATAGCTCTTGCTGAGCATTAGGTAGGGCTGTGTAACATATGGCAAGTTGAGGTTCTTGTTCCATTAACGCCACACTTTGATTAATAGAATTATTCTCTTTCTCTTCTGGACCATCCCTCTGGTCATGCATCCATGATGATCTGTCTGTATCTTGCTCTTCTGGACCACCTTCCTGGTCCTTACCATTGACAATGTCTATAATATTTATCCTATTTAAAACACTTTAGAAGGTTAAGAGACACAGTACGCAATTGGCGCAAAAGGTACCGCAAGGGTACGCCCTTAGCGTAGCAGACGCTGTGCACAGGGAGTGAACACAGGTGTCGCAGATACTTACAGAATTAAACTAGAATAACTATACCTTAAGGAATGTACTTATAATGTAAACCTTTGTACAGTGATAATGTGTAGATGTACTGCAGTGTAACCTTGTTAGCTTAAAAGCTGTATGAGCGGCTGTGATGCTCTGAGAACCCTTTAGCAATATAATAATCAATCAAATACCGGTCTAAGGTTCTAACGCCTTTAAGGAAGAGAATGAACGTTCAATTGCAAAAGAATAACCAATACAAGTTATACACTACCAAAATAACATAGACTTCATAACCAAGTTACTACACATAAAATACAATAAAAGCAGTAGTACTTTTAAGGGGAAGGAGAGGGGGAGAGAGAGAGAGAGAATGGCTTACAATAACAATAAAGACAATATGGTTGCAGAGAAACTTACACATGTTAGAAACAATCGCTGCGCAGTTAGTTAATGCTGAGAATCTTTGTGGAGAGAATACTTGAGCTTACCCAGGCTGGCTGTCCCTATATACACAACACCCAGCAACAACACAATGGTCCCTACAATACCGCATGGGACAGAAGCTAGACTCCATTTTGGGAAAAACTCCCATGATTCCAAAGACTGCTACACATGGTTCAAAGGGGGAGGAGAAAACACCCAGCAGCATCCATCTTCTACAAACCAACTAATTATATTCCACATTCCAATCCAACTAATTATATTCCACATTCCAATCCAACTTCCTAGAACCATCTATTCAATTTCACATTCCAAACAAACTTAGTTTATTGCATACAGTCCATGTTATATGAACCATCACAAGACCAGATCACAATGTAACCACACATCCCAGCATGCCATTGCTACAAAACCCATATTCACAAGTAAATGCATGGCGGTATTCATGATAGACAAAATATATTATAACAAACCAGTACAATCTATTTTAAATCACCTTGGGCAAACAAATACCACAAATGCTATGCTACAGGTTGTCTAATGTCCCAGCTACCATCACAGATTCCCAGATCTACAACAAGTTACAATATCCTAATTAAACCAGCACCATTGACCTTAAAGCCATCTGTCTATATTTCCTTATCTAGCCATGTGAATACAATACTTAGCCTTTCGCTTGGAGCCTGGAGATGAGCAAGCCATTGCTTCTGGATGCTAGCTTAGTTCTGAGTGAGTGAGTGTGCCCTGTGTTTTCCAGTAAGTATCAGCCTGCCATTCCAGCTGTGGGGGTGTGTCAACCACAGGAAGTGTGTGAGTTTCACAGCATGTGAGCTAGCTGTATCAGTGAGCTGAGCATGTGACCTTGGTTATGCAAAACGTTGGGTGATGACTAACACATTCCTGTCTTGTGGAAAGCTATTGTTTGGCGAATACAAAACAACCCTGCCTCTGGGTTTTGTTAGGTATTCTCAATGTCCACTTTCAGTTGAGACAATGACATCTCAGCAATCAATCTTCTGGAGAGAATCCTAAAACCCATTCGTAAACACAGGTGTTGGCCCTCTATTGAATCTCAAAGCTTAGTGTAATTAAAGGCTATTGTACTCCGTCTGCAGGACAGAAACTGACTATTCTTAGGTGTAATTTATTCGGAATACAATTAATCTTCAATTTCTATTCCTGTGCTTAACTATGCATAAGAACATGTGAAGCCCTTTTAACATGCAAAGGGGGATCTCTAAGGTCTAAGAGCCATCTTTAATATACCATACTTTGCTGAACTCAGGGGAATATTAACTTATAAAATACATTATTTTGATTAAATATGCAGCGTGCACACACACATGAAGTGCATATATGGCAACGTGCAGCGTGATATTTTTCTGACTTTGACAGTCCACCCTTTGGCAGTCACCAATAACTGCCACTTCCTAAAACATTTCAAAAAGAGAAAAATATATGTCATATGTAAATACATTTCTATGATTGGGTAAGGGAGGAGAGAAGAAGGTAGGAAAAAGGTATGACCTAGTGAAATAGTAAAAGTATGTATGTATGAATCCATGTTTGGGAGGTCATGTATCATCGTGCTGTACGTGTTTTAAATCAAGCTTCGAGGTATTGCGAAGTATACATTTGAATTCCTTCATATCCCGTATTAGGGGTCTGTGGATGGGCTGTCAAACTTTACCGAGCTCTTTTCGGCTTTTGGTTGCAACAAAATGGGGGAGCACATTTTAGTTGATGATACATGAATGGGGGAGGTATGTGAGTGCTGATATCTGTGCCTGTATTCCCTATCGACTATGTGTGTTATTACCTGGAGGTTGTAGAGATGAAGATAAGAAACAAATATGGTAAATGCAGTGGTATTCTATGTGAGGTTAATATACATTCGTTGATTGGAGTCTTGTCTGATGTCTTGTCTTGATGTACATGTTGACTGTAGTCTCCTTAGGCTTTTGTCAAAAGTGCGAGCAAAAGCTTTGTCAATGTCCATAGACTTACAAAAAATGTTGGGCTAGCGTAAAATTAACGTGACTAGGGATAAGGGGGTCTATGGCATAGTCCATCTGTTGTCTGTGTACAAGGTTGTCAAATTCTTCTTTCAAGCGGATGTCAAATTCTTCTTTCAAGCGGATGTCTTTTCACCTTGGAAAGAAACAAAGGAGAAACGGGTGAAAGAAACGGACCGTGGAATCACATTTTCATCACAACAGTGTCTCTATCGTTGGGTCATAAATCAAATCCATTGGAATTACAATTTCCTCACTCCTTAGACTCATTACCCTAGTACTTCGTTTACACTTCGTTAAAGCCTGAACGCATCTAAATATCAAACCGATCGATATGACAACACCCAAGATACATAGAAGAAACTTCCCTACATCCATTATAACTCCTTGAGCCCATTCTCCTAAACCAGAGAACCAATTTAGTGGGTTCAACCATGACACCCAACCGGTCAGCTCATTACCCACAGCAGCAAGGGTGAGATTGTGTCTCCTGCGGAATTCCCACTTTAATTGGAGAATATCGTTCTTCTTTTGGTCTATGACCTCGACCGGGTCCTCGGTACTATTCGTAATATAAGTGCAGCATTTTACGCTGTACTGCGTTGCCAGTGTGACACAATATCCACCTGTCACTGCCGTGAGATAATTAAGAACCATCCTATGCTGAACCAGTTCTGTTTTATAAGCTTGGAGCTCTCTTCCGGTATATCTAAAAGTGTCGTCATACATTTCAGTAATATTGTCTAATAAATTTGCAAGCGCAGATATATATTTATAGTTCAACACTCCTCTGGCGGTGCGAGTGATGTCTAATGCGAGTAGAACCTGAATCCCGGTGGATTCATGGATCAGGTCAGAGGCCGGATGCTCTGTCCTTTCTGTCAGTTGCCTTTTAACTACGTGCTCGTAATGAGTGTGAGTATAAGGAGCTTGGGCACCACGGTGAATATCTTTCATTTTAGTATGCAATACAGTCATTACCTCAGGCAGTACTTTTCCAATATAACACAGTCCTTCAGAGTTTGGGGCAAGCCACTTATACGCCTTCCTCCCGCATATGAAATATGCATCATCGGGGAGGACATATGGGACCGAGTAGGACATAACCATATTACACATTTTCCATATGAAATCTCCTAACCCTAATTCTCCCATCTGTCTAGTACACGTATCTGTTTGTATGATATGTGCACAGTATCCTGGTGATACCTCTCCAACTCTCATGATCCTACTTCCTAGGGTATACCTATATCGGAATGATTTTCCACTACCGGCTATGTGGCGTATAAGTTCTGTATCTGTAGGCATTCTATCTGCTCTATATGAAAAGGTCATGGTTTGGTTACTCCATGACACTTCCCAATTTCCCGACTTTCGGGGATTGGAAATGTTAAAACATACTAGGGATCTATCCACATGATATTGGTGGAGCTTCAAACTAGGAGGACTAGAGATATTAAACCTCTTGTCCACCGGTCTCCCACCACTTAACTCAAGAACCTCCCCTATCGTTAAAGGAAATGGTACTAGTCCTGGCTTGCTGTGGCCTTGAGGTACTTGAGAGCATACCCAACAATCTGTCTGATTTAACCCTTTACCCACTAAGGAGTGATAGTCACTCAATGGGTGCCGGTCCATGTTAATGTTAAAACTGGACTGACATTTCTTGATGCACCAATCCTCTACTACACTGTCACAGAGTCTACAGATACAGTTCTTTTTTTTTTCAGCTAACAATCCTTCACAATGTTTACAAATAACATGGCTGCTAGATCGTTTCCGGTACTCGCCTTTGCTTGGTGATTGTGTTGTTATTGGAAATTTACACCTCCATCTTTGTCATCAGAACCTTTCTGGATCCTTTCTCGACCTCACTGGTACTCTCACCGAAACAGACTGCTCTGGTCAACATCAGGGTCAACATGAAAACATGGATCACAGTCTCTTGAGGCGAGTCCATCTTACAGGAGGAGAAAAGGAGAAATTTGTAATGGGGGTACAGGAAAACAGTTTGAGGGGGAGAGAAACTTGTTATGATAATTAGTTCTCTAGTCTTGTTGTTCTTCTTGTTCTGCTGTCATCTCAAAGGTGCTGTCTCTCAGTCTTCTAAACATTCTGGTGATACAATATTTCTTCCAAATCAGCGATCTCTCTGTAAGGAGCAAAAATCTTGCATTACCATTTGTCCAACTAATGTGTGACATACCATCTGTAACGTTATGAGAACATGAGAAAGAAGAGAGAGAGAGGGAAAAAAAAACAACGAGAGAGAGAGAACCGTTCATATATATATGCATCACATAAATCAACAATAAACAACAACAGAAAAAAAAACATTTTTCAAACATTTTTCAGGAGAGAAAAAAAAACCATTGTCAGATCTTCCGTTCACCATCAGGCTGTCACATCTACATGTCCAATGGTATCCTTGCATAGTCTCTCCCACCAGCATTTCCATACCTACACTCTGTATCTGGCCAGGGTACATCGATGCTGGCAGGTCATACTGGGGTTTGGTAGACTTCTGCAAGGACCAAATAGCTATGTGATATTCGGGTCCTGCCGATGAACTTCAGAGATGGGGAAAAGAACATTTACAGATAAATTACAACGTCTACCTGGCCGTCCTTGTGCCTGCAAGGAACTGACCTCACATTTCATTAACTGTAACCTCAGGCTTACTATCAGTCCTAATGATCACCTTGATTTGATCACCTTTCCTGATTGCATGTTACAGGTGCGGCCCAAACTCCTTCCTATGTGATCCCTGATTACAATTTGGTGTGTCATAACTTTGCTCATATCTTTGTCTAGGGGGTTTATATGAATTTGGTCTACTTCTTGATCTACAATCTCTTGCAAAATGACCTTCCTTCTGGCAATTATAACACCTTTTCACCTTTGACTTACCCACAGGGATCTGAGGCTTCTTTGTTTTCCCTGTGCTTGATGATGTTTTGCTCATGCCCAACAGCGGAGTTCTTTAATGCAGTTACTGAGTTATTTCTCCAGTTAGGTAGAGAGGCTTGTATACTCGTTCTTAATACTTCCTTTAAACCATTTATTAACACCTAAACTGCTACTTTCCTGTAGTGTACATTTGTTTTAATATATTGTGTTCACCCTGACAGGATTTAATTCAATTACATCACCTTGTGTTGGTCTTACAATATGGGGTACATTTGTTTGTGCGTGATATATAACACCGTACATACCTGTGGACACGACCTCACCTGACCCTCCGTTAGGGGGTTTGATTACTGCCTTTACCGATTTGGTCGCGTCCACCTGGATGTCTTGTGTGATGGCTGCTGGAAAAAGGTGCCGACATCGTGCTGGGCTCACTTTCTTGCTTGTAGTCCTGAGGGTAGTTTAACATGGGGTGCAACTTGCATGGGTTAATAGTTGTACATTTAAC